>NC_068923.1:40862032-41487032 GCF_023091745.1 Budorcas taxicolor | reverse complement strand
ACTCCTATCTGCAAACACATAAGACATTTTGTTGGTATACATTCCCTCCAATACTTGCTATTATCAAGCTTCTTAATTTTGCCAAATGAATACATATAAAATATTTTCTCACTATAGTCTTGAATTAACTCTTAATTCATTTCCTGAATTAAGACTGAATATATTTTTATACTTATTAGTCTTGTTTCCTCTCTCATAAAAGGACTATCCTATCTTTTGCCCATTTCTGTATGGGACTATTTTTTTCTTAAACTAATTCACAGGAGTTCTTTATATATAACTGTCTTTGGTCAGTTATGTTAAATTCCTACCAGTTTCTAGCATGTCTTTTTACTTCCTTTAAAGTATTACTTACTTAACTTTCTTTTGATGAACAGATTTTAATCCAGGCAAATTTTTCTCTTACAAATAGTAAGTCTTTTCTCTTACAAGTAGTTCCATTTCATGTCATTTAAGAAACCCTACTCTATCCAAGGTCACCTGAGGAAGTGTGACTTCCAGGGTATCAGAAGCTTTGAGGAATTTCAGCTGAATACAAGACAGAAGGTGTCATATAAAAGTGAATACTAGGATAATGACTTGCTGCTCCTTTTATTTAAAAAAGAAAAAAGGCATAACCAGTGAAGGAAATCCTAGCAAACACCACTGATTTGTCCTTTCTTATAGAGCCAAAAAGGACTAGAACAGACAAGGAACACATCCTTCATCACTAGGACGCCCAGAGTATTTGAAAGCAATTTTTGCTGGAAAGCTAGAGTGCAAACACAAGCATATCTAAGAGGAAATACACAAATGAGGAACAGTACCAGGGAAAAAGTGGCAAGGACACACGATATCCCAAATGCCAAACAGTTAATCAGTGGGGGAAATGACTTCCTGATGCGGTCCTTTCAAAGCCTAAGGAGAGTCAAGTTTTACCTACTAGCATGGCCACTGCACTGGCTCTCCCTTCCTACCCCTCACTGATGAATCACTTAACTTGTAACATCAACATATTGGGTTGGCCAAAAAGTTTTTTCAGGTTTTTCCATCGCATCTTCTGGAAAAACCCAAACAAATGTTTTGGCCAACTCAATACATCATGGCTCTCTCATCTCCACATCTGCAATGGAAAGACAATATGCAACTAACATAAGCACTAAAGCACCACACAAAAACAAACCTATTTCAGGGCAAATACCTGATCCAGATGATCTCTGTCTGGTTTAATGACAGGAAAGCAAAAAAAAGCCAGAGTCTGAAAATATTTTTTTCACACACACACACTCACAAAGACACTAACAAAACTACAATGAGTTCAGACAGACACTGGGGAAAGATAAAAGACAAAGAGGGCAGAAAAAGATAATCTGGGGGGATACTATAACCTGGCTGCGGTAGTTACACAAATCTACAAATGTGTTACAATTCACAGAACTGTACACCCCAAAAGAGCGACCTTCACTGTAAGACTTTTTAAAATTTTGTTAAGGATATATACAACACAAACATTTACAGAAGCTTAACATTTTCCAAATCTGAAAGCAACCAGATGTCCTTCAAAGAATGATTGGTTAATGAACTGTGGTAAATCCATACAATGGAATAGTAGTAATTAAAAGGAACAAAGAACTGACTGGCAAAACATAAATTCTGAAGATACAGTGCTGAGTAAAAGACTCCAGTGTTAAAGTTCACATGTAATTTCATTTATGTGAAATTATGGAAAATGCCTTACGGAGACAGAGAAAAGATCAGAGAATTACTTACTAGAAGGGGGAAGGGAGCACTTGACTAGCAAGAGGCAGCAAAAAGTATTTTTCAACTTTACTGTACTTTAATTTTTAAAATGAGAAAGGTAAAGAAGCTATGGAAGAGGAAGGAGTTTCTAAAAAGGACAATTACAGGAAGCAGAAATAAGCTTTCAATAGTCATCTTTGTGCTCAATAAAATCAAGATGGACTCTGAAACAAGGGATTCAGGTAAGAAAACAACAGGTATATGCCAGGAGCCAGCGTAAGGAATTCCACCCATGACAAGGTCATGGCAAGGCTAATCAGACCTCAGGTTTTCCCCCTGCAATTTCCTGAGCATCCACCCCCTCAAAAATAAGAATCTGCCGGCCTTTGTTCTCTGCTTTTCCACTTTTCTGATATTCTCTGGAAAAAAGTCAAATCAGGGCTTTAGTCTTCTGCATTTGAAAGGGATGTTTCAGTTAAACCCCCTCTGAGTGCTCTCTAGCTTGCCTAACAGGTTCCCCAGACCTCTTACAGCTTGTGAATTGCTTACAGCCCCTCAACTGGGAGAGGCACAAAACTTAAAAGCGTCTTAAAGATACAGAGCCTTTTCTAAAGAGTTAAAAATCGTATTGGTGACGGGTTTTCACTGTTGACTCAATGACTGCTGCCAGACCTCCATATTCTTTATCTTTTAGGCACCTGGGAGGATGTTAATCAATGTAAACGGGATATGGAAAAAGATATATAATAGTTTTGATGCTAGCAACACTAGACTTTTGAGTTACTTTTCTCTTTGTTATATATCACTGCACTCCTCTTGTGTTCTTGCTATGTAAGAATGTAACTTTATTTAGTGCTTTTTGAGAATGGCACCAGACTGTGGGAAGATCAACACAAATAAGTCTGGTTGACAAACCCTTATCAGAAAAAAGGCTGTAAAATGTTAATTGGTCCTTTTGGCTGGAAGATGATGTAAATTACCTAAGACTTGTGTATATAATTAGGTATGCAGGGAGAAAAGCCTGGTTTTGATAAGAATCTGGACTGCTAACACTGCATAACTTTGTTACCCATTGATCTCCATGTTTTATCAAAAGTATAAAAGGCCTTCTGAACAACAGAGGCCGGAGCCAGTCACTGGACTGGTTTCCCCCATGTCTCTCTCTCTCTTTCTCCTTTTCTCACTTTCCCTCCCTCTGCTCTTTACTTTAATTTCAGGCTGAATTCCCATCTGGGGCGCAGAGGCTCGCCAAGTCTACTTACTTGCCCTGGCTGTTAAGACCCGCGTGAAAGGGAGCCTAAAGTGAGGCACCCTGAGATATTCAAGTGAGTGCCGGTGGCCCAACATAGATGGTGCAAATTCCTTGTCTGGAATTTTATTGGTCTTCCGCGTAATCCAAGTTATTCAGCCCTCTTTCTCCACTTAATTTTCCTACTACACTGTTGTTTCTTAATCTAGTATCAATAAATAAATAAGTTTTTCTCACGCCAACGCCATCCACGCTTCGAATTCCCTGGATCCACCAGGGCTGGACCCCGGCAGGTATAAAAGGAGACATGGATGTGATAATGTAAGCAAACTACTGCTGTCTGTGAGGAACAGAAAGCCTTACAAATTACAGAGTCAACAAACAGTCAAATCCATGACATGGAAGTTCAATTCTGAGAAATTCTCCAAATGCAAAGAACAATAATAAAGATAAGAACCAATGGCACAGAAGGACCAAGATTCAGTATTATTTTTTGACATTACTAGGGAGAATAAAAAAAACTTGGCCTATAAATGAAGGAATAAGGAAAATTATGAGAGACCCACATTGCACACATTCCACACACATGTTCACACTGCAAGAATAAATTTTGTGCACGCATAGAGAAACAGCTATTTCCAAAGAAAGAAAATTTAGGCTGGTCTCAGACTTCTCCATAATATAAAACTATAAATAATATACTATAAATAGAAAACTATAAAACAAAGCCTGAATGAAAAGACTGTGACCCAAGATTTCTATATCCAGATAAAACAGTTGCTCACATATCATGGCCAAAGAAAGGCATTTTTTGGATCTAGAAGCGCTTAATAATTACCAAATTACTCTTCCTTAAAAAAAAAAAAAATTGATGATGGTAGTAAGTTAGATTCAAAATTAAAATGTCAAAGGTGGGTTTAGACATGTTATAAAAAGACTGGCAGTAAGCCATGAAACAATTTAAATGCAAAAATTTTAAGTTTAAATCTTTATTGTATATATGATTTTGAAACATAAATAATTCCTGACACAATTATAAATAAAACTAGGATAAATTTTCAAATTGGGTAGAGAAGAAATGTGAGAATATGTACAAGGGTGACCCATCCTTACTGGTGGGAGGAAGAAAAGCACAATCACTTCTTCTGATTCACTCTTTGTAAAGGTGCTTACAGTGGGGCCACTGACTCAACTGCTGAGCTCAAAAAAGCTACTTTTGATCCTCTTTTTCCCTCACTTCCCACATTTAACCTGGAGAAAACTCAAGGATATTCAGCAATTCATTGGTAAGGCTGAGCAGTGCTTTTCACAGTCAGTTGTATTGTGCTGAATTGTATTCAAAATTCAGCACAGTGATCACTAGCACCAGAATCACCCGAGATGCTTGCACACCAGGCCCCTGATCAAATGTACCAGATTTTCCTAGAGTGGGATTCAAGAAGCTGCGGTATCAGGAAGCACCTTAACTGATATTTGTATGGCGTAAGTTTTGGAAACTACTGCCTTAGGATCGTTATTTCCAACATTATTGAGCAGTGAGGGCTGTACTTGAAACAGTTCCCTCTTCTGTACAGACTAAGAAGCCACAAGATACTTAGGTTCGCACAGAAACAAACCACTGATGTTTCACAGACAGAACAAGTTGAAGTTCCTGCTTTATCTTCATTTCTACATAGAGGCTTTCCATCGTAACCAACTTAATTTACTGGAGAAGCTTCTAATGAGCTCTGCTTTACTAGAAATTTAAATGTATTATGAATGGAAAAATCTGCCAGTTGCCTACTCCATCCATTCTCTTCTCCTCCTAAAAACAGAACTCTGCAATTTACTTTTGTAGTTTGGAACAGAAAACATTCCTCAGCCCGTCCTGCTCTGTGATCAAACCCTGGCCAACCTGAGGCAAGTGTAAACAGTGTTTAACTTCAGGGTCAGTCTCCCTTAAAGTCTCACAGAGGGCAAATAACAGAATCAGAAATCGAATTCTGCAGTTTACATCTAAGTCCACTTCCTCTCAGTTCTAAGCTGTCTTGCTAAAGTCAGATCCTCACTATTCAATATATTCTGTACAAATGCTATAAGTGCACAAATTATAAATATGCCTCAGGAATATTAAGGGAAAATATCTATTTATCATAAACACAAAATCAGTAACATTCAAACATTTAAAAGCTGTTTGTCTCAAACTCCAAATACATATTCCCATAAAATTAAAGTTAAAAGATCAGTGACTAGAATCCTTAGCCAGTTCTTAATAACGAATGCAGATCTCGGAGCTCTGATGAACAGGACTCAAAGACTTTTATCATCTGAGAAGTATGAAGAATAGGCAGGAGGCAAATTCAGAGTAAAGGTTGCCCTTGGGAATGCATCCCAGGCCTTCAAGGATGTTTGCAGAGTTCTGTTCCATAAGCTAAGTGGTCAGTTTCCTTCAGGGTAATGTTCTTAAACTCAGAATGTAACACCACACGGCATTAAAGACTATCCGTCCATACATACCACCCCAATGAAAAGACCCTACACACAAAAATTACTGTACTCTTACCCTACGCATGGCTTCCTCCTCTTCTTGACGCTTTTCATAATGTGCAAAGTCATCAAAGATTGAGGTGGTATGCTTGAAAGTAGCAATTATTTTAAGCACTTGCTTAGCTTTTTCTAGGGGTACCTCTTGAGTGTCCCTTGAATTGGTAACTGGTTTGTTGTCATTATTTTCTAAGCGAATATGCCGTAATTGGTTATTGGGGACATCTTTGACAAAGATCCATTTAACTTCAAATTTGCCCTTCCACTTATCCTGAGACCAGACTCCAGCATACGCATTATAGTCCACAACAGACTTCATCTCAGCCACTCCACAGAAGTGTCCACTGCCATTCACACTGAAGAGCAAATAGAGTGGGCCTTTCCCATTCAGGGAACGGTAAGCCGCATCCAAACGCTTATTCCCATGCTCAGTACTACACCAGATAGAGTACTTAATGGAACGGTGTATGTCATCCTCAGAATAGCTCTTAATTATGAACACACGTCCGTTCTTCAGGTTCCAGTCAAAGTCTTTGGGATTGTAGTTGTTTATGGCCTTTAGCTTTTCCAGCACGGGATGCACTTCCACACTCGATGGGGAAGCGCTGACAGGAACGACACCTAGACCAAAGTTTTCACTGCCCGCTCCATTGTTCTGGTTGAAGCCGGCCCCCCTGTTCCGGGGCGCCACCCAGCGGTTCTGCAGCTGCGGCTGCGGGGGCTGCACTTGGTGAGGCTGGGCCTGTGGCTGAGGTCCTTGTGGCTGCTGCGCTTGTGGCGGCTGAGGCTGCGGTTGAGGCAGTTGGCTCTGCACCAGGGGTGGTGGCTGAATTAATGGCTGAGGCTGCTGGATTATAGTCTGAGGAGGCAGAACTGGTTGGGTTGGTGGAGCCTTTACCACTGACCCTTTTTCATCCCAAGTTCCAATATTCATGTTGTGTTTTATAGGAGGTGGCGGCACAGCGGAACCCCCGATTCCCACATTGCCCTTGGGTTTAAGTTTCGGTTGAGGTTTGGCGGGCTTTCTGGCAATGGCAGCCCAGGAGGTGGGTTTCGGTGCCGCACTGCTAACCGGGGGCACACTATTGGTTGCGATGCTGGTCATACCACTGCTGCTCAATGCTGTTCCTACGGTTTTTGTCACTGCAGCAGTTAGGTCACCACCAATTTTCAGTCCGGTCATGCCTTGCTCGATACTGCTAATGCCAGGCACCTTGCTCAAAGTATCATTGCCAAATCCAGCCTGTCCATCAGTAATAGCTCTCCCAAGAGAACTAGGTGGATAGCCGTAACTGCTACTATAAGCAGAACTTTGTGTTGATTGTCCCTGAGATCCACTTGTCCCCCATGTAGAGAAATCAGCATTACCAGGAAAAAAGTTAAATCCATGTTGACCAAGAAATGGAGGGGTATTTCCTAATGCCCCAGGCTGACTAAACACACCGTCTGGTATATAATGATGCTCTCCATTACTCATCTGTCCATAGGTTGTCAGATATGGCATAGGCTGGTCTCCAGCTGTGGACCATGCTGCTTCCCCAAGCGAATATGGAAATCCAATGGATGGAGCATAGTAACTAGGCATGTATGGATCTGACATTGGTGGATAGCTGTTATTCTGGAAAACAAAAGATCACAGTCAGGAATGATGTACAATGTGGGGGGAGGGGAACACCCCTAAAATCAAATTGTTTTAAATAAATGGGAAACAGATGTACCTGTTTCAGATTAAAAAAAAAAATATTTTAAATCTAATTTTACCAAGAGAAAAATTTACTGATGACTATTTTAATATATTTATAATAAAATTACAGAGTTTTTTGGGGGGGATGGAGGGTTAGGATGGGGATTATTTTTGTGTAAGACCCAGATCCTCTGGGCACAACTTAAAAACACTCTAATTTCTACAAAAACTTGATTTATAAACTTTGCAGAAACACTGATTGTTAGCTTTATTTTAAGCCACTGATATATCAAAAATTTATGAGTAAGGATTAAATGAACACAGATGATGCCAAATAATAGACAAATTGCAGTATATCTATGATGGAATCCAGTCCAGTAATTTTGCATTTTTATAAAAAACAGAGAAATGTTCACACTGAGAAGAAAAAAAGACTTAATATTATATAAATCCATATTTAGTTTTGCCTTGCTCATTTTGAAAAACAAAATGAAATTCTAACAGTTTCTTAATGGTTGGTAACAGGTGCCAACCTGTTCTCTATGTTCTAAGTTTTACACAATATGGTGGTGGTCCAGTGGCTAAGACTCCACACTCCCAATGCAGGGAGCACAGGTTCAATCCCTGACCGGGGAACTAAGATTCCACACGCCATGCAATGCAGCCAAAAAAAAATTATAAATACTTTAAAAAAATTTTACACGATAAATTTACCAACTTCCTGATCAGAAATTTAACTTAGAAATTGTTAAGTTCCTACCATTTTTCCCAGAATTACTGTAATTAAATTGGCCTTTATTTTGAATAAAATGAACTCATCATTCAGTGATGTCAAAATTCAAAGCTTATTAAAGAAAAAACTCAAATTTGTTAACTAGCCAATGTAAAAAATAAAAGTCTATGGATTTCTTTTGAAGGTAGGTTTCTTGTGCCCCAAATACGTCTAATACAGTCAGCCCTCCAGTCCACAGGTTTTGCATCCATGGATTTAACCAACCATGGCACAAAAACACTCAGGGGGAAAAAAAAGTTCACTAAGTTTCAAAAAGCAAAACCTGAATTTGGCACATGGGCAGCATGTTCACATGGCATTTACATTTTATTTGGTATTATCAGTAATGTGGAGGTGATGTGAAGTATACAGGAGGTTGTACATAGGTTCTATGGTACAGATGCCATTAGGGACTTGAGCATCTGCGAATTTTGATATCAGTAGGGTCCTGAAACAAATTCCCCCAAGGGACAATCTGTAATAGATTTTCACTCTATATTCATGGTGTGACTTTTAAAGCCTTGAACAGAGCTTTAAATTTTGTAAAATTCATCAAGATGAAAAAATTAAGCTAATATCCAGTTGAGACAATTTGTATTCCTTTCCTAAGGGTCAATACCATTTTGAAGTTTAATTATTCACTTTACATTCTAAGTATCCTGGAGCAAAGTGCATTGGCAGGGGGTGGTACGCGCGGGAAGGGCTGTTACTCTCTTGGGATTATTCCTGTCACTGCTTTCTCACCCAAGAAAGAACATCAACATGTGTGACAATCACATCATAGATACTACCTGGAATTCATTTTATTTTTTAAAAGGCCTATTACTAAAAGTTAAAGTGCTTTACTATTAAGGTATCTGTGATATATACCTCACAACTGTTAAAACTGTACACTATAAGAAAGTTAATCTAATATTGTCTTTTGAAATAATTCTTATATAATTAAATGAAAATAACAAAAGAATCAAATAAAGGTTGCATTTAAATAAGACACAGATTTACCGAGTATTTCCAGTGAAACATGAACTTAAAAACAAAAAACAACTGTCATTTAGCAATATTTAAAAAAAAAAAAAGACTTTAAATACACTTGACATTAAGTAAATTCCACTGTATTCAAAACTGGAAATATATGTGTCAACTATTTATTAATTTAGTTTTTAGATAATTATTAACCATATCCAAAAATATATTCAAAAAATTCTCACAATATTAGCATGAAGGAAATGAAGCCTGAGGAATGCTGAAAATCACCGAGTGGTTTGATAAAAAAATAAAATTCTTGAAGATAATGAGCAAACTTCATTAGACATGGATACACTCACATCTGTGTTTATAATTCAATCAGTAAATTACTTGTTAAAGTATTCATACTGAAGTCACTTGAGAAAGCCTAAGTTTAGACAATATAAACAAACAATCAAGATTTTCTTAATTTTTAAGTTTTTTCAAGTTATTAAAATAATTCCTTTTATTACTTTATTATTTATTCTAACCAAACACTTACTAAATGTCTACACTGTAAAAAATACTGACATAAGATATTCATTCTAACGGAAAACCTACAGTTAAGAAGACACACAGCACAGGAAGTGGAATATATTCCACACAAGAGAATAAGACAGCTCAATGAATATGTAGGTAATCACTTTCGAAGTTTTAATTTAGAGTATTAGCCTGAAATCTGGACTCAGTGCATCTTTACCTGGATGTGGGAGTGGAAAAACAAAGTGAAAAGCTTTAAAGCTCATTCTTCATGATTAAAGTGTTTGCAAAACCATACTCATAAATTATGTTGAATATTCCTTCTTTACCCTCACAAATGCTGAATTCTGCACAACAGTTACATATCAAGTTTCTAATTTGTCTATACATGTCACATGATTCAGGTATCAGCAAACTAAAGAGCCAGTGAGCAAATATTTTAAGCTTCACAAGCCAAATACAGCCTCTGGTTGCAGTCACATATTCATCTTTTTATAACCCTTTAAAAAGCTTCAAGCTCAAGGGTTTCCTCAAAGAAAACAGGTTTTGGTCCCTGGATCAGTTTGTTAACCCGGTTTTAATAATTATCTATTTATAGTGATTCCTATTAAAAAAAAAAACAAAACCCTGTATCATTAGATTCAGTGGGTAACAAATTTTTGCCATTTCTTTCACTTCGGGGGCTGGACCAGGTCCAAACCCTTTCCATGTGGAGATTTTTGTTAAATATAATTACTTTTGAATCATGAGTTTTACTTCACCCCTAAATTAGTGATTGTATCAAAATACTAAGTTTAAATTGCTTTAAAATGTGCTCCTTTAATCACAAGTATCTTGTTAGACAGCTCAGGCTAGTCAGCAGAGATGCACGGCTGTCCATACCTAACTCCAGAGCTATCCACAGTGAGCACAATGGATAAATGGCCCGCTCTCTCCAGTTGACCAAACAATGCTAACTAATTCCTAATTCTTTCAGTAGTTATAGCTGAAAGAGAAGCTTTTTTCTTATCTCTGTGAAAGAAAAACCTGAACAGTCTCCCGTGGGGCTAGGGTTTCAGTTTGGGTTCTAGTGAAAACAAAGTTTTGGGAAACTATTCAAAGTTTAAAAGTAAGATACCGTAAACACAATTTGTATTAGCAGAGCTTTGTTATAATTGGAAATATTTTTAAATGTTTTGCCAAATATAAGGTAAATTCTTAATTGTTAAGTGGGACATCAATTAGGAAAGTACCTTGGGTAAAGAAGGGGAACAAAATTTCTACCTACTGATGATGGAAAACAATAACTCAAAACTATCTTTCACCTTTTACTTCAAATCTGGTACAATGAGGTATAATCAATTTAACAGTTTATGTCCAAATAATCACTTTAAAATAGTTTATTCATAGTGAAGTTTCACTTTGTTGTTTAAAGATATATGACCTCTAAGCAAAGTGATGTGAAATGTTTGGTATTTCTCTTACTCAAGAACTAATTAGTAATAGGAAGATAACAATATGTACACACAGAAATTGATATAAAATTCAATGGATAGAATGAAACATACTTGTAAAGTAACAGATCCACAAACCCTTTACCTAGAGCATAAACTCAGAAATACAATCTGGAGAGAGACCATTTAATTATATGAGGTAGATGTGATGCCAGGAGGTATCTAATCTAAATTCTAATCCCAACCCATCAGTTGTGTAAAACCAGTATCAAGCTATTTAAACACTTGAGTTTCCTCAAATATTGAAAGAAATAAAAATAAGGTACCTAGGACACACTAACTATTCAATCAACAACAGTTGTATTCATTAATACAATTTAACTTGCCTTTTGAAAATATAAGTTTAAAATGTAAATTAATCACCAAATGCATATAATTTCACTCACATTGACCAGCCTGGATCTTAAGAGTATAAAGTCACGGTATGACACAGTAGTTGTACAAGGACATAGGTTCAGTTCTCTACTCTTCCAGTTTCTATGTCAGTGACCATCAGATCATTTAATTTCTCTAACCTTGTTCCTTCACTGGTAAATGGGATAGTACCTGCTGCTCTAATCAATTACAAAATTTAAAAATCTACCTGTTAATTGCAAAGTGCTAAAGTATAGGAGTTAATCTTATTTTAATTTAAAAACAAATATAGAAAAGATTAAAAACTATCCCTTAGAATTTCAATCATTTATAATTATCATTTCTTAGCCTTTTTTCTATTATCTCAAATGAAGTTTGAACAACAGTAAGAAAAAATTCATGATTACTGTTCTGACCTGAGGGCACTTCAGTACAACTCAATTATAACTGAGTCTTTCAGCTATACTAATACCAATTTTTACTTCATAAATATCCAAACTTCAAGAGAGAATACTGTACAATGTCTTCGAAGGTCAATATGAAAAAGGTTAAAGTATTATTCACCATTAACAGCATGTCTGCAGAGAAAAACGGAAACATCCATTAAAAACGAGGTACTTCAAACTCCAGAACTAACTTACTGAATTAACAACAAAAAGTTGAGTTTAATATACTTTTAATGTATATGTGAATTTTATTTTTTAAAAATTATACTTCTAAAAAAGTGTAATACATGCATATGTAATCACATAGGTGTTGTAAGAAAATGTAGCATCATACACTATACTCAATTAATCCGAATTATTTCACCAACCATACTTCTTCATTCCTTAATCCTAGCAGTTAACCTAATCTACTTATTCAATAAATACTTAATGAACGCCTGCTACATGCCAGATACAGTGCCAGTCACTGGAGACAGAAAGAAAAAGAAGATGGTCTTTAGCCTAGAGCATTTCGCACGTTTAGGACGAAGACAATCTAGGAAGGATAGTTACAGAAATAAGAACAAAGCAAAACAAAACACTTGAGCATAAACAAGAGCGAGCAAGTAACTGGGAAAATCAGAAGACTTCACTAAGTGATATACATATGAGACTCTGTGTGTGTAAACCATACATATAGATAAAAAGTTTGAGATCATGAAAGAAAATACTCAGAAAATATTTATGTTTTCAGAAAATAAGTCCTATTCCCTAAATAATGTAGATGGATAAGTTGGCCAAAGATGAGTCAGGGAGAGAATGGAGTCACTTCAATGGCACTCAACACTATGAATATACCTTCTGTGGTGAAACTCTGATAAGTCTTTGAACAGGACTATGGCAACAGACTACGACTTTAAGACTACCACTGAGTGCCAATATGGAATCCCCAGTCAGGAAATCATTCCACAGGCAGAGATAATGAAAACCTTACCTAAGGGCAATAACAACAGGGACAGAAAAAGATATTTTATGTTCTTAGTTCTCTATACCTCTTCTCTGATCAACACAGCTAGGAATTTATTACCTATATATATATATATATATACCTATGTGTATATATATATACACACACACACACAAGCAGACAAATTCAAACTGTGGTGTTTTTCAATTTATTCTTCAAATTTATATGCATAAATCACATGGCATCTTTTAACAGTAATTAAACCTGAATTTTCAATCAACTTCCTTGTTAGACTATTTTGAGGAACTATAGAGAACTAATTTTAAGTCCTGAAGGACATTTATTTTTTAAATTACTATGAAAATTATTTCCTAAGATATTGAGCACTAGGAAAATAGAAGAAATATACTGCCACAGAAGTAAAAGACCAACAATCTGTTTTTAAAGCATCTCTGAGTTTGAACTGATTTAGCTCTAAGTATATAAAACAAACAGTAAAAACCTTTCCAGACTAAAGAATATAATTTTTATTATTTATAACAGCAAAACCAGATGAAGGGATTTCAAAGACCTACTGTGTTTTTCGTTGAAAATTTAATTAAACAATTTCGGCTAGGTCAGTGCAAGAAGCTATAAATACTTGCATAACTTTAAATCTCCAAATAATTACTTCAAATATTTCACCAATAGAAGTTTTTACTAATCTACTTTAAAAGGTCAATTTGTATTTTCTATTTCAGCTAAGTAATCACAACAAATTTAAAATTTGTAAGGCTTATCTTTAAGATTTCAGATAATTTTCAATTTTGCTCTCCAATAAAGTCAGTTTTCAACATTCTATAGTGTTCATGCTCATGCTCAGTTGCTAAGTCGTGTCCGACTCTTTACGACCCCAGGGACTGTAGCTCCCCAGGCTCCTCTGACTATGGGACTTCACAGGCAAGAATATTGGGGTGACTTGTCATTTCCCTTTCCAGGGGACATTCACAACCCAGGGATCAAACCCGTGTCTCCTGCATTGGTGGGTGGATTCTTTTACCTGCTGAGCCACCACGGAAGTGTTAGTACCATTTCCCCTGATTAGATCATTATTTTCAGTTATTACAGAAAGGTAACTGGTAAAAACCTATTCATTAGTACTGGCAAGGAGGAGGTGGTAAGATATAGTCTCACTGGTATCAAACTTTTAAGACATCTCTTTAAACAGCACATTACACTGATTCATCATTGATTTAAGTGATTTAATTAATAGAAAGCATAAGACCTTTCATTTAAACATCACATTAAAACAAACCTTGTATAGATGTTTTTGCCTCAACATAAGGAAACTTTTATGATAACAATTTAAAAACTGGATTCACTAATGTAAATGCCCTTACACTCTTAAAAAAACAAAAACAAAAACAATGACTTTCCAATGCTTTATGTGAAATTGTATGCAGAATTCCAACATATAAAACACATAAAATGCAAAGCACAGCTCTGGTTGCTACACAGGTGGGATCCAGGTTACCCTCCCCAGGTCTCCCCTAGGCAGACCTGAAGCATCTCTGTGGAATGCCAAAAAACCAATCTTCTAAGTCCCTGTGACAAATAAATTATGAAATATCTGTTACCAAATAAAACAAGAAGATTCTTAAACAGGCAGCAATTCTCAAACATTTATAATTCATTAAAATATCTTGAAAATAAAGTTTGAACAAATATTTCAGAAAATACTCATACTGTACCCTTGCCTTAGACATTCTATTTTACATTATAACACACAAAGTATAAAATCAAATAGCAAAAACCAATTCAATTATTTAAACCAAATAAATTTCCCAAACGTATCTAACAATGGAGACCTTGTTAGCAGAGTATCTACTATAACTCATTATATCAGAATTTCTCAAAAAACTGGAAACACTGCCATAAGGGATGTTAATTGAGATTACTGTCTGGGCCCAAACAGAACAGAGTACTATTTATTTTGTTTAAAACCTTCACTACACCCCAACAAATAATCTTCCCCTACTTTCCAGTGATACATTCTTTCACACCCATAGGTGGAAAGTAGATTTGTTACTGAGACCACAAAGTTAGATTACATAAGCATGAAATAATTTTTTTTCTTTTTTCAGAAGTAGCCAAACTTCTTGAAAAAATGTAAATTTTATCACTTATTTTTATTTCTTCTCATTTATTTATTCCCTCCCAACATACTCGAGGGATGTAGATCAACTGATAGAAGGGAGTGTGAGAGAAATAAACATAGATTAGGTTGAACATAACCATAGTTCTCCGAAGTCCTAAAAATAATCGTATATTCCACAAATTGGGAACTACTTTTTGTTGAAATTTTCTCTGCAACTGCAAATTCTACAACAATATTTGGTTCCTTGTTCTTTTATTAAGTTTAAAAACAATCTAGGTTAATATTTCAAGGTACATTTTTTCATGCATCTTTTTATAAGGAAAATTAAAAGTAGTTTCATTCCAAAATGTTGTCTCTAAAAAAACTGGTTAATAATGAAAGCTTATTTATTAAATTTATTTCCAGTAGTGGTATTTTTATTAACAGAGATGCAGAAATGGAATACAGAGACTAAGGAATATCATTTGGTTTGGTCAATGTTTAAGTCTAAATTATTCCTGTATATAAATTCACAAGATTATTTGTGAAAAATTCAAACAAAGAACCTCAAAAGCCACTAGTTACTTGATTTGATGAAATTCTCTATGCTTACAATATATAAGGCAAGTGTGTTTATCATCTTTAATTCTATTCCTTATTATCAGGTTAAATAAAAATGTTAAATATAATAACCAAAAATTTCAGGTACAAACTGTCCTCTCCCCAAAATTTCTACTCAATTAAACCTTGCCATTTGCTTTGGCTATGAAGACATGGCATCAGCATTGAAAGATTAAATTCAGCAGTCAGTCTAACCACAATATATACAAAAGCTCATCTTTAAATCTTTACATTTCATAATTGAGTTTTAGCCATCTACAATTTCGAAAGAACTGCCCTGTGTCATAAACCCGCAACTGTTATTCACTAGTGTGTAGGCACACTAGATTAATACATGATATGGTTCGTCTCATTCAATTAAAACATCTATTTTTAAAAATCAATTGTTTCATTTCCTAAACATGGGACTGGCAGACTTACCTGATTTGTCTGGCTACTTAAGTATGGCTCAAAATCATCATCATTTACAGCATCTTTTTGATGAATCGAACCGTTTTGTACTGAAACTAAAAAAATACATTTGTATTAGATATACTGTAATTATCTTTATGAAACTCATAGAATAACCTAACATTTTCAGTATTTTTCAAGTCAGCTTGGAAAAAATTATCCTGAGTTCTTCGTTCTTTTCATTTAAAAACCCCCTTAAGGATGAACTTAATTTTGGATATAAATATTTATATGGCACTGAAAACTTACAAATCTTGTCTATATAAGCCTAACATCACATAAACACAAGCTATATATATACACTTCCCACTACTAAAAACATAACATAAACATCTCAATTTCAACACTGTCGTAAGCAAACAGTTAAATTTAAATGTTGGAAGGGTTTGCTAATGCTATATTTGAATCTAAAATAACTACTTCAGGCAGTGTTGCTGACAAGATAGACTTCTGAATGTGCTCTACCTTTGCTAAATCACTGTAACTATTCAGTCCAATAAAGACAAACAAATAACCTTGTTTGGTAACCAAAGTTAAAATAGTATATTAAGTATCTCCAGTTAAAGTGACTAAGAATTCACTTGTAGTATCAAAATATTATCATAAAAAACCTAAATAAAAAGGGCCTTAATCCTAAACAATAAATAATGAAGACTTTTACAAGAAACTACAAATAAAACTAAGACACTGGAGTGAAGTCGCTCAGTCGTGTCCGACTCTGCAACCTGTGGACTGTAGCCCACCAAGCTCCTCCGTCCATGGGATTCTCCAGGCAAGAATATTGGAGTGGGTTGCCATTTCCTTCTCCAAAGACACTGAAGATAACCATAATATTCTTGCAACATATGAAAACACCAGTTAGAGGCTGATTTATAATGACATGTTTGTTCAGAGATCACTTCCATCAGTGCTCTGTATAAAGCTGCCGTTCTGCACACTATGTCAGTACTTTTAAGCACAGATTCAAGGTGGTAAAAAGGCCCTGGGTATGAGTCCAAAATCCAACCCTGAGAGGCTGGGAGATCTCAAGTTCATAACTTAGCCTCTCTAACTCTACTTCCCTGTTCAAGGAGGTTATTAATAGTACCTACTTCATCTCATCTGAGTATTCAATGACAGTATTTAATAATCTTGGATATTATTATTACATAAAATATTACAAGATCCAAATAGGACTAAAAGATTACTTCAGGACCACATTAACAAGTTTACGACTAATCGCTTAGGTACCAAAAAAAGCCCTTCAATACCTGAAGATTTATTGCTGAAAATAGTGTATTTTGAAGTATAACCATTAAATATGAAATATTATAGATTAAGGTTAGGAGCAATGGATTTAAGTTGTGCGTTCTTGTATAATAGCATCTCTATTTTCCTTTATTATTCCAACAAGTTTAGGGACCTAAACGAAATATACAAGTTGACAGAGACATGGGAGCAAAGCTAGATAAAATACCTTGTGTTTTGCCATCCTGGGTACCAATGATTACTCAAAAACTACTACTGTCTGAAGCCTTCAAAGTAGACCTCTCGTGAATTCTCCACTGCCCCTCAAAGCTTCTAAGAGAAACCTGAAGGTCACCACAATCCTGGCCTTACTGAGATGGTTTAACTGTATTTGATAAGGACTGTATCAATGCTAGAGCTGAGCTGAATGTGCTCCCCAGGAGTTACATATGTAACAACTACTAGAAACAAAATTAAAGCAGAGGGTACCTTAAGTTATTTTTGGTGGACTAATCATTTCAGCCCAAGAGATTCTAATATATCTGTTCTTTACCACTCCTTTATCAAAAAGCTAGTTGCCTGATCCATTAATCTCCTGAAAAACATTTCTTCACCACACTCCTTGACTGGTACTTATGTGTCACTGGTATGTATTTGACAGTATCTGAAACAGCTACCTAGCATGAAGTTAAAACTATTTATCGCTTATACTCATTATAGAGTCTCAGAAATTTATTCTACACTGCTAAAAGTTTTTTTGTAAGTACCTGCTTAAAATTAATCTAAATATATATTATACTGCTATTATTCTTACTCATTTCCTGTTCTTTCTCTTCTGCAAGGCTGAGACTAAGAAAATATTCTCATACACAAAATACAGCACTAAACACAGTCCAGTCTTTTATAAATGATGCATTAAAATGTCTTAATAAGTCCTAAAAGATTATTAAAGGACTATGTCAATCTAAGGATAAAAATGTTTTGTTTCAAGTATTTCACTCATACCGATAAGCAATTTGCATCAAATTAGAATCTGAGTAAGAAGCTAGTCCTTGAGTCTCAGAAGCATACCTTTCTTAAGGAAATTCAATTGTCTTAAAGACTCTAGGTTTTGAACATCCCTTAATGACAGTTTAATGTCTTGGAGACCAAAAGCCATTAAAAAAGTAATGAAATCCCAGCCAATTCTATAGTCTGTACAAGTTCTTCAGGGAAAAAAGAACAGATGACTTACATGATTCTTCGCCTGTTTCCTCTGCTCTATGAAGCAGAGTCAAATCAAGATAGAACATGGGCCTTAGAAGTCAGGTGATTCTTTGCTCTGGTCCTGACTACATCAAGTTAGGAAAGTCAACAGATCTGTGCATCATGTTTCCCCACCTATAAAAACAGGGACAATACCATATACCCTCTATCTCCTTATAGGGATCTTTTGAGGATTAATAAAATGAAGCCTATAACAACAGTAAAGTGCTTTGCAATCATTTCCAGAGGGGGTAGGGTGGGGAGAGGATACAAAAGATATTGCCAAAATACAAGGCATTTTCCATTGCTTTTCTGAAACACTAAAAAACAGTCAAATTTAGCCTAATTTTTTAAAATTGTGGTACCAATGAACATTTCCCTCTGCTCAGAGGGGTACGGGAGGAAAGGAGGGAAAAGATAAATTCCTTTCCAAATATGTGCCTATTTTTACACTTAAGGGAAAGAAGGAAGCAGGCAGCAAGGCCTGGGGCTACAAGGAGCCTGGGATCTGACACTTTTTATCTGTGGTGCCTGCAAGGAAAGGAAACATTTTAATACACTTTTTAAAAATATATATACACTTTTATTCCAGCAAGCAAAAATTCAGCTTGTTAATAAATAAAATGATATTAAGTCAGCCTTAAATTATGGGCCAATAGATACACAATTATCCTTAAATTTCTACTATCCTGCAGTACTACCCTGGCCAAGAATAACAGAGTTCTAATACTTAACATAGTGACAACCTATCAATTAAAAAGAATTCCAACTTATAAACAAGTAAACTTAACAGTGTTATTTATGCTACAAAAGCATTTTTGCCTTACAAAGAGATTGATACAGAATTCTTTGCAAATTTTTGCTCCTTCAGTACATTTAAGGACATACAGAAAAATACTTGGTAGAAAATCAAGACGTTATAGCCAGGAATTAGGCTGATGCTGTCAACTGAAGACTATTAAGAAAGGAAATTCACAGTCCCTAAAATCATACTAAATCAACTAAAAAGGGGTATGCTTTTCAAAACTTAGATAGTTCCTCTGAGATATGCATTTTTCATAAGTTTGTTAAGTTTTGAGTTTAACTTTCATACTCATCTTTAGAATACTGGGAGTTAGTTCAAGGAAAGTCTTTCTGCTTCATGAAAATAAACAGAAATAAATATAAAGCGATTTTACTAGCTTGAAAACCAAGTCAACTAAGGCAGAGTAGTTTTTTTCAAACACACAGTTACTCATAGTTATCAGTTTGCTGGAGGTGCTGCCTTCTTGTAATTCTCCCCACAGAGGGATAAAAATACAAGTAATGTATATGTGTATCTGTGTACTTGGGAGTATCCACCAATTTACAGCATCTTATGTGTTAGTGGCTCAGCTGTTGTCTGACTCTTTTGCGACCTTATGGACTGTAGCCCACCAGGCTCCTCTGTCCATGGAATTGTCCAGGCAAGAATACTGGAGTTGGTAGCCATTCCCTTCTCTGGGGGATATTCCTGACCAGGGAACGAACCTCTGTCTCTGCACTGCAAGCAGATTCTTTACTGTCTGAACCACCAGGGAAGCCCCTGAAGCATCTTAAGTCATTATGAATACTTTTAGGCCAGTCGATACTTTCCCCCCTGCCATGTCTCAGGCAACAGCTTTCCTGCACCTTAACAACAGATGAGGTGAGGCAGCAAATATAATGAAGTGGTGGGTTATTTTAACTACAACAACCCTCAAAACATACAACAGGATTCAAGGCCAGAATTATTACATTTTACAGGGAGAGGGGAAATTCTGACCAAGAGGTATAATGTGCTCAAGATTACTTGGCAAGCCAGTGGCCACAGGCAGTATTAGAACACAGGTCTCCTAGGGATCCTAGTCTACTGTATCCAGGGGTAAAACTGTAAACTGAATAGTAAGAAAGAAAGAAAATTTCTTCGAATAAACATTTATACAAATAAATACTCTGTATGTGTGTCTAAATATATCTGAGGTGATACTGATGGGTGAAAATAATTTTAATAACCTAAAATATCTGTAGTCAATACATAATTTTGTTTATAGAAAATTTCTATCTCTAATATCAAAGATGTCATAAGGACACACCTAAGTTAAATGACTATCTCACAAATCATACTTATAGTAATGGTTTACAATGCTGGAGATACTCTATTTTGTCAGACAAGTTGAGTACTTCATAGAACTTGCACACTTACCTTAAAGCAGGTAACACAAAACACTTAGCATTTCAAATAGCCTTGCAAAGTGCCACCTCCCCACAGATCTAGGATAAAATAATTCATGCTAGGCAATAATGACCACAGATTTCACATATGTCCAAGTCTATATACTTTCTAATGGGCAGACCAGCATGAAAGAAATTAATGGATCACTCTCTTTAAATTTAGAAACCAATTTTTTTAAACTCACATAAATCAATATCAAATTGTGAGCTTTATGCTTACAACAGAAAATAATTCTAAAATTAAAATTAGCCTAAAAATTAAAATTGCTGTTTATATATATCTTTAATCAAAATGAAGCAATGGATTTATTACCTAATACAGTGTCATTATCTAGCATGCAAAAATTGTCAAGAAATTGTACAACTCTAACTAAACTGTGTATAAAGAATCCAATCCTTTCAAATTTATTGAAGTAGCTAATAAAAACCCTAAGAATATAAAGGGCACTAAAAAACATTGAATTTACATCTAAAAGGCTCTGCAGATCTTACTTTATAGGTAATACTTTACAACAGAAATAAAAAACAGGACGCTTAATTGTTTAGTCTAATTTCAAGCCCTATTATAAAATGTAACAAATACATAGTTCACTGCAATGTTACTTAATTGGCACTGTCCCAAGAAAGCAGTTATTGTTCTACACTTATAAATGTCACATGATTAATGTCATGTTTCAGTCAGCTGACTGTATTGTTCCATATTAATAAATAAAAGATACACTCATTTTTTTAAATGCTCGACTTTCCATGTTACTTTTTTCCCTTCTAACTAAAGAGTAAACTACATAATCCTGGCAGGAACCTCACAAATTATTTCCTTCTCAGTCATTTTTAAAATACCACATTGAGTCAAATCTTTCAGGGCTACATAGCAAGATGACATGCCTGCTCAGTTTTGATCTCTAACAGGCTATTGCCTCAGTGTAACTGACTTCAACAGAACCAGTGATTAATAATACAATTTTCACTAATGTAACAGAATAATTATGTGGGTTCCATGTTTCCATGTAAACCAGACATGTCGAGGAAAATGCCCACCTATCTACATGCATTTGTTGAATCTGCAGAACTTACATAAAACAAACTATAAAATTAAATAAATCTCACTACAATTCATAACCAATACCTCCTTAAGTGAAGTACAACTAATAAAACTGTTACTTGTATCCTTTTGATTCCTATAAAAGTGGCTTCAAAGCAAGGAACTACCAAACTTTCAGACAGCATTTGGCTGCCTTAGCTGTGATGAATTGTTTTTCCAATTCTGCATTTCCAAAAAAAAAAACAAAAAACAAAAAGGTCTTCACGTAGTTTAAAAGCATCATCAAACTAACAATGAGAAGATAAAAAAATATCAGAACTCACCTTTATTTCCTTGCCCTTTAGGTCTCTGTGTAGCAAGATGAAAGGTGTAGTAATAAGAAGGGGAAAAAAGGGAAGAGAGGAAAAGTGTGTTAACCCGAGACGTTACCGGAGACAAGTTATTTTAAACAATCCGCGTAGGAGTGAACCCCACCACATCCTCCATCGCCACCGATCTCCCCACAATCCCGGTCCTGAAACCTCCCACCCGCCACTCGGAAGCCGTCTCCCCGGGCTCGCTCGCTCTCAGCCCCGCGTCTGCCGCCCTCAGGACGCGTCCGAAGGCCCCGGAGCGCAGTCCTGCCCGCACCCTCCGCGGCCCCGCGGCCGCCCGCCCGGGCCGCAGGCTCCGGGGCCACGGCGCACGCCCCAGCCCAGGCTGCGAGACCGCGGCAACTTGCGTCCCGGGCACCGTTACGGGCCGGGCAGCGGCGGCGACAGGGAGGAGCCGAAGCCCCAAGCGAGGGTGGAGCTCCGCGGCTCGGGCCTTCGCCAAGCCTGCGGCCTCTGCTCCCTCACCTGATCCACGCTAGTGGCTGACATTCTTCACCGCAACCCGAGAGCTGCTGCTGCTGCTGCTGCTACCGCCGCCGCCGCCGCCGCCTGGGCCTCTCCCTTGTGCACTCACAGCAGTTGGCCGCCGCCCTCGGCCGAGAGGCTCTTCCTGCCGCCGCCGCTCGCTGAGAAGCCAGAAAGACGGCCTCGCTCTCGGGAGTTGGTGGAAGGGGCTCGTCTCTTCCGCTTGCACGCTCCTCTTCCCCTCTCGCGCTTCGCTTCTCGGGTCCACAATGGCGGACAGACTCCCTGGTCTCACTTCCGCTCCGAGCCTCCCTGACCTTCCGCTCTCCACTCTGACGTCCGCGCTCACCTCGCTCTTCCTCCCCCACCCTCCCGCCGACCTTGGCTCCGCCCCCGCCTTGCCACGTCATCGGAGACGGGCCCGCGCGGTCGGCCCCTTGGCGCAGGCGCCGCGGTGGGAGCGCGCCAGGGAGGCTGCGAGCGCCAACTTCCCGCGGCGCGTCTGTGCCTTCCTTCTGTCTGGCTCTGAGGCCGCTGGGCGCGCGTCGGGGGGCGGCATCCGGGAATGGGTCAGGAGTCGGACTCCGGCGCATTCTAAACAGGAAGTTAACCTGGGAGGCTGGCCGAGTTGCCCGGGATTCTAGAGCGGGGCCGGCGCGAAGTGAGGGTTGGCCGGTAGGAACGCCGCAGCCGAGCCGAGGCCGCCTCCAGAGCCGAGGCCGGCGGGGGCCAGTCAGCCGTCCCCGGGACCGAGTTGCTGGCCCGGCTGGGAGCCAGTATATGCAGCGCTAGTGGCTGTGTTAGAGCTCTGGGCGCCGACACTTAACAGCACATAGCGGGTGCACGGGCGAATGTTCGTTCTCGCCAAACCCAAGGAGCATGGCAGGAATAACTCATATTCTGCCGTTCGCTCTGAGTTCAGAGCGTGCCCTCCCCTGCCGATGATTTTGGTGAATGAATAAAGTTACTTTGGGAAAGGTAAGCGTGGTTGCAGAACGCTTTTTCAATCCGAAAAGGACAGACGTTTCAAGGTTCAAGAGAAACCGAGAAAGTTACTCTTCTGCAAAACCAAAGGAACTGATTTGCAACATTTTGAATGTTTGGTTAAAATTACGTCTTTTCATTAAAGGCAAAGGCTACTTTGCCTAAAGCGTGTGAATGTTGACTGTATATAAAGGAATAACTTAAATGGCCAAATCTTTACCTCAAAACCGTCGGATAAGAGATTAAGTTTGTGTTTAACAATGCAACATTTTAGAAGCACTGAATAATAGAGGTGAATCCTATCTTGGGAGTCCAGTGTTTCATATAAATCGCCGAGAGGCGTTTTTAGGTCAGCTCAGCTTCCCCTCTGGGAAGTTAAGTTTTTGACACATTCTGATTGACCATGTGCTGAATTTAAAGATCAGAAAGAGGATGGATAGTGAGAGACAAATTGTAATGAACCTTGTATGCGTAGTAATTGCCCAGATTCACTTCGTACCCAGCAGCATTTAAACTATTTGAATTTTTCCCAGTATTTAAGACAATTTCTAAGGCTTTTTGTTATCTTTAAGTAACATAGTATAAAGGAACCAAGCACGGAAAATTCAATTTGAGGGTTGATTAATGCATTTTTGGAGGGAAGATATCCTTAAATATGCTTAAGTGAAGTGAAGTCGCTTGGTCGTGTCCGACTCTTCGTGACTCCGTGGACTATAACCTACCAGGCTCTTTCATCCGTGGGATTCTCCGGGCAAGAATACTGGAGTGGGCTGCCATTTCCTTCTCCAGAGGATCTTCCCAACCCAGGGATCAAACCCTGGTCTCCCGCGTTGCAGGCAGACACTTTAACCTGTGAACCACCAGGGAAGCCTAAGGTGAAAGTAATCTCTGAGAACACTGAACCCCCTCCCCACCCCCCCACCCCCCAACAATTAAAACCTGCTTTGAAACAGAAAGGTCAACAACTTTGTTTCATTCTCATGTGTGTGCCTGCTCAGTCACTAAGTCGTGTCCGACTATCTAGGAACCCACGGACAGTAGCCCACTAGGCTCCTCTGTCCATGGAATTTTCCAGGCAAAGAAATTTATAGTGGCAAGAAAAAGCAGAAAACAAGTGGTCCTAAGGTTTCCCTAAAGCGGTGTATTCCAGAGTGTTTCCCTAGGCTAATAGCATCTCTGGGGAACTTAAATGAAAATTCTTGGTACCCACCATATATACTAAGTCAGAAACTCTAGGATGGGGAAAGTCTTTGTTTTGAAATACCTGTAGATTAACAGAAGTGTTGCCAAGAATTTCTATGTATCCTTCACCCAGCTTCCCCTAATAGACACATATTACTCAACCAGTTACTACATTTATCTAAACCAGGAAATTGACATTGTTATAGTACTGTTAGCTACAGACCACCTGGATTTCCCGTTTTTTTCACTGGTATTCTTTTTCTTATTTATCTCCCCCCAGTTTGTGAGTTTCTTGGTCTAGTCTCATGGCCTTGACATTTTTTTGAAGTGTATAGGGCAGATGTTTTTAGAATGAACCTCAAATTTAGTTGTTCTGATGGTTTCTCACAATTAGGTGGGGGTTGGTGGTTCAGCGGTAAAGAATCCACCTGCTGAAGTGGGAGACATGGTTTTGACCCCTGGTCTGGAAGATGCCCTGGAGAAGGCAATGGCAACCCACTCCAGTATTCTTGCCTGGAAAAACTCATGGAGAGGAGCCTGGCTGGCTGCAGTCCATGGGGTCACAAAAGAGTTGGACACAACTTAGTGACCTAACAACAAGGTTGGGGTTATGGATTTAGGGAAACGATACCACAAGTGCAGTGTCATTATAACAGGGCTTGTGACATCAGTATAACTTGTCACTGATCATGTTAACCCTGGTTATTTGGGCTAAAGCTGTGTCTGCCAGGTTTTCCATGGCAAAATTAGTATTTTCCACTTTCCGTACTCTAGTCTTGTGAGGTGAGTCGTTAAATCCAGCCCATACTCAAGGAGAAGGGAATTAAAGCTCCCCTCCTGGAGTATTTGGAATTCCTGTGCAGGGAAGATCTGACCTTTCTCTCGTATTTCTGTCACTAGGGACTCATGGATATTTATCCAGTGCTTTCATAATTAATTTAGTTGCTCAACTTGTTCCAGTCTTTGGCCCCTGGGAAATCAGATTGATTTCTGTGTGCTTTTGCCTTACCTCTGTCCTTTTTTTTTCTCCCCAAGCACTACACTTTGGAGCAGAAGTATTTCATTCATTGTAATGTTTACTATAAGGAAACTTACTGTGACAAGGAAATGGCAAAAGAAAACATCAAGTAGCCCTAAAGTCTCCCTAAAGCTCATCAAAGTATGATCCTGGGATAAAAGCATCAGTGGTACCTGGGAGTTTGTTACAAAATGCCAGTTCTCCAGGGTTCCACCCCGTAGTTAGGAAATCAGACACTGGAGATGGGTCCCAGCAAGTTGTATTTTATGAAGCTCAGGTGATTGTGAAGCACACTAAGTTTTAGAACCACTCCATCTAAGTTTCCTCAAAGATCCAGGTCAAAAACCTACTCAAAGAACCCATGCATTCTGTTATCAGCCTTAGTGAGAGTTTCTGAAGCACTTCTAGTTATTTGCTTTAAGAATAAAGCAGACGAAATATGGACAGCTGTTTCACCAAAAGGGGTATACAGATGGCAATTAAGCATTTGAAAAGATGTTCAGTGTCTTTTACCATTAAAGTGCAAATTAAAATCACAGTGAGATATCACTGCACATCTATCAGAATGGCTCAAAAAGGTGACCAAATGGCTTGCAAAGTTGTAGTGGAGAACTGCATCACCCTTACATCACTGGTGAGACTGTAACTAGTACAATCCTTATGGAAAACAGTTTAACAGTTTCTTATAAAGCTAAGTGTGTGATCATCAATGGTAGTTACATTCTTGAGCACCTACCCCAAAGAAATGAAAACTTGTGGTTGACTAAATAATGGCTTTGCTATATTTTGACTAACTCGAGTCCCCAGAATTCGTGAATATGATACCTTACTTGGCAAAAGGGTCTTTGTAGTTGTGATTAAGTTAGTGATGTTGAGATGGAAAGATTATTGCGGATGATTCAAGTGGGTCCAATAAAATCAGAAGGGCCTTTATAAGAGAGAGGCGACAGTCCATGGGGTCACAAAAGAGTTGGACATGAGTTAGTGACGACACAACAAGGAGCGCCAGAGTTAGAAGATCTTGTGTTGTTGGAAGCAGCACTTGGAATGTAGCTATGAGCATAGATATGCTGGCCAGCTCCGGAAAGAGAAGGCCAAGATCAGATTCACCCCTGGAACTTCCAGAAGGAACTCAGAATTCTGATCTCCATAACTGCAAAATAATATATTTAAGGGTTTTTTAGATTAAGCTTGAAGAGATTTGGGCTTTCCAGGTGGCTCAGTGGCAAAGAATCCACCTGCCAATGCGGGAGACACGGTTTCAATCCCAGGGTCTAGGTGATCCCATGGAGGAAGAAATGGCAACCCACTCCAGTATTCTTGCCTGCGAAATCCCACAGATGGAGGAGCCTGGTGGGCTACAGTCCGTGGGTCATGAAGAGTTGGACACAACTGAACACAATTTGTTACAGCCACAATAGGAAATAATGCATTTCTGTGTTCATGCAAACATCTATACACATATTTTTATAGCAGCTTCATTTATAATAGCTAAAAACTACAAAAAACCTAGGTATCTTTCAGTGGATAAATGGGAAAACATTCTGTGCTACATCCATACCTGGAATACTAGTCAGTAATAAAAGGGAAAGAAAAAAAGAGCTGACATAGAAAACAACTTGAATCTTGGGATGAGTGAAAAAAGCCAGTCCTGAAAGCTTATATACTGTGTGATTCCGTATATATATGTTGTTCAGTCACTCAGTCGTGTCCAACTCTTTGTGACCCCATGGACTGCAGCACAGCAAGCCTCCCTGTCCTTCACTATCTCCTGGAGTTTGCTCAAACTCATGTCCATTGAACCAATGATGCTATATATATTTAATAGTATTGAAATGACAAAATTATAGAAGAAAGAGATTAGTGATTCCCTGAGGGTTAAGGCAGAGAAGGCAATGGCACCGCACTCCAGTACTCTTGCCTTAAAAATCTCATGGATGGGGGAGCCTGGTAGGCTGCAGTCCATGGGGTCGCTAAGAGTCGGACATGACTGAGCGACTTCACTTTCACTTTTCACTTTGATGCATTGGAGAAGGAAATGGCAACCCACTCCAGTGTTCTTGCCTGGAGAATCCCAGGGACGGCAGAGCCTGGTGGGCTGCCGTCTATGGGGTTGCACAGAGTCAGACACGACTGAAGCGACTTAGCAGCAGCAGCAGAGGGTTAAGGAAGATTTGACGACAAAAGGAAAGTGGGTACAGTTGTAAAAAATCAACAGAAGGGATCCTCCTGGTGATGGAAAGGTCTGTCTTGACTAGAGAGATGTCATTCTCCTAGTTGTGACATTGCTCTATAGTTCTGCAAGACGTTCCCCGTGGGGGAGCCTGAGTAGAGAGCGTACTATGTCTTCTGGATTATTTCTGACAGTGTGTGTGAGGGTACACTTAAGAAGTGTGATTTTAAATAAGGAATCATACCTTTCAAAAAGATAAAGCAAACATGGAAAAAATGGCATACCTCTTATTAAATGAGATGATGTATAAAAAGTACCGTTTATTTTTGAAGACTAAAGATATGGCAAACTGGCTTACTATTCCATGAAAAGGGAGAATCTGTTCAGTATGGTTCCCATCTTTCAATTTACTCTGTGTAAGAAAACAGAAGGAATCAATCAAAATGTGAACTCAGTATCAATTTACATGGTTATTTCCTTCTTTGTAACTTTCTGCTTTCTAGATTTTCTACTCTTATAATTTTAAAACCTATAAAATAGTTAAGGATGAGCTGAGTCAGCTTCGGATTTTTCCCACTCTTAATGTGTGATCACTTTCAATGTCTAATCAAATTTCTCATCTCCCATCGTTGATATCTGATCACCCTAGCCTGCCATTCAGTAAGAAAGCTCTTGAAATAAGTTTGGAAAAACTTCTCCCTATGCTTGATGACTTCTCTTAGTAATTTTCCATGCACAACCCCCACCCACCTTTCACACACATAACCTGTTTGTTGTCTGTAAAGCCCCAGTTGTCCTTAATGAGAGCTGAACTCATCTCTCCTATTTCAATAGTTTTGACACTTACCACAATAGTCTTAAACAAAGTTTTCCTTACCATTAAAAAAAAATAGTTAAGGATGAAATGTTATATGTCTTGAGATTTGTATTTAATCCAGCGAGAGAGAAAGAAGGAGGAAACTGACTGGATCAGCTGTTATTGAGGCTAGGTCATAGGTCTCTTTATTATGGTCTCTCTTACACAGTTGAAATTTTCCATGATGAAAATTTAAAAGAGAAATTACCTTATTTTTGCTGTTGTTGCAGTCAGTTCTCATCATTCTCAATGTGAGACCTGTCGCTTAGTCATGTCCAACTCTTTGTGACCCCATGGACTGTAGCCCACCAGGCTCCTCTGTCCATGAGATTTCCCAGGCAAGAATACTGGAGTGGGTTGCCATGTCCTACTCGAGGGGATCTTCTTGACCCAGGGATCAAACCCGCATCTTCTGAGGCTCCTGTACTGGCAGGCAGATTCTTTACCACTGAGCCATCTAAGGAAGCCCCATCATTCTGGATAGTTGGGTTCTATAAAATGTCTGGGAAACCGAATTAGCAAATACTGAGCCATTTCTCTGGGGGAGTTACAGGGTTAAGTTCCTGGCAAGCCTCTCATCCCAGCATGTTTCTCAATCAGAACATAACCTTGTTTTGTTTATGTTTTTGCTTTAAGGATACTTTATTTCATATATATTATTGATTCATTAACATTGAGCTCTGGGCCAAGAGCATTGGAACTCATGCCCAAACAGAGCTTACCTAAAACACGTGTTTTCTCTATAGGACATGTCACAGCCTTCTTGCACTTGTGGACACCAGATAGCATTTCAGCACTACATATGGGGGGCATTTTAAACAGAAATCAGCAACAGAACGCATAAAAATGTGATAATTGGCATTTGATATAGACTATGAAAATGATGTAGGTAGACAGTATGAGTTGGAGAAGGAAATGGTAACCCACTCCAGTATTCTGGCCTGGAGAATTCCATGGACAGAGGAGCCTGGCAGGCTACAAACCATGGGGTCTCACAAAGTTAGACATGCCTGGGCGACTAACACACACATACAGTATTAGAGCTGAAACAAGGCAGTGTGTAGCCATACCAGACCTCAGTCAAGACTTGTATCTCCTTCAGCAACTCGGATTTTCCCCTAGTCTGCCCTTGTATATCTCTGCCATCACTAAAGTGTTCGAATATTGATTTGAGGGTTATAAATAAATTTTAAGAAGTATATTTGCAAATACAGAATTCATGAATAACAAAGTGATAAGCATAGTGATTGACACAATGTAAGTTATAAGTAAGTGTTCCTTTCTCTTTTCATAGGTACAGACTGAGATGCTGAATTACTCAAAATTTTATGTGAGTCCTGTGGTTCTCATATAAGTGAGTTATGTTAGTGAAATATATTAGAAAGTAATGTGCAGGTGGGACTTCTCTGGCAACTCAGTGGTAAAAAACCTGCCTGCAACTCAGGAGATGTGGGTTCGATCCCTGGGTCAGGAAATGGCACCCCACTCCAGTATTCTTGCCTGGAGAACCCCATGAATAGCGGAGTCTGGTGGGCTACAGTCCATGGGGTCACAAGAATCTGACATGATGTAACAACTAAACCACCACCATCAATGTGTAAATTCATTTGTAGTATAAGTGTCATTTGTAGTTGGTTATAAGTGGTGGGGGGGTTATAGAAAGTTGAACATAACTTCCTAGCCTGTGAGGAAGTTAGATTTAACTTAATTGTGTTAAAATTTTTGGGTAGTTCCTAGTGGTCTAGTGGTTAGAATTCCATTGCCATGGACGAGGTTCAATCTCTCGAAAAGAATGAAATACTCTCTTAGACCAGTGCTATTCATGAGTCCAAAATTGTATGAGAGGCAACAAAAAATAGAACACATGGATTTTTCAGTCATATGTATCTGGCTTCAAATTCTTGCCAACCCACCTAATAGCTGTGTGAACTAAGGTTAAAACATGCTCAGTTTCCTCATTTTAAAAGTGGAATCATCACACCCATGTCACAGAGTTGTTGAGAAACATTTTTCCAGCACTGGGGCCAAGCAGGGACTCTTGTTGTTTCGTTGATAAATCATTTCTGACTCTTTGCAACTCCACGGACCACTTCTGTCCATGGGATTTCCCAGGCAAGAATACTGGAGTGGGTAACCATTTCTTTCTTCAGGGGATCTTCTCGACCCAGAGATTGAACCCGCGACTCTTGCATTGCAGGTGGATTCTTTACCACCGAGTTACCAGGGAAGAAGGGACTCTGGCAAAAGGTAATTCTCTCTGAGATGCAGGGGGTTGTTGTATCCAACAGCCTGCTAATTGCACTTTACCTCAGTCTCAGATAAAGAATATGCAAATAGGACTTCCTTGGTGGTGCAGCAGATAAGAATCCACCTGCCAATGCAGGGGATGTGGGTTCAGTCCCTGATCTGGAAGATCCCACATGCCTTGGAGCAACTAAGCCTGTGCACCACAACTATTGAGTCTATGCTCTAGAGCCCGGGAGCTGAAACTACTGAGAGCCCCTGTGCCAAAACTAACTGAAGCCCATGCACCCCAAAGCCCATGCTCTGCAACAAGAGAAGCCACCGCAGTGAGAAGCCCGTGCACCACAGCTAGAGAGTGGCCCCCAATCCCTGAAACTAGAGAAAGCCTGCGCACAGCAACAAAGACCCAGTACAGCCATAAATAAAGTAGAATGTACCTGTCAAAAATAATTTTTTTCAGACAAAAAAAAAAAAAAAAAAGAATATGCAAGTCATCCTGAATTCCCCTTTAGTGACCCATCATAAATATTCCATTCAGGAGTTAAGGTTTTACTTGTGAACATAAGCAGAACACTGATTCCACAATATTTATCAGCATTCGTCCAACCCTTTCTCCTCTTTCCCAACCTTTCCATTTATCTTCTTCATCCTTCCTCCGTATTAAGCAGCACTTTGGTTCTTCTGTTTGTGCACAGGGATGGGATGTAGCTACGATGTGGTGTCTGGTGTGCAGGGGGATGATTAAAGGATTTTCGTCCTGGCCTTTTAGGTTTAAAAGCACAGGTGCACACGTGCTCAGTCACTTCAGTGGTGTCGTCAGACTTTGTGTGACCCTATGGACTATAGCCTGCAGGCTCCTCTGTCCATGGGATTCTCCAGGCGAGCATACTGGAGTGGGTTGCCATGCAATGAAGTGACAGAACCTGGTGATAGGTTGGGGTATAAGGAACTTAATAGAAAAAAGAGTTAAAGGTGCTTTAGGGGATTCTAGCTTTGGAGATTAGGAAAAAGATGGTATTATGGATAGACTTAGGAACATAATAAAATGATGCTGGTTTGTAACAGGAAAATGTTGAGCATAGTTGCAAAGGTTAAATTTGAAATAATATTTGTACATCCAGTTATGGTTTTTTTCTCCTCTTTTATTAAAAAAAGTCATAGATTGGGGGGAAATAGATGAATATCCCTAATAGATAATGAGAATGTACAAATAAATAAAAAGAAAAATACATTTCCAATAGAAAAATGATCAACTCAATGCCAGTGATTCACCAAAGAAGACACCTAAATGACCAATCAATGTGAAAAACTCTCAACCACACAAACCATTTAAGAATTGTGAAATGTAATTAATAATTTAATATAGATTATCAAGATAGACTTTAGCCATAATTATGTTACTTCTTTGGAGAAATGGTTCTTTTCCCATACAAAATTAGACCTGAATGTGCTTAGAATGTACTTTGAAGCTGTGACTCTGTGCTCTGGCTCATGGAAGTGAGAACCTGATAGGGCCAAAGAGACAGGAAGCCTGGCTGGAGCACAGTAGGTTGATGTGACTTAAGAGCTGATCCAAAAATGTGATAAGAAGAGCTGACGGTTGGAGGAGTTAACAATGACAATATCAAGTGAAAAAGATAGTCTTTTAAAATTGAAATAATAGATCTCATTTCTGAAAATGAAAAAAAGTGAAATATAATCCTTCTAAACCAGCTGCTTATTTAACATATGCAGAGTACATCATGAGAAACGCTGAGCTGGAAGAAGCACAAGCTGGAATCAAGATTGCCGGGAGAAATATCAATAACCTCAGATATGCAGAAGACACCACCCTTATGGCAGAAAGTGAAGAGGAACTAAAAAGCTTCTTGATGAAAGTGAAAGTGGAGAGTGAAAAAGTTGGCTTAAAGCTCAACATTCAGAAAACGAAGATCATGGCATCCGGTCCCATCACGTCATGGGAAATAGATGGGGAAACAGTGGAAACAGTATCAGACTTTATTTTGGGGGGCTCTAAAATCACTGCAGATGGTGATTGCAGCCATGACATTAAAAGACGCATACTCCTTGAAAGGAAAGTTATGACCAACCTAGATAGCATATTCAAAAGCAGAGACATTACTTTGCCAACAAAGGTCCGTCTAGTCAAGGCTATGGTTTTTCCTGTGGTCATGTATGGATGTGAGAGTTGGACTGTGAAGAAAGCTGAGCACCGAAGAATTGATGCTTTTGAACTGTGGTGTTGGAGAAGACTCTTGAGAGTCCCTTGGACTGCAAGGAGATCCAACTAGTCCATTCTGAAGGAGATCAGCCCTGGGATTTTTTTTTTTTTTTGACCTAATAGCACATATTTAATTCTGGACCCAATAATAAAATAAAACATATGAAGCAAACATTAAGCATTTGTAAGAATGACATTGATATTTGTATTGGGGAATGGTATTTGTACTAGGCCATATGATATATCAGTAAATTTCAAACAACTGGCATCATCAGACTATCCTTTCTTACTATTAGGCTAGTAATATAGAGATTCACAACTAAAAACACTTATTACATAACAACTAAAGAAAATTAATTCCAATCTTATCCAAACTATTGAAAAAAATACATACTAACTCATAAGGTAAACATCACCTTGATTCAAAAATAGCAAGGACATTATGAGAAAGTAACACTTTAGCTCAAGCAGCAGCAGCATTTATGAATATAAACTCAGAATCCCTGCATTAAGTATCATGCTCTTGTTACTGACAGGGTTCTTGGCCTTCCCCAATGAACAGAAATTAGCTAGAGGCCAGACAAGAAATTCAGGCAAGGCTTACTAGGACCCCAGCTGCAGCAGGGGGGTAGTGAGAACAAACACCCATTTCTCTTGTTTGCCCACTCCCTGATGGTGGGGCAAGCTTGTTTCTTAAGTGGGGTGAGGGTAGGGGTGGCCTAGGTGGTCTGCCCACCCCCTTGGTGATGTTGAGTGCAGGGGGTGTGTGCAGCCCTGGGATTTCTTTGGAGGGAATGATCCTGAAGCTGAAACTCCAGTACTTTGACCACCTCATGCAAAGAGTTGACTCATTGGAAAAGACTCTGATGCTGGGAGGGATTCTGGGCAGGAGGAGAAGGGGACAACAGAGGATGAAATGACTGGATGGCATCACTGACTCGATGGACGTGAGTCTGAGTGAACTCTGGGAGTTGGTGATGGACAGGGAGGCCTGGCATGCTGAGATTCATGGGGTCACAAAGAGTCGGACACGACTGAGCGACTGAACTGAACTAAAACCAGCTGGGCTTCCCAGGTGGCGCTAGTGGTAAAGAACCCGCCTGCCAGTGCAGGAGACATAAGAGATGAGGGTTTAATCCCTGGGTTGGGAAGATTCCCTGGAGGAGGGCATGGTGACCCACTACAATATCTTGTCTGAAGGATCCCATGGAAAGAGGAGCCTGGTGGGCTACAGTGCAAAGGTTCGAAAAGAGACACAACTGAAATGACTTAGCACCGTGCAAAAAATTCCTATAGCACACTAGATTCCAATAAGCCACAGTTTTATTAACATGAACACAACATGAATGAAGTGATAATTCCTCGTGAGTAGAGGAGGGCTCCCCAGATGGTGCAGTAGTAAAGAATCTGTCTGCCAAGCAGGAAACGCAAGACGCAGGTTCAGTCCCTGGGTCAGGAAGATCCCCTGGAGAAGAAAATGGCAACCCACTCCAGTATTCTTTCCTGGAGAATCCCATGAACTGAGGAACCTGGCGGCCTATAGCCCACGGGGTTGCAAAGAGTTGGACATGACTGAAGCGACTTAGCAGACGCACACACAAATCAATTAGCTAGGAATCCATTAGTACAATAATCCAGCCAAGGAAAGTCCAAGGGAGCAACAGATAAATACAGAAAAGCACCGAAGATGCATGCTTTTAGGTACATGATGAGTGCAGAAGCAAAAGGTACGCTCATATCTAGCAAATGGAGTTTGGCTTGACAACCCTAGAGGATACCCTAGGGATACAGAAGAAAGTGATAGACCCTGTTAAAGAAAAAGTGTCAGAAGAAGTAGAATTTCCCCAACTCTATTTGGAATTTAGTGGAAAAATTAGGAAACAATAATGAAGAAAGTTCATTTCATCCGCTTTTTGACTCAGTGTATTTTATGACAAATCTTAGCTTTGCAATAGTTGTTGCAGTTAATTTTCTAGTCTCCGTCTTATACTGCAGATTATTTTAGTGACTGAATAAAGCGTAGAAGCCTCAGAGTGTTTCCTCATTTTGCAGACTGAAATTTCTGAAGCCATGTTACCATGTTACTACATGGAGTGAAATTACAGGGTCTATTACTCTCAATTATATATGCTTTTAACATATAGAAAGAATTTTTTTTTTTTAATTCTAAAGAGAATCTAAGGGCTTCCCTGGTGGCTCAGTAGTAAAGAATCTGCCTGTCAATGCAGGACATGCGGGTCCAATTTCTGGGTCAGGAAGTTCCCCTGGAGAAGGAAATGGCAACCCACTCCAGTATTCTTGCCTGGAAAACTTCATGGACAGAGTAGCCTGGCATGCTACAGTCCATGGGGTCACAGAGAGTCGGCCACGACTGAGCACACGTGCATACTTTCGATGAAACCTAGTTCACTTTATGTTTTTCCTTGTCCCCATGACTGATGGCAGAGGACTAGATGTTTGGATAACGTCACCAACTCAACCAACTCAATGGATATGAATTTGAGCAAACTCTGAGAGACAGTGAAGGATAAGGGAGCCTGACTTGCTGCAATCCATGCGGTCACAGAGTCCAACCCAATTTAGCTGCTGAACAAGACTGACTACTGCTGCTAAGTCGCTTCAGTCATGTCTGACTCTGGGTGAACCCAGAGACGGCAGCCCACCAGGCTCCCCACCAGGCTCCCCCGTCCCTGGGATTCTCCAGGCAAGAACACTGGAGTGGGTTGCCATTTCCTTCTCCAATGCATCGAAGTGAAAAGTGAAAGGGAAGTCGCTCAGTCGTGTCCGACTCTTGGCGACCCCATGGACTGCAGCCCACCGGGCTCCTCCATCCATGGGATTTTCCAGGCAAGAGTACTGGAGTGGGGTGCCATCGCCTTCTCCAGAACAAGACTGACAGAAAACACCTATTGATTCCTTCTAAAGTTCCACTAGGTGGTGCTACAGTGAAATTAATCATGACTTTTTCTCTCCTTTAATCAGTAGTTCTCAAACGTTAGTCTTATTTTGGAATTGCAAGCGCTATTTGTTTTCTCCAATCAATTTCTTAATTGTGTCATTACCAATTAACAAAAACAGGTCACCTCACTGCTTCTCTGGTGCTACTGTAATGTAATACTAAGGAGATGAATGTGAAAATGTTAGTTGCCCAGTCGTTGCCTGTTTATAACCCCATGGACTGTAGCCCACCAGGCTCCTCTGTCCCTGGGATTTCCCAGGCAAGAATACTGGAATGGGTTGCATTTCCTCCTCCAGGGGATCTTCCAAATCCAGGGATCAAACCAGCATCCCCTGAATTTGCAGGTGGCTTCTTTGCTACTCAGCTGTTAAAAAATCCATTAATGTAAGATACCACTCAAAGCTTTGACTGTGTAGACTAAACATTCTAGTTTCTAAATTGAGAATATTTTGGTGACATTAAGTGATCACAGAAATGTTATTAACTGGAAATGAGAAAAAAAAATCTTCCAGGAGCAGAGGAAGAATTTCTAATGGACATGTTATAAAGTCATAGTGGGACACAGAAATAAATGCTCCGTTTGATTAACTTCTGGAACCCTTCTATTCAAGGCATTCTTTACATATATTAAGTTTTTTCTATGATAAATTTGTTTCTGAAATGTTGGCTTGCAGGATCTCAGTTCCCAACCAGGGGTTGAACCCAGGCCATGGCAGTGAAAGCCCAGGATTCTAACCATCGTGCCACCAGGGAATTCCCACCCATTGTTTTATAGCAGTTTTATAGAGAGATAATGAGGGCTTCCCTGGTGGCTTAATGGTAAAGAATCTTCCTGCAAGCAGGAGATTCGGGTTTGATCCCTGGGTCAGGAAGGTCCCCTGGAGAAGGAAATAGTAACCTACTTCTGTATTCTTGCCTGGCAAATCCCATGGACAGAGGAGCCTGGCAAACTACAGTCCATGGGGTAGCAAAAGAGTCAGACACGACTGAGCAACTAAACAACGACGACAATTTACATATAAGATTATTCACCCATTGAAAGTGTTCAGTATGTTCAGCCTATTCACAGAGTAGGTTTGACAGATGTTTCCTACTGACTCTTACCTTCTCTCTACAAGGTCTTCCAAACTTAGCATTTAACACTTGGGCCAAATAATCAGCAGTTGTCCCATGCATCATAGGATGCTCAGCAGCACACCTAGCCTTTAACCACAAGCCAGTAACACACCACTGAACCCCAGTTGCGACAATGAAAAATCCTCAGACATTGCCAAATGTCCCCATGGGTACAAACACATTCCAGATTGAGAAACTACTGATATGGATGATGTATTCTCTTCCAGATGAACTTTGTCCCCTCAGTCCCTGGTTTTGTTTTCAATGATCTGTTTAGACACAGCTCAGCACATGACATGGTCTATTCCACACAGATTTTTGGGGGACCAGTGTCCCCAGGTGGCCCCTCATGGGCAGAATCTAACACAGTTCCAGGCCAGCTCTTTCTCATAGGTGCAGTCAAGATCTTGCCCTTGGGAAGTGCTTGTCTGTTACCCTTGCAAATTCACAATGGGAATAGCCACTCTCCCTTCTTCCTAGCCCAAGAGCAGCTAACCTGCCGGTCTCCGCCCAGTGTTCTCCAGTCAAGAGTCAGATACCAGTCTACTAGGTTCTGCTAACCACAGGGATGTCAGTCACACCAGTTCTCAGAGGACCCCACTGAAGACTGACTTGCTTAAGGATGAAGTCATCTCCACTTTTGACCCTGTTACAGCCTAGATGAAAATAAAGCATTCCAAGTCAGGAGCCAGTTTTCACATAATGACATTGATGTTACTACAGAGCAGTCTGTCTCCCAATTCATTTTCGTATCTGCTATCTAAGAACCTTGGGAATCTAGTAAACTTCTGCTTTAATCATTCTGTTCCATGTTTAACAATGTCACGAATGGTGACATAATTTATAGTGTATTTCACTGAATACTATATGTAACCGTTAAAAAAACTGCTGTTTGAAAATATGCTCACAACAGAATAGTGATTGAAGAAAGAGCTATAGTAAAACTATGTATATTTCTAGACAAAAGGCTAGTAGGGATTGTACCTAAATGTTATTTGTGACAGTCTATAGATGGCAGTCTATAGATGACTGATGCTGAAGCTGAAGCTGAATCTCCAATACTTGGGCCACCTGGTGCAAACAACTGACTCATTGGAAAAGACCCTGATGCTGGGAAAAATTGAAGGCAGGAGGAGAGGGGGATGACAGAGGATGAGATGGTTGAATGGCATCACCAACTCGATGGACATGAGTTTGAGCAAGCTCTGAGAATTGGTGATGGACAGGGAAGCCTGGTGTGCTGCAGTCCATGGGGTCCCAAAGAGTCAGACATGACTGAGCGACTGAACTGAACAGAACTGAAGACAGATGGCAGAATTTTACTTTCTTTTTTAAAAATATACTTACTTATTTTTGGCTGCACTGGATCTTCATGGCTGTGTGGGATTTCCTCTAGTTGCTGAGAGAGGGGCCTACTATCCAGCGGTGGTGCTCAGGCTTATCTCTAGGGTGGCTTCTCTTGTTGCAGAGCACAAACTCTAGAGCTTGGGCTCAGTAGTTTGTGGCCACAGGCTTAGTTGTCTGATGGCATGTGGGATCTTCCCAGACCAGGGATTGAACCCACGTCTCTTGTGTCTCCTGCATTGGTAGGCAGATTCTTTACCACTGAGTCACCAGGGAAGTCCCATTTTCTTTTCCATAATTTTTTTTTCCTCTACAAATTTTCTACTATAAGCCTGTGTTCATTCTTAATGGGAAAAAAAATGTTATATGAAAATAAAATGTGCCAAGTTTAGGCATATTCACATTTTCTTCCTCTTTTAATTTAAATATTTTAAAACTCCAGCACAGGCTTCCAGAGATTTTAATCGATTTCTTTTTCAGAGAGTGTCTCCTTGTCTCAAAAATGAAGTTCAAATTCCTTCGTGTGATATTCCAGGCCTGTCACCAGCCTCTTGTGTCCTCATGAGTCATTTCTGTTCCCTCTGTGCAGTGATATGTACATCTGCAGTAGGGACCTTGAAAACTTTATTTACTAAACTTCCTTGGAAGCTAGCTGGCTCCTAGTGCCTTCTACCAATGAGATACTAATGGAAGACCGGCAGATGGGAGCAGAGGAAAAGAGACTCGCTTATTCTTCATCATATCAATATCCTGAGACTTCCCCAGTGGTCCAGTGGCTAAGATTCTGAGCTCCCAATGAAGGGAGGCCCAGGTTCAATTCCTGGTCAGGGAACTAGATCCCACATGCCACAACTAAGAGTTGGCAAGCTGCAACTTCAGATTCCACGTACTGCCACCAAAAGATCCCGAATGCCACCTGGTACAGCCAAAAAAAAAAAAAAAAATCCCTTCAACAGCAGCAGTCAGTGAAAGAATGTCCTTGTTGTTTGTTGTTCAATCGATCAATCATGTCTGATTCTTTTCGACCCCATGGACTTCAACACAGCAGGCTTCCCTGTCCTTCACCAACTCCCAGAGCTTGCTCAAACTCATGTCCATTGGTGATGCCATCCAACCATCTCATCCTCTATCATCCCCTTCTCCTCCTGCCTTCAATCTTTCCCAGCATCAGGGTCTTTTCCAATGAGTCAGTTCTTCCCATCAGGTGGCCAAGTATTGGAGCTTTAGCTTCAGCATGAGTCCTTCCAATGAATATTCAGGACTGATTTCCTTTAGAGTTGACTGGTTTGATCTCTTTGCAGTCCAAGGGACCCTAAAGCGTCTTCTCCAGCACCACATTGAAAAGCATCGATTCTTCAGGGCTCAGCCTTCTTCATGGTCCAACACTTACATCCATACATGACAACTGAAAAAAACAGCTTTGACTATACGGATCTTTGTTGGCAAAGTGCTATCTCTGCTTTTTAATATGTTGTCTAGGTTTGTCATAGCTTTTCTTCCAAGGAGCAAGTGTCTTTTAGTTTCATAGTGGCACTGTTACACACTGGGCACAGCCCCTTCTTCAGTCTCAGCATCAGGGCTCAGATACCACTCCACAGCCCTAACTACCACCTAGCACTGAAAGGACCATAAGATTTTACCAGTGCGCATGGAGCCCTCAGTCCCTCTGTAGTTTCAGCACCAGGAGAGGACTGCTCTGAGAACCAGCCAGGTATCGCATCCCCATAGATCTGTTAGGTAGTGATACCACCTAGTCCCTTTATTCTTCCAGTCTTGGGGGTTGGTAGGTGCTTCCTGCAGTTACTAGTTTTCTATTTTTTTCTAGTTTTATTGAGATATGATTGACATGCAGCACTGTATATGTTTAAGGTGTGCAGCATGATGACTTGACTTACATATATTGTGAAACAAGCACCACAATAGGTTTAAACCTCTATCATCTCATATTCATACAAGTGAAAGAAGAAAAGAGTGCTTTTTCTGTTGTAATGAAAACTCTTAGAATCTACTCTCTTAGCAGCTTTCAAAATAACCACACAGCAGTGTCAACCATAGTCATCATACTGTACATTATGCCACTTCATTCTTTTCTTTTCTTTTTTTTTACTCAGTTCTTTCAACACTCTTGCAAAGAAAAATCTGCATTAAATTGTCTATATTTTGGAATGCCCAGTGTCAATTTTCCTAACTGGTCCCTGACATCACTCATCGCAAATGCTTAGATTCCACTGGCCGCAAGTCAGTCATGAAGCACCCAACTCAAGAGGTATCCTGGGAGCTGTGACCTAACTGCTCCCATGTCCAGAGAGAACATAGATCGGGGTGGTACTGCATCCAGCAGTCCTTATAGCATGCCTTCAGGGAGGCATGAAGTTAACTACCAGGCAAAACCAGACAATTGGGATATCTTCAAAAACCAAAAGAGGTACAATTGTCTAAAGAAAATTTTGCTATTCATAACCAAATATCTGAAATGAGCTTGTTTTTGAACTGGATATTGACTGTAGCTCTAATTTCCTGAAAACTGAGGCGTATAAAGGGAGTTTCCTGGTGAGCTCATTGTTAGGATGCCAGGCTTTTACTGCTGCGGCCTGGGTTCAACCCCTGGTCAGGGAACTGAGATCCTGCAAGTGGTGTGGCACAGTCAAATTAAAAAAAAGTATTGAAAAAAAATTAGGACCTATAAAGCAATACACTGGACCACAGTTTTCAGAGTATGTTCAACAGCCTAGATAAGGTTTGCCCTGAGATGAAACATAAGCATCATTTATCACACTGACCATCCTATAGTGAATATTAGAATACAAAAAGATCATAATTTGAAACTGTAATAATATGTTAATACCTCTCTTCTGCTCAGCTCTGATCATAAGTATTTTCACGGTAAAAATATCAATTTGGGGGCAATAAATTTGCATTCTTATATTGCTTTCTAACGTTCAAGGCATGTACTACATGTGTCTATAGGAATAATAAAATATTCAAAATGAGTACATGGTATTTTATTTACATAAACTTTTTCAAGAATAATGTTTATCAATAGCTGGATTTGAAATTTTTAAATTGTTACTATTTCTATTAGCTTAAAAGTTTTTTCAAATTCCACATCTGTACAAAAGGCAATTTAATGTGTCATTAAGAGTTAGTTTCTAAAAGTAGAATGACACATCTGTAACGCTTGTGGTCCTAGAGTCTAGAAGGATTTCTGGCACAAAACAGGTGCTCAAAGTTGAGCTTCCCTAATGATTCAGATGGTGAAGAATCAGCCTGTAATTCAGGAGACCTGGTTCGATCTGGGTTGAGAATGCCTGGGTTGAGAAGGTCCCCTGGAGAAGGATATGGCAACCCACTCCAGTATTCTTGCCTGGAGAATTCCATGGACAGAAGAGCCTGGCAGGCTATATAGTCCTTGGGGTCGTAAAGAGACGGACATGACTGAGCAACTAACACACACACACACAGGTACTCAAATATTTGTTGAATGAAAGACAGTTGAATCCAAAAATGTTAAATCTGTAATTGCCAGTTATATACTTAAAACTCCAAAATCTCCAAATCTGCCCTGTTCTTAGATAAAAATTAGGTAATATTATATGTATTTTTTCTTTTTGGCCACACCATGTTGCTTACAAGATTCGAATTCCCCAACCAGGGATTGAACCTGGGCCCCCAGGTTTTTTGCAGTAGAAGTGGGGAGTTCATACCACTGGACTATCAGGGATGTCCCAGATCATATCATATTATATTATAGCAGAATCTTCCCGTCTCTCAAAAAGTCCTCCCCCGACCCCAGGTATTTCAGAGAGGCCCAGGCAAGTGTTACACAGGCTCACAGATCAGGGGTGGGGTGTAGAAGGGCATGACGGTGCCCTCACTGTGTCTCTATTGGTTCATCCAGACAATCGCTGCAGCTTCAAGTGATCTGCCTGCTTGAGCATCTGTACTCCTCCCACTCTCAGGTGGAGCACTCTGGGCTCTGGGCCCACTCTCGTTTCCACAGTCCCAGCCTCCCATGTACAGCACAGTGCAGCCAGCTTCCCGTATCAGAGACAGGAAGATCCCTTCTCTCCCACTTGTTATGTCCAGTTAAGGAGACCCACACAGCAGAGACTTTGGGCTTTAACTTTTAAATGTTTAGTGAGAAATCTTGGAGTTCACCATCCCCAAAAGGAACATTCTTCTATTCTTCCATGTAGATCTTTGTACTTTTCACTGATTATGTTCTCAGAATAAATCTCTGGGTTGAACTGCAGGTCTTCCCCTCCCCCTCAACTCCTCCCCTCCCCCACCCCCCACCCCGCCCAGGGCCTTTGACTGTGGATTACCAAAGAATCTGCAAAGGTTGTGCCAGGTCATCATTCTACCTGGAGACTGGTGCTGATTTCCTAATGCCTTTATCAGCAACCGTTTACATCTTCCTTTCTAATCAATTGCAATCTGATATACTAAAACAGCACTTCGTTGTTTTATCTTTTTTACTAGGATTTATGTAAGCTTCTTGGAGATGCATGAATGTCAGGTTTTAAAAAAATGCATTTTGGAAAACTTCATGAAAATTCTAGTTTCATGTAGTAGAAACTTAAGCAAATAATATTGGAGTATTATTTGAACGTGGTTGATTTACATCACTGATTTTCAGCACTAACTCATAGGACAAGGCCAAGTAAACACTTTCCAGAGTTGGTTTTGATTATTTACAGTGCTGGGCAGTGTACTAAAGGTCAGCATTACGTAAACAGACTCTGGGCGCCTGATCACCTCCTTCCTTCTAAAAACTTCAACATGCAGATATTTGTTCCTAGTCCCAGAATGAGACAACCTAAATAAATAGTTTTCATATAACAGGAATGTTATGTATTAACATTTCTCAATGAAAAAAGACAAATTGGCATATTTTCCTAGTCTTAAAAAAAAGTTAGTCACTCAGTCGTGTCTGACTCTTTGAGACCCCATGGACTGCAGCTCACCAGGCTCCTCTATCCATGGGATTCTCCAGGCAAGAATACTGGCATGGGTAGCCATTACCTTTTAATCTGATGTTAAATAATTGTAGGTCAGGAAATGGCCTCCTTCATATAAAAATCCTTTCTCAATCATCACTCTGCAGTTGTCATTCTTCTTGTTAGGGTCACTTAGGGAAGCCACTTTTCATCATGGTCTGTGCCACAGGCTATGTAGACATAGCAATATATGTTCATTTTACTTTTCTACCTTATACAAGCACTTTCATGACAAAGATTTTTGCATTTCCTAATGGATATAGTTAGCCGTATGTTGCTGTCGCAGAAAATATTACAGGAGAGAAAGCAAATTTTAAGGGGATGAAGCTTATACTTAAGATGTTCTTGTTCAGTCGCTCAGTCTTGTCCCATTCTTTTGCCACCCTATGGACTTGCCAGGCTCCTCTGTTCATGGGATTTCCCAGGCAAGAATACTGGAGTGGGTTACCATTTCCTCCTCCGGAGATCTTTCCAACCCAGGAGTTGAACCTGCTTTGCATTTCCTAATGAATATACTGTTAGCCATATAGTTGCCTGTATAGTCTCCTGCTTTGGAGGGTGGATTCTTTACCACTGAGCCACCAGGGAATTTTTAGAGAAGATAAATATTTCATTTTTAGATAAGAAAAATAGATGGAAAGATTATCTATAATTTATGTTTTGAAATAAGCTGTTTTAGCTCCATGATTCCAAAATAAATTTTCATGGGACCTTGCCCGGTGCCTAACACACAAATGGCACTTTACAGTTATTTGTAAAATGAATTACTGCTGCTGGAAGATGTTTAAATGATCTCCCTCAAAAGACTGGAGCAGACATAACATATGAAGAGCTTAGTATGATCTCTGTGACATGGTTAATGTGTGTGTATGTCTTTGTAATATAAAATCCCATCTAAGCTACATGGTGATTATCAGTTTTGCATTCCAATAGTATAATTTTTTTTTCTTGCTCAGTCACTTCCGTCATGTCCAACTCTTTGCAAGACCATGAACTGTAGCCTACCAGGCTACCTTGTCCATGGAATCTTTCCAGCAAGACTACCAGAGTGGATTGCCAGGCCCTCCTCCAGGGTATCTTCCCAACCCAGGAATCGAACCCACATCTCCTGCATTGTAAGTGGATTCTTTACTGCCGAGCCAATGGGGAAGCCAACAGTACTGAATTGAGGCAAATGATTTCTTGAGGAGCATGTGGGTTGAAGTTAGGATCTCAGTGTTAGCCTTTTATATTCTGTATTATTTATAATACTTATAATTTGCAACGGAAATTGCAATTACTTTACTAAGTAGCAGAGACATGTGGTCCCAGGTTTTGAGCTAGTGTTCCTCAGAGATTTGATGGCTCCTTCAACCCATTGCCATTTGCAAGACTTTTTTGTAAGTCACTTTGATGAAATGAGGTTTAGGGTAATCTCAATAGCCTACAAACTCCAGTTATACATCCAGAGCCTCATAAAACAGGTCTACATGCCTATGTGAACAAAATACAGGCTGCCAGATATTATGTTATCTGATGTGGACATGGACTATTGTTACAATCACTTCTTCCTTAACTAGAGTGTATTTTAATAGGACTGAACAAAAAACTACCTACTAAGGATGTGAATTCCTAAATTTAAGCTAAGCAGAACTTAACAGTATCAGTTCAGTTGCTGAGTCATGTCTGACTCTTTGCGACCCCACGGACTGCAGCACACCAGACTTCCCTGTCCATCACCAACTCCCAGAGCTTACAAAAACTCATGTCCATCGAGTCGGTGGTGCCATCCAACCATCTCATCCTCTGTCATCCCCTTCTCCTCCCACCTTCATTTTTTCTCACCATCAGTGTCTTTTCCAATGAGTCAGGTCTTCACACCAGGTGGCCAAAGTATTGGAGCTTCAGCTTCAGCATCAGTCCTTCCAGTGTATATTCAGGACAGATTTTTTTTTTTCAAGAGACCAGATTATTTAATAAATCTCTTTTGGTTGGTTCAGAGGGTCAGACAGCTCAGAGATCTCCTTGATCAACATGACAGCTCATCAGGATGGAAGGCAAAAATCATACCAGTTTCAGAGTTATAAAATCTGTAGGTGAGGGAGATAAAATAGACTGATTTCAGTCAGTGTTTCTCAAAATTGCGTTATGCTAAGAATCCTCTGGATTGTCTGCTGCAAACCCAGGTTTACAGACTTCTTACCAGGAGATTCTGATTCACATCTCCTACAAGATTGGACATCTCACTAGGTAAATAATCTAATGTTTGGCCAAGTTTGGGAAATAACTGTCTTATTGTTCGTTGAGTAGAAAAGCTGGACAAAAACTCCTATCTGGGTCAGTGATCTTCAGAGTTTGCAAAAATCAGTTCATGGGGCTTCCCTGGTGGCTCAGTGGTAAAGAATCTGCCTGCAAATGCAGGAAACATGGGTTCGATCCCTGATCTGGGAAGATCCCACATGCCACGAAACAACTAAGCCTGTGTGCCACAACTATTGAGCCTGTGCTCTGGAGCCCAGGGATCGCAACTACCAAAGCCCAAATACCCCACAGCCCATGCTCCGAGATAAGAGAAGCCACCACAGTAAGAAGCCCTGCAACAAAGAGTAGCTGCCACTCATGGCAACTAGAGAAAAGCCTGTGCAGCACACAAGACCCAAAACTGAAAAAATAGTTTAAAAAAAATCAGTTCATGACTGCAACTCAGCAGCAAAATACAGAACTTCTATAGCCACTCCCAACCACTACACATCTTTAAAGAAATATTGTACTTTATATATGTGTGTGTTAAGTCACTTCAGTTGTGTCTGACTCTTGTGACCTCAGGGACTGTAGCCCTCCAGGCTTCTTGTCCATGGAATTCTCCAGGCAAGAATACTGGGGTGGGCTGTCATGCCCTCCTCCAGGGGATCTTCCTGACCCAGGGATCATACCTGTGCCCCTTACCTCTGACTGCATTTGCAGGAGGATTCGTTACCACCTGTGCCACCTGGGAAGTCCTACTTATATATGAATATATATTAAACACATGCAATGTACATACTGAATCTGACAATGAACACATCTTGAATCAGCATACTGATGCTTATCTGATACCCTGCACTTTTATTTACTACAACACTCTTTCACATATATTACCTCATTTTGACTTGACTCTAGAAACATCCCTGTGAGGTAACTGACAGATCCAGAGGGAAGCCAGGCAGGTGGTTAGAGTCACGTCTGGTGACAAACAGAATCAGAGACAAACTCTAGCTTTCTGACTCTGAAGTCTGGGGCCTTTTCCCTGATCACAGGAATGATTGTATCATCTGTTATCACTGATTATGAGAAGCAGCATTGGGTTCTGTGAGTTCAGATGAGCCAAAGATGTGCACTTGAGTAAGGTGATGTATTCTAGGACTCGTTTCTGGCTGTTGGGCTTTCAATGTAATCAAGGTCAATTTCTGTGTCCCAGAGGGAGTGGTCAAGTGATCACAAGTTCCTAACATGCCAGCAGCTCGGGTAGGCGGATCCTTCAGGCAAGAGTGGGGTTTGATCATCTTGTCCAGCACTCAAGACCTGAGTGTCATTAGATATCACAGCAGTAATCTCAAAGATTACTTTGCCAACAAAGTCCATCTGTTCAAAGCTATGGTTTTTCCAGTAATCGTGTATGGATGTGAGAGTTGGATCATAAAGACAGCTGAGCACTAAAGAATTGATGCTTTTGAACTGTGGTGTTGGAGAAGACTCTTGAGAGTCCCTTGGGCAGGAAGGATATCAAACCAGTCAGTTCTAAAGGAAATCATTCTTGAATATTCACTGGAATGACTGGTGCTGAAGCTGAAGCTCCAATACTTTGGCCACCTGATGCGAAGAACTGACTCCTTAGAAAAGACCCTGATGCTGAGAAAGATTGAAGGAAGAAGAAGAAGAGGTCGACAGAGGATGAGATGGTTGGATGGCATCACCAACTCAATGGATGTGAGTTTGAGGAAGCTCTGGGACTTGGTGATGGACAGAGAAGCCTGGCGTGCTACAGACCATGGGTTCGCAAACAGTTGGACATAACTGAGAAACTGAACTGAATTTCTCGAGACTCAATTTCCTCATTTCTAAATAGGATTAATAGTATCCACAATGCAGCACTGTTGTGAAATTAAAGTTAAGGTATATTAAAATATGGAGCAGAGTATCTGGGAAAGTGATATGTATTAGTAGTATTTAATATTTACTCAAAGACTTTATTTGTACTGATGATAACAGCTCATTGACCCAATCATTCAATTATAAATGAAGATAATCTGGTTTCCACAATTTAAATCCATATGAGAAATAGAGCTTCCCTGGTGGTTCAGTGGTAAAGAAGCCACCTGATGATGCAGGAGACGCAGGCTCAGTCCCTGATCTAAGAAGTTTGCACATGCTGCCGACCAAGTAAGCCTGTGCACCACAACCGCTGAAACTGTGACTACTAGCTGTGTGATTTTAGGCAGGTTACTTAACGCGTCTGTTCCTTGTTCTCCTCATTTATAACATGGAAGTGATAGAGTCTATCTTGTATGATTGTGGTGAAAATTAAATGAGTTAATATTTGTAAAGAGCTTAGAATATTGTTTGCCAATATCAATAACCTCAGATATGCAGATGACACCACCCTTATGGCAGAAGGTGAAGAGGAACTAAAAAGCCTCTTGATGAAAGTAAAAGAGGAGAGTGAAAAAGTTGGCTCAAAGTTCAACATTCAGAAAATGAAGATCATGGCATCCAGTCCCATTACTTCATGGGAAATAGATGGGGAAACAGTGGAAACAGTGCCAGACTTTATTTTGGGGGCTCCAAAATCACTGCAGATGGTGACTAGAGCCATGAAATTAAAAGACGCCTACTCCTTGGAAGAAAAGTTATTACCAACCTAGATAGCATATTCAAAAGCAGAGACATTACTTTGCCGACTAAGATCCATCTAGTCAAGGCTATGGTTTTTCCAGTAGTCATGTATGGATGTGAGAGTTGGACTGTGAAGAAGGCTGAGCGCCAAAGAATTGATGCTTTTGAACTGTGGTGTTGGAGAAGACTCTTGAGAGTCCCTTGGACTGCAAGGAGATCCAACCAGTCCATTCTGAAGGAGATCAGCCCTGGGATTTCTTTGGAAGGAATGATGCTAAAGCTGAAACTCCAGTACTTTGGCCACCTCATGTGAAGAGTTGACTCATTGGAAAAGACTCTGATGCTGGGAGGGATTGGGGGCAGGAGAAGAAGGAGACAACCAAGGATGAGATGGCTGGATGGCATCACGGACTCGATGGACGTGAGTCTGAGTGAACTCCGGGAGTTGGTGATGGACAGGGAGGCCTGGCATGCTGAGATTCATGGGGTCGCAAAGAGTCGAACACGACTGAGCGACTGAACTGAACTGAACTGAAAGATATATAAGTTCTTGTTTAAAGAAATGAGCTTTCATATAGGTTTTAACACAGGTAATTTTCAAATGAATGATTGACACCACTATAAGAGATAAAATTTGCTTTTAGTAGGCCACATGATCCTTAATGTGCAGCCATAGAATGGTTTGTGTGGTTCAAAACCAGACCAAAACTCCCAGTTTACACACCTCAGTCCACAGATGTGGCGATCCTAAATTGTGGAGAGAAGCTAGGTCCTTCTCTTCATACTGTTCATGGGGTTCTTGAGGCATGAATATTGGAGTGGTTTGTCATTCCCTCCTCCAGTGAACCACGTCTTGTCAGAACTCCCCACTATGACCCATCTGTCTTGGGGGACCCTGCATGGCATGGCTTGTAGCTTTACTGTGTTACACAAGACCCTTTGCCACAGCAAGTGTTCTCCAGTATTTTTGCCTGGAGAATCCCATGGACAGAGCAGCCTGGTGGGCTATGGTCCATATAGTCATGAAGAGTCCATACAACTGAAGTGACTTAGTTGCCACGCACGCACTCTAGAGGAGGAAGGAGGCAGCTGTTCTTCTCCCTCCTGAAAGGGGCTTCTCCTTAGACCTCCATACCTTTGGTTTGTAAATAAAGTTTCCCCAGGAGCCAAAGAGATTCAGTAGTCCCCCTTTGATTCTGAGCTTCTACTATGCAGAGCTATATCCTGGTTACCAGGTAAGCCATTCCAGTCTTCCTGTCATTTTGCGACCTCATGGACTATGGTGCACCAGGCTTCCCTGCCTCCACTATCTCCCAGAGTTTGCTCAAACTCATGTCCATTGAGTCAATGATGCCATACAACTGTCTTATGCTCTGTTGCCCCCTTCTCCTCCTGCCTTCAGTCTTTCCCAGCATCAGGGCCTTTCCCAAAGAGTTTGCATCAGGTGGCCAAAGTATTGGAGCTTCAGCTTCAGCATCAGTCCTTCTAATGAGTATTCAGAACTGTGGTCTTCTAGCTTTCTCCCGGAGATTAGCTTTCAGGTTAGAGTAATTAACTAGAACACAGTTACATATCTAATTCTCATGGTACATGAACATGTTTCTGTGAGTCTAGGGCTTTTTGCAGAAATACTAAGCAATCTCAGAAAGTTTAATTTCCCCACAAACATATCCCCACTAAGGACAAAAAGTACCACAAAGAATCTTCAACAGCATTCAGTCATCTTATTTTCAGCAGTATTATTGATACTGCCAATTTTAAACTTTTACATGTAAATTATGTGACTAAAACATCTAAGTCATTATGCTAGTATCAATAAGTGGTAAGATTTCCAGTGTAAGAAAACAGAGTTGCAAATATAAAATCAAAGATCAGTAACAACAGGCCAATCTTAAGTTCCATTGGGAAAAATCAGTATGAATTCATGATGTAGCTTTTGCTTTTTAAAAAATGCATTTTTGGGCTTCCCTGGTGGGATAAAAGTCTACCTGCCAATGCAGGAGGCAAGGATTCAATCCCTTATCCAGGAAGATCCCACATGCTGCAAAGCAACTAAGCCCATACGCTGCAACTACTGAAGCCCATTCTCCTAGAGCCTGTGCCCTGCGACAGGAGTTGTTTGGTAGCTAAGTCGTGTCTGCCACTTTGCAATGCCATGGACTATAGCTCATATAGCGCCCCTGTGAACATTTTTTACATGTCTTTTGTTGAACACATGGTACATCTTTGTTGAACATATGTATTATACATACATAGACACATATTTTGCTGTACCTGTGTTATACATATGTACATATATGTAGGAGTGAAATGGCTGGTCATAAGGCATGAATATTTTTAGCTTTGGTAAATACTGACAACCAGTTAATGAGATAAATCAAGCATTTATTGTAACTTTCCCATAAAAACTGAACTTCAGGTTAACAAAATGGTTGAGAAGGGTAAGTTCCTATTCATATAAAGGTGACTTCTAGTTAAGAAAATTAGAAAAATGACTATTTTATCATCCATAATAAAGTTGTGGACCTAAGCAAGGATTGTCATCAGCAAATGCTAAAATCATTGGGTAAGTGGAAAATTTTACAATAGATGGATCAGGGTGACAGCATGTAAGCAAACTGAGCAATATCAGTATACCAAAAGGACAGCACAGATATTACACAAAGATGCAATGATCCAAAGATGAGTCACCTCATGAAATGATCTTGCCAGAGGAAGATTGTACGCAGATCTAATCAAACATCTAGATCTACTTATGCTTACAGGAAATGTAGGGGAAAGAGGAACAATTTAATGATACCACAAGGAGGCAATCAGCCAAACCTAGAACATGGTAAATCTTAAGGAACACTGAACTGGTTATTCCAACAGACTAATGGTGTTTAATTAAAAAACAAAAAAAAAACCAGAAAGTACATATACACAATGGAATATTACTCAGCTGTAACAAAGAATGCATTTGAGTCAATTCTAGTGAGGTGGATGAACCTAGAGCCTATTATACAGAGTGAAGTAAGTCAGAAAGAGAAAGATAAATATCGTATTCTAATGCATATTTACAAAATCTAGAAAAATGGCACTGAAGAATCTATTCACAGGCAGCAATGGAGAAACAGACATAGAAAATAGACTTATGGACATGGGGAGAGAGGAGGAGAGGGTCAGATGTATGGCAAGAGTAAATGGAAACTGACATTACCACGTGTAAAACAGACAGCCAACGGGAGTCTGCTGTATGACTGAGGAAACTCAAACAGGGTCTCTGTATCAACCTAGAGAGGTGGGATGGGGAGGAAGATGGGAGGGAAGTTCAAAAGGGAGGGGATATATGTATACCTACGGCTGATTCAGCTTCCCTGGTGGCTCAGACGGTAAAGCATCCACCTGCAATTCGTGAGACCTGGGTTCGATCCTTGGGTCGGGAAGAGCCCCTGGAGTAGGAAATGGCAACCTACTCCAGTACTCTTGCCTGGAAAATTCCATGGATGGAGGAGCCTGGTAGGCTATAGTCCATGGGGTCCTAAAGAGTCAGACACGACTGAGCAACTTCACTGGGATGGCTGATTCATGTTGAGATTTGACAGAAAACAACAAAATTCTATAAAGCAATTATCCTTTAATTAAAAAATAATTTAAAAAATAAAAAACAAATAATCAGAAAAACAAAAGGGGAGGTACTTTTGACACTTAGGCTGACCAACCAAATGCAGTGCATACATTTATGCGGATCCTAATTTGAATAGTTTTAAAAAGATATTTTTGAGACAATTAGGGAAATTTGAATACAGACTAGGTATTAAATGATATTGGGGAATTGTGGCTAATTTCCTTAGGTGTGAAAAAAATGGTATCTTGCTCATGCATAAAAGACAAAATTGCACATTTAGGTACTTACCAGAAAAATGATTCTTTAAAATATAAGAAACCTTTAAAATGTTACTGCTTATTTAAAAAGTGGAAGAGGCAGATAAAACAAGATTGGCAAGATATCTCTGGTTGCTAAAACAAGTTGTCCATTAGTGTTCATTAGTAGTCTATGTACGTTTAAAATTTTCCACCATAAATATTACTTTAAAATTTTTAAGATAAATTTACATCAGAGAACAAACGTATGGATTCAAACATAAAAAGGAAAGGGGCAGTGGGATGAATTGGGAGACTGGGACTGACATATATACACTATTAATACTATGTATGAAATGGACAACTAATGAGAACCTGCTGTGCAGTTCAGGGAACTCTACCTGGTGCTGTATGGCAACCTAAATGGGAAGGAAATCCAAAAAAGAGGGGATATATAATATATGTAGCTGATTCACTTTGCCATATAGCAGAAACTAACACAACATTGTAAAGCAGCTATGCTTCAATAAGCATTAATAATGAGTTTACATCATTCCAAGTGATATAGGATCAAATTGTGTGTCAGCGGAGAACTATGCATTGTATGGACTCTAGAGCACTCCCTCTGGATTGTCTGATTCTGATCCTATCTAGGTTATTTCACAACATGGTAAATTATAGCTCTTTGGTGGCAATGGCAACTCTTGTTTAAGAGCATGCAAATGCTGCCCTACCTGGTAGTTTCAATTGGCCTCCTGCCCTCATGGTGGAAGAAGTTAGTTTTGTCCCCAAACTTTGCATGTACTTATGTGCTCAGCTGGTTAGTAGTGTCTGACTCTGCAACCCCATAGACTGTAGCCTGCCAGGCTCCCCTGTACATGGGATTCTCCAGGCAAGAATACTGGAATGGGTTTCCATTTCCTTCTCCAGGGGATCTTCCCAACCTATTTCCATATCCTTCACTCCATATAAATGTGTGCTGTTTTGAGCTCTCCTTTGAGTCTGTCTGGTTCTCTGCTTCTAAGTCAAATAAAAATATTTATATCTGTATGAGAGTCATAATTTTACCCCCTTTTGGAAGTTATCTTTATTTATTTATGGCTGTGCTGGGTTTCCGTTGCTTTTGTGTGGGTTTTCTCTACTTGTGGCAACTGGGGCTACTCTTTGTTATGGTGCACAGGCTTCTCATTGCTATGGCTTCTCTTGTTGAGGAGCACGGGCTCTAGAGTGTGCGGGCTTTAATAGTTGTGGCATATGGGCTTAGTTGCTCTGTGGCATGTAGGATCTTCCCAAACCAGGGATTGAACCCATGTCCCCTCCATTGCCATGTAGATTCTTATCCACTGCACCACCAGGAAAGTCCTGAAGGTTATCTCTTAACAGTGATAATAAATAATATTTATCTCTTTTTTGTGAAACTGAAAATAAATTCATTGGTATACTTATGAATTATTACATGTTAATAATTAGTTGCTAAATAATTTCAGAGTGAATTGTAAGTTACTTGTACACATATTAACTGACTTTTCCCTCCATGTTTGTTTTTATTTTCTCATGCCATTAGTTCCAGAAACGCTTCTGGAATCTTTATATAGGAGGCCTGGATGCATGTGCAGTAAGCTCACCAGAGTAACATAGGAGCAAAGCAAAAGTGAAACCATTTCAAAATTAAGAGTGAGTAACACTGACAGAAAATTTGTGGCAAAATTCTAAAATGTTTCTTCAGATCTAAGATACATGGTTGAAACACAGTTGGGTGGTCTGCATTGCTTAGCAAAAAGTAAGCAAGTTTTTCTGTAGGCGTCTACTCCACTACTCCTCCACATTTCTTTTCTTTTCTCTCTCAGTTTTTCTTCAAAGGCACTGACTGCAGGTGCTGGAATTGTTTCATATTTTGACCACAGAGATGCTCCACTACCTCTGTACCTCTGGATTATTAGGAACCATGTCTCTTGGTCACCTGGGCTCCATGTTGCTTCCACTTTTACCAAATTTAATGGTTATCCATCAAAATCAGTCAATAAAAATTCTTTTGGGTTTTTCCTATGAGAGTTCTACAAATGCAAACCTAGCCAAATCAGACTCCACACCCCACAAAGCTCACTTTCAAAAAAGGATGCTACAGCTATGATACTATAGCTATGTCCATAATCTCTCGCTGAATGTTTTTTGCAGTGCCACATGGCTTCAGGGACCTTAGTTCCTGCCCAGGGATCGATCCCATACCCCTGAAGTCCCTCTGAATGAACTTTCTGTCCTATTTCAAAATAGCAGATGCTAATTACTAGAAACAACTAGAATAATGTATTTTTTTTTAATTGAAAGAGAAGAAAATATGCCACGTGTACACTATCTTGTTCGCTTACTTTTAAACTCTTTAAACTCCCAGAGAAGACTGGCTTCCCTTGGATTTTTCATTATTCAGAATTCCAAGTAAGGCTCTGCACAGTCTACCCCTTTGGACTAGTACTTACTTCCAGATTCCACCTCTTTCTCTCACCTGGCAAACCTTCCCAATGCCTCCATTAAGGCTAAGCAAACACCCTCTCTTTATGAAGCCTTCCCAGATACCCTAAGCAGGGTCAGGAAGCCCTCCTCTGTGTTCTCTATGGTACTTTCTCTCTAACCCTTTCATGACAGTTTTCACATTGAATGGTAAACCTCTCCTCCAATAGCTTTCTATCTCACTCTAAATGAAAATCAAAGCTTGGCACCTCTAGCCCTCATTTACCATAGCTTACTCACTGAATTCTGATTATTTACTTCACTGACTTCCCAAGCCTGGCCCCCATCTGCATCTCAGGGACCCCTGGTCCAACTTCCTCCCCTTTTGCAGGTGTTATTCAAACATCACTGTGGGTTCAACCCTCCTTCAGAGCTTTATGTTTCCCCAAAACCACCTCCCTGACTCTATTTTACTGCTTATTTATCTCATTCCTCATCTAATCTCCCTCCACAAAAATCAAAGCCCCCAAGACAAGGGTTGTATCTGTTTTGTTTGAGAATGGACCCTCAGTGCCTGGAACAAGATCTGGACACAGAAGGTGCTCAATAACTATTTTTTTCATGAATGAAATTGCAGTCCCTCTCACCTCCCATTGAACATCTTAAAGGCAAAGATTTAGTTTTATTTGTTTGTGAGATTTTAGTATTTATTTGTCACATAGTATATATTCAATAAAAATTCAACTCATGCGTTCTCCCTCAGGGAGACAGGTCAGTTCTGGGATAGTTGCAAAGGACAAAGATAAAGGAAAGACCAGTTTAATGGCTTTTCTGGTTTCCACATCACTTCCCTGCTCCATCTTCATAAAGAGGGATCACTTAGATGAGGTCATATGAGGACTTTGGACTCTGTTGAGTGACAGACATGATAATAGAGCATAACACAGGAAGTATGTAGTGTTTACAAAGATTTTCCTTGGCACTTTCTAGTCCTTAGTTATTAAAAAACAAAGACATCACTTTGCCCACAAAGGTCTGTATAGTCAAAGCTATGGTTTTTTCAGTAGTCATGTACGTATGTGAGAGTTCGACCATAAAGAAGGCTGAAGAACTGATGCTTTTGAATTGTAGTGCTGGAAAAGACTCTTGACAGTCCCTTGGACTGCAAAGAGATCAAATAAGCCCATCCTAAAGAAAATCAACCTTGAATATTCTATGGAAGCACTTATGCTGAAATTGAAGCTCCAATACTTTGGCTACATAATGTGATGAGCCAACTCATTGGAAAAGACCTTGATTCTGGTAAAGATTGAAGGCAAAAGAAGGGGGCAGCACAGGGTAAGATGGTTAGATAGCATCACCAACTCAATGGACATGAATTTGAGTAAATTCCGGGAGATAGTGGAGGACAGGGAAGACTGGTGTGCTGCACTCCATAGCACACAGAGTTGGACACAACTTAGCGACTGAAAAATGACAGTCATTTATTGGTGTATATCACTAAGAGAGTAAGGTACCAAAGAACTAAGAAGACTTTGCCTGAAATGGGAAGAAAGGGAGGAGCAGTGAGGTGCCCTTTTGGGATGTGTATTTTGAAAACCACTGATGCAACAACTAAACTAAAAAGCCTCTTGATGAAAGTGAAAGTGGAGAGCAAAAAAGTTGGCTTAAATAAAGCACAACATTCAGAAAATGAAGATCATGGCATCCGGTCCCATCACTTTACGGCAAATAGATGGGGAAACAGTGGAAACAGTGTCAGACTTTATTTTTGGAGGCTCCAAAATCACTGCAGATGGTGACTAGAGCCATGACATTAAAAGACGCTTACTCCTTGGAAGGAAAGTTATGACCAACCTAGATAGCATATTCAAAAGCAGAGACATTACTTTGCCGACTAAGGTCCGTCTAGTCAAGGCTATGGTTTTTCCTGCGGTCATGTATGGATGTGAGAGTTGGACTGTGAAGAAGGCTGAGCGCCAAAGAATTAATGCTTTTGAACTGTGGTGTTGGAGAAGACTCTTGAGAGTCCCTGGGACTGCAAGGAGATCCAACTAGTCCATTCTGAAGGAGATCAGCCCTGGGATTTCTTTGGAAGGAATGATGCTAAAGCTGAAACTCCAGTACTTTGGCCACTTCATGCAAAGAGTTGACTCATTGGAAAAGACATTGATGCTGGGAGGGATTAGAGGCGGGAGGAGAAGGGGCCGACAGAGGATGAGATGGCTGGATGGCATCACTGACTCGATGGACGTGAGTCTGAGTGACCTCCGGGGAGATGGTGATGGACAGGGAGGCCTGGCATGCTGAGATTCATGGGGTCGCAAAGAGTCGGACACGACTGAGCAACTGAACTGAATTGAACTGAACTGATGCAACAACACACCCTGGAGAAGGAAATGACAACCCACTCCAGTCTTCTTGCCTGGAGAGTTCCCATGGACAGAGGTGCCTGGCGGGCTACAGTCCATAGAGTCGAAAGAGTCTGACACTACTGAAGCCTCCTTAGCACGCACGTACGATGTAACACAGGTTGAGGTGAGGAGTCAGTGAGAAGCATTAATGGAAGGGTAGGGAGAAGGACTCCTCTGCAAGCCCGCCACTGAGATGCAAAGTGGTGGTTCTAAGGCTCCTTCCAGCTCTAGGACAAGGTAGGATTTTAAGACGGAAGGAAGGCAGGGAGGGAGTGAGAGAAGAAAGAAGGAAGGAATACAGGAGGGAAGGAGGGAGGAAGAAAGAAAGAAAAAGGAAAGGAGGGAAGGAAGGGAGAGAGAGGAAGATGGGGCGTGGGGGGCGGGAAGGAAAGAAGGAAGAAAATAGAAAAAATAAAGTTCTCTGGCTGACTAGTTTTAAAACATCGCCACCGATCACCATCAGCGGAGGCAAACACACGATGTCATCTTCTTGACGCTGCGCACCAGTGACTTCCTTTCTGGGAAGGCCGGGGTTACTACCTGGGGCTTGCAGAGCCCTGAGCCCCGCAGGGCCCCACGTGGTTCGCTCTAAGAGGCGGCGGGACGCACCCCTCCGGGCGTGGCGGGCGGTCCGCGGAGGAGGGGCAGGAGGCCCGCGGGCGCTCTCCCTGGCTCCCCGGACCACAGCGGGAGCCGGCGGCGGGCATGGCGGAGGCGCGGCCCGGGCCGGCGGGGCTGCAACTCAGCGCGCTGCCCGACCACTCGCCGCTGCTGCAGCCCAGCCTGGCCGAGCTGCGGCGCCGGACCGGGGCGGCGGGCGCTCCGCTGGCGGGGCGGCTGCTCAGCGACGCCTTTCTGCTGCGGTTCCTGCGCGCCCGGGACTTCGATCTGGACCTGGCCTGGCGGGTAAGGGGACCTTCCCGCCGAGCCCCACCCCGGTGACGCGCCGGGAAGCCGAGGCTGGGCCGGGACCCCCGCCGATCCCTCGCCTGGACCTGTGCCGGGAGCAGGGGGTGCGGGGGCGGGGTAACCTCGGCGGGGACGCGAGCAGGGCGCACCGGGCGGTGGCAGCGGGTGTTCTGAGAAATCCCGCGCTGGTCCTTCCAGTTTCTCCAGGGTCGTGGAAACGGGAAACTTCTAAAAAAGCTGGCGCCCTCTGGGGTGAGTGCCTTTTTGACCTCAAGCAGTGAAATTCTGCTCTTGGATGAGTCTCCCGAACCTATAAAGTTTTTCGGAAATGCCTTACTCTCCGCGGCAGAGCAGCAGAGATAAAAGATAATGACCTCTGAGAATGTGGGAAGCCTAGATTTATTTCATCTCAGCAGATAACTCGACGTGTGCTGGGAGAAATGAAATTGCCAGGAAAACTGAAGATCTGGAGCCAAATTCTAGCAAAAGAGTATTGGTAATAGTAATACTCCAGGCACTAAAGCGGTGCAGAGTATCTTCAGCAGAAGAGTCGGGATAAGGTTTCTCCTCTGTGTTTCCAGGTGTGATACACGGGGTTGAGAGCAGGGTGGTGGGAAGACAGAAATCAGAAAGAGGGGTGCGACCTTGAGTTCTGTCACTTTGGACTCAGCATCCGCATCTGTTAAGTAACGGGGAAAAGGCCTCCAGCGATGGCTGGTTTCCAGGTCTGATCATTGACTGGTTTAACAGAACAGGATGTACCCAGCACAGTGCGCGCTCAGCAGTTGAACTTGATGGAGCCCTTTCTCCAAGCTGCTAGCTCACACACAGCGAGCTGGGAGGCAGAGAATTGTTATAGTGCTGCGTCCCGGGGGTCTCAGTATGGGGATTTTTGCTTTGATAACTAATTTTTAATTGAAAAAGTAATAAGAACAGATGCTTTTATTTTAATCCACAAATAGTAAGCAATGCAACATAAGTTCCTAAAAGTAACTTTCTAAAGGACAAAATCTCTCACCCCAGACCTTAGTTTACAAACCATCTACCCAGTCGCATTTGCATTTACCTACCTCTTACACAGTAGAATACAGTCACACAAGCATATGTAGGCTTCCCAGGTGGCCCTAGTGATAAAGAACCACCTGGCAATGCAGAAGACGAAAGAGACCTGGGTTCGATCCCTGGGTTAGGAAGATCCTCTGGAAAAGGGAATGACTAACCACTCCAGTATTCTTCTTGGAAAATACCATGGACGGAGGGAGCAACCTAGTGAGCTACAGTCCATGTGGTCACAAAGAGTTGGACACAACGGAGTGACTAACACTTTTCAAGCATATGTATGCGTTTTACATTTTGCCTTTTTAACCTAACTTAAAAAGCAGAGACATTACTTTGCCAACAAAGGTGCGTCTAGTCAAGGCTCTGGTTTTTCCAGTAGTCATGTATGGATGTGAGAGTTGGACTATAAAGAAAGCTGAGCACTGGAGAATTGATGCTTTGAACTGTGGTGTTGGAGAAGACTCTTGAGAATGCCTTGGACTGCAAGGAGATCCAACCAGTCCATCCTAAAGGAAATCAGTCCTGAATATTCATTTGAAGGACTGATGTTGAAGCTGAAACACCAAATTCTGGCCACCTGATGTGAAGAGCTGACTCATTGGAAAAGACCCTGATACTGGGAAAGATTGAAGGTGGGAGGAGAAGGGGATGAGAGAGGATGAGATGGTTGGATGGTGTCACTGACTCAATGGACATGAGTTTGAGTGAACTCCGGGAGTTGGTGATGGACAGGGAGGCCTGGCATGCTGCAGTCCATGGGGTCACAAAGAGTTGGACATGACTGAGCAAGTGAACTGAACTGAATCTAACTTATCTTAGAGATCACCCTATTTCAACATGTGTATTATTCTTTTGGGGGCTACTTCATTGTCTCCATTTATTCCATTAAAATGTAATAACCAGTCTCCTGTATTGGACATAGGATTTGTCGTCAGACGTTGGCAGTGCTGTCATGCACATGCTGTTCATTTCTACATTCAACGATTACTATTTGAATTCCTAAAATTTGCTTGGCAGTTCACAAAAGACAGAAACCGGGACAAATGGGGCTTCTTCCATCACCAACTGGGTATGATAGTATGTGTCTGTCTTTGTATAAAAATAGGAAAATCCTGACAAGATAAGTTCAAAACTTGAACAGTTTTGTGCTATGTGCATTCTCAATGTTGATGAATAAATCAGTTGTCCTCTAAAGTGTTTGCATTATTTTATCACTTCTATATTACATAGTGGCGTCTTTCCTCATGTTATCACCCGCTGTGTCATCAAACTTTATGATCCGTGTGTCAACCTGCTAGGTGATGAACTGGTTCCCATTATTATTATAATATGCATTTGTTTAATTATAAATGAGGATAATCATCTTTCATATAATTAATGTTTTAAAATTCTTTTATAATTAACTGCTTGTTTTGCTATTTGTTTTCTTCCACTTCGCTTACATAAAATACAAAACATCTTATTCATAAAATATCTTCATGTATTAAAGAAAATAGGCTGTTGGCCTAGTTTCCGTCTTTTGACACTGTTAGTGCTATTTTCTTTCTGTGCAGAATTTTAAAGTTTTTATGTCATCAAATATATTGATTTCATTGTTCTGTGATTGCTTTTAGTTTCATAAGCTCTTCTGCAAAATTTTCTCTAGTAATTTATGGCTTCACTTTTTATGTTGGGGTTGTCGATCTACTGGGCTTTAGTTTGACCTTAGGAATGAAATAGCAGCCTGCCTATTTCCTTTGCTTGTCAGATGGCTACCTAGGTGTCCTGATATTTACTCACCTGCTACTAAATATGAAGAAACAATCTCAGTTTCCTTGAAAAGTATAGTTCAAATGGTAAATTAAACATGTGTAGTAGCTAACAATTAAAAGTGTATGATTTACAGATATCAATTTTGGTTGCATTAAAAAATTATTTTTTATTTATTTTGGACTGTGCTGGGTCTTTATTGCTGTGTGGGCTGTTCTCTAGTTTTGGGAAGTGGGGGCCACTCTCCACTTGCAGTGTGTCGGCTTCTCACTGGATGGCTTCTCTTGTTCTGGAGCATGGTCTTTAGGGCGCTCAGGCTTCTGTAGTTGCAGGGCAAGGGCTCAGTAGTTTCAGCTCCCATGCTTTAGAGCATAGGCTCAATGGCACATGGGCTTAGAGCTCTGCAGCATGTGGGATCTTCCTGGACCAGGGATCAAACCTGGGTCTCCTGCACTGGCAGGTGGATTCTTTACCACTGAGCCACTAGGGAAGCCCTCATTTTGGTTGCTTTTTAAAAGTAACATCTAAATAGAAGATGAAATAAAATTATCTCCTGCCTCTGTGTTATGTTTTTCCCATATTATTTATTTTCCTGAATTGTTTTCATTGCATCATGTCCTTGAGGAACTGGCTAACTGGACCTTGTCCAAATTGACTGGAAAGGAATCAAGTTTCTGTGAACTCTTTGACCTATTTTTCTGCCAACTTGAAAGGAAAGAGGGTTAGAGTGTGAAACTATTTCTTCATTTTCCTCCACAAAAGCAGTTAATTCAGTTCACATTGCTTTATTTAAAATACAAAAGCTGTACAGTTTTAGTGTTTGAAGAAAACAAGTTTTAATGAAATTTTTCATTATTCTAGTTTTGTATTTGAAGTTATAACAAATTAGTGATTATTTAGAATTCTAATAACTTTAGAGTGCCAGTTACTTTAGTGAGTAGCATTTGTGTGGATTATCTCATTATTATCCTATTTTAGAATAAACTGAGGCATAAAGAGTAAGTAACCTGTTCAGAATCGCAGCTGTTGAGTGGTAGAGCAAGAATCTGAACTTGAGTTGAACTCAGGGGATCCTGTACTCTTAAGAGCACTACACTTGCCTCATGTGTTTGAAACAACCGGCTGTTAACCTCTGTCTGTCTTGTATATTCTTGTGAATTCTTGTCTTTCACAAGTGAATATTCCTCTTTATATTTTTGTTCCATGTGATATGACTTTTTATTCTTTAATTATTTTTATAGTTTTCCCAAGACTTCAAAGTTTTCAGAATTCCATTGACTCTCTGTACTAATTTCCCACAAAATGCAGCTTCTTTTTTAAATTTAATTTTAAAATATTAATTTATTTATTTAAGTGGAGGCTAACTACTTTACAATATTGTAATGGTTTTTGCCCTACATTGGCATGAATCAGCCATGGGTGTACATGTGTTCCCCATCCTGAACCCCCCTCCTACCTCCCTCCCCATCCCTCAGGGTCATCCCAGTGTACCAGCCCTGAGCACCCTGTCTCATGCATTGAACCTGGACTGGCGCTCTGTTTCACATATGATAATATACATGTTTCAGTGCTATTTTCTCAAATCATCTTACCTTTGCCTCTCCCACAGAGTCCAAAAGACTATTCTATACGTCTGTGTCTCTTTTGCTGTCTCGCATATAGGGTCATTGTTACCATCTTTCTAAATTCAATATATATGCATTAGTATAAAAATCAAATTGCCAACATCCACTGGATCATGGGAAAACCAAGAGAATTCCAGAAAAACATCTGTTTCTGCTTTATTGACTATGCCAAAGCCTTTCATTGTGTGGATCACAATAAACTGTGGAAAATTCTGAAAGACATGGGAATACCAGACCACCTAACCTTCCTCTTGAGAAATCTGTATGCAGGTCAGGAAGCAACAGTTAGAACTGGACATGGAACAACAGACTGGTTCCAAATAGGAAAAGGAGTACATCAAGGTTGTATATTGTCACCCTGCTTATTTAACTTCTATGCAGAGTACATCATGAGAAACGCTGAACTGGAAGAAACACAAGCTGGAATCAAGATTGCCGGGAGAAATATCAATAACCTCAGATATGCAGAAGACACCACCCTTATGGCAGAAAGTGAAGAGGAACTAAAAAGCCTCTCGATGAAAGGGAAAGAGGAGAGTGAAAAAGTTGACTTAAAGCTCAACATTCAGAAAACGAAGGTCATGGCATCTGGTCCCATCACTTCATGGGAAATAGATGGGGGAAACAGTAGAAACAGTGTCAGACTTTATTTTGGGGGGCTCTAAAATCACTGCAGATGGTGATTGCAGCCATGAAATTAAAAGACGCTTACTCCTTGGAAGAAAAGTTATGACCAATCTAAATAGCCTATTCAAAAGCAGACACATTACTTCACCAAAAAAGGTCCGTCTAGTCAACGCTATGGTTTTTCCTGTGGTCATGTATGGATGTGAGAGTTGGACTGTGAAGAAAGCTGAGCGCCAAAGAATTGATGCTTTTGAACTGTGGTGTTGGAGAAGACTTTTGAGAGTCCCTTGGACTGCAAGGAGATCCAACCAGTCCATTCTGAAGGAGATCAGCCCTGGGATTTCTTTGGAAGGAATGATGCTAAAGCTGCAGCTCCAGTACTTTGGCCACCTCATGCGAAGAGTTGACTCATTGGAAAAGACATTGATGCTGGGAGGGATTGGGGGCAGGAGAAGAAGGGGCCGACAGAGGATGAGATGGCTGGATGGCATCACTGACTCGATGGACATGAGTCTGAGTGAACTCCAGGAGTTGGTGATGGACAGGGATGCCTGGTGTGCTGCAATTCATGGGGTCGCAGAGTCAGACACGACTGAGTGACTGAACTGAACTGATACTGTATTGGTGCTTTTCTTTCTGACTTACTTCACTCTGTATAATAGGCTCCAGTTTCATCCATCTCATTAGAACTGATTAAAATGCATTCTTTTTAATGGCTCAGTAATATTCCATTTGTATAGGTACCACAGCTTTCTTATCCATTCATCTGCCAATGGACATCTAGGTTGCTTCCGTGTCCTGGCTATTGTAAACAGTGCTGCGATGAATATTGGGGTACATGTGCCTCTTTCAATTCTGGTTGCCTCGGTGTGTATGCCCCACAATGGGATTGCTGGGTCATATGGTAGATGGAGAAGCTCTATACAGTCAGCAAAAACAAGACCAGGAGCTGACTGTGGTTCAGATCATGAACTCTTTATTGACAAATTCAGAATTATATTGAAGAAAGTAGGGAAAACCACTAGACGATTCAGGTGTGACCTAAATCAAATCCCTTATGATGATACAGTGGAAGTGAGAAATAGATTTAAGGGACTAGATCTGATAGACAGAGTGCCTGATGAATTATGGATGGAGGTTCGTGACATTGTACAGGAGACAGGGATCAAGACCATCCCCATGGAAAAGAAAAGCAAAAAAGCAAAATGGCTGTCTGAGGAGGTCTTACAAATAGCTGTGAAAAGAAGAGAAGTGAAAAGCAAAGGAGAAAAGGAAAGATATAAGCATCTGAATGCAGAGTTCCAAAGAGTAGCAAGGAGAGATAAGAAAGCCATCCTCAGTGATCAATGCAAAGAAATAGAGGAAAACAACAGAATGGGAAAGACTAGAGATCTCTTCAAGAAAATCAGAGATACCAAGGGAACATTTCATGCAAAGATGGGCTCAATAAAGGACAGAAATTATATGGACCTAACAGAAGCAGAAGATATTAAGAAGAGGTGGCAAGAATACACAGAACTGTACAAAAAAGATCTTCACGACCCAGATAATCACAATGGTGTGATCATTCACCTAGAGCCAGACATCCTGGAATGTGAAGTCAAGTGGCCTTAGAAAGCATCACTACGAACAAAGCTAGTGGAGGTGATGGAATTCCAGTTGAACTATTTCAAATCCTGAAAGATGATGCTGTGAAAGTGCTGTACTCAATATGCCAGCAAATTTGGAAAACTCAGCAGTGGTCACAGGACTGGAAAAGGTCAGTTTTCATTCCAATCCCAAAGAAAGGCAATGCCAAAGAATGCTCAAACTACTGCACAATTGCACTCATCTCACATGCTAGTAAAGTAATGCTCAAAATTCTCCAAGCCAGGCTTCAGCAATACGTGAACCATGAACTTCCAGATGTTCAAACTGGTTTTAGAAAAGGCAGAGGAATCAGAGACCAAACTGCCAACATCTGCTGGATCATGGAAAAAGCAAGTTCCAGAAAAACATCTATTTCTGCTTTATTGACTATGCCAAAGCCTTTCATTGTGTGGATCACAATAAACTGTGGAAAACTCTGAAAGAGATGGGAATACCAGACCACCTAACCTGCCTCTTGAGAAACCTACATGCAGGTCAGGAAGCAGCAGTTAGAACTGGACATGGAACAACAGACTGGTTCCAAATAGGGAAAGGAGTACATCAAGGCTGTATATTGTCACCCTGCTTATTTAACTTCTATGCAGAGGACATCATGAGAAATGCTGGGCTGGAAGAAGCACAAGCTGGAATCACGATTGCTGGGAGAAATATCAATAACCTCAGATATGCAGATGACACCACCCTTATGGCAGAAAGTGAAGAGGAACTTAAGAGCTCCTGATGAAAGTGAAAGAGGAGAGCCAAAAAGTTGGCTTAAAGTTCAACTTTCAGAAAACTAAGATCATGGCATGCAGTCCCATCAGTTCATGGCAAATAGATGGGGAAACAGTGGAAACAGTGTCAGACTTTATTTTCTTGGGCTCCAAAATCACTGCAGATGGTGATTGCAGCCATGATATTAAAAGACGCTTACTCCTTGGAAGAAAAGTTATGACCAACCTAGATAGCATATTCAAAAGCAGAGACATTACTTTGCCAAAAAAGGTCCGTCTAGTCAAGGCTATGGTTTTTCCTGTGGTCATGTATGGATGTGAGAGTTGGACTGTGAAGAAAGCTGAGCGCCAAAGAATTGATGCTTTTGAACTGTGGTATTGGAGAAGACTCTTGAGAGTCCCTTGGACTGCAAGGAGATCCAACCTGTTCATCCTAAAGGAGACCAGTTCTGGGTGCTCATTGGAAGGAATGATGCTGAAGCTGAAACCCCTATACTTTGGCCACTTCATGCAAAGAGTTGACTCATTGGAAAAGACCCTGATGCTGGGAGGGATTGGGGACGGGAGGAGAAGGGGACGACAGAGGATGAGATGGCTGGATGGCATCACCAACTTGATGCTCATGAGTTTGAGTGAACTCTTGGAGTTGGTGATGGACAGGGAGGCCTGGTGTGCTGCGATTCATGGGATTGCAAAGAGTTGAACACGACTGAGCAACTGAACTGAACTGCTGGTAGTTCTATTTCCAGCTTTCTAAGGAATCTCCACACTCTTCTCCATAGTGTCCGTACTAGTTTGGATTCCCAGCAATAGTGTAATAGTTTTCCCTTTCCCCACACCCTCTCCAGCATTTATTGTTTGTAGACTTTTTGATAGCAGTCATTCTGACTGGCATGAGATGGTACCTCATTCTGCTTTTGATTTGCATTTCTCTGATAATGAGTGATGTTGAGCATGTTTTCATGTGTCTGTTAGCCATCTGCATGTCTTTTTTGGAGAAATGTCTGTTTAGTTCTTTGGCCCATTTTTTTAACTGGGTTTATTTTTCTGGAATTGAGCTGCAGGAGCTGCTTGTATATTTTGGAGATTAATTCTTTGTCAATTGCTTCGTTTGCTATGATTTTCTCTCATTCTGAAAGTTGTCTTTTCACCTTGCTTATAGTTTCCTTCATTGTGCAAAAGCTTTTAGGTTTAATTAGGTCCCGTTTGTTTATTTTTGCTTTTATTTCCATTACTCTGGGAGCTGGGTCATAGAGGATCCTGCTGTGATTTATGTCAGAGAGTGTTTTGCCTAAGTTTTCCTCTAGGAGCTTTGTCATTTCTGATCTTACATTTAGATCTTTAATCCATCTTGAGTTTATTTTTGTGTATGGTGTTAGGAAGTGTTCTAGTTTCATTCTTTTACAAGTGGTTGACCAGCACCACTTGTTAAAGGATTGTCTTTTCGCCATTGTATATTCTTGCCTCCTTTGTCAAAGATAAGGTGTCCATAGGCGTGTGGATTAATCTCTGGGCTTTCTATTTTGTTCCATTGATCTATATTTCTGTCTTTGTGCCAGTATCATACTGTCTTGATGACTGTAGCCCAAGTTGATTCCTCCAGTTCCATTCTTCTTTCTCAAGATTGTTTTGGCCATTCAAAGTTTTTTGTATTTCCATACAAACTGTGAAATTATTTGTTCTAGTTCTCTGAAAAGTACTGTTGGTAGCTTGATAGGGATTGCATTGAATCTATAGTTTGCTTTGGGTAGTATACTCATCTTCACTATATTGATTCTTCCAATCCATGAACATGGTATATTTCTCCATCTCTTTGTGTCCTCTTTGATTTCTTTCATCAGTGTTTTATAGTATTCTATATATAAGTCTTTTGTTTGTTTAGGTAGATTTATTCCTAAGTATTTTATTCTTTTTGTTGCAACGGTGAATAGAATTGTTTTCTTAATTTCTCTATTTTCTCACTGTTATTGTATAGGAATGCAAGGGATTTCTGTGTGTTAATTTTATATCCTGAAACTTTACTATAGTCATTGATTAGCTCTAGTAATTTTCTGATGGAGTCTTTAGGGTTTTCTATGTAGAGAATCATGTCATCTGCAAACAGTAAGAGTTTTATTTTTCTTTTCCAATCTGGATTCCTTTTATTTCTTTTTCTTCTCTGACTGCTGTGCCAAAAACTTCCAAAACTATGTTGAATAGTAGTGGTGAGAGTGTACACCCTTCTCTTGTTCCTGACTTTAGGGTAAATGCTTTCAAATTTTCACCATTGAGGATAATGTTTGCTGTGGGTTTGTCATATATAGCTTTTATTAATTTGAAGTATGTTCCTTCTATTCCTGCTTTCTGGAGGTTTTTTTTTTTTTCAATCATATATAGATGTTGAATTTTGTCAAAGACTTTCTTTACATCTATTGAGATAATCATATGGTTTTTATTTTTCAATTTGTTAATGTGGTGTATCACATAGATTGATTTGTGGATATTAAAGAATCCTTTCATCCCTGGGATAAAGCCCACTTGGTCATGATATATAATCTTTTTAATATGTTGTTGGATTCTGTTTCCTAGAATTTTGTTAAGGATTTTTGCATCTGTGTTCATCAGTGATATTGGCCTGTAGTTTTCTTTTTTTGCGGCATCTTTGTCTGGTTTTGGTATTAGGGTACTGGTGGCTTCATAAAATGAGGTTGGCAGTTTACCTTCCTCTGCAGTTTTCTGGCGGAGAAGGCAATGGCACCCCACTCCAGTACTCTTGCCTGGGAAATCCCATGGGTGGAGGAGCCTGGTAGGCTACAGTCCATGGGGTCGCTAAGAGTCGGACACGACTGAGCAACTTCACTTTCACTTTTCACTTTCATGCATTGGAGAAGGAAATGGGAACCCACTCCAGTGTTCTTGCCTGGAGAATCCCAGGGACGGAGGAGCCTGGTGGGCTGCCGTCTATGGGGTCGCACAGCGTCAGACATGACTGACGTGACTTAGCAGCAGCAGCAGCAATTTTCTGGAAGAGTTTGAGTAGGATAGGTGTTAGCTCTTCTCTAAATTTTTGGTAGAATTCAGCTGTGAAGCCATCTGGTGCTGGCTTTTGTTTGCTGGAATAGTTCTGAGTACAGTTGATTTCTGTGCTTGTGATGGGTCTGTTAAGATTTTCCATTTCTTCCTGGTTCAGTTTTGGAAAGTTATACTTTTCTAAGAATTTGTCCATTTCTTCCAATTTGTCCATTTTTTTGGCATATAGTTGCTGATGGTAGTCTCTTATGAACCTTAGTATTTCTGTGTTGTCCATTGTGATTTCTCCATTTTCTTTTCTGATTTTGTTGATTTGATTTTTCTCCCTTTTTTTCTTGATGAGTCTGGCTAATGGTTTGTCTATTTTATTTATCTTCTCAAAGAACCAGCTTTTAGCTTTGTTAATTTTTGCTATGGTCTCCTTTGTTTCTTTTTCATTTATTTCTGCCCTAACTTTTATGATTTCTTTCCTTCTCCTAACCCTGGTGTTCTTCATTTCTTCCTTTTCTAGTTGCTTTAGGTGTAGAGTTAGGTTATGTATTTGATTTTTATCTTGTTTCTTGAGGAAAGGTTGTATTGCTATGAACCTTCTCCTTAGCACTGCTTTTACTGAGTCCCATAGGTTTGGGGACCTATTGTTGTGTTTTCATTTTAATGAAAAACAAAACGTTGTGTTTTCATTTTAATTCATTTCTATGCATATTTTGATTTCTTTTTCAATTTCTTCTGTGATTTGTTGGTTATTCAGACGTGTGTTGTTTAGCCTCCATATGCTTCTATTTTTAATAATTTTTTTCCTGTAGTTTACATCTCATCTTAATGCATTGTGATCAGTAATGATGCTTGGAATGATTTCAATTTTTTTGAACTTACCAAGGCTAGATTTATGGCCCAGGATTTGATCTATCCTGGAGAAGGTTCCGTGTGCACTTGAGAAAAAGGTGAAATTCATTGTTTTGGGGTGAAATGTCCTATAGATATCAATTAGGTCAAAGTGGTCCATTGTATCATTTAAAGTTTGTGTTTCCTTGCTAATTTTCTGTTTAGTTGATCTGCCCATAGGTGTGAGTGGAGTATTAAAGTCTCCCACTATTATCATGTTACTGTTAATTTCCTCTTTCTTACTTGTTAGCATTTGTCTTACATATTGCAGTGCTTCTGTGTTGGGTGCATATATGTTTATAATTGTTGTATCTTCTTCTTGGATTGATCCTTTGATCATTATGTAGTGTCCTTCTTTGTCTCTTTTCACAACCTTTATTTCAAAGTCTATTTTATCTGATATGAGTATTGCTGGTCCTGCCTTCTTTTGGTCTCTATTTGCGTGAAATATCTTTTTCCAGCCCTTCACTTTCAGTCTGTATGTGTCCCTTATTTTGAGGTGGGTGTCTTGTAGACAGCATATATAGGGTCTTGTTTTTGTATCCGTTCAGCCAGTCTTTGTCTTTTAGTTGGAGCATTCAGCCCATTTGCATTTAAGGTAATTATTGATAACTATAATCCTGTTGCCATTTACTTTGTTGTTTTGGGTTTGAGTTTATACACCTTTTCTATGTTTCCTGTCTAGAGAAGATCCTTTAGCATTTGTTGAAGAGCTGGTTTGGTGGTGCTGAATTCTCTCAGCTTTTGCTTGTCTGTAAAGCTTTTGATTTCTCCTTCATATTTGAATGAGATCTTTGCTGGATATAGTAATCTGGGTTGTAGGTTTTTCTCTTTCATCACTTTAAGTATGCCCTGCCATTCCCTTCTGGCCTGAAGAGTTTCTGTTGAAAGATCAGCTATTATCCTTATGTTATTTGTTGTTTTCCCCTTTCTGCTTTTAATATTTGTTCTTTGTGTTTGATCTTCATTAGTTTGATGAATATGTGTCTTGGGATGTTTCACCTTGGGTTTATCCTGTTTGGGACTCTCTGGGTTTCTTGGATTTGGGTGGCTATTTCCTTCTCCATTTTAGGGAAGTTTTCAACTATTATCTCCTCAAGTATTTTCTCATGGCCTTTCTTTTTGTCTTCTTATTCTGGGACTCCTATGATTTGAATGTTGGGGCGTTGGACGTTGTCCCAGATGTCTCTGAGGTTGTCCTCATTTCTTTTAATTCTTTTTCCCTCTCTGCTTCATTTATTTCCACCTTTCTATCTTCCATCTCACTTATCCTATCTTCTGCCTCAGTTATTCTACTGTTGGTTCCCTCCAGAGTGTTTTTGATCTCAGTTATTGCATTATTCACTATATATTGACTCTTTTTTATTTCTTCTAGGTCCTTGTTAAACTGTTCTTGCATCTTCTCAATCTTTGACTCCAGACTATTTATCTGTAACTCCATTTTGTTTTCAAGATTTTGGATCATTTTTATTATCATTATTCTGAATTCTTTTTCAGGTAGACTCACTATCTCCTCCTCTTTTCTTTGGTTTGGTGGGCATTTATCATGTTCCTTTACTTGCTGAGTATTTCTCTGCCTTTTCATCTTGTTTGGATTGCTGTGTTTGAGGTGGCCTTTCTGTATGCTGGAAGTTTATGTTTCCTCTTTATTGCGGAGGTTCCTCCCTGTGGGTGGGGTTGGACGAGTGGCTTGTCATGGTTTCCTGGTGGGAATCTTGCGTCAGTGTTCTGGTGAGTGGAGCTGGATCTCTTCTCTCTGGAGTGCAATGAAGTGTCCAGTAGTGAGTTTTGAGATGTCTGTGGGTTTGATATGACTTTGGGCAGCCTGTATATTAATGCTCAGGGCTATGTTCCTGTGTTGCTGGAGAATTAGTGTGGTATGTCTTGCTCTGGAACTTGTTGGCTCTTGGGTAGAGCTTGGTTTGAGAGTAGCTATGGAGGCTTTTGGATGAGCTCTTGTTGATTAATGTTCCCTGGAGTCAGGAGTTTTCTGGTGTTCTCAAGTTTTGAATTTAAGCCTCCTTCCTCTGGTTCAGTCTTATTCTTACAGTAGCCTCAAGATTTCTCCATCCATACAGCACCAATGATAAAACATCTAGGTTAATGGAGAAAAGATTGTCCACAGTGAGGGACACCCAGAGAGGTTCACAGAGTTACATGGAGGAGGGAGATAGAGGTGACCAGGAGGAGAAGAGGTGGAGTCAAAAGGGGAGAGAGCAAGCTAGCCAGTAATCACTTCCCTATGTGCTCTCCACAGTCTGGATCCCTCAGAGATGTTCACAGAGTTACACAGAAAAGAGAGGAGGGAGGAAGGAGACAGGGGTGGCCAGGATAAAAGGGGGAACCAAAAGGAGAGAGACAGATCCACCCAGTAATCAGTTCCCTGGGTATTCTCCACAGCCTGGAATACCCAAAGAGATTCACAAAGTTGGGTAGAGAAGAGAAGCAGGAGGGAGGAGATAGAGGTGACTTGGGGGCAAAAACGGAGAGTCAAAAGGGGGAGAGGGCAATCAGGCCAGTAATCACATTCCAAAGTAAAAATGGGTACTGAAGATTTGATTCTTAAAGGTTGAAAATTGATAACAAACACCAAAAAGCAAAAATTAAAAATTTAGAGTAGAGATTAAACTCTCAAAAATACAATGTTAAAAAAAACAAAACAAAATCACAAAATTATAAAAAATATATATGAAATTTGCTTTAAAATGAAAAATAAAGGAGTAATAAAAGACTTAAAAATAAAAAATTTAAAAAATGATAATAGTAAAACATATCTAGGAGTTTCTCTGGAGCTGTTACTGGCAGTGTGGGGTCAGTTCGGTTTCAGATAGTTCCTTGTTCCAGCTAATACTTCTTTTTGAGGTCTATATGCCCCTTCCAATGTAGTCTGTGCTAACTACAGGGTTTTAGTCTGTTGCACCTGTCACTTCCGAAGTGGTTCCCTCTGTTTATTTTGGCTTCTTCTGTTTGCAAATCTCTTCAGTGTCTAATTTCCACCCTGACACAAGGGGGCAAAGGTGGTCACTTATTTAGGCTCACTTGTTCAGTTGTGCTGTGGGGAGGAACACTGCAAACAAATATCACTGGTGTGTGGGGGGAGTGCTTGCAGTGTCTGGGCCACACTGGGTTTGCCCCCACTCCCAGCGTGTGTGCTTTCCCTGTCTATACTGCTCAGGCTCCAAGTTGCTCTGCAGGGGAATTGTCTAAAGCAGGCCCTGGGTTGCGTGCACTTCCCAGGTCTAAGCCACTCAAGTTCAGGTTCTCGAGTACTCAACAAAGGCACAGACTTGGTCAGGCCTGGGTTTTGTGCCCTTCCCAGGTTCGAGCAGCTCAGGTGACCAGGTGCTTGGTAAGCACACACTCCCCAGGTGGGCAGTGCATCTTATCACCTCCCCCATCCCAGCGGCTCAGTTTCCTGGGTGTGCAGCGGGAGCGCCATCTCAAGTGTGCTGTGTGTCTCCTCTGGGGAGTTGATCTCTGGCTGCGACCCTCCTGGCAGATGTCTACTGTCCGGGATCCCAGGAAGACTTGGTTAGCAACTTGGGAGCCTGCTCACTGTTTGCTAGAGGATGCCATCTCTGGGGCCAAGATTGCCCGTTGCCTTCTGGCTCTGGCTGTCGCTTGCCTGCCTCTCTGCCTTCCAGCAGGGATGGGCCAGTCTGCAGCTGGCTAGCTCTCCTCTGGTACTGGCTCAGTTGTTTGTTCTGTGAGCGAGCCCAACAGTGCCTTAGGTTAGAGCTTTTTGCAGGAAACTTCTCTCTCTCTCTTTTCCTTTTTCTCTCTCTCTGGCTATCCCACAGTTTGGATTGCTATCGCAGTTAGCTCCCTCAGATTGTCCTCAGGGCATTCAGGCCCGGTCCTGTCTCTAAGCAATGCAGTCCACGCCTCCCTGTCCAGTCCCTGCTTGCTGGTGGCTGATGCGAGCCTCTGGGCTACTTCTCCACTGGGCTTGTGGTTAGGTGTGTAATCTGTGGGTTTTATCTATTTATTTTCTCCTCCCAGTTATGTTGCCCTCTGAGATGCCAAAACTCCCCGCCAGTGAGAGGGTTTCCTGGTGTTTGGAAACTTCTCTTTCATGACTCCCTCCCTGCGATGGGTCTCCGTTCCTAACTCTTTTGTCTCTCTTTTTATATTTTATATTTTGTCCTATCTCCTTTCAAAGAAAATGGGCTGCCTTTCTGGGTGCCTGGTGTCCTCTGCCAGCATTCAGAAGTTGTTTTGTAGAATTTGCTGTCTTCAAATGATCTTTTGAAGAATTTGTGGGGGAGAAAGTGGTCTCCCTGTCATATTCCTCTGCCATCTTAGGGCTGCCCACTAAATACAGCTTTTTTTGTAAAGTTTACCTTATCAAGAGTCAGTTTCAGTCTCCGCTCTGCTCCTGATAGTTACTGCCCTGCCATTAATGTGTAATTTCTTTGAACTTTAGTTTTCCTACCCACAGTATGGGGTAACCACAGTTACCTCTCAGAATGGTCATGAGCAAGAATTGAAATGATGCAGTTAAATCCTGGAAAAGTGGCACAAAGATGGTTGTAACTTTATTTGAAAGTATGTACTCTGTTATGAAGCATGGCTAAGATAAACTGTAACTTTTTATACTTATTTATTGCTAATGGTGGTACAAAACAGGTGCCTTTGGGGAATGCATATTCACTTGCAGGTGGTTTTTTTGTTGCTGTGGACTTTATGTGGTTTGTTGGATAACTGCTGAGTAGCAGTTTACATCATTTTACGTAATTTATTTATGTAAGCTGGACCTTTGAATTTATCAGTGAAAAGGTAATAATCAAAGATCCAGGAGTAGAGCTCTCAGTTTGCAAAAATTGTCAAAACTATGAGGGTAATTTGTACATCTTCCAACACATCTGGTTGAATCATATATGTATTTATTCTTTCCCTCAATACATGTACCTATTTCCTGAGTGCCCAGAATTCTGCAGAGATCAATGAGCCGAAGAACCCAGCTCTCTTACTCGAAAGATCCCTTTTAATAAAGCTATAATTTTTTATTTTCCCATGGGAAAATGAACATTTTTTTTTAAAGTATTACTTTATTTTTGGCTCTGCCGCATCTCTGTTGCTACTTGCGGGCTTTCTCTAGTTGCGGTAGGTGAGGCCTATGCTTCTTTGTGGGGCTTGGGCTTCTCTTTGAGGTGCTTTCTCTCATGAAGCATGGGCTCTAGGTGCATGGGCATCAGTATTTGCAGCATGAGGGCTCAGTAGTTGTGGCTCCTGGGCTTAGTTGCTCCATGGCATGCAGAATCTTCCCAGAATCAAACCTGTGTCCCCTGCACTGGCAGGTGGATTCCTATCCACTGTATCACCAGGGAAGTTCAAATTGTTATTTCTTTATTGCCGCTCCTATGATGCTTCTCGTGTTTTGCTTGAGTCAAAGTTTAAAGAACTATTTTTACATCCGAGGGAAGTATCAAAAAAGTGATGAACATTGAAGATGCTATTAACACTTATTCCCATGCCCACTAAGACAGGAGGAGGAAGCGAAATTCATCTGGTGCATAGAATGAATGCATTAGGATCTACAATGTGTCTTTTGTTCTTGCTGCATTTGGAAACTGCTTTTCAGGTCACCAATTATTTCTTTGTTGGCAAATTTACTGATTTTTTTCCTTTCTAACCTCTCTGTTGCATTTAACTCTTAGTAACATTAAAGCAAGTTTATTAAATACAAACATGACAGAGTGAGAGAAAGAAAGAGAGAGAAACAGAGAAGCAGAGCAAAACAGATGCGGTTTCCCTCCCGTCTATGCATCATGGCACCCGTTCTCCTGTGGTGCAATCAGATTCTCTTTTCCTCCAACCATTCCCAGGCATTGACATCCCCACAAGGCTTGGTTTTTTTAAACTTGTAGGTTCTCCTCCAGATCATTGCTACTTTGTGAATACAGTTATCATGTTTATTCCAATGACTCAGAAGCAAAATTTGTCTTTTTCTGTGATCTGAACTTTGGTTCCACATTGCAAATAGATCTCTTTAAACTCAAAACAAATATATTGTCATTTTAGAAAAACTGAAAATCATGAAGAGATCTATTGAAATATAGTACATTTTAAAAGTGCAATTTGAGATAAGTATTCTCCACAATGGACATCCCAGGTGGCAGTAGTGGTAAAAAATCTTGCCCCCCGCCTCACCCCCGCAACAATGCAAAAGACAGACGTAGCAGACTCTGGTTTGATCCCTAGGTCAGGAAGATTCCCTGGAGGAGCAAATGGCAACCCACTCCGGTATTCTTGCCTAGGAAATCCCATGGACAGAAGCGCCTGGCAGGCTACAGTCCATGGGGTTGCAAAGAGTTAGACATGACTAAAATGACTTAGCATGTATGCACGTGGTGTCTGGATCCCAAAAAGCAAGAAAAGAGGCTTCTTACCCTAGCACAGTGTCACTTCTGTCAAAGGGAGATGAGAGGCCAGCTCAGCTTCCAAGGGAAGGAATCAATGGACTCCACTACCTGGTGGACTTGGGACATATGTACACTGGATGGAGGGCACTTTAAAATATTTATTTATTTATTTTTGACTGTACTATGCAGCTTGTGAGATTAGTTCCCTACCAGGGATCAAACCTGAGCCCCCTGCACTGGAAGCAGGAAGTCTTAACCAGCGGACCACCAGGGAAGTCCCCGAAGGAAGGCATTGTTGACAGCTGTCTTCGGGAGTCTCTTTACCATCAGTTCAGTTCAGTTCAGTTCAGTCGCTCAGTCGCGTCCGACTCCTCGCAACCCGATGAATCGCAGCACACCAGGCCTCCCTGTCCATCACCATCTCCCGGAGTTCACTCAGACTCACGTCCATCGAGTCCATGATGCCATTCAGCCATCTCATCCTCTGTCGTCCCCTTCTCCTCCTGCCCCCAATCCCTCCCAGCATCAGAGTTTTTTCCAATGAGTCAACTCTTCACATGAGGTGGCCAAAGTACTGGAGCTGCAGCTTTAGCATCATTCCTTCCAAAGAAATCTCAGGGTTGATCTCCTTCAGAATGGACTGGTTGGATCTCCTTGCTGTCCAAGGGACTCTCAAGAGTCTTCTCCAACACCACAGTCCAAAAGCATCAATTCTTCGGTGCTCAGCCTTCTTCACAGTCCAACTCTCACATCCATACATGACCACAGGAAAAACCATAGCGTTGACTAGATAGACCTTAGTCGGCAAAGTAATGTCTCTGCTTTTGAATATGCTATCTAGGTTGGTCATAACTTTTCTTCCAAGCAGTAAGTGTCTTTTAATTTCATGGCTGCAGTCACCATCTGCAGTGATTTTGGAGCCCCCCAAAATAAAGTCTGACACTGTTTCTACTGTTTCCCCATCTATTTGCCATGAAGTGATGGGACCGGATGCCATGATCTTCGTTTTCTGAATGTTGAGCTTTAAGCCAACTTTTTCGCTCTCCTCTTTCACTTTCATCAAGAGGCTTTTTAGTTCCTCTTCACTTTCTGCCATAAGGGTGGTGTCATCTGCATATCTGAGGTTATTGATATTTCTCCCAGCAATCGTGATTCCAGCTTGTGTTTCTTCCAGTCCAGCGTTTCTCACGATGTACTCTGCATAGGAGTTAAATAAGCAGGGTGACAATATACAACCTTGATGTACTCCTTTTCCTATTTGGAACCAGTCTGTTGTTCCATGTCCAGTTCTAACTGTTGCTTCCTGACCTGCATACAGATTTCTCAAGAGGCAGGTCAGGTGGTCTGGTATTCCCATCTCTTTCAGAGTTTTCCACAGTTTATTGTGATCCACACAGTCAAAGGCTTTGGCATAGTCAGTAAAGCAGAAATAGATGTTTTTCTGGAACTCTCTTGCTGTTTCCATGATCCAGCGGATGTTGGCAATTTGATCTCTGGTTCCTCTGCCTTTTCTAAAACCAGCTTGAACATCAGGGAGTTCACGGTTCAGGTATTGCTGAAGCCTGGCTTGGAGAATTTTGAGCATTACTTTACTAGCATGTGAGATGAGTGCAATTGTGCGGTAGTTTGAGCATTCTTTGGCATTGCCTTTCTTTGGGATTGGAATGAAAACTGACCTTTTCCAGTCCTGTGGCCACTGCTGAGTTTTCCAAATTTGCTGGCATATTGAGTACAGCACTTTCACAGCATCATCTTTCAGGATTTGAAACAGCTCAACTGGAATTCCGTCACCTCCACTAGCTTTGTTCGTAGTGATGCTTTCTAAGGCCCACTTGACTTCACATTCCAAGATGTCTGGCTCTAGATTAGTGATCACATCATCATGATTATCTGGGTCATGAAGATCTTTTTTGTACAGCTCTTCCATGTATTCTTGCTACCTCTTCTTAATATCTTCTGCTTCTGTTAGGTCCAGACCATTTCTGTCCTTTATTGAGCCCATCTTTGCATGAAATGTTCCCTTGGTATCTCTAATTTTCTTGAAGAGATCTCTAGTCTTTCCCATTCTGTTGTTTTCCTCTATTTCTTTGTATTGATCACTGAAGAAGGCTTTCTTATCTCTTCTTGCTATTCTCTGGAACTCTGCATTCAGATGCTTATATCTTTCCTTTTCGCCTCTCTTCTTTTCACAGCTATTTGTAAGGCCTCCCCAGACAGCCATTTTGCTTTTTTGCATTTCTTTTCCATGGGGATGGTCTTGATCCCTGTCTCCTGTACAATGTCACGAACCTCATTCCATAGTTCATCAGGCACTCTATCTATCAGATCTAGGCCCTTAAATCTATTTCTCACTTTCACTGTATAATCATAAGGGATTTGATTTAGGTCATACCTGAATGGTCTAGCAGTTTTCCCTACTTTCTTCAATTTGAGTCTGAATTTGGTAATAAGGAGTTCATGATCTGAGCCACAGTCAGCTCCTGGTCTTGTTTTCGTTGACTGTATAGAGCTTCTCCATCTTTGGCTGCAAAGAATGTAATCAATCTGATTTTGGTGTTGACCATCTGGTGATGTCCATGTGTAGAGTCTTCTCTTGTGTTGTTGGAAGAGGGTGTTTGCTATGACCAGTGCATTTTCTTGGCAAAACTCTATTAGTCTTTGCCCTGCTTCATTCCGCATTCCAAGGCAAAATTTGCCTGTTATTCCTGGTATTTCTTGACTTCCTACTTTTGCATTCCAGTCCCCTATAATGAAAAGGACATCTTTTTTTGGTGTTAGTTCTACAAGGTCTTGTAGGTCTTCATAAAACCGTTCAACTTCAGTTTCTTCAGTGTTACTGGTTGGGGCATAGACTTGGATAACTGTGATATTGAATGGTTTGCCTTGGAGATGAACAGGGATCATTCTGTCGTTTTTGAGATTGCATCCAAGTACTGCATTTCGGACTCTTTTGTTGACCATGATGGCTACTCCATTTCTTCTGAGGGATTCCTGCCCACAGTAGTAGATGTAATGGTCATCTGAGTTAAATTCACCCATTGCAGTCCATTTTAGTTCGCTGATTCCTAGAATGTCGACGTTCACCCTTGCCATCTCTTGTTTGACCACTTCCAATTTGCCTTGATTCATGGACCTGACATTCCAGGTTCCTATGCAATATTGCTCTTTACAGCATCAGATCTTGCTTCTATCACCAGTCACATCCACAACTGGGTATTGTTTTTGCTTTGGCTCCATCCCTTCATTCTTTCTGGAGTTATTTCTCCACTGATCTCCAGTAGCATATTGGGCACCTAACGACCTGGGGAGTTCCTCTTTTGGTATCCTATCATTTTGCCTTTTCATACTGTTCATGTTGGGACTGTGCACTTTCACTGCCGAGGGCCTGGGTTCAATGCCTGGTTGGGGAACTGACATCCCAGAAGCCATGTAACGTGGCCAGAAAAAAAAAAAAGAAGAAAAAACCCTCCCAGCCCTGAAGTGTGGAGAAGTGTCCAGGCTTCTGCGCTGGGCAGGGGGAAAGCTGGAGGTCAAATAAAAATCCCTCTACTTTGAGTTTGTGACTAATTCTTATCATCCAAAATCTTGGATGAAGAGTACTTTTAGTTTTTGCAGCTAAATAGATACCCCAGGTTAAAATTCTGTCATAATAGATTTTGTGATCTAGAGTTCTATTAGCTTGGCTAGGGCTCTACATGATGCCAAGACTTTCCCATCACTCTTATAAAAGGCTTACCATGTATGCTATCTGTAAACAATTTGTATTTTATTTTTTAGTTACTTAAAAACTATTTTAAGTGGAGAGCAGAATGTCCAGAAATAAGTGCAGATCTCCACCCTAGAAGCATCCTCGGCCTCCTGAAGGCGGGCTATGTCGGTGTCCTGAGAGCCCGAGACCCCACCGGCAGCAAAGTTCTGATCTACAGAATTGGTAAGTCACACACGCCTCCTCTTTTCTATTTCTCTTGACTGCCATGTCAGAAGCTTCCATGAGTTCATATTTAAGGGTTTAGCTTTTTAACTTTTAACTTGGGTTTTGTTGTTGTCGCTTAGCCATTAGGTCATTAAGTCATTAAGCAGGGCTCTCTTGGTGGCTCAGAGGTAAAGAATCTGCCGGCTAATTCAGGAGACGGGTCTTCCCTGGTCTGGGAAGATTCTACATGCCTTGGAGCAACCAAGTCCATGTGCCACAACTACTGAACCTGTGCTCCTAAAGCCCGGGAGATGCAACTGCTGAGCTTATGTGGTGTCCCAGTTACTGAATCCAAAAGGCTCTAGAGCCTGTGCTCAGCAACAAGAGAAGCCACCATAGGGAGAAGCCCACACACCGCAACTAGGGAGCAGCCCCTGCTCACCACAAGTGCAGAAAAGCCCAAGCAGCAACAAACGCTCAGCATAGCCAAATAAATAAATAAACAAATTGTAAAAGCAAAGAGCAATCCCGTTGTGCCTTCCTAGGAATACCTCTGATTATTGCTTCTGTTTCTTTGCCTTCATAATTTTCCATGCTATTCCACACTACCCATTGACATCGAAATCTGTTAGGGTCAGCCAGAATTCCCTCCTCAGTCCCATGAGACCCTTTGGCCTCCAACCCAGCCACCTCCCCACACTTCCCATTCTCAGCCACACTTCTTAAGTTCATCATGTTCACCATTCACATTTTCCCATAGCTCCTCTCAACATCCCCTGCACTGGTTTCACTCCCATCTTTCTGCTGAAATGACCTTAGCAAATCATCAGTGATCATCTTTTCACAGCAAACCTCTTCCTCTCTGATACCACAGTCTCCTGGTGTTTTCTTCCAACTTAGCTGACTGTTTATTCTTAGTCTCCTTCACTGGCACTACATATTCTACTTCAGATTCTGAAATTCTTTTAGATATTGGCCCCAGCCTCCTCTTCTTAGCTATATATCTCTGTACTACAACAGAGAGAAATGTTAAGTCCACAGTAATCACTGCCATAGGCCTATATATAGCCACAAAATCCCTGAGATTTGTATTTTCAGCCCATCCTCTCTTTGTTTCTCAATCCTCCAGACAACCAGTTCCCTGTCTCAACTGTATCTGCCTGGACATTTCACCAGCATGATTTTAATGTGTTCAAAACTGCCTATAATCTTTCCTTCCCCAACCATTTCTCTTCCAGTATATCTCAACAAATGGTACCACCATTCTACCCAATTGTCTAAGCCAGAAACTTTGGTATTGTTAGAATTTTACCTTTCCTTAGTCAAAAATCGTTTTCCTCCCTTCATCTTGTTAGGTATTGCACGGAACTTTTAATCTGAAGATGTGCATCTTTTTCCAGCTCCGGAAGAATTTTCCTTTCCCCTCTGTTGCCTCTTACCAGAACTCTGATGAGTTGGATTTTGAAACCTCTGTATCTAGCTGCCTGTCTCTTACCTTTTTATTCATACATGCTGACTTCTAGCCCTCCTATGGCTGAAACTGAGAGAATTCCTCACCTCGATATTCCAGACTCTTATTCACTTGTTGGCTGTGTGTTTTCTGACAGTTGTCCTATTAACAGAGATTTGCTCGAATTGTCATTTTATTTCCAAGATCTCAACTGATTCTTTTTCATAATAGCCTCTTATAGTAATAGCCTAGGGCTTCCCTGGTGGCTCTGACAGTAAAGAATCTGCCTGCAATGCAAGAGAGCCAAGTTCGATCCCTGGGTTGGGAAGATCCGTCGCAGGAGGGCATGGCAATCCACTCCAGTATTCTTGCCTGGAGAATCCCATGGACAGAGGAGCCTGGCGGGCTACAGTCCACGGGGTCGCAGAGTCAGACACGACTGAGTGACTAACACACACACAATAATAGCCTACAGTATCTTTATTTTTCCCCACTGAAACTATTTTGTTTCCTTTACCATTTCTTGCTTTATTAGCTGTCTCCTTTGATTGTAATACCTTTTTCTATTGAGTTGGATCCTTTCTTTTGTGTGTCAGTGTTTTTAAAAATGTTATAATTCGTAGTGGTTGCATATCTTTTAAGTAGATCGCCTGCTTGCCTATTACTGTCACTTTTGCCCACCATGGCCTCCCCCAGGACTAGTGGGGGAGGGGAGAGGACAAGAATTCAGCAACTCTTTAGCACAGGTATTCCTTGTTTTTCCTGGATGGCTACCCTAGTGCTTCTTGACTTGACTTTCCAAGACCACGCTCACTGTTTTAGCCTGTGTGGACATGACCACTACACGCTGCTCATCACAGAGGGGTGTCAGAGAGAATCTACCTGCCTGTCTCACACATTTCCCTTAGCAACAACCTCTGTGGTTACCATAGGACCCTGGCTACTCTTGGTAATCCAGAGCCTTGCTTTTCCCATTTTCAATACCTTTGAACATGGAGCATATCCAGAGGCATTCCCACCTTCAGCCACAGCTCCATCCTGCATATTTTGTGCTATAGTTTCATCTGGCCATCACATACAGCCTGCATTCATTCTTTTATTTTCCCCATGCTCTTAGGAATCTGTTCTTTTTTTTTTTTTTTTTTGTCTAATGTGGACAAGGAGACTCATGTGTGATCCCTGGGTCAGGAAGAGCTCCTGGTGAAGAGAACGGCAACCCTCTCCAATATTCTTGCCTGGAGAATCTCATGGATAGAGGCACCTGGTGGACTATAGTCCATGGGGGTCACAAAAATGTAGGACACAACTGAGTGACTAACACTTTCACTTTTTTTTTAAAAAAAAGAAGTCTTTTGTTGAATTTGTTACAGTATGTTTTCTGTTTTATGTTTTGGTTTTTGGACCCCAGGGCATGTGGGATATTAGCTCACAGGGATCGAACCCTCCCCTGCTACACTGGAAGGCAAAGTCCTAACCACTAGACCACCAGGGAAGTTGAAAGAATCTGTTTTTTACTAGGTATTTGAGGGAGGGAAGGAAAAGCAGGCTCATGTTCTTGGACCACCAATTTGATCTGTTATTCTATTCATGATCATCGTATATGTATTATTTCTATTGATCTTTAAATCTAAAAGGAATCCATTTCCTTCTGTAAATCTTTCTGATTCTTTATTCTTCACACAGTGCTGAGATATGAGTTTTTACTTTTTTTTTTTCAGCACACTGGGACCCGAAAGTTTTCACAGCTTATGATGCATTTCGTGTGAGTCTCATCACGTCGGAGCTTATTGTCCAGGAGGTAGAGACACAGCGGAATGGAATCAAGGCTGTCTTTGATTTGGAAGGCTGGCAGTTTGCTCATGCCTTTCAAATTACCCCCTCTGTAGCCAAGAAGATTGCTGCTGTTCTCACAGTAAGTGTGTAGTCTGTTCAGGATTGTTTTTGTTCCATTGCTCAGTCGTGTCCAACGCTTTGTGACCTCATGAACTGCAGCACACCAGGCTTTCCTGTCTTCACTGTCTCCTGGAGTTTGCTCTCATGTCCATTGAGTTGGTGATGCCGTCCAACCATCTCATCCTCTGTCATCCCCTTCTCCTCCTGCCTTCGACCTTTCCCAGCATCAGAGTCTTTTCCAACGAGTCAGCTCTTCACATCAGGTGGCTAAAATATTGGAGTTCCAACTTCAGCATCGGTCCTTCCAATGAATATTCAGGGTTGATTTCCTTCAGGATTGACTGGTTTGATCTCCTTGCTGTCCAAGGTACTGTCTTCAGGATAATACTTCCAAATATTAGATATAAATTTAGTTGTGTGTTAAAGAGAAGGGATAGTATATTTATTGGGCTTCCTTGGTATCTCAGCTGGTAAGGAATCCACCTGCAGTGTAGGAGACCCTTGTTCGATTCCTGGGTCAGAAAGATCCCTGGAGAAGGGATAGACTACACACTCCAGTATTTGTGAGCTTCACTGGTGGCTCAGACAGTAATGCAGGAGACCTGGGTTTGATCCCTGGGTTGGCAAGGTCTCCTGGAGGAGGGCATGGCAATCCACTCCTTTTATTGGGCTTCCCAGGTGATGCTAGTGGTAAAGAATCTTTCTGCCAATGTAGGAGACCCAAGAGACTCAGGTTCAACTCCTGCATCAGGAAGATCCCCTGGAGTAGGAAGTGGTACCTCACTCCAGTATTCTTACCTGGGAAATCCCATGGACAGAGGAACCTGGTGAGCTATATAGTCCATGGGGCTGCAAAGAGTCAGACAAGACTCAGTGACTGAACACAATCACACACACAAGTACATTTATTAGAAGATTAAATAAAATTTTAGAAGAGATACATAGAATTCAATAATGGTAAGAGGAAGTAAAATTATTGTTTCAAAAAGAAAGAATGTTGCAACAGAGTGAAAATATGGTCAAAATTTCAAACCACAGAATTCATACATTTAAACAAGAATGTGATGAGTTTATCTGTCATTAAAATTTTGTTCCTAAATTAAACATTGTCTCAAAAAATAATATTGATAACAATGATAATATACAACACAGTATCATATAGGTTTGGTTGGCATAGATTGAACAGTTCTTTCCAGAAAAAAATAAGTCTTAAAAATGGCCATCATCTTTGACACAGTAATCCTACTGTGGAAACCTAGCCAAGGAATAATCTTAAATATAGCAAATACTTTGTACATAATAATGATAGTTTACTCTGTGCTGGATACATTACTGAATTTTTTAAATGCATTACCATTTAATGGCTACACCAAAAGCTTATGACATATGACTATTTTTTTTCCATTTTACACATTAATTTACTATGTCAGAGAGGTGACATAGCAATGCCCAAACATACATATTTTGTCAGCAGTGAAACAAGGATTCCAATCCAGGATATCTGGACATAAAAACTGTACTTATAAACATCATTTCTTTTGTATCTAAAGACCATTACTACAGCACTCATTTTTATAGAAGAAAATTAGAAACAGCTTATTTATCCAGGAATAGGAAAAGGATTACTTAGATGATGATACAGCGACTTGATAGACTATGGCTTCAATATTTAAAACCCACTATGTTTACAAAAATTGTGTTATGTCAGTGAAACAAAACAGGGTGCAAATTATTTAGAGAGCATAATGGCAATTATGTTTAAAATAAAATTATTCATAGAAAGAACCTGAAAGGAAAAGTGACAATTTGGTAACACATCTCTAAAAGCTGTGTGTTGAAAAAAAAAAAAGAAAAGAATTTTGCATAAAAGAACCTTGGCAGGAAAAAATTAACAACTCATCTTTGGTTAGGGAAACTATTGATAATGTTTTTCTTTCAATTCTTAACTTTTTAACCTTAGAAAAAAGCCAATATTACTTTGATATGAAAGACTTATACCTATGTTAAAAGTTTAAAAGTGAAAAAAAAATTCTAAGTGTATGTTTATTGTACTTTTCTTTTGAAGGAAACTTTTTTTTCCTCAAAATAAAAATTTGAAGGGAAAAGTTAAATATAAATATACAAACGATGCACTGATTTTTCAAAAGCATATTTATATGTGATTGGGGGAGATATTTTCTGTGTCTTATTTATGAAATATGCATGTATTTCTTTAAATACTTTGCCTAAGCTACATGGTGAAACCTTTTCTTACTCTAGGGACAGCGAACTATAAAGCAGGCTATTGTGTTGATGGCATAATTTTGAAAATAAAATCACACTTTAGGTATTGCTGAACATTTAGCAAGTGTTCAAAGCAGGGGTTTGTTGATAGGATCACATATTGATTAATGTTTTGTTATTAACAAGCCGTTTTCTCTATTTTCAAAAGGATTCCTTTCCATTAAAAGTTCGTGGTATCCATTTGATAAATGAGCCAATAATTTTCCATGCTGTTTTTTCCATGATTAAACCATTTCTGACTGAAAAAATTAAGGAACGGGTGAGTAAAACACTTTCAAATCACTATTCTTTATGAAACGTTCCACTCCTTTTTAAATTTAAGAATAGCTCTCTTATTTCCACCCTTCCCCTGACACACACAGAGCATCATCCAAATGTTTTGAATATTTAATAATCCAACTACTTTTATAAATAAAAATTTCTTCTTAATTAAAAAAAATCAAATATCGGATCTCGCCGTTTATGGGGTCGCACAGAGTCGGATACGACTGAAGCGACTTAGCCGCAGCAGCATACATGGTTGGTGAGACTGCAAAATGATATATTGCCTATAGGGGGCAGTGTGGCCATAGTTATAAAAATTATAACGTTCCCATTTCTGAGATTTTTTCCAAAGATATACTCATGGGGCTTCCCTAGTGGCTCAGATGGTAAAGAATTCACAGGCTAATGCAAGAGACACTGGTTTGATACCTGGGTCAGGAAGATCCCCTGGAGGAGGGCAGGGCAACACACTCCAGTATTCTTGCCTGGGAAATCCCATGGACAGAGGAGCCTGGTGGACTACAGTCCATGAGGTTGCAAAGAGTCAGACACTGCTTAGCAATAAAACAACAACAACAACAAATATGCGCTCATAACAAAACTATATATACTATTCATTGTAGCAAAAGATTGGAAACTATCAAGTGTATCATGAGGGAACTGGTTAAATAAGCTATGATACACCTACACAACGGAACACAGTAAGATTTGCAGGATGTATTGGGAAGTGAAATAAAAACATGCAGAATAGTGTTTATGTTATACTACCTTTTGTATAAAAAGGGAAGACATCAGAATCTACAGTTATATTTGCATAAAAGTTATCCTCAAAAAGGATATACAACAACCAAATTGTTTACTCTGTGTAGAACAGAAGCGAGTTATGGACGGAGTGGATAAAGTTAGGGTTGGGAGCAAGACACTGTCTTGCTGTCTTTTATCTTGTTTTGATTTCTAGTCATGTGAATGCATTATCTATGTAAATAATAAATGTACTTACATTAGACGTATAACTAAAAACTGCAGTACCCAAAGTATGTGACTTAATGTCATGTTTTATTACCTATCTTGTGGAGTCTTATCTCAGGTGATATCACTTGGAATTTTTCAAGTGTTGACAATAGAATCTGAGTTCCCCAAAATGGCAATCATTCTTCTGCATGAATCTGTAAAGGATAATTTTTTTTTTTGGCCATGCCACATGGCTTGCAGGATCTTAGTTCTCCGACAAGGGATCAAACCTGTGCCCTCTCCAGTGGAAGTTCAGAGTCTAACCACTGGACCTCTCCAAGGAATTCCTTAAAGGATAATTTTTAGAGCATAATATTTAGACAAATGTTGGCAACATCTAATGTAAGGACACAGGTTTTAAAGGCTTTGATGATTTAAATCTCAAAAATTATTTAAATATTAGTACTGATAATGTGAGTAATAACATATTTGCAATTTTAGAAAATATATTCTTTCAGATTCTGAAAATGTATTATCTTGCATCTTCTCAGAAAATTATGACTGCAGAGCTTCATTTGAGGTTTTTCAGTAGTTATTTCTGTCTGTATTTAAGAAGCACCACCCCTATTCTTTCATTTTTATAAAAGTCAATTTTTGTTAATTTTTTCCACTCTTCAATATAGTTTGATAAGACTATCTCTGTTGAACTCTGAAAGACATAAAAATAAGTATTTCTATTTTGGGTTATATTTTGGATCACAAAAATCCCAAGATATAGCAATAAGTTGAACCTAATAAACAGGAGAACATGAGCAAGAAAAGAAGAAAAATTTAAAATTGAGAAGTTAAGTGGAGCATTTCAGTGGAAGTTAATTGTCATGAAACAGATTTTCCAAAATGAGGAGGGCGAGGAAGACCAAATCTTGCCACTTTCTCCCTTTAAATGTTTTGGCAGTACTCTATGAATGATCTTATTTCCTCTTTCTTGAAGAGATAGTAGAATTTTTTAATTAAACATTTCTGAAAAAATCAAGAATTGGGACTGTGAGGTTCCTGAGTACAAGAAACTTATTTCATTCATCTTTCAGTCTTTGTATCCTAGCACATGAAGTGAAAGAGGAAGTCTTAGTTGCTCAGTCATGTGCTTTTCTTTGTGACCCCCTGGACTGTGGCCCACCAGGCTCCTCTGTCTATGAAATTTGCCAGGCAAGAACACTGGAGTGGAGAGCCATTCCCTTCTTGAGGGGAACTTCCCAATCCAGAGATCGAATCCAGGTCTCCCATATCACAGGCAGATTCTTTACCATCTGAGCCACCACGGAAGCCTCAACCATAGCACATAGCAGGTGCTTGTTAGCAGATTGAATTTACAAACATGAACCCTAGCATATGAGTAAAGGTTGTTTATATATTTGTAACAGGATATGCTTTTAATGAAAGGTCCCAAGCCTTTAACTTCAAGACATTATATGATGAATTTATATAGTTTAAAATGTTTGAAAATTTATGTTCTCAACCATCATAATTTCTCTTAATTTTTTATTAGGCAAGACTATATGTCAACTGTACCATATAAATTATTCCCCACATACCTAGTTGTGTGCTCAGAAGTATGCTTTTGATAACTAATAAAAAGAAATACACTTTTATCATCTACAGAACTATTTCAGGATATTCCATCTTTTGCTAAGAATCACCAATACCTTAGTAGGGAAGAGAAGGTATAAAATAATTTCTAAAAGTTATTCTTTTGTTTTGGCTGTGCTGGGCCTTTGTTGCTGCGCAGGCTTTTCTCTAGCTGTGGTGAGCAGGGCTGCCCTCTAGTTGTGGGGTGCAGGCTTCTCACTGCAGTGGCTTCTCTTGCTGCAGAGCACAGGCTCTAGGGTGTGGGGGCTTCAGTAGTGTGGCTCCTGGGCTCTGGAACACAGCTCAATAGTTGTGGCACACAGGGTCAGTTGCTCCTTGGCATGTGGGATCCTCCGGGACCAGAGAGCAAATCTGTCTCCTGCATTGACAGGTAGATTCTTTACCACTGAGCTACCAGGGAAACCCCCTGATAAGAACTAATAAAAAGAAGTACACTTTAATCATCTACAGAACCATTCCAGGATATTCGATCTTTTGCTAAGAATCACCAATTCATTAATAGGAAATAGAATGTATGAAATGATTTTATTTAGTTTTAAAAATCTACTTTTGAGAGAAAAAGTATCTTTTTATAAATTCTGAATAGTCATAAGGATGCAAATATAAGAAAACAGTAAGATGCACAGCTTCATCATAAGCACAATCTAAACATAAGTAAAATTACTGGCTTCATAAGCAGAGGGACAAATGATGTCGTATCTGTACATGTTCTTCTGTCTTAGATGTGATGAGAAGACCTCATTTTATGATGTTGAGTTTCTGCTGGAAATGCCTCTGCTATACTGGGAGGCAGAGAGCATATCTTCTAAAACATTTTGTCTGTTTCAGATTCATATGCATGGGGACAACTACAAGCAAAGCTTACTCCAGTATTTCCCAGACATTCTTCCACTGGAATACGGTGGTGAAGAGTACTCCATGGAGGACATCTGTCAGGAGTGGACAAATTTTATAATGAAGTCGGAAAATTATCTCAGCAGCATTTCACAGACAGTTAAAGGAGAAGAAGTTATTTAATGTGAAAGGTTTCCTGATTAAAAATTCATGACTAAGATCCTATCTGGTTATATGAATGAAAGAAACAGAATCTTTAAATTAATGCTTTTCTGATATTTTTTTTTAATGTAAAAATCTTCTAACTTGAGCAGTGTGGGTATTTGGGAAACTTCTTTACTTTTTAAGTATCTTTTCTTTACCTTAGAAGTAATTAAATGTTAGTATACCTTAAAAGCATAGAAGAGGTTCCTTTTTTGCCATTTGAAAGAAAGTTATCTCTGAAGTACAATTATGTGTACTTTTGTGTTTCTCAAAAGTTTTATTTTAAAAACTGATTACATAGGTTTAATTATAAATGAATAAATAGTCCACTGAAGAGAAATATTAGCACAAGTCAACTGACTATAAAAATCTATTCATACTCTTTTTAAGTGTGTGTCAGATTAGACTACAGTTCAGATTGAAATCTGAATACAGCGTTACATAGTTATTTCCATGGGCCAGCAAAGTAGTTCACCTCAGGGAAATTCCATTGAGCATATTTGCACAATAGAAACTTTTGTCTGAAGTCCATATGCCATAAACTATTATATGTTGCATCCGGTCTCTATGAAATTATTCATGGTGATACAATTAACTTCATAGAAATTCAGAGATGGAATAATATTTGGTTGCCATATACATGGACTCTATTTTTAATTGAACAGAACATGACTACACAAGGGGAAGGAAATGTTTACATTGCAAAATCACTGTCAGTTACATCTGGAACTTTTCAGACTATGCATGAAATAATCTGGGTTTTACTATATTATCAGAACATTCTAGCCAAATCCTACAATTCATATTTACTTAAAAAAATCAGTAGTTAAAATGTGCTGTTTGTACTGTAGCTATGTTATTGCATATTTCATTTATTGAGAAAGATATGTCAATATAATTTTCAATTTATGACAATTTGTACAGTATTTTATAATTTTTGAATTTTATTTTAAACCTAATGAAAAAACACAGGACAAAATTTGTTAAACATTTTTTAGCTTAGTTGGGTTTCAACATTAATCATACAATATTAGCTTTGTGAAAGACATGTAAAGGCTGTTTTTCTTTATGAGAAAATTATTCTAATCAGATGAGCTGGTACTTATGATTCTTTGTACATATATCTGTAAAAAATCAAATGATTATGAATGTTCTTTAGAGAACATCTTTGTGATTTAGCATTGGGAAGCTAACTGTACATTATAATTTTTATTTAAAAAATTAGATCATGCTTGTTTTCTAAAAAATGATAAAACCTTTATAAAATCATAAATTTAGAACTGTTTAATTAAAAATAACAGCAGAATAAAACCATTTAAAAAGTGTAAATAATAGCAACAACAAAAAGCTCTAGGTTACCCAACTTTTATTCTTACAAGGTTTACATCACAAAGTTCCACTTCATTCACATTTTGGGAACTTAAACCACTTTCTTCTGACTCTATAAAGGAATGATTACTTTAGCACAATAGATAGTATTTTAAAATGTCTTTTAATTATTATTCATTGGTGATGTTATTAATAGTAAATAGAATTAAAGTCAATCAACAGAAGTACATTTCATGATAGGATTTTGAATTTTTTATGAAATGCAGCAATTCACTGAGGAACATTAGAAGAACAATGTAAAATGAACAGGCAGTTTTATAAGGTGGCAAGATAAGTCACTATTGAATTGTCTCTATTACTTTACAGTAATTGCACCAGAAGTGCCTTTTAAAAGACTAACGTGCTCATTGTTAATGAACTGCACGGTAATGTATTTGTTCTAATATTGTTCAAAACAAAATAAAGATTTTTCACACTATAGCTGTTGGTTTTCCATTTTTAAACAAGAATACTAGGTATTCTTTTTCAAAAACTGCTTTTCCTTATAGAAAAGCTTAAGAAAAAAGTATCACCATCCATCTAGTTGTCCTCTTTATACATTTCAATTGCAGACTGGTTTTCCCCGCTGCTCAGTTCAATACCACTTTCCCTGGTGTTGTTATGCTTAAAGTGACCATAGATTAATTTCTTAAAATTAAGCAATGCATAGTTTCAGAACTTAAAATTTAAGTGAGAAAAGCCAGAGTATGTCACTTTATCAGATAATTTGATTTGGAAACTATCAGCCCAGATCATGATTTCAGATTATCAATATATTTCCCTTACAGAAATAACACAGAAGTCCTAGAGCAAGTAATAGTTTTGCTACCACCTAAATCAAGCCAGCAGCTCACAAAACTGGTCAAACATACAAACTTCAAACTCAGCAAACTAGTAAGGTGATGTCTGAAATACTTCCTGGTCTCAGGTGTTGAATTTTGCCCCACTTGGATGCTATGGGAGAATTATGAGTTACAGAGATGAAACTGGATATGATGGCAGTAAAGTGAGGACTGGCAGCAGGACCAACCCCATCCCCACACTCAGGTTCTGGTGGTCAAGGGCACTCACTTCCTAACTTTCTCCCTCCCCTACAGCCAGCACTTGATTGACTACTTGCCTCTTCTCTGTCCAAGTCAATCGTATTAGTCTAATAAATATCAACAAACCAGAGCAGACCAAGAGATCTGGTTAAAAAAAAAAAAGTTGGTGAATTAAAATACCATCTTCAGCTGGACCTATTTTGTTAAAGGTAAAAGGAGTGGGGGGGAGAGGGATGTCCCATACATCCAAATGTTCATGACCTTATTCCAGAATTCAGGTCTAAGCAAGTGGGTGTGCCTGGCTTGAGCTTGCATGCTAAATTGCTCAGGCTCCTCTGTCCATGGGATTCTCCAGGCAAGAATACTGTGGGTTGCCATTTCCTCCTCCGGTGGATCTTCCCAACCCAGGGATTAAACCTGCATCTCCTGCATTGGTAGGTGATTCTTTATCACTGAGACACCGGGAAATTCCTAGGAGATACAAACCTCCACTTAGAAAATAAATAAGACAGAGATGTCATATATAACATTTTATTGTAATAAATTTGTATGGAGTCAGATGGTTACTAGATGTATTGTGGTGAACATTTCCTAAGGTATGCAAATATCAAATCACTTTGATCACACTTAACATACTCTTGTACATCAACTGTATTTCAATATAAAATAAATAAGGGCCTTTTCTTCTAACTCCAGGATCAGGGTCATCTATGGGTCTATTTTCTCTTTCTTATTAGATTACTATTACATATTACATATTTCTATTACTATTACATATTTCTGTTTCATATTTTTAATAATATTTTATGTTGGACATTGTGTTTAGCTGTAGAGTCTCCAGGTAATATCTTCCATCAGCGACAGCTCTTCCTTTCGTCAGGTATCACGAAAGCCTAGTAAATCCATCAGGTCTTGAGCTGGGTTGTAGATATGAGGATTCAGGCTATCTCAGGTTCATTCCCATTCTTCATGATTGATCCACTTGGGTTTTTTGGTGTCTTGGATGTTCTCCTTTTTTCTTAACAATTCCTTCAACAGATGTTTTAGTGGTGGCAACTGTGTGTATGTGGGGGTGAGGTGAGGTCACTGCCATGACTTATTTCTCTTCATTTCCCCCCTTATCTCCTTCTTTCCCTTCACTGTCCTCTCTTGAAGGGACACTACCTGCTTGTCAAAGTGGCTGCTTCGTCCTCAGAAGCAATACTTATCTGAAGTTGCCATCTCTGGCTTCTTCCTGACAGCCAATACTAACCCTCCAAGAGGGCTTCCCAGGTGTAGGGCTTCAGCCTTAAAGAACCCACCTGCCAATGCAGGAGCTGCAGGAGACACAGGTTCCATCCACAGGTTCCTCCCTGGAGGAGGAAATGGCAACTCACTCCACTATTCTTGTCTGCAGAATCCCCGTGGACAGAGGAGCCTGGCAGGCTACATTCATACAGTTGCATAGAGTCAGACACTACTGAGCTCCTGAGCACAGGCACACACAACCTTCCAAGACCTAGGCTGTGCTCAGTATCCTGGCATTTCATGTTTGACATTTTCTTTCAGGGCTTGATTTTGCCTATGCTTTGTCTAAATTACTTGCTCCTCTTTCCTCGTTTTCAAACAGGAAGCCTTGCATGTTCTCCTCTCAGCATCGGAGTCTTGCAGCAGTAGAGAAAACTTGCTGGAGTTTGCTACTTAGCAGTCTTCCTGTTAATTTGATGTTTGTGGTACCCTCCATCTCCAAGTATAGTGAAAGGCATAAATCATATGTAACTTTAAACTCCTTGTATATCTCATGGTTTTTCTTAAGATCTGTAGACAGATTCTGGCTTAGGCAGTTGACATAAGCCTCTGGACACCAGCATAACTTATTTGTTATTTCTTATTGATATAAAATTAACTCTGTTGATGTGCCATATGCCAAGCTGCTTCAGTCATGTCTATCTCTTGGCAACATTATGGATGGTAGCCCACCAGGCTCCTCTCTCCACAGGACTCTCCAGGCAAGAATAATGCAATGGGTTGCCATTTCCTCCTCCAGGGGATCATCCTGATCTAGGGATCGAACCTGCATCTCTTACAGCTCCTACATTGGCAGGCGGTTTCTTTACCATTAGCACCACCAACTCTGTTGATAACCAGCTCCAATTTATTAATTTTCATGCATTCTAAATATCAATTAATTATACAATTTATTCATTCTTTTATTGATAATGATTTAAGTTGCACTTAATATTTCACTATTACAAGATAATGCTACAAAGAACATACTTGTATATGTTTATTTATTCACACATGTAGGCATTTCTCTAGGGCAAATACTAAGTCTAAAAAGTGCTGTGTTATAGAATATGTGCACCTTCACTTTTACCACATATTGCCTAATTGCTCCCAAAAACTGTTGTAATACAACTCTACCAGCAGTGTTAAGAGGATTCTTATTTTTCTACACCCTTATTATCAAGGGTTCACTTTTTTACCCTTCTGTCATTCTGATGGATGAGACATACTATCTTTTTTTAATCTGCATTTCCCTGATGACTAGTGAACCTTTGTCTTTTCATATTCTTTTCCTAGTTTTCCATTAGGTTGTTATTCTTTCTTGTTCATTTTAGTTCTTTGTACATGCTAGAAATAAACATCTTTGAAATTCTGTATTTTGTAAATATATCTTCTAAATTTGTGCCTTATCTTTAATTCATTTAGCTAAAGAGAAGTTTTAAAATTATAACAGCATGAAATCTACCATTTCTTCCACTAACATGTCATTTTTTAAAAATATGTTTCCTAAAATTCCACCAACATCCTGGACACACAGTCCTATATCTTCTCATCAAAGTATAACAGTTTGTCTTTTACATTTGTATCTTTACTCACCTAGAGTTTATTTTTGTATATAATGAAAGGTAATACTTTTTTTCCTATGTGGACAGACAATTGCTCCAGCACAACAACTTCATACTGGCACAAAGTTTCCTCATCTGTTCATTTGAGTTCAAAACAAGCCAAATATGTAGGGCCTTTCACAAACACATCCATTCAGCTTATAGTTCACCATGCCCTTCCAGAGCAGCATTATTATCTTAACAAAGCATATGACATATTGCATTTGCTCTTCTCGAAATATTCTCTTCACAAATCCTGTTCTCTCTTTTCCTTACAAAATTGCAAACTTCTGAGACGAAAAAACAAGGCATTGCCCAATTATTCTTTGCATCCTCTATATTTGGCATTGAGTTGATTATCAAATAGTCTTCAATTTTATTCTGATTTTCACCCTTATAGGTGGGAACTCCCAGTCAGGATAAGCCATATCTTTATATTCAGGTTTTCACACAGAAAGAAAAAGCTTACCTTTCATCTACTAGCCCACCCAAACAAGTTCAGTGTGTCTAAATCTTTTTTCAAATTTTAAACAGAAACCTCAAAAAAACTCTTAGTGATTAGAAACCCAAGTGACCCTTTGTGCCCTGTTGTAGAACGGTCTGCACTTGGGCTTGGCATCAACATTAAAGTTAGAAGGCACCGTGTGCGGGTCTGGCCTGGACTTGTTTTTGTCGTGATGCCAGGAGTGGGCCCCTGCTTGACCCAGTTCTGAGCTGGGGCGATGCTCGTGGGAGTGTTCACATCCACCGGCCTTTCCTCATCTCTTCGTTTGGTCCAGAAGCCTCGACCTGCACGCAAATGGCAGGATGCGAAAACTACCTTCCAAGTCACCGACCATCCCTGATGGAAAGCGGCGGTGTCCAACTCCGCCACCAGCATTCCTCAAGACGACTTTGGGCTGGAGCAACCGATGGCGCAAAGTTCTCAGGCGACTTCTAGAACCTCTCGCCAGCCTCCCCCGCTGCCTGGTTACCAATCAGGTCAGGCTGCAATCCAGCGCTCCCCATTCGGCCGCTGGACCCGGCGCCCCAGTTAGTTCCGGGTGACTTCAGGTCACATCGAGGAAACAGCTGAAAGGGCAGGCTCGGGTACGCGGATCCCACCGCACTTTCCTGAGCCCCCGCAGACGCCGAGGGGCGTGCTGCGGGCCCGGGGTCCGGGCGGCTGAGGAGCGATGGGGTAGGCGCGGCCTCTGCTTTCCCGGAGTCGCCCGCCCCTGCGGCCCCAGCGCACATGCGCCCGGACGGCCTTTCCCATAGGCCCCCGCGGCGGAGCACCGCCCCCGCCCGACGCCCTCGAGCGGCCAGGAGACGGCAGCTGCCTTACTCGGCGGCTCGCCGGTAGAAGAGCCTTTGAAAGGCGGCGGGAGGCAGCGAGCGCAATGGCGAGACTGGGTCACCTGCTGAGCGTGTTGGGTCTGGTTCTGTGCGGGGCGACTGGCCTCGGTCTGAGCGCCCCTCCCGCGCCCACCCCCAAGAAGCCCATCATCGGTAAGGAGGCGGCTGGGGCTGGGGCTGGGGCTGGTGAGCCGGGAGCGCGCCCTGGGCGCTTCCAGCTGCTGCGCTAAGGCAGGTGCATCCGGTCCTGGAAACGTTAGGGTTAGTATGTGTGCCTCCTAGCCCAGGGGTCAAACCATCATTGAGATCCTGCTGAAATATACCTAGGTAATGCTCGTTGATTTCCCGCAAGTCCTTGGCTCTTAAAATTGAAAGGGAGGAGCATGCACCGTGAAGAATCCTGAGGATATGGCAGCCCACTCCAGTGTTCTTGCCTGGGGAACCCCAGGGACGGCGGAGCCTGGTGGGCTGCCATCTATGGGGTCGCACAGAGTCGGACACGACTGAAGCGACTTAGCAGCAGCAGCAGCAGCAGGAATTTCTGCGGAGTAGGCAAAGGCAACCCACTTCAGTACTCTTGCCTGGAAAATCCCAGGGACGGGGGAGCCTGGTGGGCTGCCGTCTATGGGGTCTCACAGAGTCGGACACGACTGAAGCGACTTAGCAGCAACAGCAGGAACTTCTGCTAACTAAACCTTCTGTATGCATGCATTATCTTTATTAAAATTTCACTGGTTGAGGGCTCATCTCGAGGAACAATGCAAAATCGAATTGACTAGATAATTGAGAAATTATGGTATACCTGGCCTTTGTCGTCTTTGGCAGCGGAGGGCAGCCGTGGCTCCTGTGATCCTAGTAGCAATTCTGTTTTATCTTAAAGTAAAACAAGTCATTTTTCTTTTTCAACACGCTTATTTTCTACAAAGGGAGTAAAATCAATTTGCATCGCCAGAACAGACATTTAAGACTGGGGCAAGGGAAAGCAACCCTGGAGAAATCAGCTCGTATTTGAAATGTGCAAAAAAGTAATTTGTGGGCAGACAACTAGAATTAATTTCATTTTAGCTGGTAGCATTGTTAGGCCTTTCATTGTGTTTCTTTCCCCCCCTTTATTTCCCACGAAGATGGGCACTGTATCCTGTAACTAAATAGAAAGTAATTGAGCATTTTTTCATGGATATTGGTAGTGTCCATTTTCATATGTGTTGTGTATCAATATTTGGAACTTGAGGTGCATTATTTCAAAGGGAGTTAACTCAAAATGTAATCCTATGTAGGCTTACTGGGTGGCTCAGTGATAAAGAATCCGCCTGCCAATACAGGAGACGCAGGAGATTCAAATTTGATCTCTGGGTCAAGAAGATCCCCTGGAGGAGAAAATGGCAACCCACTCCAGATTCTTGCCTGAAGAATCCCATGGACAGAGGAGCCTGGCAGGCTACAGTCCATGGAGTGGCAAAGAGTCAGACATGACTTAGCTACTGAGCACATTGCAAAACAAAACTACACAGGATGTTTTATATTTTGATTACAATATTTGTTCCATGTTATCTGGTAAAATATATGTGCATTTTACTGTGTGTAATCTATACCTCAGTAAATCTGAGTAAAGTTCCTTGAAAAACAAAACAAGGGATGCAGAGAGACCTTTTAAGGGGCTATTAGAATAATCCAGGTTGGGGGGGTAGGTAGGATGTTTTGTTGCTTGGATTAAGATTGTTTTGATGGTGTTGGAGAAACATGCATAGAGAATTTTTTCACTCTTTTGCTTTGTTGTCAAGGAAACCATGTGCCTCTGTGTGTGTGTGTGTGTGTGTGTGTGTGTGTGTGTGTGTTTAGGGAGGGGCCTTCTGCTGGATTTAAGGATTGGTACTCTGACATAGATTCTAGCTTGTGCCAAAGAACCTGGCTTTGGGGGCTTATTTGGCCTCTGCGATGTGGCAAGAGAGGAAGCTACTTACAATTCAGATCAGCCTCCACTACTCCTTTTCCAAATCCTATAGATATCCTTTCAGGAGAAGCTTTATGTGTAATTCTGTGAATTAAATGAGTGAAGAAGTGATATTTCTAGGGTGATATGTTTCAGTTTCTGAGCAGGAAAAAAAGGATATTACTTGAAACAGAAACTTTATTTTTTTTGTAATTTAGGAATATTAATGCAAAAGTGCCATAATAAGAATATGAGAGCCCTGGGAAAATACTACATTGCTGCATCCTACGTGAAGTTTCTAGAGTCAGCTGGTGCAAGAGTGGTACCAGTAAGGTACGATGCAATAGTTTTTACACTGAATTAAAAAAAACCTGCAACTTCTGTTTCCTCTCTAAAGTTATCTTTTATCTCTAAAATGAATGCTTTCTCTCTTACGATTGCATTATTCAAGCACATTAATGTTATACCTGGTTTTTGCCCCAAATCTCATGCTTAGAGTGTCTCATTAAGTTGTTCAAAGTGTGAAGCTGCATCTTTCTATCATATCATTAGAGCTGTGTCATGTATATTAGATAGAGAATGAAATGATAAGTTCCTTTACTCCAGAAAAGGTGATCCTCATCAGATATTACAAAAGCAATGGAGTAAAAGCACTTCTAGATTCACCAGCTTCATTCCATAATATTAGCGTAAAGAAACATGTAAGGAAACAAGGAATATTCTAGAAGAGGACTTTTCAGAGACCTTCCCACCCCACTTTAGAAGTTTGGAAATGACTAATACAGCACTGTTGCTTCGAAATTAATTGCAGGTATTGCGATTTTAAAGGACCTACATTATTTTTGTGGTGTAATGATCTAGGGAACAAATGACTTGTGTCATATTCATGACATGACATGATAAATGATTCATGTCATTTTGATTTGGAAAGACTTGAATTTTTTTTTACAAAAGCCTTGTTGTTGTATTGATATTATCTTATCACCCCAAAATAGTGTATTTGAGGGTCTTCTAGCACACTCACCTAATCTATTATAAGTGGTTTCACACATAAAACACAGCTGTTTGCTCAGGAAAACCTGTTATTGTAAGTAATTTCACATTAAAAAATGGTAACAAAAGTAGAACATTAATACTCAAAATGCAAATACTACAGTTTTGAGAATAGTACCACAAAATGGTTTTATCTTTAGATGAACATTTGCTTTTGACATTAGTCTTCAGTTTTTTCATAACAATCTGATTTTTTCAAATGAAATCTTCTTTGGAACTTAACTAACAGCAGAGTTTTAGAGCTGAGGTGGAGGTTCTGGACAGTCCTCCAGACAACTTACAAAGTTTTGATCCTGGAAGCTTTTTCTGCAAGCTGTTCATTTAGAAAATAGGTTTAATAACATGGGTGGAAGGTGGGAGAGACGAAAGACAGGTAGGCCAGTTCAGAGATGTGAGTGGGTTAGGTGAGAAGCAAGGAAGGCTTGGCTTAGAGCAGTGGTTGTAGAATTGCTAGGTAAATGTCTTTAAAAAAAATCAGTAAGACTCGATGACTACTAGGATGAAAGGGCACAGGGAGGAATAGACAAGAATGGCAGAGGTTTTGAAATGGGAAGTGTTGAAACTGATGACTTACAGAATACTGAGATTTATGACTGAGAGGCTGAAAACATGGCATACAGGTTAATTTCCAGCTTGGATTCCCAAAGTTCATTTTAAGGTATATTGCTCAGAATTAGAATCATGTGATTCTATAAAAGCAGTGTAATATGTGGCAGCTAAATTCCCAGAGCAACCTGCAAAGGATTGCCTAATGTAGAATGAGTCGTGATCACACTGATGATGTTGGTTGGATTTATTTCTGAATTTCGGATGCTGGGCACTGACTGCTGCAGTTCAGAAGGAAAGAGGAGGTGGACAGGAGACCTCAGCAGAATCCTTGAGCAGGTGAAGGTGCCCTTCAGGGGAAGGGCCCTTCAGAGGAAGCAGGTGCCCTTCCTCCTGTCTGGCCTTCACCCTCTGGTGCCCAGTGCACTCAGGTTATTATAATCTCCTGCCCTAGAACTGGAGGGACCCAGAAGGTGTCCACCTCCTGAGAGGTGGCATGTGGCAGCCCACTGGCACTTTTGGTCTAAAAATCTGTTTCATTCGTAGTGTTTAAGGTATGTACAAATCAGGAGACTTCATAAAAGTCTGGATTTCTGGCCTTTATTTTTTTTAACACCGTTTTCTGGAGCTAATTTTGAATAGAGCAAGAGCTGTCCATTGGCAGCAGTGCCTGTTGCTCCTTTTCATGCTCCGAAGCTGTCATTTGCCATCATTACTAGACGTATGCTGTTTTCTTTAAAGAGAACTTATTGAGGGGGTCTTGCGTTTTAAGAAAGTCTGACAACATGCAAATGTCATCTGTGTTCAAAGAACGTGCCCTGGTCTGTTTTGCCTTCACGGTCTCTGAGACACCTAAGTTTGTGACCCCCGTCCCCACCTCACAGTTAAGCCCCTTAATAGTGATGCACTGGGCCCCCAAATTCAGGCATGGACAACATGGGAACCGTTTTTTAGAATGAGTGAAATGACCAGAGCCCGGCTGCAAGGCTACCTGGCAGGAGTCCCTGGAGAGCAGCTGATTCATCTCAGTCCATTTGAGCTCCTGATGGTGGTGGTTGCCCATCCTGATTTAAATGTCCATTGGGAAGATTCTGTGTCCCGACTGGTCCCCTCTTTGTTGACATAATCTGGGGAGATTCACCTGGCAGAATGCTGGGACTCAGCGGTTTCCCTGGTGTCCCCACAGCTAAGACTCCGTGCTCCCAGTGCAGGGGGTCTGGATTCCATCCCCGGTCAGGGAGCTAGATCTGATACGCTGCAACTAAAACCTGATGCAGCCAAATAAATAAATATTTTTTTAGAAAAGAATTATTTTCACCTGGCTTTTAAATATTAATGTGGTAGCTTTATTTAGAGACTTTCTTTCTTCAGTTTTGGGAATGGATTTTTTATAACTATTTTTATCATTTTCAGGCTTGATCTTAAAAATGAAGAGTATGAAAAGCTTTTCAAATCTATTAATGGGTAAGTTGCCAACATTGCTTTAAGACAGTATATGAGGTCTAAGTGATGCAAAAGAGTACATATGAATACAATACATGTTTCTAGGTAACTATTTTTCTGTGGTGTAAATGTTAGTTTTCTGAGTTATTTTATAGAAATTATTTTGTTGAGTGATGCAAAAATCCTGCAGAGAGAAGGCAGGTTAAAAAATAAATGTTATATAGTAGATAACATATTTTTTTAAATGTATGACATAATTCTTATTCTTTTAATGCTTGTCTTAAAGGCTTTGAAGCCACTTTGGAGGCCATGACATACTGCTTGCTTAGGGGATTTATGTCTTAAGACTGAAGATATTAATTGGTTATCTTTCAGAAGGTGATTTGAATAGAATTTGGTAAAAAGTTTTATATCCTCTAGCTTCATCACAAAAGATATAATTGCTTAGCTCACATTAAAAAAATCATGAAAAAATGTGAGACTTACTCATAATTAAAGGAAAGCTAATTATAACAATTAAAAACCACCAAGTTGGCAGAAAGCAGAAAATGTGCTGATGTGCTAAGGTGAGGTGAGGGTATGAGGAAACAGTGTTCTTATACTTTATTTGTGGGAGTTGTTGATGCAAATAAGATACAAACAATCTACATTAAGGAACAGAAGAAAGTTTTCTTCAAGCCATACTGAGGACTATAGCCCAGGAAGAAAGTGCTTTGGAAAAACACTGTGTTATATCTTGACAGATCAAAGAATGTACATCAAACATGACAGGGTTACATTCCTTCCAGGTTTCAACAGAGACATGGCCAGCAAGTCAGCATGACCTTAATGTCTAGCAAGGGAACCTTGGAAGGACTAGGTCTTGGAAGGACCACTAGCATGGGCGTCATAGGAAGGGCAGCCATATCTTCAGAGTGGACTTTTCTTTAACTTCTAGATAATGCATTCTTTTCTTAATGGTTAAAGCAGAGGTACAGTACATGTTTGATGGACCATAGACAGACTGTTCTTATTAGCATAAAGTTCAAGTCAAATCATGTATAAGTCAGAATGACTTCCCCATACTAGCTCATGCTAGCTCATAGTAGGTGAAAATTTCTTCTATCAGTGTGGAAGTTAGATAGTCTTTTGGGGGCAGTTTTATAATTTTTGAAATTAAAAATGCACATACCATGTGACACAGGAAATGCTTCAGAAGGAATTTTATTTTACAAATACAGTCCTCTCCTTTAACATATCACACCACTGTATGTGAAATAGGGAACCAACAAGGGTCTGCTATACAGCCCAGGGATCATACTCAATATTTTATAATAACCTATAAGGGAAAAGAATCTGGAAAAGAAAACCTAGTCACCTTGCTGTACATCTGAAACTAACACAGCATTGAAACTTGACTATATTTCAGTAAAAAGTAAAGCGAAAAAGGTATAGTCCTGTCTTATATGATGACCTGGGCCCAAATGTATGTACTGTTGTATTGTTTGAAATACCCCTGATTTGGAATCCATCCACCCACCCATCAGTTTGGAACTGGGTTAAAAAATAAACTATACTCATATGATAGAATATGGTTAAAAATGAGGGTGTCTGTAGATGATGCCCTGAATCACTGTTGTAACCTGAGTAGTGTGGTATTGTTACACGAAACAAGCAGGGTGCACAGAGGTGTGTGTAGTGTACTCCCATTTGCTTTTGTTTTTGAAGTTGGGGTGAGGAGACATGCATAATATATATCAGGTTAACACAGCAAATCTTAATGGTGGTTATTTCTGCTTGGGAGTGGAATAGAGGGAGTCTATCTTACTGTAAAGCTTTTATTAAAAGAACTTTTAAAAATGAAAAATAATTGTTCATTTTTTTAAAAAAGTTATGTTCAAAGCTATCATTTGCATTCAGTTCAGTTTAGATCAATAAGTATTTAAAATCAGTTCAATTTAGTGAAATATTTACAATGCCTGTTATGTGCAGTGTACTTTGGCATGGACAAAGGTAAGTCCAGGAGAGACCATGAGACAGCACCTCAAAAATAAAGTGAGCATGACTCGCCTCCCACTTTAAGAACCACTTCTACTGAGCCCTGTTATGCAGTGAACCCTGTACTGTTTTGGGGGGACGGTGCAGAGATGAAAAGGTGGAACCTTGCTTTCAAGGTGTTTGTCAGTCAGGAGGGACAGTCAAGTTTTACTTTTGAATGAACTGAGGTTAAACATGCCAAGTTCGTTCAGAGGCAGCCTTTTAAATACTGAGTCAGTGGAAAGGGAGAACTGCTAATGAGTCTTCATTAAGCCACTTTCCTGCTCGGTTTTGTGGCAGATGCTCTGCCTTATAGTTTTGGTATTTCCTCCCAGACCGTGGCCTTACCAACAGCAAGAATTGCCCATATCTGACTCTCCAGGCTAATACCTATTACTGAATGAACAACAGTCTCAAAAGTGATATTTCTTACCTCTCAAATTCATATTTAAGTACTTTTTAAAAATTTTAATATATTTTGTCCAACCTTTGTAATCTGTTTAGAATGTCCTTAGTTACTTTAAGAGCTCTTTAACTTGAAAAGTTGAAATAAAGATAAAAATACTTTTCTATATATCTCTTCTATTGGTAGAGTCCAATAGTCAGATATTTGTGACGCTCTTCTTTTTTTTCTGAGAAGTTTTTTAGAATTGTCATAAACATGGATAGTATCATATAAGAAATGAATCGCCAGTCCAGGTTCGATGCAGGATACAGGATGCTTGGGGCTGGTGCACTGGGATGACCCAGAGGGATGATATGGGGAGGGAGGTGGGAGGGGGGTTCAGGGTGGGGAACACGTGTACGCCCGTGGCGGATTCATGTTGATGTATGGCAAAACCAATACAATATTGTAAAGTAATTAGCCTCCAGTTAAAATAAATAAATTAAAAAAAAAAAAAAAAAAGAATTGTCATTGTGTTCTTTTTCAAAATTTTCTGATGCCATTCTTATTTCTGAAGAGAACTCAGGGAAATAATAATAAATGAAAATTTTCATGAATATTCAATTCTAGCCTTTTGTATTTTTATGACTAGTTCATTCTTTATGGTTAAAACAATTTTTTTTGTGTGTGTGAGCCAAGACTGACTCGTGGATATGAACCTGCAGTTCATTTTGGCATCTCTGATCATCTTAATTTAAACTTATTAACAGCTATACTTAGAATTTTATTTCTACTTGATTTCTAGCTCTGCATATTCTTCCCTTGCCCCCAGTTTCTTTTACTTTAACTTATCCATACTCTATTTCAAACATAGACTTGTTTATCCAAGAAGTTTGGTAGAATATACACAAATGCATTGTTAACTGCAATAGTTTACAAATAGGTGGGATTGTAAGTGTTTTATATTTTTTTGCCCAACTTTTCTCATTTTCTGTAGTGCTCTGGCTGCTTATGTAATCAGGAAAGGTTGTTTTAAAATAAAAAGATTGTTGATTTTCTGGGAGGGAGGAGACGTTGGAATGCACCCTATTTGATGTTGTTTCAGAGTTCTTTTCCCTGGAGGAAGCGTTAACCTCATGAGGTCAGGTTATGCTCGCGTGGCCAAAACGTTTTACAACTTGTCCATAAAGGTAAGTCTCAGTTATTTCTTATTATTCTAGGTGAGTTTTTGTAATTTTCCTAAAGGATAATTCTTCTTTAAAGGACGTGGTGGTACTTCCTTCACCATTTTGTAGTCTCATCACCCCTTTAACATTTGAGGTGCTGGTTCTTCTCCACCCTGTGGCAGCTCTCAGCTATTTTCTGGTGCGTCATTTAATTCTGGACTCCAGGGAACCCTCCAGTTCTGCTGACCAGCCCTCTGTACTCGGGCTCATCAACGTGAACCAGGCACTCATGGTGGCTGAGTAAGCAGTCTCTATTATGTACTGGGCATTGTTCATAGGTCGTTAATTCTCATCTCCCCTCGCAAGCTGCGCTCAACTCATCCAATCCTGTTTGACCTTGCTTCACACTTACCTTGGACCCTAAGGCTCCACGTGTAGTGACTTGTGGAGCCTCTCGGCTTCTCTGTAACCTCACATTGTGCCTGCCTTTGCATCATACCTCAAACTCTTGGGATTTCTCCCTGGAACTGTTAGCAGCAATTTTCTAATTAATCTTGCTGGCCCTACCATCTATCCAACCTTAAATAATTCCCTAAGAAACTGCCTTTAGCATGTGAGATACTTGTTGGAAAATGTTGACTGGCTTGGCTCAATGACCTGTAGCCTTCTGTAGTCTTTGAGTCAAGATAGTCTTTGAGTGAAGAGTGTGTCCACAGCCCACCTTTTCCAGCCTTTGTTTGTGCAGGTACTTGCAGTCAAACTGGTGTTTTCTAGAACATATCCTGTGTCCTACTTTCAGATCTGCTTAGTCTCTTTCTTTCTACCTCGTCTGTCATTTGTGCCTTAGCCAGCTTTCAGGGCTAAGGGTTGTGCACCTTATGGGGACATGTCCCTCTACCCCCGCTGGAATGGCATCCTTTTCGCTCAACTTTTAGAGTATTTTGTTGTTGTTGATCAGTCACTAAGTCATGTCTACCTCTTTGTGACCCCATGGACTGTAGCTCACCAGGCTCCTCTGTCTGTGGGATTTCCCAGGCGAGAATACTGGAGTGGGTTGCCATTTCCTTCTCCAGGGGATCTTCCCGACCCAGGGATTGAACCCTCATCTCCTGCATTCTTTACCACTGAGCTACCAGGGAAGCTCTCTGAGATTAAGGGGCTTTTATCTCAGAGACTCAGTATCTTGAAGTTAGCTGTTGATGTCTCATCAGATTGCATGGTTCTGATACCCTTCGAGGCATTCCTCGTTTCATACCATATGGTTCTGTGTACTTAGTACCTGCTCAGTGGACATTTTTTGGAAAAACGAATGAGCAAAATTGAAATTTAACAAAATTATAACAAGAATGATTTTAAAATGCATTTGGGAAGCATATATATGAATATTATAAAGTAACTCTTCACCTTTCGCAAATAGAGACTTGTGTAACCTGGTTTGTTCAATTAGAAAAAAAACAAAGGATTCACCTAACTGCCCAACCCATAAGACACAAAAGGTTTATTTGACAACTTGAAGGTTTCAAAGCAAAGAAAAAAGCTTAGCAATCTTGAACTTCCATTTAGGTGTAGCCACTGGGGTCTACAAGCCCTCAGAAGAAGCAGCCTTCAGAAGTAATTTCTGTTAGATCTATATGGTTCCACTCTGTGTCCTTTGTTCTGCTGATCACAACAAACAAAAGATGTGGTCCCAGCAAGTGGGGATTTAACATTTAGTCCAGAGATCAAATTTGGTACGTATGGAAACAGCAATTCTGTCTTTTGTGTTTATTGTTAAGTGAATGCCATAAGACCTTTCAACATAACATATGCAATTCTAACTCCTAAAAGTAAAAATTTCCTATATTTGCATACAAAGTATGAAGATCATATCTTGAAGTAGAAAATATAAGAATTAATATTGTTCTATATTTTTCTTACTGAGGAACAGAAAAAAAATTCCCTAACATTTTCTGTATTTAAAATGCGTTACTGGAGTAGGAAATGGCAACCCACTCCAGTACTCTTGCCTGGAGAATCCCATGGACAGAAGAGCCTGGTGGGCTACAGTCTATGGGGTTGCAAACAGTCTTGGACATGACTGAGAGAATGAGCGCACACACACACAGAGGTTATATTTTATAGTCTATGCAGGAAAACCACTGTTTTTAAGAAAGTTATAAAACCCATTTTTGTAACTGTCAGTACATATGTGCTTAATCTTTAGTTAATCAGAAAATTCTGTCACCAGAATACTTTTTTCCCAGTCACACTAGTCATTTTAATTCCCTCAGAGCCGTAGTACGTTTGTACTTCTTTAGTTTACTCTGTGAAAAGTCAGTACTTTTGCTTGCTGACTGTTTCCTTCCTTCCAAGTTATGGCTTTCATCAGATTAAATCTGATTGGCTGAAGGCTGTTACTATAAATTCTGAGATAATGGAGGGAAAGGAAAACCTCCATTCAGAGTAGTTTCGAACCTGGACAATCATTTATACACTGTACACAGTGTATAAATAGGCATTTCTCTAGCATCATCTTCCATATTTACAGTCCCTAAATGATAACATGTGTTGTCTGGTAGTTGACTGGCAGATGTCTGTCTCTTTCCCAGCACAGCTGAGTTTGGATAGTTCGGTAAATTAAACCTTAACTGTTATGTGGGTGCTTGGTCTACAGAGATGAAGTGATAACCAGCTGATAGAAGAGAAAATGCTGGCCTACTACTATTGATCTTGGAAATTCCTTAGAAATCCATGTGTGACTCAAAGGCCCATCTTGTTAGGACAAACTGAATGTATAAATTTTATTATGAAAAGTTTGAATAAGCTTAGTTTTTCTCTTTACTCTGCAAAGAGTTTTGGCGAAGGAGACTATTTTCCTGTGTGGGGCACCTGCCTTGGATTTGAAGAGCTTATTTATCTGGTCAGTGGAGAGAGCTTATTAACCCTTACAGATACTGTTGGAATTAAACTGCCGCTGAACTTCTCTAGAGGTAAGAATTTTCTTTTTGCTCCTTCAAAAAAGTAGTAACTGGGTAAGATTAGTAAGTTGCAAATATCCAAGTCAAAAAGTGTTTGTAACATTTGTTAATTTTTAATTTATTTATACAGGCTGAAGGTATAACTCTGTGTACTGAGTTATAAAGATGGCTTAAGGGATTTTGCATGTTTATAACTTAACTGCTTCTAGTGATATCAGGACCATGTATAATGAAAAACTCTAAAATAAGACCTGGTTTTGAGTTCTAACTTTGTTACTTTTGCCTTGGGAAATCATTTAACCTGTCTTAACTTCTACAAATGATTTCTAAAAACATTTAAAGTTTTTTGTGAGGGTTAAATAAGACAGTGTTTTCTGGGTACTGTCCCAAGCACTTTAAACATAACTCTCGTAAATGTTAGCTTCAGTCGTGTCTAACTCTTTTCAACCCTATGGACCATAGCCCACCAGGCTTCTCTTTCCATGGGATTTACCAGGCAAGAACACTGGACTAGGTTGCCGGTCCCTCCTCCAGGGTATCTTCCTGACCCAGGGGTTGAATCTGCATTTCCCCCTTGGCTGTGTACTGTGTTTTGACCCCAACTGGAGTGTACTCCATTCTAGTATACCCTGGAGGTAGCTCAGGCTCCAGGTAAAGGTCATCTCCCTGACCAGACTACCCTTACATCAGGTACCAGCCTCTAGTCACACCCCAAGGCTACTCACACTTCTGATCAACTGGCCATGAGTTTGGGGATACCCATGGATTAACAAAGCTTCCCAGGTGGCTTCCCAAGTGGAAAGCTTTTTTTTTTTGAAAGTGGGCCAGGCTTGGGGCTGGGTGAGGTTGGGGCACAGGGGCTGTGATGTAACTAAGGCCAGGAGAGGGTGCCTGGGCGGGGGGCTGTGGGCACTCTCTCTCTCCTCCTGGGTGGACAGTCCTCGCTTGTGCCAACTGCTAAGGCACCTGGGGCCCTGGGCTCTAGTGCAACGGCATTGGAAATGGGGGCAGTGGGCCCGGGTTCAAGGAGGAGGTGGCCGACAGCCCATGTTCAACTGAGTTCAAAATACGCATGTTTCCTGGGAGAAACCACTGTTATTGGTGAAATCATCAATGGGGGAGGGACATGGGGCAGCAGAATGGAGGAGACAGTGAAATAATCTAGTTATCATACCAATAAAATGTATAACATAAGGAAACATCGGCCTGTAAGTGGTGACAGCAGTGAATTATACAGCAGTGTGTCTCCGTGGTAGGGCTGGTCTCTGTACTCTTCACTGAGTATGGAGAGCTTCTCAGGTGGCTCTAGTGGTAAAGAACCCACCTGCCAATGCAGGAGATGTAAGACGCAGGTTCAATCCCTGGATTAGAAAGATTCCCTTGGAGGAGGTCCTGGCAACCCACTCCAGTATTTTTGCCTGGAGAATCCCCATGGACAGAGGAACCTTGGCAGGCTATAGTTCATAGGATTGCAAAGAGTCAGACGCGACTGAAGCAACTTAGCACACAGTCACAAACAGGTTTAATAATGCACTGGAATGACTTTGACAGAGCTCAGAAAGTGCTGTGTTTGCAATAAGAGTTTTGCTGTAAAGGATTCACGTGGGCTGAAGTCTGGAGGGAATGCAGAACCTCCTGCCCTCTTTCTGTTGACTCAGGGCACGTCACCCTCCTGACGCATCAATATTTCACCAGCCAAGTGGCTCCAGGGAGCTTTGGTGCTCAGAGTTTTTATTGGAGGTTCATTGTGAAGGCATCATTGATTACATCACTGGCCATGTTATTGAACTGTCTCTGGTCCCCGTCCGTCCCATCCCTGGAGATCAGGCTGGCTCAAACTCAGATTTACTCTTGAAGTCCGTTTCATATCCATTGTGCTGCAGATTCAGATAAAGCCAGACCAGCTGTAATCACGTGGTCAGTCTCTCTGGTCACCAGCTTCATCCCAAAGCTGTCCTGGGGTCAACTTATGCCACCTCATGAGCATTACAAAGACATGCCCATCCTTTGCGAATTTCCTTGAAATTTCCAAGGGTTTTAAAGGCTCCCATTCGGGAACCCAGGACAAAGACCAGACAAATTTCTTTATTTGCCAGTTTGTGTAAATAGATACTGATTCTTGGGAGTTCGCTGCCGCTCCAGGGTTGAAGAATCCACCTGCCAATACAGGAAACACAGGTTTGATCCCTGGTCTGGGAAGATCCCACATGTCACGGAGCAGCTAAGCCTGTCCTCCACAGCCACTGAAATCCATGTGCTCTATAGCCTGTTATCCACAATAAGAGAATCCACCTACAATGCAAAGTCTGCACACAACAGCTAGAAAGTAGCAACACCCACCTCCACACGCCCATCCCCCCCTCCCGCCCACCGTGTACCCAGAGAAAGCCCTCAGGCAATAGCGAAGTTGCAGCACAGCCAAAAAATAAAACTAAAAACAAAAAAGATGATTCTTGTAGATTACTTGATCTCAGAATCATCGGAATTGAATGCTACCAACCTTTCTTGTTCTCTTACGGATTTTGGATAGAAAGCAGTAGTTGTTATTCCCAGAACTTATAAAATGCTCTATACTTTTCAAAGCTCTTTCTTACATTCAAATAGTGCAAAAATCATATGGGAAATATATGTCTTGGGTCAGTTTCTTTTGGTTGTGTGTGTTTGAAACCCAATTTATACAAACCAGGAATGAAATCCACTGAAATAAGGAATCCGCAGATTTTGATGATCTGGGGCTCTGGGATTCTCATGGACTGTTAGCATCCTAAATGACAGGCTCATTTGAGGACAGCTGACGTTGGGGCCTTGATTACCATTAGGATTTTCTTATCCTTTTGCTGCTGTGTGTCTGTGTCAGACTCCAGAGTTTTCAGGGAAGCAAATTGCTTCTTTTGATCTGTCTAGTGGTTCGTGACCTGGTTTGTGTTCTTTTCCACATGGTTGGTGTTTTTAACCATTTAAGTCCCAGATACTTTGAAAATGTGTTGAAAGTTCTAGATCCTTTCCTGGGCAAACAAATACATACACATGTGGACAATTTTACCTATTTTTCAGCCCTGTCTAGAGAACTCAAGTTAAAATCCTGCTCATTATCATGTCCAAAGAATTTGTTATTTATGTTGCAATTCTAGAAGAAAGGTACATAAGTATGAAACATATTTGGAACTGTGTGTTGAACGTATTTTGTGCATGACTAGAATACTGCTGTGGAAATGATGTGTTTGCAGATCATTTAGTCATCTTGATTGTGTCTTCACAGTGGCCTCTCTTTGGCTGTGACTTCAGCAGATTTTATTTTTTCCCTGTGTTTGAATGATTTCTCTTGGGCTTAAATTTTTTCAGGTACATTGCAGAGCAGAATGTTCCAGAATTTTCCTGCTGACTTGCTGCTGTCATTAGCAGTAGAACCTCTGACCGCACATTTCCACAAGTGGAGCCTCTCCGTGATGGTATCTCATTTATTATGCAGTGAAATCCATGCTAAATTTAGATTTACTACAGAAATAATCATTTTGGTTTTATTTTTACACTTTAGAATTTTACGAAGAATGAAAAGTTAAAGGCGTTTTTCAATATATTAACTACAAATACAGATGGCAATATTGACTTTATTTCAACCATGGAAGGTATGTATCACTGCACATGTACACTTTGTTTTATTATATTTATGAATTTTGATTTTATAGTTCTCTTATGGATAAAATCATTTAAAATCTCTCTTAAAAATAAAATCATGAATAAAACTTTGGGGACTGAAGTTGGAAGTTAGGGCATTATTGGAGAAAAGAGGCCCATGTTTTGCTCAGGTTCCAAATCAGTTGCAGTTTACCTGGGTCACCTTCTAGGTCAAGGTGATGAAAATAGAAGGGAGGTGAAGACTATGGGGAGGATCAATGAAGATAAATGGAGAAGATGACTTCTATTTCTAGCAACATTGCAGATTAAGGACATGCTGTGGACAATAACAAAAAATGTGATTGGCATACAGAAAAAAATCTTCCTAAATACATTGATGAAAGGACAGTAAGGGTATTTAGGTCCTAAACTCCAGGAGTTAAATGGAGCATTTAAACCAGCATTGTTCCTGAATCAGGAGAACTTGAGGTGAAGCTCAGGAGCGCCCTCTCTGGAGAGTACCCCTACGGAGCAGGACCCGAAAGGCTGGACCCTCAACGAATCCTGTGTGCAGAACTGCTCAGAGCTAAGAGCTCATTGAGAGCTGAGACTGTCTCATTCTTCTTTGTGTTTCCAAGAGATGTTGAATGGATGACTAATTATGTAAATGAAAGAGATTTGGCTTGGAAATTAGGGCATCAGGTTTCTGTGTTGGTTGTGTTTCTGGCTGTGTTATCATACCAGGCTCATTTGAAAATTTTATCTTCTGATAACTTCCTGATACCTGCTAGATAGAAACACTAGAGATGCTCTTATTTGCATATTTCCTACCCATTCTTACTTTTTGGAGAAGGCAATGGCACCCCACTCCAGTACTCTTGCCTGGAAAATCCCATGGATGGAGGAGCCTGGTAGGCTGCAGTCCATGGGGTCGCTAAGAGTCGAACACGACTGAGCAACTTCACTCTCACTTTTCACTTTCATGCTTTGGAGTAGGAAATGGCAACCCACTCCAGTGTTCTTGCCTGGAGAATCCCAGGGATGGTGGAGTCTGATGGGCTGCCGTCTGTGGGGTCCCACAGAGTTGGACACGACTGAAGCAACTTAGCATTCTTACTTTTGTTCTAAATTAGTGAGAACAGGGCGTGGTTCCTACATTGTCAGGAACCTGAACTGATCTTTCAGTGATGGCAGTTTACAAAAAAAAGAGAGTGAATCTCAACTTGTTTCTGAATTTCAGTGTGTATCTTTGTCTGAACATTCATCTGTCTGTCTATTTTTCTATCTATCTGAAAATCCTTGTTACAATTTATCACTTGCTGTTCAGTTGTGAAGCTGTGTCCGACTCTTTGTCACCCCATGGACTGCAGCATGCCAGGCTTCCCTGTCCTTCAGTATCTCCTGGAGTTTGCTTACCATTGAGTTGGTGATGCCATCTCATCCTCTGTTGCCTCCTTCTCCTCCTGCCTTCAGTCCTGCCCAGCATCAGGATCTTTTCCAGTGAGTCAGCTGTTCTCATCAGGTAGCCAAAGTATTATAGCTTCAGCTTCAGCATCTGTCCTTCCAATGAATATTCAGGACTGATTTCCTTTAGGATTGGTTTGATCTACTCGCAGTCCAAGGGACTCTCAAGAGTCTTCTCCAACACCACAGTTCAAAAGCATCAGTTCTTCGGCATTCAGCCTTCTTTATGGTCCAGTTTTTACATCCATACATGACTACTGGGAAAACCATAGCTTGACTATATGGACCTTTGTCAGCAAAGCAATGTCTCTGCTTTTTAATACGCTACCTAGGTTTGTAGTAGCTAGGGTGTTTCTTATCCTAAATAGTACTTTTCATATCTCAAAGGAATATATTAGAAGACCCGTCTGTCAGTTATCTGTCTGTAGCAGCTGATTTTCTAGTCATCTAGCCAATGGGTCTCCTGCTGGTGTCGCCACATGTGGTCCCAGACAGAGAAAGGGAGTATGTTACAGGGAGGTAGGGAGGTGGGCAGTGGGAGACGGATGGAGTAGTGACCACAGCTACTTGGCCTTAGGTTCTCCTCTTGTGAACCTTGCCTGAGCAAGGGTAGGATAAAGTAGGTTTCCTTTCTGTGATGTGATCTCTCCTAGCAGAGTCTCATGGGATGCAAGAGGACAGTGCTGTTTTTCCTGGATACTTCTACTTTCAGATCACTCATTCCTGCCAGTATTTTCATATGGTAGTTAGGGTAATGCGAAAGTAATAGAGGATTTCTTTTTCAGTTAACACACTATTGACTGGGGGGGTTTTTGCAGAAACTAATCCTGTGGCCAGCAATTTGTTATGTAAGTGAATATTAAAACACTCCAGTCAGTAATGTTTGGGTAACAAAAGACGTATTAATACATCTCTGGTCAATAAATTGTTAAAATGAGGAAAGGCATATGTGTGAAGAAAAAAATGAGATGAGTATGTAAATTTCTCAGAAGACATATTCACATTTTTAAAAAGTTACAGAATTTTAAAAACACACTTAGAAGTAGATGAGTAATATAGTGACATCCTGGGTACTTTTCTGTAAGTTTCAACAACTTTCACATTTATGTGGCCATTCTTATTTCATACAGTCCATGGGGTTGCAAGAGTCAGACATGACTTATTTCATATCTACTTTTTCCTCCTACTAGAATATTTTTTGCAGTAAATCCTAAGGATCATATCATTTATATATATAAAAGTAGTTAATAATTCTAAGAATAAGTGAACTATAGTAGCAAAAATCTTTCAAATTTAAACTTCTTTAAAAAACTATTTAAAAATTGATTCCGTGAGGTCATGAACCATTCCACAGACTGTGAGAGAGGCACAGTGTATGCTGAGACAAACTAGCTAACCTATAAAGACACCAGAGATGCTGGCATAGTTCATTCTCACATGAGTAAGTCATTATATTGGAGGGGATGAAGATGTGGTGTGAAGTGGGGGGAAAAGAAACCCACTGTAGAAGAAACTTGTCACTAATCAGATGTACCCCTGACTATTGAATTGGTCTGTATTCAGAGGCTCAGTTATTCTACTCTACTCTGGTCATGCTTACTCCTTGGAAGAAAAGCTGTGAGAAACCTAGACAGTGTATTAAAAAGCAGAGACATTACTTTGCCAACAAAGGTCCATATAGTCAAAGCTATGGTTTCTCCAGTAGTCATGTATAGATGTGAGAGTTGGACCATAAAAAAGGCTGAGTGCTGAAGAATTGATGCTTTTAAACTGTGGTGTTGGAGAAGACTCTTGAGAGTCCCTTGGACTGCAAGGAGATCAAACCAGTCAATCCTAAAGGAAATCAATCCTGAATATTCATTGGAGGAACTAATGCTAAGGCTGAAGCTCCAGTATTTTGGCCACCTGATATAAAGAGCTGACTTACTGGAAAAGACCCTGATGCTGGGCAAGATTGAAGGCAGAAGGAGAAGGGGACGACAGAGGACGAGATAGTTGGGTGGCATCACCAACTCAATGGACATGAGTTTGAGCAAGCTCTGGGAGATGGTGAAGGACAGGGAAACCTGGCGTGTTGCAGTCCATAGGGTCGCAAAGAGTTGGACACAACTGAGCGACTAAACGACGAACAACAACAACTCTGATCACCCAGTAAAGTCAATCATATTTCAGGTTATAAAAAGTTGTGCACGCGTGCTAAGTTACTTCAGTCGTTTCTGACTCTTTTTGGCCCCATGGGCTATAGCCCATCAGGCTCCTCTATTCATGGGATTCTCCAGGCAAGAATACTGGAATGGGTAGGTAACCATGTCCTTCTCCAGGGGATCTTCCCGACCCAGAAATTGAACCAATGTCTCTTATGTCTCTTGCTTTGACAGGCGGGTTCTTTTACCACTAGTCACCTGGGACTCTCATAAAAGGTTAAAAGTCAGTGAAATATGGTTATTATGAACCTCACATTGACTATAAATTGAAATTCTTTGTTTCTGATAATAATATGCACAGTTTTACTTTGTCTGACATTGTGGGCTATAAAAGTAACATTTTACAGAGAATATACAACATAATTGTAACCTCTTAGACCATTGTTACCATTTAATACTCACCAGTCTGTTCTTTGTGCAGGAAACCAGTATCCAATATATGGTGTCCAGTGGCATCCGGAGAAAGCTCCTTATGAGTGGGGGCAATTACGAGGCATTTCCCATGCACCGAATGCTGTGAAGGCTGCATTTTATTTAGCAGAGTTCTTTGTAGCTGAAGGTAATTTGAGGCAGAGGTTATAATTTTATCACTCTAGTGTGGTTCTGAAGGAAATTGCCCTCATCTGAACTTTCGTGTAGTCTATAAATGTTCTGCAGGTTTAACTTTTAAGAAAATGAATTCAAGAGCCCTGAAATTGAGATATTAGTCATTTAAATAAAATCAGGACCATTATTTCAGTTAACAGTATTGTATTCTCTAAAGTGGGTTGAATTCTTAAACAACAGCATAAAGATTGTTTCTTTTTTCTGTCTTTCTTGATTCCTTTTTTAAAGATTTTTTTCCCATTACTGTTGGGTTTCCCTGGTGGCTCAGTGGTAAAGAATCTGCCTGCCAGTGCAGGAAATGTGGGTTCTATCCCTAGGTGGGGAAGATCCCCTGGAGAAGGAACTGGCAACCCACTCTAGTATTCTTGCCCAGAGAATCCCATGGACAGAGGAGCCTGGCGGGAGGCAGTCCACAGGGTTGCAAAGAGTTGGACGCGACTGAGCGACTAAACAACAGCCATCATCATTACTCTTCTTTGGAATAATATTTTAATTATGACATTATCTGAGAATTAGATCTTATTTTTCCAAGACAGTTACATGATTTGAATCTATACTCATCAATCTGTGGATTTAAATCTCCCTGTCTATAGGTATTGGCACACTGGAGAGTTAATACACTTTGCCTGCTTTTTCATGTTGGAAACACAGATGTAGTCACACAGTGTTATGTTTGTGGGTAATTGAGAATTTGGTTCTAGATGCTTGAGGTTTAGTTGAGTGATGTGGGTGTGAGACAGAGCTACAGATGCAGCTTGCCAAGGATGGGGCATCCCTTGGGCGAGGCGTGGGCATGGGAAGACTTGGCCTTCTCCATCCATCCATGCTTTCCCTGAGGTTTATCACCCCTCTGTCCACACTGGCAGGTATATACTGCATCCTAAGTTCACCACAGTTTAGGATTATGCTCAGTTGAATGGGTTATTTATTTATTTTTTTTGAATGGGTTATTTCTTGACAAAACCCCAAATAGAAAAACTCCTAAAGTTCTCCCATGGGCAGTATTAGTCCTAAGAAACACTTTTAGGTCACGTGTGTAGAAGTGAATGAAGACAGCAGTGGGCAGGACATGGTTTTCTCCAGCACTGTCACAGGCGTGACTCCACCGTCTTCATCTTCCAATGCCCTCTTTCTAAAAAATGCCAGAAAAGCCCTTATTACTTTATTTTGACTTTAAGGTAAAGTCTGAGCCTTCACCCCCTCACATTTGAACTTCAGCTTCGCCGACTTCTTCATGCCTCCTTCCATTTCAAATTTCCGCCTCTCTTCTCCCCACCATCACCACACCTGCCTTGGCTATACAGTGTCTCCCTCCTCTTTACTCTTGAACCATCTTCAGGAAGTTAGTCTATAGAAAATGTTCTATGTAATGATGTAATATTCGTAGATTGTACTCATGCATGGAGTAAACAATGTATGATTTATATACAGAATGTATCATGTTCAATCAAGTGAAAGTGTTAGTCGGTCACTCAGTCCTGTCTGACTCTTTGTGACCCCATGGACTGTAGCATGCCAGGCTTCTCTCTCCATGGAATTCTCCAGGCAAGAATACTGTAGTGGGTTGCCACTCCTTTCTCCAGGGGATCTTCCCAACCCAGGGATTGAACCTGGGTCTCCTGCATTGCAGGTGGATGCTTTACCATCTCAGCCACCAGAGAAATCCCTGTACATTGCAATGTACATTGCAGTGGGGCAGGTCACTTAGTATACAAAGTACACAGCAGTGGGATCCTCTAGAATTTGTTGTTAATACCAACATAGCACATGACAATAATAGGTTACTCTTTATGTGCAGCTTTCAGGGAATAGTTTAGGTACAGTTTCCACTTTGATTGCTGATGGAGGAGTTGGAGCTTCTTCCTTGATGTCTCATAGGCAGATTTTCCTCCTTTTCTGGTCTATAAGACCAGAGTGATAAATCAACTCAAAGGCTCTTCATTTTAGAAGATTATTTCCAATTAAGGTTGTGAGTAGCCTAAGTAAAGAATAAGCAAATAAAAGATTGGGGCTTCCCTGGTGGTCCAGTGGCTAAGACTCTGTGCTACCAGTGTTAACAAAAATGTTAACAGTATCCACTTCTGTATGGGAATCAGACTAGATTGCTTGAGAGTTAGGACATTGCCTGGTGAATATTTCCATCTCCAGGAGAGGTGTCAAGCCTTGTGCAAAGTAGGTACTTAGTAGGTGCCTAGTAGGTGTTTGAATGTAACCCCACCATGTGGGGTCTGGTGCAGAGCAGGTGTGACTGCTGTCAGGAGAATGCCCCTCCAAGTCAGGTACTGCTTTGGGGGAAATTTTATAAGACATTTTTTCCTTTTTGTTGGCCTTGTCCCACTAAATAATGCTGATTAGAGGAAGGAACATCATAGAGTAGGCTTTTGAAAGTTGTACCACATCTTCTTAAAAATTAATCCTTTCTTTGTCTTGCAGCTCGGAAAAGCAATCACCATTTTCAGTCTGATGTTGAAGAGAGCAAAGCACTAATTTATCAGTACCGTCCAACTTACACTGGAAATGTTTCTTCGTTCCAGCAAAGTTATATATTTGATTGAAAGGCTTCGCTGTGTTAACAAGAATTCTGACTAACTCCCTGAGTAAGCTGTTAAAATAACGAAAAACGTGGTACTCATGGCAGTAATAGGTCACAGAGATGCCGTTTCTGTGATGTTATTGGCTCTGATTCTTCATTCAGTATTCTTGTGTATCACATTTGATAAGCAGTGAGACAGATAAATAATCATAGCGTGTTTCATGGAAAATCTTTGTATTATTTAAAGATTAGGAAATAAATTTATTGAAAATACATATGTTTTATTTTTTCTGATTCTGGCAATACCAATCCCTAAGCCATCTACCTACCTCATCCTTGCTGAAGACTGTTTTTATTTTTTAATCAGTTTTTATTGAGGTGTGCCAGAGTCCAGCCCCGGTGGACCCAGGGTGATTCGAACCATGGACGGCGTAGGTGAGAAGAAACTTATTTATTTATTAATATAAGAATATAAGATTAGATTAGGGAAAAATAGTGTAGTAGGAAAATTAAGTGGAGAAAGAAGGCTGAATAACTTGGTTTATGTGGGAAGCCAATAAAGTTCCAGACAAGTAGCTTGCACCATCTACGTTAGGCCACTGGCGTCCTCTTGAATATCAGGGGGTGCCCTGCCTTGGGCTCCCCCTCACGTGGATCTTGAAAGCCGGGACAAGTAAGTATACATGGTGAGCCTCCATGCCCCAGATGGAAATTCAGCCAGAAATTAGAGAGGAGACACGGGGGAAACCAGTCCAGCGACTGGCCCGTCCTCTATTGTTCAGGAGGCCTTTTATACTTTTTGATTATACATAGAGAGATCAATGGGTAACACAAAGTTATGCAGCGTTAGCAGCCCAGACTCTTATCAAAACCAGGCTTTTCTCTCTGCATACAAGTCTTAGATGATTTACATCATCTTCTGGCCAAAGGGGCCAATTAACATTTTACAGCCTTTTTTCCGATAAGGGTTTGTCAACCAGAAGACTTATTTGTGTTGATCTTCCCAAAGTCTGGTGCCACTCTCAGAAAGCACTAAATAAAGTGACATTCTTACATAGCAAAGATACAGCAATTTATAACAAGTAAAAGGAGTACAGTGATTTACAACAAAAGAAAAGTAATTAACTCAAAAGTCTAGTGTTGCTAGCATCAAAACTATTATAAATCTTTTTCCATATCCCATTTACATTGATTAACATCCTCCCAGGTGCCTAAAAGATAAAGAATATGGAGGCCTGGCAGTAATCATTGAGTCAACAGTGAAATCCTGTCACCAATATGATTTTTAGCTCTTTAGAAAAGGCTCTGTATCTTTCAGATGCTTTTAAGCTTTGTGCCTCTCGCGGTTGGGTTGGGGGGCTGTAAGCAATTCACAAGCTGTAAGAGGTCCGGGGAACCTGTTAGGCAAGCTAGAGAGCTATCGGGTTTAACTGAAACATCCCTTTCAAATGTAGAAGACTAAAGCCCTGATTTGACTTTTTCCAGAGAATATCAGAAGAGTGGAAAAGCAGGCAGATTCTTATTTTTTTGGGGGGGGTGGATGCTCAGGAAATTCCAGGGGGAACCCCTGAAGTCTGATCACATCCTTGCGTTTTGTCAGGCTTCCTTCCGCATGACCTTGTCACAGGTGGGATTCCTCACGTTGGCCCCCAGCAGAGGTATAGTTAACAAACAACATTATATGAGCTTTAGGTGTGCAACATATTGATTTGATATTTTTACATGTTACAAAATGTTTGCCACAGTCTAGTTATCATCTCCATAGAATGTTGTTACAATATTATTGGCTATATTTTCTGTGTGTACGTTACATCCCCCTGGCTTACTTATTTTGTAACTGGAAGTCTTTGTCTCTTAATCTTTTTCGCCTACTTTGCTCAGCCCTCTGTCTTTCTCCCCTCTGGTGACCACCTGTTCATCCTCTGTAACTCTTCCTGTTTAGGCATGTTTATTCATTTGCTTTATTTTTTTAATCCCAAATATAACTGAACTCATACAGCATTTGTCTGTCTTTGTCTAACTTATCTCACTTAGTGTAATAACCCTCCAGGTCCATCTGTGTTGTCACAGATGGCAAGATTCCGCTCTTTTTTATGGCTGAATAATCCTGTGTGTGTGTGTGTGTGTGTGTAGCACAGACGTATATTTCTGTTTCTGCTATTTCAAATCCATAATTGAGGCAGAGTCTGTGTTTTGAACTTTTATCTCCCAGTGTTCACCATAGTAGTTCCTCAAAAAATGTTTGTGACTATTCGTGAATGTATCTTTTTTTCCATGGAAAATGATTCAAATGCTGTCATATATTTGCTCGGGTATATTTTTATCTATTTCTTAGTCTGTGCTTCCTTCTTCACCCCTTACCATCCCATATACCCTCAAAAACACTTGAAGTTTAGAAATACCTCGAGGGCAACCAAGCAGTTAGAGAATTTTTTTTTTTTGAGCTGTTTCTGGCAGCAGGTAAGTATCTGCTCTCCTTGTTCTGGAGATACTGCTGGAGAGGGGAGCATGGGAAGCTGGGTGATTGGGCAAGATGCTGGGGAAGATGAGGAATGATTTGATGTGCAGAAAGATGGGAGCAATAATCTGAAGATACTGGATCAAACCATAAGCTTTGGGCAGTAAGGCCACACAGAACATAGAAATTAGAGGTTAATCCATTTAATCAGTTGAGAAGACCTTAACAGAAGTATGGGCGATTTTGTCCATGAGCATGAAGATTGAGTGTTGTTTTCTCAAATGTGCCGTTTCTGACTAACTTTACATCTTTTTATCAATTGGAAAAGATAGTGACACAGTAATCTTGCTGGAGAATCCCGTGGACCAAGAAGCCTGGCCAGGCTACAGTCACAAAGAGTCTAACACGACTGAGTGACTTAGCAGCAGTAGCAGCGACATTATTATTCACCCTCCCTGGGCTCTTCCAGCCCATCTGTTGAATTATAGATCTGCTCATTTCCAAAGTTCCCTAGTAACACTGAATCCAGATGGCACTGTAACTCATGGTGCTGTACTAGCCATCTTCCTGCCCATGAACACTGGCTTATTATTGCTTGCCATAGTTCTCACGGTGATGGTGGCCACAAATGCAGGAAGAGGTGGACTGCTGATTTTTTTCTTGACTCATTACATTTTCCATTTCCCCCAACAGTGTTATCTTTATGCTGCAAGCAACTTTATTCCAAGAGCAGAATCTCTTGCAAAGTTGACAGCCCTCCTGCCTTCCCCATACCACCACCAGGGTGCTCAGCAAGAGGCCTAAGGGCAAATGAGGAGAGAAGTTCTTTTCAGGAAAGCTGTGTGTTCCATGTCAGCGTGGCTGGAGACTGACCTGGGGCAGCCTGACATTGCTTCGTTAGTGGAGCCAGGAGAGGCCGTGGCTGAGAAGGGCCTCCTGATGTTCATGAACATCAGTCAGGAAGCCCTGGGAGGAGACGGGTGGCCACTGCTGGAGAACTGACACCCAGGGAACCTGGGGAAGGGGTGCCAGCAGCCGGAGGCGTGGAGACCAGCAGATGGGTGTTGCCACCCTGCCACTTTTGGGTTCTATAAACAGTAGGTGACGCTGTAGCTGGAGAAGGAAGAGCCAGTGCTCGGCGCACTTGGTGGTTCCAGCCCAGGGGCTGGCGAGTCTCCAGCAACCGGGTCTCTGAACTTGCCCTGTGCCCATCATGAGAGTCACTGGGAATCAGCAGGTCAAGGGACACTCCTGGTGGTCCAGGGGTTAAGGCTCTGTGTGTCCAGTGCAGGGGGCCTGGTTTCAAACCCAGGTAGGGAAACTTAAGATATCACATGCTGTGTGGTGCTGCAAAAAAAAAAAAAGCATTTTGACATCACCATTCTGCTTGCAAATTTCTTAAAATCCTCTGAGAGAAAAAGCTACTGTACTTGCCAGGCAGCCCTCCTGATGCCATCCCGTCATCATGGCTCCCAGAGCAGGGGCCCTGTGGTTGAGCCGGGAATAGGGAGGTGTAGGGAGGCACCTTGAAGGGGAAAAGTGGGAGGCAGGGACCGTGGAGCTCCCAAAAGGCTCAGAGTGGCCTGCAGGCATGGCCCTGCCCTGGCTGACTCCTCCCCTTATGAAACACTGAGGTGTGTGTGTCCTGGGACCGGGGCCCACATTTGACCAGCTCCGGGTATGGGATGCTTCACCCAGAAAGCACTTCTGCCCCCGATGGGTCTCAGGCACTGGAAAGGGGCTTAGCTTGGAGGAAGGTACTTACTGGAAAGGGGCTTAGACAGCTTGGAGGAATGTACTGCTTGGTCTGGGGACCACTGAGGAGCCAGGTCTGAGCAGGGGCTTCACTCACCTGAGGGCGATACCCCCTGGTTCACCACGGGCCCAGGGCCAGCTGTGGCTAAGAGGGTTAAGTAAGAGGCCTTAGAAGGTTTGTTTCTGAGCAAAAGTGGGGATGCCGTACTCCTCACCGTGGTCGAAGAAGGCAGCCCTCAGTGTCCCAGGACTCTTGCCTTGAGCCTGTTCAAGGCTGTAACCGGGAAAGGTTAATTTTGAATTCATGCTGGATCTGCTTCTGTGACTTTAACCCTCATCTTGCCGCTTTTGTTATGAAAGAAAGTCTTGGTCACTCAGTCATGTTGGAATCTTTGTGACTCCATGGACTGTAGCCCGCCAGGCTCCTCTGTCCATGAGATTCTCCAGGCAAGAATACTGGAGTGGTTGTCAATTTTTATAAACATACAGAATATCCTGCCTCAGGGAGATAACCTGCTCCACCCACCTGTGAAGCACTGTGAGGAAGTGAAACTAACACATCCCCCCAGTCAGGTTTGCAGTTCTAGGGGACATTTGCAAGGATTGAACAGTCTTTTTACTTTGTTTCCTCACCTCCTACCATCTCTGATCCATAAAAGAACCTGGCATCCAGGCCCAGCTGCCGCTGGTGCTGCTGCTAAGTCACTTCAGTCGTGTTCGACTCTGTGCGACCCCACAGACGGCAGCCTACCAGGCTCCCCTGTCCCTGGGATTCTCCAGGCAAGAACATTGGAGTGGGTTGCCATTTCCTTCTCCCATGCATGAAAGTGAAAAGTGAAAGTGAAGTCACTCAATCGTGTCCAACCCTCAGCGACCCCATGAACTGCAGCCTTCCAGGCTCCTCTGTCCATGGGATTTTCCAGGCAGGAGTACTGGAGTGGGGTGCCATTGCCTTCTCCGTCCAGGCCCAGACAAGATGGTTATTTTGAGGCACTAGCCTGCTATCTTCTGGGTCAGCTGGCTCCCAATAAAGTCCCTTCCTTGTCTCAACCGCTTGTTGGGGAGTTACTGGCTTCTCATGCAGTGAGCAGAGTGGGCTTGGACTCATAACAAGTCAGCTTCTCTTATTCCTAGAGGTGGTTTGTCAGTTGAAACTCATTTGCTTCCACTCTGTGGCAACCCACTCCAGTATTCTAGCCTGGAACATGCTATGGACAGAGGAGCCTGGCAGGCTATCTAGTCCATGGGGTCGCAAAGAGTTGGACATGACTGAGCGACGAACACTTTCACAGTTCCTGGTGTCCAGCAGGGCTTTTCAAACTTGTGTGCACTGGAGTCACTTAGGGGTCTTGTTATAGTGATTCAGTTAAGATTCTGACTCAGTAGGTCCAGCGTTGAGCTTGAGGATCTGCACTTCTAATCAGTTCCCAAGTGAGAAATGGAATATTTGCTGCCATGTCAGTAAACAAAGGATGTCACGGTCATCAGCAATTGCAGCCACCACTGCTGGTGAGCCAGTGAGTCCTGAGGGAGCTCAGGGAGGAAATAAAGAATACCTGCCCTCTAGCAGCCATCAGTCAAAGCTATGGTTTTTCCAGTGATCATGTATGGATGTGAGAGTTGGAATATAAAGAAAGCTGAGCGCCGAGGAATTGATGCTTTTGAACTGTGGTGTTGGAGAAGACTCTTGAGAGTCCCTTGGACTGCAAGGAGATCCAACCAGTCCATCCTAAAGGAGATCAGTCCTGAATGTTCATTGGAAGGAATGATGTTGAAGCTGAAACTCCAATCCTTTGGCCACCTGATGCGAAGAACTGACTCCTTGGAAAAGACCCTGATGCTGGGAAAGATTGAAGGTGGGAGGAGAAGGGGATGACAGAGGATGATATGGCTGGATGGCATCACCGACTCAATGGACATGAGTTTGAGTAAACTCTGGGAGTCGGTGATGGCCAGGGAGGCCTGGCGTGCTGCAGTCCATGTGGCCACAAAGAGTCGGACACGACTGAGCGACTGAACTGAACTGAGCAGCCATCAGACTGCTGCCACTTCCTCGGTGAGCCCTGAGGAAAGTCAGGATGTAAAAACACAGGACACTGGCCCCAGATAGCTGAGGTGCGTATCAGAGGAATGATTTCAGTGAACCCAGATTCTTGCATCTTCCCGTATACAGAAAAGCACTAAATTACTTCTTTCAGAGATATCTGGTTTTCTTTAATTAACAATCATCTTCTGACATTCAGACTACCTGTCCTGTGTCGCAAAACTTCCATATAACCTGGCTCTCCGCCTCCTTGACCTTGGTTCTCTCAGGGTTACTTGAGATGCTGCCTCCTGGGCTTGAAGTCCTAAAAATTCCTGCCACATAAAATGTAACTCTCAGCTTCTAGGTTGTGAATATCTTCTAAGTCGATAAGAGAAAGATTTTTCAGTCCTTAGAAACAGAAATTTGCTAATTATTTAGCTTGTGCTTTTCAAATTTTCTTCTAAAATTCCATGTAACATTTTCATTCTCATAGCTTAAAATTAATCAAAATATTTTGCAGTAATGAATCAGGAACACTAGAGGTCAGGAGAGAACCGGCTAACCTGATGTTTAACAGGTTATGTGAGCATTCAGTGTTTTAGGGTAGTAAATTTTATTTGGCTTCCTGATGCAAAGAGCTGACTTACTGGAAAAGACCCTAATGATGGGAAAGATTGAAGGCAAAAGGAGAAGGGGGTGTCAGAGGATGAGATGGTTGGATGGCATCACTGACTCAGTGGACATGAGTTTGAGCTAACACTGGGAGATAGTGAAACACAGGGAAGCCTGGCTTGCTGTAGTCCACGGGGTTGCAGAGTCAGACAGCACTGAGCGACTGAACAACAACAGGATTCTATGGGTCATTTGGTTGGGGCAGGTAGTGAGTTAACACCCAGGTGCCCTGCCTGAGGCCCAGGTACTTCTGGAGCAAACCAATGACGTGCTGAATTCATGCAGAGGGGCTTAATTCAAATTTGCATCTGTGAAAGGTGGGAGTTAGGGGCTCCTTTCCAATTATATGGTGCTGTGTAGCATTTGGGGTTATTGTAGGAATGTGTCTCAGCCTTTCCTACATGTTTTTTTTTTTTTTCTTTAACACACCAAAAACATTTTGTATTGGGGTATAGCCAATTAACAAAGTTGTGGTAGTTTCAGGTGAACAGCAGAGGGACTCAGCCATATATATACATGTTTCCATTCTCCCCCAAACACTCCTCTCATCCAGGCTGGCTTATAACATTGAGCAGAGTTCCATGTGCTATACAATAGGTCTTTGTTGGTTATCCATTTTAAATATAGCAGTCGGTGCATGACTCCCAAAGTAGAGTGTGGTGTGGAGTTAGCACCTAATTTTTATTCCATGTTTGCAGGGTTTTTTTTTTTTTTAGCATCTTTATCAAATAATCATTTTTCCCCTACTTATTTACAAGGCTGTCTATAATATATTAAATTATTGTAAATGCTATTTTGTGCTATTTTGTTTCCTTGATTTCAGCTTATTCTTTTTTTTTCCTTTTTCCTTTTTTAAATTGGAGGATAATTGCTTTACAGTGTTGTGGTTTCTGCTGTACATCAACATGAATCAGTCATAATTATATATATATGTATATATATATATATCCCCTGCCTCTTGAGCCTTTCTCCCATCTCAGCCCTCTAGGTTGTCACAGAGCACCAGGTTGATGCAAGTCTCCCTATGCTTATTATGGCAATAGTACTAATATATATATTGCTAATATTATATTACTAATTTAGTAATATAAGTGAAGAGGAACTAAAAAGCCTCTTGATGAAAGTGAAAGAAGAGAGTAAAAAAGTTGGCTTAAAGCTCAACATTCAGAAAATGAAGATCATGGCATCCGGTCCCATCACTTCATGGGAAATAGATGGGGAAACAGTGGAAACATTGTCAGACTTTATTTTCTTGGGCTCCAAAATCACTGCAGATGGTGACTGCAGCCATGAAATTAAAAGACGCTTACTCCTTGGAAGAAAAGTTATGACCAACCTAGATAGCATATTCAAAAGCAGAGACATTACTTGGCCAACAAAGGTCCGTCTAGTCAAGGCTATGGTTTTTCCTGTGGTCATGTATGGATGTGAGAGTTGGACTGTGAAGAAGGCTGAGCGCTGAAGAATTGATGCTTTTGAACTGTGGTGTTGGAGAAGACTCTTGAGAGTCCCTTGGACTGCAAGGAGATCCAACCAGTCCATCTTAAGGGAGATCAGTCCTGGGTGTTCATTAGAAGGACTGATGCTGAAGCTGAAACTCCAATACTCTGGCGAAGAGTTGACTCATTGGAAAAGACTCTGATGCTGGGAGGGATTGGGGGCAGGAGGAGAAGGTGACGACCGAGGATGAGATGGCTTGATGGCATTACCGACTCGATGGACGTGAGTCTGAGTGAACTCCGGGAGTTGGTGAGGGACAGGGAGGCCTGGCTTGCTGCAATTCATGGGGTCGCAAAGAGTCGGACACGACTGAGTGACTTAACTGAACTGAACTGAATATATTTAGTAATATACTTTAATGTATGGCTAATCTTTTAATTGTTTTAATTGTTTTTTTAATAATTTGTTTTGATGTACTTTCCTTTTTTATAGTAAATGAGTTTGAGGATTGGAATAAACTTAGATTTAGAGCATTTAGCTTTTTTTCATAAAGCAGTATACACTGCATCTTTCATTTCTCTTAATTTAGTTAAGTAGTTTCATTTTATGAGGAATTTTCTTAGGTGTTTCCTTGTCTATTACTATTACTCAGTGGAGTCTATTTATCTACTTTCTTAAATGCAAAGTTTTAAACATACATCTCTTAAACTCATCAGAATAGGATGTATTTAAACTTTTTTATTTTATTTTTTGAAAATTATGTGTTTATTTTTGGCTCCTCTGGGTCTTCCCTGCTGCACGTGGGCCATCTCTAGCTGTCGTGAGTAGGAGCTACTCTTCACTGCCGCGCATGGGCTTCTCATTGCGGCAGCTTCTCTTGTTGGAGAGCACAGGCTCCAGGGGCTCAGGGCTACAGTAGTTGCAGTTCATGGGCTTAGTTGTCCCCAGAATGTGGAATCTTCCCAGACCCCATGAATCGAACCCATGTTCCACACATTGGCAGGCGAATTCTCATCTGCTGCACCACCAGGGAATTCCTGGATGTATTAGAAATTTTTAACAGCATTTAAAAAAAATTTTTTTGGAAAGAGTAATAGGTACTTGGCATACTGGCAGTCCACTCACATTTGTCTGTGAATTTTGTACCTGTTCTTTTCACTGAGCCATTTATAAACTCTAGTAAAATTTTAACTGATTCTTGAGGGCTTATTGCATTTTATTTAAATATATGTATAAATATCTATAATTATATTATGCTAGCAGTGTTATTAATTTACCTTTTCTTTTTATACATATATGTATATATGCATTTTCCACATTCAATATGTGGATTCTTTCCTAGAAATAGAGTTGAATGTGCATGTTAAATAAATGAGGGCTGAATCAATTGGATATTTAAATGGTGTAATTAAAGTAGTAGCATGGTTAAAGTTTACAGACATCTGCGTATGTGTGTGTGTGTATGTGTGTGTTAAGTCACTTAAGTCATGTCCTACTCTTTGCAACCATATGGACTGTAGCCTGCCAGGTTCCTCTGTCCATGAGATTTTCTAGGTGAGAATACTGGAGTGGGTTGCCATGCCCTCCTCCAGGGGATCTTGCCGAGCCAGGGGTCGAACCCATATCTCTTATATCTCCTGCATTCGTAGGCAGGTTCTTTACCACTAATGCCACCTGAGAAGCCCTTACAGAAATAAAACCTTGATAGAGTGGTAACAGCCTGTAATTTTCTGGATGGCATTTTCTCAAACCAGCTATTTACAGGTACGATCAGATGTGTGTGGATTCTTGTTGCTCTGGTTCTACAAATAAGCTTTTACCTTTTCTTTCAAAGGTAAGGGTCTTTCAAACAGAAGGGTCTGACAAACTGTATAGTGCCTGTAGGGCCTCCTGGAAGCCACACAAATGATGCCCTTGTGTTGAACTGTAGTTTAAAGAAAGAACTGAGGCTGTGCGAGTGACCATGTGTCAAGATATTACAGCTCAGGTCTCATCACTTCTCATTAAGGCCTTGAAAAGTCTGTGAACCTTGCCAGATCTCTGCCCTGGGTCATTTTAACATGTTTCCCTTCCAAAGTCTGGCTGTTAATTTTGATTTTTTTTTTCCCTCTGTAGGAGTTCCTGTATTGTTATGACATTATAGTCATTTACTTTCCTTTTGTAATAGAAAATTTCTGTTTTACAAAGTTTTTGTTTTGAAATATTCTGTCTTATATGAAAACTTTAACTATTATACAAAGAATTCCTGTATATCCTTCACACAGATGGCCCACTTGTTAACATTTTACACATTTGTATTTTCACTCTCTCTCTTTCTCTGCTTTGTGTATGTGTGTGTTCAAGTAGGTGTGTACATGCACACACACATATACTTTTCTAACTACATGAGGTTAAATTGCAGGTGTGTTGCCTCTGATCCCTAAATATGGACTTCCCACATGGAGGTAGTGGTAAAGAACCTGCCTGCCAATCCTGGAGACTTAAGAGATGCGGGTTTAATCCCTGGGTTGGGAAGATTCCCTGGAGCAGGGCATGGCAACCCACTTCATATTCTTGCCTGGAGAATCCCCATGGACAGAGGAGCCTGGTGGGTTATCGTCCATCAATACTGAGTTGGTCAAAATGTCCATAACATCTTATGGGAAAACCTGAACAAACTTTTTGGCTAGCCCAATACTTTAATATATATTTTCTAAAAACAGAACAATTTTCTTAAATAATACTGTGTAATTGTCACACCAACAGACTTTGTTAGAATGTTGCCAATTGGCCTGCTATCCTTTGTTACAGCAAATGAAAAAAAAAAAAAATGGGGCCTGGGATCTAATCCAGAATCACATGGGACACACCATCATTAATGTCTTCTGAGTATCCTTTAGTCTCTTCCTCAGTCTTTGCCTTGCACGTGTGAGTGCTAAGTTGCTTCGGTCGTGTCCGAACCTTTGTGACCCTATGGACTGTAACACACCAGGCTCCTCTTTCATGACCTTAAGTTTGTGAAGACTGTAGGTGAATTATTTTGTGGAAGCCTTCTTTAATTGCAAAAAAAATCCTAAATCTTCAACTAGTTCCAAAGACATGGATTTTGACTTGCAATCGAGTTCTTGTTACCTTAATTTTCCAAGATGTAAACTGAAGTCTTTTACCTCCTAATTATGATAAAAGAAGTCAGTGTACAAAGGCACAAACGTGGGGAGGGAATTGACATTTGCTGGGTACCTGCAAAGTCGCTAGACTGAGCGGTGATACACATCTCATTTAATCAGCGAATCCAGCCTGTTGCATACATGACTATTATTGCTACCCCACATTTTGCAAATGAGGAAACAGGTGCTCAGAGATTGTAACCTACTCCTAAGTCAGATAATATTGAAAGTAACTCTGAATGTGGGCATAGACGCCCAGTCCTTAGAGAGGTGAACAAATAGCCAAGTAAAAGGGAAATTCAGGTGGATGTCATCATTGAGCATTAAACTTTTCTATTTCAACCACATATTATCAGCAAAAACAAACAAAAAAAAATGTAATGATGAAAAAAATCCCAGGGTGAGAGTTTGATGCCTCCACTGAAAAGACCTCTAAAAACTAATTCATCTGACTGGTACCCACAGTATCCAGTCACTTCTCACCACTCTTGCCGCCCCTTCTGTGGTCAAAGTCACCCCATCCCTCACCAGGAGTACTGCAACAGTCTCCTTATGCACCACCTGTTCCTACTGTTGCTCCTCCAAGAGTCTCTTCCTTAACCAAGGAGCCAGAGTGATCCTCTTGTATCATTTTTTTTAGGTTCTACATATAAGTGATATCATATGATATTTATCTTTGTGGGACTTGCTTCACTTAGTATGATCATCTCTAGGTTCATCTATGTTGCTGCAAATGGCATTATTTCATTCCTTTTCATGGCTGAGTAATATTCCATTTTATATATGTATCACATCTTTATCCATTCCTCAATCCATCATGATTCTCTTTTTTTAAATTTTTTAGAAATATATTTATTTTTTAATTGAAGGATAATTGCTTTACAGAATTTTGTTGTTTTTCTGTCAAACCTCAACATGAATCAGCCATAGGTACACATATATCCCCTCCCTTTGGAACCTCCCTCCCATCTCCCTTCCATGCCACCTCTCTAGGTTGATACAGATTTTTTTTTTTAAAGAAATATTTATTTATTTGGCTGTGTCAGGTCTTAGGTGTGGCACTTGGGATCTGTAGGCTCCAGAGTGCGTGGACTTAGGTGCTCAGTGGCATGGAGGATCCTAATTCCCTGACCCATGTCCCCTGTGTTGCAAGGCAGATTCTTAGCCACTGGGCCACCAGGGAAATCCCCACAGTGAGTTTTGAGAAACCTGCGTGTGTGTTCAGTCGCTTAGTCGTGTCTGCCTCTTTGCAACCCCACAGACTGTAGCCCACCAGACTCCTCTGTCCATGAGATTCTCCACGCAAGAATACTGGAGTGGGTTGCCATGCCCTCCTCTGGGAAACCTGGGTCCCCTCATGTTACTTTTCTGCTCAGAACTCCTCAGCTACTTCCTAACTCACTCAGAGTACCTGCCGACCTTATGTACTGGCCTCTGAGGTCTCAGGGATCTGGCATCATCTCTATCCTCACTCCACACTGGCCACCAGCTGTCCCGACCTCCTTTCTGGGTCTTCCTGTCCCAGCTGCTTCCACACATGAGCTTCTCACTCAAGCTGTCTGGTCTGAAATGCACTCCCCCTCCTGCCACCCACCCCCGAGCTGCTGGCTCACGTCCTGCCTTCCTTCCTCCCTTTTGATCTTTATTGAAATGTCACCATCTGAATGACCCTCTCCTGATCAAGCTACACAAAACTATAACTCTTGTTCTGGCGCTGCCTCCTCTCATTTCCTGTTTTATTTGGTTCCACAGCATATATTTCTGTCTGATGTCATTTTGTTTTCTTGCTCGTGTCATTATTTTCTGCCTCATCACTTAGAACATAATTCACATGAAAGTGAGGACTCTTTTGGGCTTCCCAGATGGCACTAGTAGTAAAGAACTTGCCTGCCAATGCAGGAGACATAGGAAACTCAAGGTTGATCTCTGGGTCAGGAAGATTCCCTGGAGGAGGGCATGACAACCCATTCCAGTACTCTTGCCTGGAGAATTCCATGGACAGAGGAGCCTGACATGCTACAGTCCAAGGGTCACACAGAATTGGACGTGACTGAAGTGATTTAGCATGCATCACCTAGAACATAATTTACATGAAGGTGAGGACTATTTTTGTCCTACATCACTGCATGTGGTTGATGCTGATTAAATAATCAATGAAGGGCTGTGTGTTCAATGATGAAAAACTGACTGGGCTGTACTTTGGTATACAATTCACCAGTAATGGACTTCAGGGATGAAATTCAGTATTTTTTTAAAAAAATTTTATTTATTTGGTTGCATTGAGTCTTAGTTATGGCGTGTGGGATCTTTTGTTGTGATGCACGGGCTTCATTGCCCAGCAGCATGTGGGATCTTAGTTCCTGGACCAGGGATTGAATCCAGGTATTCTGCATTGCAAGATGGATTCTTAACCACTGGGCAGTCAGGGAAGTCCTGAATTCCAGCATTTTAAATGGAAAATTTGACTACTTCACTTTTGCTTTATGCATGCATTTTGCAACTTCATTCCCTGAGTATGAGTTGACTCCACTATAGAAGACCATGGCCATGTGGCCCCTTTCATAAAATAAAGAGCAAAAACCTGGCAACTCAAAGTCTGCAAAGCCTGTGATGACCATTGGTAAGTAAAGCTGATGTCAAGTGCCTCAGACATCAAATATACTGAAAAATGTCCTGGATTCATTTTCAACTTGAATAATTCAAAAAGTTTCCATTTGTTTCAATAAGTTGAAATAAGTTTCAGTTTGAATAATTCAACCCCCTCAAACATGAAGCTTTCTTGCTTCCAACTCAAAACCCATGTCAGCCCAGCACCATACACCGAAAAGAACATAAATCCAACTCCATAAAGCACTGAGGTGTAATAACTGATGTTTTCCTTCTGTTTTTTTTTATGAGGCCACAGAAGAGGTGGAGGCACAGTCACAAACACGCTCAGATTTCCTATCACTCTAGCTATCGTTCATCTCTGAAGTTCTGCAGTCACTCCAATCTCCTTCCCTTTCTGCTCAGACTTTCTCCTCTTCCTCCTCAGTCACCCATCCTGCCCCCAGTCTTCTTTCTTCCATGCATCTCATGACATTTGTAGATCAGTAATAACTAATGTAGATCAATGAAGCTTTTTTTTCTCTTTTTTTTGGGCAACAACCCTGCTTCCACACTGGGCACAATAAAGGGGGAGAAGGGGGAAGGAGGATTTTCCTCTCCCTCAGGCACAGGCGGGGCTCCTCCATTGCTGGTTGTTGTTTAGTTGCTCAGTTGTGTCTTTTTCAACCCCATGGACTGTAGCCCACCAGGCTCCTCTGCCCATGGGTTTCCCAGGCAAGAATATTGGAGTGGGTTGCCATTTCCTTCTCTATGGGATCTTCCTGACCCAGGGATCAAACTCGCGTCTCCTGCAATGGCAAGCGGATTCTTTACCGTTGAGCCACGGGGAAAGCCCGTCTCTGGTAGTATAGTGAATTTTCTGTCTTAGCTGTGCTCAATGCCCCCGGCTCTTGCCCTTCAGCTTGTACCACATTTGCGTGAACTCCTGAAGAGCAAAGAGGACAAACATCTGAACAATCCCTTGCCAACAATTAAGCATGCAACAGGCTGTGCCTTCACCACGCCCATCTGATTGTGGTTCATTTGTCTAATACTAAAATGCTCCCAGGTCTACACAAGCCATCTGCTTTCTCCCCAGATTCACTGAGCCCTGATGCATTAAGTATCTGTAACACTATTTCTCTCCTTGTCATTAAAGATGGGTATGTGCTATGCTTAGTCGATCAGTCATGTCTGACTCTTTGCGACCCCAGGAACTGTAGCCCGCCAGGCTCCTCCTCTGTCCATGGGGATTCGCCAGGCAAGAATACTGGAGTGGATTGCCATTCCCTTCTCCAGGGGATCTTCCCAACCCAGGGATCAAGCCTAGGTCTCCCACATTGCAGGTGGATTCTTTACGTTCTGAGCCACCAGGAGAGACCAAAGATGAGTATGCGCTCGTGTAAATACCAGTTGGAAGGGTTGAGTCCTTTCTCAGCTTTGTCAGTTGTGCCGTTTGCTCTATTGGAGAAGGAAATGGCAACCCACTCCAGTGTTCTTGCCTGGAGAACCCCAGGGACGGCGGAGCCTGGTGGGCTGCCCTCTATGGGGTTGCACAGAGTCGGACACGACTGAAGCGACTTAGCAGCAGCAGCAGCAGCTGTTTGCTCTGTTATTATTGTGGGTTAGTCTACTTTTGGCACAATTTTACAGCATCATCGAAGTTCTACATTAGTATTTAGATCTCACATGACAGATTTAATGATCTTAGTTCACACCCCAATGACGTAGGTTTAATTTTCTGGTTCACTTGTTTTTGCTGTTTACTTTCCTAAGTTTCAGCCAAACTAAAGAAACTATGAAAACAGAGTCCGATGAACCGTGAAAGAAAATGCCACCTTTCTTGGTAAAAGAAAACCTGGATTCTTCTAGGTTGGCACCTTAGGAAGGGACTCTGCATGTGCGGCTGGAGGAAGTGTAGACCCCGGCGCCTCGGATTGCACTGCTCACTGAAGATGAAACATTTGGTTTATTTATTACCAACTTGAGTTTTCCTGAGCAGATTGTACAAGGGGAGTTTACAAAGTCTTCTTCTTTGGTGTATATCCCCAGCCCCCCAGCCGTGCCTCCTCGAGACAACCAGTGTAACTGGTTTCTCTGCATCTTCTAGGCTGAGACAAATACAGGATATGGTTTCCCTCTTCCCCTTTCACCAACGCATGATAGAACATGGCACACCCCAACACGAGTGACTTGGCCCCCGGCTGTGTCTTAGAACTACTCCAACATACAGAGTTCCTCATTCTTTTCTCTCTCCCTTTTTAATACTTTATTTACTTATTTTTTTTTTGCTGTGCTGGGTCCTTACTGCTGCACTCTGCTTTTCTCTGGTTTCGGCCAGCGGGGCTACTCTTTAGCTGGCAGTGTGCGGGTTTCTCATTGCGGTGGCTCCTCTTGTTTGCAGAGCTCTGGATGTAATTGTGATGCACGGGCTTAGCTGCTCTGAGGCCTGTGGAATCCTCGCAGACCAGGGACTGAACCCGTGTGTGCTGCATTGGCAGGTGGACTCTTATCCACTGTGCCACCTTCATTATAGAAAAGAAGTCCCTCATTCTTTTCTGTAACGACCACTGCATAGCTCTACCATAATTCATTTAGCCAGTTTCCAAGCACTTGCGTTGTTTCCTGTCTTTTCCTATTACCAAAACTGCTTCAATAAAAAAGTGAAGAACAACCTTTTTGCACATATGTGGCATCTGTAAGACTATTTTCTGGAAATTGCTGGGTCAATGAATAGGTACATCTTTAAGATTAGTATCTAGTGCCAAATTTACACTGAATATTTTCATTCACACCCTCCACCCCAGCACACACGAGTAATATATACACTCACCAAGAGTTTACAGACGACTTGGGAGCAACATAAGGAGATAAACCTAGTAACCTAAATTTAGATAGCTCTTTATGAGCTGTGGCTCACTATTTTTTAATTAAAGTTTTTAAGAGTAATTTTTGGCTTTGTTGCAAGACTTGTGGGATCTTGATTCCCTGAGCTGGGATCAAAACCAAGCCCCCTGAAGTCTGGACCATTGGACCTTCAGGGGCTCCTTCCCTGTTTTTTAGTTTGTGGTCCAATAGAGAAAGCTTTCCTGACTATAACTGCTTGTGCAGAGCAGAACCTCTCAGCAAGGTTGGGGAGTTGTTTTTCTTCCCCTCACCTTCTGTACATCCTTCAATTTCTCTGAGCCAGAAGGTAACACAAGATGCCTTAGGTAATAAAAGTCAGGAAATAGAAAGTCTAGTGTTCTTACTATCTCCATCGTCCCAACACCAACATCTGGCCCAACTAGATCTGATGTCCAAGGCTGAGTATGAGGAGTAGGTGGGTAGCAAAAACACTGAGGAGACCACACAGTCCTCTGCTGTTGTTTAGTTTCTTAGTTGTGTCCGATTCTTTGCGACCCCATGGGCTGCAGCACGCGAGGCTTCCCTGTACATCACCATCTCCCAGAACTTGCTCTCATGTCCATTGAGTCTGTGATGAAGTCCTGGAAGGTGGAAAAGGGAGAAGGGACGAGGAGGGAGAGTTTTCTCTCTTGATAGGAGAGGGAGGCTCTATGCTGCCCTGGATGTGTTGTGGGTGATGTCACTGTTGGCTTGTATATATATGTAGGGCTATGGAACAATGCCACTGAAGATAGTCTCTATTCTTCTATGGGATCTTAAAAGTTGAATATAATTTCCTTGGTTCCCAATGCTTGAATTTTATTAATTATTGGTGAAATTTTAGTACAACAACTACTAATTACAATGAAAAAAAACACCCCTGGACAAAACTATCTGTAATAAAAGATGGTCAGGCAGAGTTTGCTATGTGGTTATCATGTGTGCTTGGGTGCTAAGTTGCTTCAGTGGTGTCGGACTGTTTGCGACCCTATGGACTGTAGCCGTCAGGGATTCTCCAGGCAAAAATGCTGGAGTGCGTTGCCATGCCCTCCTCCAGGGGATCTTCCTGACCCAGGGATCGAGTGCACATCTCCTGCAGTGGCAGGCAAATTCTTTACCACTAGTGCCACCTGGGAAGCCCGTGGTTGTTATATTCCTTTTCCTTTCTGAGACACAGCTCAGATCTCTTCTCTGCTTTCCTTGCTGTTTGGTGAGGTCCTTGTGACTACGTTCTGGGCAGAGGAAAGTAGGCAGAAGTCCCAGGCACTGTTTCCAGGCCCGGCCCCCGGAGGGGAAAGGCTTCCAGGCTTTAAGTCACAGGAAAGCCAGAGCACAGAATGAGCCTGGGGCCTGAATTCTCCTTTAAGAGAGAAACCCAGGAAAGCCTAAGATTTGTAGCCTCCAACTTATCAACTAAGCACCACCACCAACAAAATAGGGGGATGCTAGTTCTCTCCTTGGACTGATCTCTGCTGGCAGGTTACTGTAACATCCAGATACAAATGTGCTTCCAGGTAAGAAGGCATAAAAATGGGATTCAAACTCACAGTAGAGCTTTCCCCAGCTTAATTTATTTATTAACAGGAAAGTAGAATTTATTGGTGGGCATGAGTAAGGAGGGGCCAGTGCCAAGCTCTCATGAGTGCAGGGCCCGCCATCGGTCCAGAGGGCCAGGATTAGGGATTGACCCTGCAGTCGCTGGGATGAGCTGCTTTTCTGTTACCATGTTTTCAAATTCATCCGCATTCAGCTCCACTTCTTGGAGACTGAGATCTTCTGTTACCCGGGGAACTTGAACTTGGCCCTGCGAAGGGCCTCAGTCACACGCTCCTTGATCTGCAGCTTGGTGTGGATGGACATTACAACTTGGCCAGTGTTGACCTTGGCCACTGCACCCTGGGGTTTCCCAAAGGCACATACTTGTCTGGAGCATAGACTGGGGATAGCATGCCAGTCAGGAATGTCCACTGGAAGGGGTTGTCTCCAAGGTCTCTTAGGGCAACCTGTACAGGCAACAGGCTACCTACACTACCAGGGAGGCTGATTTTTGCAGCTATGCCCCAACTTTAAGTAAAAAATTTTACCCTGAGTTAGAAGAAGGGCTCAGATAATTCTGCATGAAACTTCTTGAGTGAAAGTCACTCAGTCATGTCTGACTTTTTGTGACCTCATGGTCTATAGGGTCTATGGGGTTCTCCAGGCCAGAATATTTGAGTGGGTAGCCTTTCTCTTCTCTAGGGGATCTTCACATCCGTAGATCGAACCCAGGTCTCCTGCACTGCAGGTGGATTCTTTACCAACTGAGGTATCAGGGAAGCCCCACAACTTCTTGAAATAAAAACCAAAATAGAAGTCTACTCTGCAAACTAGAAGGTACTTTTAAGAATAGTAAATTCTATTTCAGTGGCCCCCACTCTCAGACAATGAGGGTTAGAGCTGATATAAGCCATGGCCCTAAGAACTGCTTGTTGGCTTTCATCAAGGGGAAGCAAGAGGGAGAAGCGGGGTGTTGAAAGGGACAGAATGGTGAGGGAAGGCTCATGTTTGTGGGGATTCACTAATATGTCAGGGCTTGTGTTGATTACTTTCCATGTATTTTCTCACTTAACAACCAAATGGGATTGGTGTCAGCCTCCTTTAACGGGTGTGGGATATGGACAGCATATTAAAAAGCAGAGACATTACTTTGTCAACAAAGGTCCATCTAGTCAAGGCTATGGTTTTTCCAGTGGTCGTGTATGGATGTGAGAGTTGGACTGTGAAGAAAGCTGAGCACCGAAGAATTGATGCTTTTGAACTGTGGTGTTGGAGAAGACTCTTGAGAGTCCCTTGGACTGCAAGGAGATCCAACCAGTCCATTCTAAAGGAGATCAGTCCTGGGTGTTCATTGGAAGGGCTGATGTTGAAGCTGAAACTCCAATACTTTGGCCACCTGATGCGAAGAGCTGATTCATTGGAAAAGACCCTGATGCTGGGAAAGTTTGAAGGTGGGAGGAGAAGGGGACGGCAGAGGATGAGATGGTTGGATGGCACCACCGACTTGATGGACATGGGTTTGGGTGGACTCTGGGAGTTGGTGGTGGACAAGGAGGCCTGGCGTGCTGTGGTTCATGGAGTCACAGAGTCGGATATGACTGAGCGACTGAACTGAACTGAATAGCACCTCCTCATCAACTGCCCACTCCCCTGTCCTCTGAAGATGTTTGCATACAACCCTGCCTGCAACTGAGGGAAACATTTTTTATCCCAGGACCCTTGTCCCTAAAGGAATTGTTCAATTAAGAGCTTCCAAAGCATTGCATTAACTGATGATATCCAGTCTTCTTTAATTTCTTGTCATCATGACGACAAAGACAGAATCAGGCACCATTGATGCTGACACTTGAGTCTGTGTTTGTCTTCATCAGAGCCATTTAACATCATCATTCAAGGAGTCATCAGCTTTTGGGGAAAATACTTTTTGAAAACAAACTTAATGAGGTCATTTCTACATCATCTGGAGTCAGAAATGTCTTTTATGATTGAGTTTCCACTTCCAACTTATTGACTAATGTCAGGGATTATTATGTGTCTTGGTGAGATGAGCAAACCCATACTTTGCTCTGTGTGGATGAAGGTGTATCCTCAGAGGATTAGAATGAAATTACATTTCTGTTTAAGTAAGAGCTATAGGACAGTGCTCCTGTTCTTTGCTAACCACTCTGGCTTTTGAAGATGCATGCTGTTCCTAGTATTTGCTGGTGTTACCCAAAGAGACAGTATTGGAGGTGACTTGACTAATCCCTGGGACTCCATGCCATTCACTGACTTCAGAGTGGGTATAGCTCCACTTGAGTGACTTACAACGCTCTGAATCTGGTGACTCCTCCCTGTTCCACATCTCCCAGCCCTTTCTCACGTTTCTCTACCATACTCACTACACTCTAGCCATGGAGGGCTTGGTTAAGGTCCTTGCTGGCATCCACCTCCTTCCCAGCTCAGTCTTTGCAGTTGCAATTAAATCAGAGGTGTCACTTGGCCACTCTATCCAAGATACTCATTCCACGTCTGTTCACTCTCCACCATGTCAGCCTGTTTTGTGTTTTCATGGCACTTACCATAATGTGAATTCATTCTCAACGTGTTCATTGGTTTTCTCCAAGTTTACATACCATGTGATTGTTGGATTTGTCTTTGCTCATCAAGATGTGAACTCCTAGAGGACAGCTAGAGATCAAGTCCCTGGAAATTTTCCTTTGTCATTAGGAAGTGATATAATTGCAAATGACTGTCAGTCAGCATTTTTTCACCTTCTCTTGTAAGAAGGATGACTTCCCAGACAAACACCGGTACATGTTACTAAAGTCCCTTAGAGTTGGAGCAAAGATCTAGCTGACTCGCCAGAGTATAACTGTTCAAGACACAGAGAATCATAATGTGAACTCCTTGGATGGAGAAATCATGGCTGTTTGGCTCAAGGCCAATACCAGTGTCTGGCCCAGAGTCTGGCACATTATAAATGTTCAATATCTACTTGTTGAAAAATTAAATAAATCTTCAGTAAGATCGTTCCTCTGGGTAAACTTGGAGGATCTCAGAGGATGGGAGAGGTTCCAGAAAATGGGCCATCCATGTGAGAATTTTCAAAAAAGTGAAAGAGAGTAGATTTCACAAATCTTAAACTGATAAATTTAGTGAAAATCCCAAGGAAGGCACTAAGATGTAACTTATAAAATCTTGTAAAAACCAATTGTGGTCTTTAATAACTAATACAAATTCAAGTCAGGTATATTATTTCTTTTTCATAAAATTAATATATTAGACTATGCTAGAGAGGAGATCAAGAAAATGATGAGTCTGGCTTTCAGAATGGTACTTTACCTAAAAGTAGTGCATCATCCCAGATCCTAAGGAGGCATTTGAAGCCCGCCTGGTGGGAATACCATGATAAGTGTCAGTATCACTGTCTAACTTGCCTTATTCAACAATTTGTAGCCTCTGGATAAAAAGACATTTGAGCATTTTGTAAGTCACATGAATTTGAGAAGAATAACCAATATAACTTGGTTTAAAAAAATTGGAATTTAAAAGTATATCAGTTCAGTTCAGTTCAGTCCCTCAGTTGTGTCCGACTCTTTGCGACCCCATGAATCGCAGCACACCAGGCCTCCCTGTCCATCACCATCTCCCAGAATTCACTCAAACTCACATCCATCGAGTTGGTGATGCCATCCAGCCATCTTATTCTCTGTCGTCCCCTTCTCCTCCTGCCCCCAATCCCTCCCAGCATCAGAGTCTTTTCCAGTGAGTCAACTCTTCCCATGAGGTGGCCAAAGTACTGGAGTTTCAGCTTTAGCATCATTCCTTCCAAAGAACACCCAGGACTGATGTCCTTTAGAATGGACTAGTTGGATCTCCTTGCAGTCCAAGGGACTCTCAAGAGTCTTCTCCAACACCACAGTTCAAAAGCAACAATTCTTCGACGCTCAGCTTTCTTCACAGTCCAACTCTCACATCCATACACGACCACTGGAAAAACCATAGCCTTGACTAGATGGACCTTTGTTGGCAAAGTAATGTCTCTGTTTTTGAATATGCTATCTAGGTTGGTCATAACTTTCCTTCCAAGGAGTAAGCATCTTTTAATTTCATGGCTGCAATCACCATCTGCCGTGATTTTGGAGCCCCCCAAAATAAAGTCTGACACTGTTTTCCCATCTATTTCCCATGAAGTGATGGGACCAGATGCCATGATCTTCGTTTTCTGAATGTTGAGCTTTAAGCCAACTTTTTCACTCTCCTCTTTCACTTTCATCAAGAGGCTTTTTAGTTCCTCTTCACTTTCTGCCATAGGGTGGTGTCATCTGCATATCTGAGGTTATTGATATTTCTCCCAGCAATCGTGATTCCAGCTTGTGCTTCTTCCAGCCCAGCGTTTCGCATGATGTCCTCTGCATAGAAGTTAAATAAGCAGGGTGACAATATACAGCCTTGACGCACTCCTTTTTCTATTTGGAACCAGTCTGTTGTTCCATGTCCAGTTCCAAAAGTATATAGTCATATTCAAATGACTGGCTGAATCTAACAAAATTAAGTTTAATAAGAGTCAATGTAAGAACCTGAAATTGAGTCTAATAAACCTATTGGAGGGTTTAAACTAGAGGCAGTTTGGGGCATTTTCACTTAGCTGTAGTAGCGTATGTTGAGGGGGGACTTTAACCTTATAACTCCAGGTGATGGAAGAATTAATGAGCATAAACAGGGGCATTTGATGGCCAGAAAGGCTAACACGGTTCGTGTGTATAAAGCACTGAGAAAGCTCACAGTGTAGTAGGTGTAGTTAGGGGTCAACATGTGACTGCGGAAGGAGGATCAAAGTCCTTAGCGTACAGAAAGCCAGAGTCTGCCTAGCAGATTCGGAATTTTCAACATAGTAAGTACTCCATAACTGTAAATTGAGTAGGTTTTTAGGGAGATAACATTTGATTTGGGTCTTAAAGTTTGAGTAAAATACATCTAGCCTTCAAGGCAATATATGAGCATTCTACTTACAGTAAAGGGCTCCCAAATAATAGAAGCAAGAGAAGTCAGGGGGAAACGTGTGGGCAAAAGCATCAGAGAGACACAGAAGGTATGCAAAAGGAAATAGTAAGAGGTGGGTCAGATAATGGAACATCTCACATACCGAGCCGAGGAGTTTGGATCTCACTTTTTGTATTTCAAGATTTTAAATAGAGTGATAAAACAATGCTCAGGTTTATTACTTATAACTATACTGAAAACAGAGTTTTTAGGGAAACATGGAAGTTCTAAGCTCCTTGTGGAGGCTGTCAAATTAAAAGACAAAGAGGGCCAGAACCAAGGGCAGAGGCAGCGGGCCTGGAGAGCTGGACTAAGAGATGATATTTGAGCTATTTTCACACATGTGAAAAAACGGAGAAAAAATAAAATTCAGCATATGCTTAGAGTAGGGAAGGGATACATGCTCGTCTGCTGCTTAAATTCACAGCTGTGGGATGTCCCTGGCGGTCCACTGGTTAAGACTTCACCTTCGAATGCAGGGGATGCAGGTTTGACCCCTGGTCAGAGAGCTAAGATCCCACAGGCCTTTTGAGCAGAACATCAAAACATAAAATAGAAGCAGTATTGTAACAAGTTTAATAAAGATTTGAAAAGAATGGGCCACATCAAAGAGATCTTGAAAAAAAATTCATAGCCATGACTAGGTTATAAGAATATCTTACATGATTTCTGTGTGTCCAGCTAGGAGGCATAAGAATTTAAATGCCTATTTAAGGGAAAAGGCAATAAGATTAGCAATTTCAATTTTTCTTCATTTTGCTTGTAAGCCTCCAGGTGCTCTGAGACTTGACTACATTCTTTTTTTCCTTTATTTATTTATTTATTTTTTTGGACAAATGGAAAATGGGAAAAACATTATTTTTTTAGGTTGTTGTATTTTCATCTCTAAGGGTAGAATCTGGATCATACCACTGAAACAAGCCTTTTCCCTACCTTTTAAAGAAACTTACTTTTAGAATTACAGAAATATTGCAAAAGTAGAGTTCTCATGCATCTCATTGCTTCTCCCTCTTTTTTCGTGCAGATGAACTCAAAACATGAGTTGCTAGCCAGTTGGTTCAAGACAAATTCACTCACTGTTCTTGACAGAATCCCAGGGCACAGGCTTCAGGCCAGATGCTTAATACTCTCTTACACAATGTAAACAACAGCATCGTCTTAAATAATCTCTTTGAAGATTACTCCGATGTTAAAGAGATTTTACTCCCTGATTGAGATGGGGTGAAAGTATTTTTGGTATCCTGACCCAGAAACAGCACAGAAATCAACAGTGGGCAGGTCTCCGGGGAGGAAGGAGGGAGCAGGTGGGAGTTTAAGAAGAAGGGGCCCGCTGAGGCCACCCTTCTCCAGGGAAGTTGGACTTAGAACAACCCCAGGGCCTCTGGTACCTTGAGATGCACTTAAAAACAAATTATTTATTTATTTGGTTGTGTCAGGTTTTAGTTGTGGTGTGCCAGCTTCGTTGCTCCACAGCGCATGGGATGGGATCACAGTTCCCCAACCAGGGACTGAACCCATGTGCCCTGCATCACAGGGCAGATTCTTTACCGCTGGGGCCACCAGGGAGATCCCTGAGATGTACCGTTAAGCTTTCTCTTTTGTTGCTGACCAAAATCTTGGCTTTCTCTGCCCACTGAAGCCGAATAAAAAAATATGGAAAGAGTGTGGAGGTAATAGAGAGATGGCTTTAATTCTCAGCCAGTGGAGAGGGGAACACAGTAGATTCATGCCTCAAGAACTGTGCCCCTGCTCCATGAGGCGTCTAGGGGCTTATTATATAAGATGAGGGCTCACAGTCAGGAGTTGGTGGTGAGGAACAAAGATGTTAGGATCTTGCTCAAAAACAGTCACAGACTGATGTCTGTAACCCAATAATTGATCCTGGCAGTTCCAGGGCTCTGCAGCCTTCATTCTGGTAGGTAAAAAGAGGAACTACAAGGGGAAGAGGGTGTGGTAAGGGTAAGCAAAGGATATCAGGTGAGAAATGAAGCTCGTGCAGAGTTAGGGGGCAGAGAAGCAAACTTTGTTATAGACATGCCAAATTAGGAGCAGTTTAAGTAAAAACAAACTAGGAATGTTCAGTCCTGTTCACTGTTCTCTTTGTCTTTGTTCTCAGAAAAAGGAAAGAAAAAACTCATTCCTCTTTTTCCTACAATTTCTGGAATATAATTCTCTGATTTATCATCAAACCTTAGTAAAATTTATTCATTACAAGGGCTTGTTTCAGTTTAGGTAATGAAAGAGAGCCTGTGTTCCTGCTTTGGAGAGAAGTTGCCTGGAGAGGACTGTGAGGACGAGAGAAGTTACCAGAAAGTTAGGGTCACTGGCAGAGTGGCCCAGAGCAGCTGTCTGCAAGGACCCCCCCAGGTAGCACCTGTGTGGATGGGTAGAACATGTGAACCCTCCCAGTTCAGTTCAGTTCAGTTCAGTTGCTCAGTCGTGTCCAACTCTTTGTAACCCCAAGAACCGCAGCACGCCAGGCCTCCCTGTCCATCACCAACTCCCGGAGTCCATCCAAACCCATGTCCATTGAGTTGATGATGCCATTCAACCATCTCATCCTCTGTCGTCCCCTTTTCCTCCTGCCCTCAATCTTTACCAGCATCAGGGTCTTTTCCAATGAGTCAGCTCTTTGCATCAGGTAGCCAAAGTACTGGAGTTTCAGCCATGCTCGGAAATAAGTGGGGGAGGGACTGCGTTTCTATAGTCAGGTAGCCTGAGATGTAACTTTCATTTGTGTATCAAAGAGAGGGCTAACTCCTTGAAATCTGAAGAATGAAGGAACATACAAGATGCATGCCTTTCCTAATTTTATTATAATGAATACAGATTGGAATGGGGAAAAATCTTTTTAAAAACAGTAGTCATCTTTTACTTCAACGTACATTTTTATTCATAATTGAAAACAATAGCCTATTATACTGCTAATTTATTGTAAGAGTCTCCAGAGTCAAAGGGTCCATAGAGACATAAAAAAATGTATGCAGTTTCTATTAAATAACACTTTCTGGTCACTTTAGAATATGAGTATAATATACAGGTATTATATGCACAAAAATGTAAAAAGGAATTGTGAAAACAAGTCTTGTTACTAGTTTGTATAAGAAAAAAGACATTCATTTTTCACAGGCTACCAACATCATATGGGATGATTCCTAACAGAATTCGACTTTTTCCATTGATTTACCTGGTAGCTCAGAGATCTGTAGAAAAGAAGTTAATATATAATGAAGTCACTACACAGTGTTAGGGGGCAGTAGAAATTCATACTGGTACAAAATATTATCCAAGATTTGTACATGAAGTTGAAGTGTTGAGACTGAGATACACATTGGTTGGCAAGTAATCTAAGAATCATTTAAGACTGAAAGTTTTTTTTTTAATGATGTCTTTAAAAAATCTGAAAGGTTACAAACATGTAGAAATAGATAGGCCATGTCCTTCTGTCCTCTTACCAGCAGATCCTTGCCTTTGAAATGGAGTGAAATGCTTTAAGTACTTCCCATATTTTCCATTAGATGGCAGAGTTGATGTTACCAATGTGAGGACAAACTAGAATTCTGTTAGTCACAGCGATAAAGGGACTTAGAGGTATTCTCACCATTTCAATACTGCTCTGCTGCTCTCAGTAAGTAATAATATCGAGTTGGTTAGAAATAATACTAAAGAAACAATTACACGTCGTGTCATCTCTGCAACTATGCTTTCAGCCTTGCGTTTTCTCCCTTACTGAGTCCCCTTACTTGCCTGCTCTGCATTTTATTTAAACAGTGACCTATCAAACTAGAACCCCTACGCTACCACCCTTGGATCATCAGAGATGAAGCACGAAAATCACTTGAGTGAGTAGCGACTGTGATTGCTTTTGATTGTGAATTCAGAGGCCCTTCAGACTGGCTTTGGTTTGTCTGAGGTGGGTGTCTGCAGTCCTGGCATTTGTGATTCAGGTCGTGAGTGGTAGGGGGCTCATTTGGTCCATTTTGCTCTTTTCATGCAGAGTCGCAAGAGAAAAGATGGCAAAGGTTGGCCCAGATTGATGGGGCAGCCTCTGGGCTAGTGAAACCTCGGTATTATAGTGTGGACAGGTATCCTTTTTAGAGGCTGGACCCCAGGAAAGCAAGTTATCAGCTATCTGAAAGCTATTGGGATTTCTTCTGTAAACTTCTCAAGGCAAAGATGTTTTTGTTACTACCCCAGCTTCTTGTGCAAAGTAGATGCTGAGCCTTTGCTGAGTCATAGGGAGAAACAGTGAGGTTGTGAGCTGGGACCTGGAATCTGGAGGAAGCAAAGCCCCAGCCCCCCAACCTTGTGAGGGTCTGGCTTGTGCAGAGCTGTGAGGTTAGTACTCTTCTTCATACTCCTGACTGTGAGCTCCCTGTGGGCAAACCCTGTTATGATCTTCCTTCATCTCTCTAGCGCCCACCCAAACCATCACACGCAGCAGGTGCTAAGAGGTGTGTTTTGAAAAGCAGCAGCAGCTGTAGCTAGACACCAGGGGATGCTTGTATGGCTTCAAGTAGGTCATCTAATCCTGTCTCTCTAGAGGAGCTGGTGTACCAAATGCTAGGGTGGTCCCTACCTGCAGAGAAACTTCAAGAGCACTTCAAGATACTCATCTTCTAGATATTGTCAGTTTTATATGCCAAAGTGCATATCAGACTTTCCATGAATGAAGAAGTAACAACACATCCCAGTTTGCTATATGCTGCTGTTATCAGAAAGAAGAGCTCTGACAGGCCACGGATGCACCGGGAAAAAGTTGTTTTGGTGAACGGAGAAGGAGGGTAACCCCTTCCATGGAAAAAGCTTGCTACACTCATGCTTTCTGCAAAAGCTTCCCTCATCTGCGAAACATCTCCAAGACTTTGCAACTGAAAATATCAGAGCATCCTAGTAGAAGAGATAATTTGGGAGCCACAAGGTGGAGGAAAATTTATTGAGGGGGAGAATGCCAGAGAACTAATACCAAGAACCACAGTCTTGAAAATCTCTTCATTTTTTTCCCCAGAGAGAGGATCTTATTAGAACATGGCTCCCATTCAGAATATTCAGGGGATATCTTTGATGTTACTGAGACTTTAACCTTCTGAATACCCAAGTGTTTTTATTTTAACCATTTTGGATGGTGAGTTTTTTGAAATAAAATTTATGTACCCAATTATTTAAGAAGAACTTGTTCACCACAGGGCCAATGTATAAAGTTGTTCAGGTTACATGGAGCACAGCAGTGCCACATTTTAAAGTGTTTCCATTCAAATTATAGACATTGGAAATCTGTGTGGTTATTTGAAAATTTTTCCAGTAGATGACAAAGTAAGTAAATAAAAATCAATACTATGATTTTAGGACAAATGAAAGGACAGTATCTTGACTAAGGGGTTCCTAATTTACAATAAATGTTTTTATTGATAATCTGGATTTATCACTGTATAAACAAAATGTTATTCCTTGAAGCAATACAATGTTACCCACAAACTCTACTAAGTGTATTCACTCTTACCTTAAATGTCTCCAGACAACTGTGCTGTAGAATTTTTAAAATTAGTTCTCTATCTCTGTTCTTTTAGTTTGGGAGAATACCTAAAATTATTGTATTTCTGCATATTGTATACAGTGCTGCTGCTACTGCTGCTGCTGCTAAGTTGCTTCAGTCGTGTCCGACTCTGTGCGACCCCATGGACGGCAGCCCACCAGGCTCCCCCGTCCCTGGGATTCTCCAAGCAAGAACACTGGAGTGGTTTGCCATTTCCTTCTCCAATGCATGAAAGTGAAAAGTGAAAGGGAAGTCGCTCAGTTGTGTCCGACTCTCCGCGACCCCATGGACTGCAGCCCACCAGGCTCCTCCGTCCATGGGATTTTCCAGGCAAGAATACTAGAGTGGGGTGCCATTGCCTTCTCCGATTGTATACAATACCTATGTTTAATTTTCTATTTTTACTTGAAAAATACATGAAATGTTATGACATGAAAATGTCACTAAAATAATTAGAATTGTGTGTAAATTGAGTCAATAGTATTTAAAAAGAGGGTTGAAGAGCTTTTCTATGGGAAAAACTCAGGAGTTTCAGAGCGTGGGTTTTGTAACGTTTATTGGGGTAGTCAAAGACTGTTTCTGCTTGTTCCTTGGTTCTCAGTTCTGCTGCGGGCAGAGGTTGCCAGGTAGCAGAGTTCTTGTCTCATATAAAGGAGTCTCAGAAAAATCTGAAAGAAAAGCACAACTGAGAAGAGAATGTTTTCTTGCCTTTCTACCTATAATGGCAGAAATTCCTTAGTGTTCAGACTGGGATGGTCTCAGCAGTAGTTCTCACCTATACATTTCTATCAGGAGATGAGCAATAACTTTTTTATTCTGAAAGAGAATAAAATGTATTTTTGCTTTAGAAAATTAGTATTTTTCACTTCAAATATTCCCCTAAGGACTTAGAAGTATTTTGAAGTGCTAATGCCCCAATTCCCTTTGAGTTATATAGGAGGAATTGGAGTATCTATGTCTTTATGAGAACACAAGAATGCAACCTTATTACAGTTGTCATGGATGCTAAGAATATCCTGTGCTACCCTAAGCATCCATCATATGGTGTCTTAGATTTGCAGGGGAACTTTAATGAAGGCTCTCCACTTTCCTAAGAGGTTTTAATTATCTTGTGGCCCCATATTTATAAATATGGAAATGTGAAGATCAGGCAGAATTTATTTTATTAAAGGAGAGTCAACAGCCATGGGCCCTGAAGCAAAAGAGGAAAGAATAAAACAGGATCGGAAGACCCCCTTCTCGACCCTCCCCTGAAACTTCCTTCTTGACAAAGATTGATGGGACCCATGTGACTCAGGCTCAGAGACTTCAGAGCCAAATTCTTGTAAGCCTGACAGCACAAAAAGAACTTTCCAGAGGGCAAAGTGATTTCGATTTCTGGGTGAACTTTGGATATTTGAGTAATCAATGGCTCTTCTTTGTGATGTTAAAAAAACCCCAAAGATCAATCTTTTTTTCCCCTTAATTCACCACATTAAACAAGTGGTTTAAAAATAATAAATAAAGTAGAATTAATGAGTTTTGCTTGCCGTATAAAAACAAGCATGGCATATGACTTGCCCCAGATTCCAATGTCTAAAGTTATTTAACCTGGTGCTCTATATATTATATTTTGCTTTAAAATATTTAGCACAGGAAAGAAATTTTCTTACTTAGAGTGATGACAAAAATGAAAAGCCATAGAAGGACCTAAATAAATATTTCTAGGTATTGGTTGACTACGTGGGTTAAATGTGACAGTTTAGAATAATAAATACCCTGGACAATGCAAAGAAAAGTCTGCTCAACACAAGGCAAGTTATGACAAGGGAAGCAGAAGCTGATTACCATTCACATGTAGAATATTCTATGTGTACCATCATGATCTGAGTGCTGTGCTGTACTGACTTCAAAGACAAGGCTCTTAGTTTCATTGTACATAGGAGACCCAAGAAAGCTATTCTGTTCAGAGTACATTCAATGACTGCTAGTTTAGGTTTAAAAGAGAGTTAAGAGACCAGAAGAACAATTCCACCCACCCACCCACCCTCCTTTTTTTTTTTTTTTTAAAAAAAGAAGTTTAAAAGAAAGGAAAACAGAAGGCAGTTAAAAAGTGACCTGAAGCAATTATTTACAAAACCACTTCCTCAGGAATGAAAGTCTTGAGAAGAGCCTGATATCTGGTACTGTAGTTGAAAGGAAACTCTCTGTTGGTTGACAAAAAGAGCAGGAGAAGGCTCGACTGGGGCAGATAGAATCATATTTCTTTAGAATAAAGAAAGAAGAAGGGAGGCAGGACAGAGCAGTTCTGTCTTTTGGGAAGTGAACAGTAGCTATCTGAGGTCTGAGATGTTTTTTGGTCCTGTGAAGACAAAGTGACAGGAGGCAAGGCCACTGGTTGGGACTTGCTGATGCTCAGATACAGGCAGAGGAAAGGTGGAGTGGGAGGAGCCATCAGCCGGAGCCCAGATGAAAAAAATCATAAGATTTCCATCAACAGCCAAGGGATGGTTCAGTCCAGACTTGTGATAGCCAATGACCACCCAATGGAGGCTGGACTGACAGCTTGTCTAGCAGACTGGGTAGGAGGAGGGGCAAGCCTCTGCAGATACCAGCCTCCATCTGTCTCCTCATCCCTGAACTGAGCAAACCAATGGCTGGGGTCCTTTCAAGGCAACAGCCTGATCTCGCAGAGAAAAGAATATATCGTCTCAGGCATCTTTCTTCTTTTAGCTCTCAATCCCTAAAACAATTTTATACTGTTTATCCTTCAGGAACATGGGCCACATGGTACATTATTTAAAAAAGGATATGCTCAGTGAAGTTGGTGTGTATATGCATGTGTTCAGCATGGAAAAGTGAACCAATCTTATCTTGGTGATCAGTGTCAGCAGCCAGATTTGCAGGTACAAGGTATGAGGGCCTATAACTAACACTTTGCAGCAACAGAAATCATTTTGAGGAATATTGTTTTATGAGTGGTACCTGGAAAGTTTCTCTCTGTTTCTCTGTCATTCATACACACACACACACACACACTCACTGACTCACAGAGTCTTGGAGGAACATATGATAAAATCTAATTACAAAAACAGTTTATGATTTTCCTCAACTGTACGTATCCTGAGAGAAACAGACTACCAAGTAGTTTAAAATACACCCTTTGTCTCCACGGGTTTCCACATCTGCCCGTCTGGAGTGTCAGTGCAGGGAGGGGGGTGACTATTTTTATTGTTTGTGTCACCTTATTTAAGGGTCTTGAGCTTGGAGGCTTTTGGTTTCTGTGGGGGCTCCTGGAACGAGTTTCTCATGGATACAGAAGGATGACCGTACCCATTCGTCTCTAGCCAATATTATGTTCTTAGAGGTTGAAAGGAAACACAAGCCCAACTTTTACCGAGAGAAAATAACAGAAAAGGAAGGGTCATATATTTTTCACTTGAATGTCCTTCCCCATCTCCCTAATCACCAATGTCCATTACATACTTGGTGAATTGAATGAAAAGAAAATAATGGCATACCCAATCAAATCAGAAGAAAAGGTGCTGCCACAATAAGAGTTGAAGAGTTGTGATCATAGAAAAATTAATGTATGTTTGAAGCAGAACAATGAGAACCAAGCAATACATTAGATTGCAATTTAATTTCCAGAGAAGGAAAGTTAAAATATATTCTGCAGAATTATGGGAAACATAGAAGGATCTTACGTCATAGGTTTATTATTTTATTTCTAAGAAGAAAGGCAGAAAGATGAGGTAGAGATTCTCATTTCACAGAGTTGATAATTCCTCACAGTATTGAAGAATACATGTATTTTTTAAATAACACATTGTAATCAAAGTAAATGAAAATATTCTTCCAAAAAACCATGCCCACTAGTCTGAACTGTGTGGCAGAGACTGCTAAACATTCTTCAGCATACATTTCCCTTTGTTACTAAGAAATTGAACCCCTAAATTTTAGATGAGCACAAGGCCACCACTGATAAAGACTACAATTTCTAGCTTTCCTTGCAGCTGAACTTGGGATGAACCAAGTAGTGTGTGCAACATGTGAGACACATCCTTAAGTGAAAGAAGCACCACTCTCTGTCCCCTTTTTAGCTGGAATACAAAAACAATGGCTGGAACTTTGGCAGCCATCTAGAATCATGTTATGATCTTGAGAAAGTCAGGAGACATACCGAAGCAATGAGAGAGAAGGAGCCTGGGTCCCTGTCTCTAGGGAACCCCAGTCCAGGTCTTTGCTGACTATCTCCAGGATTTTGAAGTATGAAGAGATATAGACCTGGATCTTATTGAAGTCACTGCCGTTTTTCTTTTCTGTCATTTTTAGGTAACACTGCTGCTGCTGCTCTTTAGTTGCTAGGTCATGTCCGACTCTCTGTGACCTCATGGACCATAGGCCGCCAGGCTCCTCTGTCCATGGGATTCTCCAGGCAAGAATACTGGAGTGGGTAGCTATTCCCTTCTCCAGGGGATCTTCCTCACCCATGGATCAAACCCAGGTTTCCTGCATTGCACGCAGATTCTTTGTCATGGAGCCACCTGGGAAGCCTTGTTGCTGCTGCTGCTAAGTCGCTTCAGTTGTGTCCAACTCTGTGCGACCCCAGAGATGGCAGCCCACCAGGCTCCCCTGTCCCTGGGATTCTCCAGGCAAGAACACTGGAGTGGGTTGCCATTTCCTTCTCCACTGGGAAGCCCTAGGTAACCCTAATCCTAACAAATATAGACTGACAAGGTTGACTGCGAAAGCAATTCTATGAGAATAACTAGATAATTGTTTTCTTCAAACTGTTTTAAAAATAACTTAATTCTAGAGAGCAAAGGAAAAGTGTGTGTTAAATGGAAAATGGTCCAAGTGTTCAGTCACTCAAAGAAACAAGAACAATAACCCCAAGTTAAGGACTGGTATGTTCAAATCCAAATTAGGTAGAATTTCAGATTTGAATTCTTCCCTCCTTCTTCCTCCCTCCTCTCTTTCTTTTCTTCTTTACCCCTTCCTTTCTTTTCTTCTTATTCCTCCTTCTTTTTACTTAATTTAGTTTTCAGTTTCAGGCCAAAACATATTTGGAATTCTTTGACTATTTCAGTATCTCATGTATTTCTTGCTCTTTATATGCTTGCAACTCCATGAAAGATGATTTATGTATCACTTGGCACCAAACTTCTCTACAAATATCTGTATTTAAGAAGATTTACCTACCTTTGAGTAATGGAATTTTTTTTTCCACTTCAGTTCAGTTCAGTTGCTCAGTTGTGTCTGGCTCTTTGCGACCCCATGAATTACAGCACACCAGGCCTCCCTGTCCATCACCAACTCCCAGAGTTCACCCAAACTCACGTCCATTGAGTCGGTGATGCCATCCAGCCATCTCATCCTTGGTCGTCCCTTCTCCTCCTGCCCCCAATCCCTCCCAGCATCAGAGTCTTTTCCGATGAGTCAACTCTTCACATCAGGTGGCCAAAGTACTGGAGTTTCAGCTTTAGCATCAGTCCTTCCAATGAACACCCAGGACTGATCTCCTTTAGAATGGACTGGTTGGATCTCCTTGCAGTCCAAGGGACTCTCAGGAGTCTTCTCCAACACCACAGTTCAAAAGCATCAATTCTTCGGCGCTCAGCTTTCTTCACAGTCCAACTTTCACATCCATACATGACCAATGGAAAAACCATAGCCTTGACTAGACGGACCTTTGTTGGCAAAGTAATGTCTCTGCTTTTGAATATGCTATCTAGGTTGGTCATAACTTTCCTTCCAAGAAGTAAGCGTCTTTTAATTTCATGGCTGCAGTCACCATCTGCAGTGATATTGGAGCCCCCCAAAAATAAAGTCTGACACTGTTTCCACTGTTTCCCCGTCTATTTCCCATGAAGTGATGGGACCAGATGCCATGATCTTAGTTTTCTGAATGTTGAGCTTTAAGCCAACTTTTTCACTCTCCTCTTTTACTTTCATCAAGAGGCTTTTTTAGCTCCTCTTCACTTTCTGCCATAAGGGTGGTGTCATCTGCATATCTGAGGTTATTGATATTTCTCCCGGCAATTTTGATTCCAGCTTGTGCTTCTTCCAGCCCAGCATTTCTCATGATGTACTCTGCATATAAGTTAAATAAGCAGGGTGACAGTATACAGCCTTGATGTACTCCTTTTCCTATTTGGAACCAGTCTGTTGTTCATGTCCAGTTCTAACTGTTGCTTCCTGACCAGCATATAGGTTTCTCAAGAGGCAGGTCAGGTGGTCTGGTATTCCCATCTCTTTCAGAATTTTCCACAGTTTATTGTGATCCACACAGTCAAAGGCTTTGGCATAGTCAATAAAGCAGAAATAGATGTTTTTCTGGAACTCTCTTGCTTTTTCAATTATCCAGCGGATGTTGGCAATTTGATCTCTGGTTCCTCTGCCTTTTCTAAAACCAGCTTGAACATCTGGAAATTCACAAGTCACCTTTTTCCACTTAGCTCGTAATAAAGAAATAAAGGTTTTTCAGGATGAAAAGAGAAATGCTGCCCACAAATTGTGAATTTTTTGAGAATGGTTTTTTGAAGAATTGTTTACTTATAAATACATTCGTCTAATATTTCAGATACATTCACTCCCTTTCGGCATTACACACTATGCAGTTATGTGAGCGGTGATTCCCTTTATCAGTTCTACTTTGGGGCATAATATCCTTAAGTTACAGGCTTATTTATTCATCATGAATATTAGAACAGAAAACATAGGTAGACCTTCAATCCAGTAAAGGTTACAGATGACTCTTAAACAGGAAGGAAATAAGAAAAAGAGACATTCTAAGTTTTAAAAGATCAATTACTGATATTACTTCCTACTTAATTCAGTTATCCATTGGAAGAGCTACTAACTTGGGCTAAAAGGTCGTGTCAGAATATTTGAATTCTAATCAACTGCAGAAGTTCTCCTATTTACATACTATGTAACTCTGAAATGATAAGCGAGTATTTTCTTTGAGAAATACTTAGCCAGAATGTTTACTCCATACTGAATCCACATTTTGGGAAACTATACATTTTAAAATTAGGTGTGAAGTGAAGATCTGTTTATTCTTGGCAGGATTCCTTTCTAATTTGCAAAGATTGAAATGAGCAGTTTTGGTTTTTACTTCCCCCTCAGTTTAGCAGAGTCACGATGGTTCTCTCCAGCTTTGCAATGTATATTTCAGCTGGTGTTGATGAAGACAAATTCCTCTCAATCATGCGTGGTCCATCCATTAAGTGAGACAGATGGTAGTCTTGCCATAGTTTGCTAGATTCAGCCTCTTAAAACTGGCTGCCTCCCTTACCTCGGTCTACAGGAAATGTGTGCTATGTGCTAAGTTACTTCAGTCGTGTCCGACTCTTTGTGACCCCATGGACTGTCACCTGCCAGGCTCCTCTGTCCATGGGATTTTCCAGGCAAGAATACTGGAGTGGATCGCCATGCCCTCCTCCAGGGGATCCTCCCCACCCAGGGATCAAACTTGTGTCTTTTATGTCTCTGCCACTGGCAGGTAGGCACCATTAGTGCCACTATACCACTATAGGAAATAGTAGGGCTTATACATGAAAAAAGAAGGAAGTCAGTGTTTTCCTAGGCAAGATGTCAAGTTATCTTCAAAACAGGTAAGCCAACAGCCTCTCAGCTTGGAGTGATGGACACAAGTTTTTGTTTCAGGGACACATACCCTGACATTGTACAGCAGGTGGCAGGCTAAGACACTTGTGGATGTACTATCTGAGAGCTTTTCCTAAAAGAAATTTCTCCCCCCCCCCTTTTTTTTTTTTTTTTGTAATAATACCGTCACTTTATTCCAGCCTTCCCAGGTGCTTCTCTATCCTTGGACAAAGGCAGAGAAGAAAACAGAAGTCTTTAAGATAACATTTCAATGCAACTGAGAAGAAACCAGATTCTATACGAACAGTAGAAAATAAAGAACACTGAATCATTATCTGCACTGTGACCTTTGGAAACTGACCCGAAGGAAACTGACATCGAACTCACGTTCGATGAACGTGAGCAGCAGGGGAATAGCCCTTTCTGCCTCTTTCTGCTCCAACTCCAGGCAGATAAAGGGAAATCAGAGAAATCTGTTTGAGGCTGTTCCACACCCCATATGTATTCTGTCTCTTGGGAATTTTCTAATTCAGCCCCTCCTCTGCTGTAAGTCCCCTGCTTCACTTCTGCTACCTTGAAAGTAAGTTAGAAAGCATCTTAACTGCACAACAACAGCAGAAGACACTTATAAAAGGAAAAGTCATTGATGCAAGATGGAAGATGCAGTCTGGGGTAGGGGTGGGCAAAGCTCACAAGACACAATGCCAGGATGGTTCAAAGAGGGAAAAGTAAAGTGGTTTTAATTTTCCCCATCTCCATTCTAATCAGCGCTCATGACAGTGAGAACTGCTAAGGGGCTCATGGGCACTGGGTGTCCCATCTCCAGCTTTACTGGGGCCATTTCTGAGAAGAGAGCTTGAACCTGGAGCTGGATCATCTTCTAGGACGAGGAAATTCTATCCAATGGACATGGGCTAAAAATACATGTTCATTTTCCCTGACTTTGACCAGACACACACTTGCACACAGAGAAGTCAAGATGAGGCAGGAACGTACATAACAGTGAACGTGTCTTTGTCGAAAGTTCTGCTGTGTGATGCATGGTGCAGCGTGGATTCCGTAAAACAGGAAGCTGCAAAAGCTGGAAATGCTCACTTCTAAGAGGCAGGAAGGGGCTTCCCTGGTGGCTCAGCGGTAAAGAATCCTGCTGCCAATGCAGGAGACAGAGGCTCCATCCCTGGGTTAGGGAGATCCCCTGGAGAAGGAAACGGCAACCCACTCCAGTATTCTTGCCTGGAAAATTCCATGGACAGAGGAGTCTAGTCCAGGGCTACAGTCCAGGGATCGCAAAGAGTCAGACATAAACAACAAAGAGCGACTAAACAACAAAGAAGCAGCAAGCTTGACAGTTTTGTGTCGGAATTACCCAGATCAAGGAGTGGCTGCTGAGTGTTACTCCACAGGCCTGTACATCTTTTCATCCATTGGTCTTAGGTAAGCATAACTTCTGAAGACTGTTGGGACTAGGAGAGGTACGGAGGAGCTCCAGGGGAGGGAGAGCAGACAGGAGACCTATCTGGCTTGCTTCTGATGAGTGGCAACATTTCTGGAACTTTAGAATTATCATTATGAATTGACGGCATTGGGGTTTGAAACAGTGATAACTTCAATGAAGAGAGATTAAAAACTAAAAACACACATACTATATCAAGTAGTTCCATATATTGAGTATCCATAGAAAGATGACTAATGTAAGGATTTCCTCCTCAAATCTGCAGTTAGACAAGATCTAGGACTCTGCAGTGCTTCGTAGAAGCATGTTCAAATTTATATGAAGGCAATGCAAGTTAGTGTGGTAATATTTTGTGAAGGGTTCACTGTGTTTTGTTTGTGTGTGTGTGTGTATGTGTGGAGGGGATGATGAAATGACAGTTTAAAATATTTAAATGTTAATTTTATTCTTCTGTCTTCCTGATTTTCTACATTTTTTAACATATTCTATTAGCTTCCTCCCCAGTAATACTATGTATTCATCTTGGATTTGAAAGTAAAAATTACTTGTAAATTAAAAAATGCACTTTTGAATGAATATTATTTCTAATCTCTTAAATATGGGCAAGTTTTTCAAGCTATTTTTTAGGAAACTTGGAGGAGTTTGGAGTTTGCATGGGGGTTTCACAGTCCTTGAATGGGTAGCAAGAGCTCCAGACAGGATCCAACTTGCTCTGACATGACAGTGAGAACTGCCTCTTTTAATTGTGGTACATTTCCAACTAATCCTTACCTTACCCTTGGGAGGGAGGGATTGTTGTTATACTTAGAGATGAGGAATTCTCTAGGGTTGAGACGTCAACACTCTCCAAGACCACAGGGGTGGGCTGGGGACCCAAGCCCCTCCCTGTCTTTGTCCTCCAGGTTCTTCTTCCTTGGGCCACAAAACATGCCCTCTGGACACAGCAGGACTCTGGATACATCAGCAAATCCCCGAGGATTTACCTCCCTCAACTGTACAAGGTGACTTGGACTGGTCTTTCTCCCCACTCCCTGCTACTTCCTGTTCATTTTTAATTTGGGTTCATTCGGTGGAATGAAAAGTGATGGGATTCAGCTGACTGATGGGAGACACAGTCCAGAGAAGGCTGTGAGTATAGCAGGCCTCCAGAACACCCACACTGTCATGAACCAGGGCGGGCCTTATTGCATAAATTCTCAGTCTTAAGGCGATCTCATAAGATATATGGACTTGGAAGAAGTAGGAAATGAAAGCCTCTATAGAAATACAAAAGAGTAGACACCATTTAAGACGGGTTGTAGACCGACTCAGAGGTTCATGGGCCAGGTTAACAACTTCTGGGTTAAATAGTGCATGTACCCAATTTCATGGCCTCTAGGAGGACCAATTCTGGTTGTTACACAAAGTGAGCAAAGCTTATTTTGATGTGGGAAATAGTAATTGAAAGGTAGGAATGGAAAAAAAAAATGTGATGAGTTTTCAAGACAGTCTTTTTCTTCCATGGGAAATTATGTTTCCCATATTACTTTCTTGGTTATTGGAATAGGTTAGAAGAAAGAAAAGTTGATGAAGAACCAATAGAAGTATCTATACTTCTTTAGAAGTATATAGAGAACTCCATGCCATTTTGATACTTTTTTGGAATATATTAAGAGCAACACTTCTGATTGCAGATTTATGGTTGTGTGATTTCTGTCCCATGAACCTATAAGCTGTATATTTAGGTCTGGGTGCCAATGGCAGGTCTGGGATAAAGGGTAGAAAATCTGAACCTCAGAGATACCCAGATTCCCTCCAAAGGGCAAAGATGTTCTACTAGTCATTTCACTCTTTCTTATACCCATGATATATAATTTTTCAGAACACAGGAAGAATAAGATGTCATTCACACAGCTGAACATTTAGATTACCATACTATTATTCTGGGTTTTGGAAAGTTGAGAACAAAGGAGGACTCCCTGTTTTGTCTGGTGGTGGTGAACAATTGATCCATACTCAGTCTGAAAGCCTGATCCACTCTCTGTACCCATTTATCAGCTGTCATGGCATCTAACTTGCTGCTGAGAAACCCCAGGTGACGTCTACCATGTGAACTCTTTCAGGTCTGGGGTCACCACAGGCAGCAATGGGGACCTGACACCTCAACTATACAAACCCACATTTCTCTTAGAATTGACTGTGGAAGGTTTTCACAGAATGTTTTTTCTCATGTCGCATGCCTCACATTAAATATTGTTAAAAAATTAAAAGCCGATTTTGGGGGTGCAATTTACAAGTCTTCATATAAGAAGGAAACGACTAAAAAAATACCCACCCAAGCACCTACAACTCATCTAGCGAACAAGGCTAATAATACGTAGGCTGTGCCCGGAGAACTCCGTGACTCGTGGAAAAGCGGGGAGGTGCAGTCCACCCTCTGGAAGCAAGTGAGACGTGTTGATGCAGAGAGTGCTGTCAGTGGTGCTTTGCTTCCTAAGTCAAATTCGGCAGCTGCGTTTCAGAGTCAGGGTCGTTACTTATTTCGACCTAAAACAGAAAATATGAATTGCTTTAAAAGACTTCAAAATTGAAAATGAAATTTCCTTTCTATTTACCCGGGCTTTTTAAAAGGCAAAATGTGACTTGTGCTGTCTGGGTTCCTGGCTGTAGAGTCAGCAAGCAAAACACCAGGGTTCCCTGCTTTTCCGATCAGGGTGGGAGAGCAGGTGTAAACATCAGAGGGTGGGACTTGGCTTCCTGGGATGGAAGTGCCAGCCACAAGAAGATGTGGGGGGGGAGATGGGTGAGGTAAAGGTGTTGTCTTTGGTGACCTTGGGGTAAAGATGACAGGGTGGTGTTGTCTCCAAACTGCCAGATATGTCCCTAACATAACCTACAGGCTTCTGCTGGTTGACTGCTCAAGAATCATACACAGATAGGTGGCTTTCACACCACCTATGGCCCTTACATACGTCCCACTCTGTGATGGTTAATTTAAAAAATACTTTAATTTATATATTTTTGACTGTGCTGACTCTTCCTTGCTGCGAGCAGGCTTTTCTCTAGTTGCGGTGCACAGACTTCTCACTGTGGTGGCTTCTTTTGTTGCAGAGTACAGGCTTTAGGGTACATGGGTTTCAGCAGTTGTGGTGCCTGGCTTAGTTGCTCCTGGACCAGGGATTGAACCTGTATTTCCTGCATTGGCAGGTGGATTCTTTACCACTGAGCCACCAGGGAAGCCCTGTGATGGTTAGCTTTATGTGTCAATTTGGCTAGGCCATAACATCTAGATATTTGGTCAAACACTAGTCTAAAAGTCACTGTGATGGCATTTTTTTTTTAAAAAAGAGATTAACCTTTAAATCAATAGACTTTGAGTAAAGTAAATTCTCTCCATAATGTGGGTGGATCGTGTTCAATCAGTCGAAGGTGTTAAGAGAAAAGACTGAGGTCTCTGGAGGAAGAAGGAATTCTGCCTCCAGACTGCCTTTGGACTCAAGATGCAATGTAAACTCTTCCTGGGTCTCTAGTCTGCCTGCCTACTCTGCAGATTTACACTTGCCAACCCCATAATCACATGAACAGATTTCTTAAAATCTCTCTCTCTCGCTCTCCACACGCGCACACACACACACACACACACACACACACACCCTACTGATTCTGTTTCTCTGGAATATACACTCTCATCTCCAGTCGTCCTTGTCTCCACACATTTGATAAAGATGCTGCACCTTTCAGACCCCACACCAGGCAATTCGCCTTGGGAAGGCAAGGGCTTCAGTTACAGCATCTTCATACAGTATCAGCCTCAACACAGTGTCTGCTACATAATTCAGTTCAGTTCAGATAAGTCGCTCAGTCGTGTCCGACTCTTTGTGACCCCATGAATCGCAGCCCGCCAGGCCTCCCTGTCCATCCCGGAGTTCACTCAGACTCACGTCCATCAAGTCAGTGATGCCATCCAGCCATCTCATCCTCTGTCGTCCCCTTCTCCTGCCCCCAATCCCTCCCAGCATCAGAGTCTTTTCCAATGAGTCAACTCTTCACATGAGGTGGCCAAAGTACTGGAGTTTCAGCTTGAGCATCATTTCTTCCAAAGAAATCCCAGGGCTGATCTCCTTCAGAATGGACTGGTTGGATCTCCTTGCTGTCCAAGGGACTCTCAAGAGTCTTCTCTAACACCACAGTTCAAAAGCATCAATTCTTCGGCGCTCAGCCTTCTTCACAGTCCAACTCTCACATCCATACATGACCACTGGAAAAACCATAGCCTTGACTAGACGGACCTTAGTCGGCAAAGTAACATCTCTGCTTTTGAATATGCTATCTAGGTAGATCATAACTTTTCTTCCAAGGAGTAAGCTACATAATTGGCACCCAGCAAATATTTGTTGCATACTTCTGCTCTGTTTCTCTCTTGTGAGAAGTCTTAGCTGGTCCAAACCTACTTATCTTTGAGGTCAGCGGATTTTTCTTCCCCTCCTTGAAGTCCCCACTTCCACCTCAGTGGTGTTGCTTGCTCATCCTGCTCATGGCAACTCACACACTATGACTGGACCCCATGTGGGGCAAACAGCATTCGGCCTCACAAGCAACTGTGCCCTGACTGTTTCACTCAGCTCCGTTAAGTTTTCTCCCTCCAACTAAATTATAAGCAGGGTGCCGGTGGAGACCGTCTTTCATGCTTGTTTTATCTCCCCATCCAGCAGTTCTCTCCCCTTAACTCAGTTTGATGACTCTCTCTATGACTTGGAATATAGACTTTTTAGTCATAACTTGAAATAGCTGAAAAAAAGATCAAATTTTTCAGTTTTCCTTTTGGTAGCCACCCTTATCCCTGTAAATTCTGTTCCCTTCTCAGTCCTTAGGGATGGGACCCCTCCGTTCCCTCCTTACTACTTATCACATTTTCTCTGCATTCCAATTTCTCTACATTCTGAAAGATGTAGCCCAAATGCCTAGCCCTTTTACCCCACTGAAGTTTAACAAGGAAAGATAAAGAGGTGAAATTAAATGGTGGAATTTTTGTGGTTTTATAAATCTTCTAGTCCGAAGATTTATTTGAGAGTCAAGTTATGGAGGTTTATTTGTCAATCCAACAGGTGACTCTTCTAGAATGGGATAGACAGTAGAGGAGGATGTTTTCTTTCTTTGCTAGCAAATAGTATTGGTGGTGGTGGAGGGTGTGGTCAGGGGCATGTCTAGGTACCTGCTCATTTATCCTTCTTTTTAAAAATCTTTTTAATTTTTACCTTTTTTAAAAAATTAATTTTTTTGGAGTATAGCTGATTTACAATGATGTGTTAGTTTCTATTATACGGCAAAGTGACTCAGCTATACGTATACATATATCTCTTCATTTTTTGGATTTCCTTCCCATTTAGGTCACCACAGAGAACTGAGTAGAGTTCCCTGTGCTATAGAGCACAGTCTCACTTAGTTGTCTGTCTTATACGTAGTATCAATAATGTATATATGCCAATCCACACCCCCAATTCATCTTACTCTCACTTCCCTACATTTATCTTTCATGTGATGAAAGTGAAAGAGTGAAGAGAAAAAGTTGGCTTAAAATTTAACATTCAGAAAAATAAGATTCTGGCATCTGGTCCCATTACTTCATGGCAAATAGATGGGGAAACAGTGACGGACTTTATTTTTTTGGGTTCCAAAATCAGTGCAGATGGTGACTGCAGCCATGAAATTAAAAGTTGCTTGCTCCTGGGAAGAAAAGTTATGACCAACCTAGACAGCTTATTAAAAAGAAGAGACATTACTTTGTAACAAAGGTCCATCTAGTCAAAGGTATAGTTTTTCCAGTAGTCATGTATGTATGTGAGAGTTGGACTATAAAGAAAGCTGAGCACTGAAGAATTGATGCTTTTGAACTGTGGTGTTGGAGAAGACTCTTGAGAGTTCCTTGGACAGCAAGGAGATTCAACCAGTCCATCCTAAAGGAAATCAGTCCTGAATATTCATTGGAAGGACTGATGCTGAAACTGAAACTCTAATCCTTTGGCCACCTGATGCGAAGAATTGACTCATTGAAAAAGACACTGATGCTGGGAAAGATTGGAGGTGGGAGGAAAAGGGGATGAGAGAGGATGAGATGGTTGAATGGCATCACCAACTCCATGGACATGAGTTTCAGTAAACTCTGGGAGCTGGTGATGGACAGGGAGGCCTGGTGTGCTGCAGTCCATGGGGTCACAAAGAGTCGGACACAACTGAGCGACTGAACTGAACTGAACCTCTGCTTATAGCTATTTTCTTTTTTAAAAAAAGTTTTGTTTATTTTGTTCTATTCTGGCTGTGCTGGGTCTTTGCTGCATGTAAGTTTCCTCTAGTTGCAATAGGTGAGGGCTGCTCCTTGCTGCGGCGCACGAGCTTCTCATTGTGGTGGCTTCCTTGTTGCAGGGCACAGGCTGTAGGGCACGTGGGCTTCCACAGTTGTGGCTCTCAGGCTCTAGAGCACAGGCTCAGTGTCTGTGCATGGGCTTAGTTTTCCTTGGCAAATTGGATCCTCTTGGACCAGGAATCGAACCAGTGTCCTTTGCATTGCAAGATGGAATCTTAACTACTGGACCACCAGGGAAGCCCCATATAGGTACTATTTTCTGCTCTGGGGCTTTAGCAACATTTACTGAAAAAACAGTGAAGTAGGCTGAGACTGTTCCAAGGCTTCCTGGTAGGAATTCTGGAGTGTCTCCTCAGGCATCGGGAAATATGCCTGCAAGGAGTTTTCTAAGAAGACAGTAAAGCAACTTTGAAAGCAGGCATTGACAGGAAAGCCTGTTGACAACCGTGCCTAAGGTTTTTATTAGCAGATGGGTTTTTAAAAAATCAAACATACACAGAAGTACAGAGAATGCTATTATGAGTCCTGTTTACTCACCATCCAGAATCAACTAAAATAAAAATGATCTAATTAAGTTTCAGGTATTCACGCAACATTTTTCTTTTTTTAGCTAGAGTATTTAAAAGCAAATCTTAGACATCATGTCATATGTGTCACTTATGGGCACATCCAAGTGATGATTCCCTAGCTCAGTGATTTTTCCTTGTTGTTCTTGTTTAGTGGCTGAGTCATATCTGACTCTTTTGCAGCCCCATGGACTGTAGCCTGCAGGCTCCTCCATCCATAGGATTCTCCAGGCAAGAATACTGGAGTGGGTTGCCATTTCCTTCTCCAGGAGATCTTCCCTGGTCAGGGATCTAATCTGAGTTTCCTGCATTGATAGGTGGATTCTTTACTACTGAGCCACAAGAGAAGCCCAATAGGTCTTTCAAATCTCTTTTAAATTTTATGAGTTCCCTCTCCCCCACCTTTTTTTTCTTCTTCCTATTTTCCCTATGTTGTTTCCCACATCCTAGATTGGTTGATTACTTCCTTCTGGTGAGGTTTAACTTACTCTGTTATTCTTGTATTTTTACACTTTCAGTCCAAGATCAGTTAGTCCAAGATATTGCATAGATGGTGCCATGTCTTCTTACTGCATCACCTCTAGAGACACATAATGTCTAGCTGTCACTCTTTTAATGATGGATCAATCAGTCTAGGTTGAAGAGTTTGAGTTTTGGGATCCTTAAAAAGAATTTTTTTTTTTAGCAGATGTTTGTAGATAAGTTAGCAGTTGCCTGAGGATAACTACCCTCAAGGCAGAATGAAATCAATGATAAGACAGTGATGTTATTCCAAAGTTCATCTCCTGATGGGCCTGTCTGTCATTGCCTCTTTTTCTATTGCTTTTTAAGTCTCACTATGTCACTTCTGGGGGGTGTGCTGTGTGTGTGTGTGCTTGACTCTGTGTTTTGTACATTCTTCCTTTCCTTTTTTAAGTAACAATCTCAAATTTTTATTGTCTTCATAATAAAGCAAAATATGGAGCTCAAAACTGGATCAATTGGCCCTTTCTCTTATCTCCTCCCAGATCAAAAATGCTTGCACCTCTTAATAGTCAGCATTCTCTTAGATCTACTTCCTGGGTGGCTCAGTGGTAAGGAATCTGCCCACAGTGTGGGAGACTCAGGTTCAATCCCTGGGTAGGGAAGATCCCCTGGAGGAGGGCATGGCAACCCACTCCAGTATTCTTGCCTGGAGAATCCCATGGACAGAGGAGCCCAGCGGTTTACAATCCACAGGGTCGCAAAGAGTCAGACACGACTGAATGACCAATACTAGATCTGCAGTTGGGCTCAGCACATTCAAGCTTCAGTACAGTCTTTTTTGTAGTTTTAGCCTTTTTCTGGAAAATTGGCTGAGTCTGCCTACCATAGGCGCTTTGCTTCCTGTCATAACGCCACTTTCCCTGTGCATGCAGAGAATCCTTGCCTTTCTTGTACTATGTCACTCTGTGCAGCTGGCGCTTGCCACACTTCATACAGAAAGTCTGGCAGGTTTTAGGAACATTCACCACCTTTGCAAGAGCACTGTCGGCACAGAAAGAAGCTTTCTTATGTCTTGTTTCTTCCCAGAACCTGTCATAACTTGCAACTTATACATATTTTTGATGTGACTATAGAGTGAAAGATACGTATTTGACATTAAACTTGGTTTATGTTCACTATCTTTAATTTTAAAATCAGTGGATACTTCCTCTTGGGGACAGGACCAAATGAAGCTACCTTTACTCATGCTAGTTAATTTTTTTTTTGGTGGGGGGAGATGCTCTGTAACTCCATACCTCTACAGAAATCAATTTTCATGCCGTTGACACCGATGACAAGTACTGAGAAAAATCCTGAGTTTCTTGGAAAGACAGGAATTGATAAATTCCCTGGAGGGTACCATTTGGATATGAGCTTTCTCATTTTGGAAAAGGTTTTATGTGAACTAGGCTCCATAAGCTCTGGGGGCAGTGTGCAAGGTCATGTGTCAAATGAGAGGACCTCTGTGTCTCCAGCGAGGCATAGGACAGATAACTGAACATGGGCAAGGAGCCTCTCTTGCATGTGGCCGGCTGCACCGCTGGTGGCCACGTTCTTGCCTAGTAGACAGTGGTGCATCGACTGGCCAGAGTAGGAAGGAGTCAGAACTGTGTGAGATGTATAAACACAGCCATCTCACTGCTACTGGTCAAATAATTACACATTTCCCCGGTGGCTCAGACACTAAAGAATCTGCCCGCAATGCGGGAGACCCGTGATAGATCCTTGGATGAGGAAGATCCCCTGGAGAAGGAAATGGCAACCCACTCCAGTGTTTTGCCTGGGAAATCCCATGGACAGAGGAGCCTGGTGGGCTATACAGTCCATGGGGTCACAGAGTTGGACACGACTGAGTGACCGAGCAGCAGTGTAGGATATATTCTTATATAGTCCCTAAAAAGGGATAATCATCACCTAGGATGGATCAGAACGTCATGAACACCACGACAGAGGGAAGGAACTCCAAGCCAGGGAGAACAGTGAGCCCTGGGTGCTGCCCCCTGAGTGCCAAGTAAGGCAGGCAGGCGGGGGCACCGGCTCTCCTTGGGGACCACACAGAGGGGCTGAGTACTTTACTATTTAGCGCTCTGGAGGCTTAAGGCCACCCTGGAGGGTTAATGTGTCCAAAGAGCTGCCTTTCTAGGGACTGATGGGAACAGAAGTGCACACTCAGTAATGGGAAAAGTGAGCCAGTCATTGCTCCGAGCAGGTCATTGGCACCTGGCTCTGTGTACCACAGAGACAGACACACAGACACCTAGATGAATATGAAGGTGTGAAAGCCAATTGAGGACGAGTCAAAATAGGATCCAGCCAGAGAGCTATCACTTTATTAGTCTTCACTTGCTCAGTCAGGAAATGGAGGAGTGATGGGATGAATGATGGTTCCCTGGCTGCAATTTACTAATACATTATTGGAGTTATTGGCTTTTACTTATTATTATTTTGTAAATTTATTTTTGTGTCTTTTATTTTTAATTAATTTTTATTGGAGTATAGCTGCTTTTCAATGTTGTGTTAGTTTCTGCTGTACAGCAAAATGAATCAGCCATGTGCTGTACTTAGTCACTCAGTCATGTCCAACTATTTGTGACCCCATGGACTGTAGCCTGCTAGACTCCTGTGTCTATGGAATTCTCCGGGCAAGAGTACTGGGGTGGGTTGCCATGTCCTCCTCCAGGGGATCTTCCAGACCCAGGGAACGAACCCATTGTCTTCTGCATTGCAGGCAGATTCTTTACCACCTGAACCACCAGGGAAGCCCAGCCATACATACACGTATGCCCTCCTTTATTGGATTTCCTTGCCATTCAGGTCACTCCAGAGCACTGAGTAGTCCCCTGTGCTATACAGTAGGTTCTCATTAGTTATGTATTTTATAAACAGTATCAATTGTGTATATGTGTCCATCCCAATCTCCCAATTCTTCCCACTGCCTCCCTCTCCCACTTGGTATCCATTCATTTGTTCTCTACGTCTGTGTCTCTATTTCTACTTTGCAAACAGGATCATCTATACTGTATTTCTAGATCCCACACATATGCGTTAATCAGAGTTTGAAAGCACATCATTCTTACCTCCCTGCCTTCTACACACTCACACACACACCCCTCTGATTGTCCTCCTAGCTGCTTTCTAACCTAGATGCTGTAAATGTAGGATGGCTTGGCACCAACCTGTAAGGATGCTGATACCAAACATCTGTTCTCAGGAAAGAGCAGATGGACGTGACCACCTTTGGCTCCATCCGGCAGCCCAGCTGTCAGAGGAGGATTTCCTCTGAGTCTGCACTGTGAAGGGTGGAGGTACAGGGGGAACTGACTGCAGTGCTGGCCTGAAAAGGGGGGCAGTGTGTCTTCCAGAACTTGGTTGCAATAGCAGACAATCAATGGTAGTCACATGGCATGTAACAATTTTTGTGAAGAAAAGTCAGCCTCCTGCAAAGGCAATCAGACAAGTCAAGATGCCAGAGAAAAGCCAAGTTCTTATTTGGAAATCTGAGGAAAAGATTGGCTAAAAGCAACAGGAGAAGCTTTTTCCATCAAATTTTCTCAACTGCAGTCATGGGGCATCTTCCCTGTGGAAATTTCTAACATTATCAGATCTCTCTACTTTTCTTGGAAGACTTAGTTCTAAAACTCCACTGCTGTCTATCTTTGATAAACTGCTTTGGTCTGATTATTTTTATGTGAAGATTTATTGCTACATGGGGCTTCATTTATCCACCACCCAGTCCCTGACCATTATAATGGTTTTTACAAACCTTGAAGTATTTCAGTTGCTCACGATGATGCTCCTTGATTATCTGTATCTCTTTTAGAGCTGCTTGGGTTTATGCGAAACTATGTTTCTTCCTGGGGCTTCCCTGGTGGCTCAGATCAGAAAAAATCTGCCTGCAATGCAGGAGACCTGGGTTCAATCCCTGGGTAGGGGAGATCCCCTGGAGAAGAAAATGGCAACCCACTCCAGTATCCTTGTCTGGGAAATCCTATGAACAGAAGAGCCTGGAGGGCTACAGTCCATGGGGTCACAAAGAGTTGGACACAGCTGAGCAACTAACACTATATGCCTATATATGCCTAAGTTTCTTCCTGAGAGGTGTAGCTGCTTCTGTTAACCCTCTACCTCTGGTGGTATGGTTGCTTCCACCATAAGCTGCCTTGCAGCTGTCCTCTTCAAACCACAGATGACCACATGAGCAACCCTTGCACTGGTCCTTCCCCCATCATGAAAGGTGGTGTAGCAGCAGCAACAGAGAAGACCCTGATAGAAACCCAGGATGTACTTATGTTGAGAGTTAACCACCCCCTCCTCCCCCACAGCCATGGCAAGATAACGGACCCGAGCACAGGCTCCCCTTGACCCCCAAGCCAGACTCAGATGACAATCACTGGAAGCATCTCTATAGCCTTAGCCATAAAGAATGACGTCATTTAGATGGTGAAGCAATGGCTGCTGGGGGTCTAAGAGCATCCTCACCAAGAGCCAAGATTCCTTCTCTGCTTAAACATCTGCTTCCTTGTGGGTTTGCTGACTTTATGTGAGAACTATGGCAAAGGCCAGACTGGATAGGCACAGATTTCAACTTTGTCCTGTGCAGAGTGGCCAAGCAGATGAGACTCCATGTAGGGAACACTTGTTTTCTTCTTTTCCTCTTGATAAACTCTTCATCTTCTTTTCAAAGTCATTTCAGACATCACAGCTCAGTGGTGTCTTCTCTCCCCAAGTGAGAAGTAAACATTCCCTCTTCTTCAGAAACTTGCCTTGGGGTCATCACTTGTATCTGCTTATTTCTATGTAGGCTTCCTCTCCTGGATCATTAGCTTCTGGAGGCTGAAGCTCAAGGATCACTCATCATTTTATTATTAACAAAAATAACGTTTTGTTATTTCCAGCCCAGATCCTGGTGCACATGTTATAAGTGATCAATATACAGTTGTAAATGGAAGTAAACCAATTTATTTAACCAGTGGGTCTTGATAGCTTGATGCTGTTACTTTTTTCCACAAAAAACTAACTTTTTATTTTGTACTAGGGTAAGTCCCATTAATAATGTTGTAATAACTCAGCCATACTTATATACGGATCCATTCTCCTCCAAACCCCCTTCCATCCAGGCTGCCACATAACATTGAGCAGAGTGTTACCTTCTTAAAAAATTGAAATATAGCTGATTTACAATGTTGTATTAGTTTCAGGTGTTGAGCAAAGTAATTCAGATGTGTGTGTGTACATATATATGTGTGTATGTATATATATATACGTATGTATGTATATATATATGTATACACACACACATCTGAATAATATGTATACACATCATATATATATAAGTATTTATATATATATAATCCTTTTTCAGATTCTTTACCCTTATAGATTATTACAAGGTATTGAACATAGTTTCCTATGCTATGCAGTAGGTCCTTCTTATTTATCTATTTTATGTATAATAGTATTAGTTATTATGTATAATAGTATAGTTAGTATGTATAATAGTCTCTGTTAATCCCAAACTCCTAATTTACCCCTCCCTCAGCTTTCCCTGTTGGTAACCATAAGTTTGTTTTCTGTGTCTGAGTGTGTTTTCGTTTTGTAAATAAGTTCATTTGTTGATGCCGGTATTTTAAAAAGAGACAAAGCAGGAAAGACCAAATCCATATATGAATTGCCACCCCATCCCATCACCCCAGTGCACACAGTCTCACACAGGTGGGCTGTGGGCCCTGGAACTGGACACTTTATGGTTATGAGCAATGACACAATCAAACACGAGAATGGGGACTCCCTGTACAAGTCTACAGCGAATGGATGGTCTGTGACCATCCATCTAGAGTTGAAAGTGACCTGTCTACATGTGCTTGAGAATATGACTAAGACTCTTCCAGTTCCCTTCAGGAAGCAGCTTTTCCGTAAACCTGGATTTGTACTCCATGGAGATCAGAGCCTTAATGAAGCTTAAAAGCCAGGGTTCACACATGCCCCCCCCCCTAATGATTTAGTGCAGAAGACTGGCTTTTCCTCTAGTCTGTTGCTGGTACAAGGGATATGGCATCACTGCACTGGTTACAATGGAACCCAAAACAAGGGCTTTTTAAAAAACAATCAAGCAGGCTGACTGATGCCAACTGGATAAACTGCCATATTTGCATACCTGAGGGGAGAACCCACACCGACCTTTTAAATTGTTTCCTGTACAAAGATTTCATTTTGGGTTTAGTTTGATCTTGCAGATTCCTGCCTCCTTCACGGTAGTAGGCATTCCATATTCATCTGGCATAATGACACGCATCATCTATCAAAGCGGAAACTTTTTCTCGTTTCCTGCAGCTTGTAGCTGATGCCACCTTCAGCTGAAAAGTGTGGGAGGTCAGCAGTGAACAGCGTAGTTGATGTAACTAGAGATTATCACACCAAATGAAGTAGGTCAGGAAGAAAAGGACAAACACTGTAGCATATCACTTATATGTGAAATCTAAAATATGGCACAAATGAACCTATCTATGAGACAGAAGCAGGCTGATAGAGAACAGATTTGTGGTTGCCAAGGGAAGAGGGGGTGGGGGAGGGATGGACCGGGAGTTTGAGGTTGGTAAATGCAAACTATTGCATTTAGAATGGGTAAACAACAAGGTCCTAATGTATGGCAGAGGGAAAACTATATTCAATATCTCATGATAAACCATAATGGAAAAGAATATTAGAAAAGAATGTCTATATGTGTATAAGTGAGTCACTTTGCTGTATAGCAGAGATTGGCAGAACACTGTAAATCAGCTGTTGTTTTCGTTGTTTTAGTTGACTCTTTGTGACCCCATGAACTGTAGCCCACCAGGTTCCTCTGCCCATGGGATTTCCCAGGCAAGAATATTGGGAGTGGGTTGCTATTTCCCTCTCTAGTGGATCTTCCTGCCCCAGGGACTGAACCTGTGTCTTCTGTGGATTCTTTACCACTGAGCCACCAGGGAAGCCTACTATACTTCAGTTTTTTAGGAAAAGCCCTTACAAGGGAGTGGAGTTGATCACAGCCTTTTAGGTAATCTTACCAGGATGTTTCGTGCATTCTGGATTCACAGAGATGGAAGGGACCTTAAGAAACAGAGACAGAAGTCACGTGCCTCTGGGCCATCCCACTAGACACCCTTTTCAGGCACATGGATGAGCGAGTGTCATTCAAGAAAGGAGATTCCATTATCATCAGTAATCAACTGCTGTGTTTGATAACTTCCCCTAATAAAAAGATCTTTCTTATATCCGACCAACATCTTTCGTACTGCAATCTCTCTGCCAAGTTACTCTTCAGAATGGGGATGAAAGAAATCATTCATCATCCTCTTTTCACATGACAAGATGGTCCAAGTCACTGCTTGGCATTGTTTCAGTTCTTTTCTCTTCCGATGCTCTGGTCATCTTTGTTACTGCACAATCCCTGCCAAGTTCCCCACATGCCCAGATACCCACTTCTGGGGTAGATCATTCATGAGCACTCAGTAGCATGAGTAATGAGGTGGTGGTTGCTTGGTTCTGGAATGTGACGTGGGGTGAATGCTTTTCCAAATTGGATTTGCTTTAAGAAACCAACATATATTTAAACACCTATCACGTGACAGGCACTGTGCTGATTTGTGTAGCCTGTGAGCCTGTGTTTCCTTTAGCTCACTCTCCTGGAATAAAATTAATTCCACATGGGGAGGTGGAGGAGCCGATACAGCCTTCTAGAGGCTTCCGTCCCCAAAGAAGCTGGGGGAGGAATTGCGGATTTGGGCAGAGGCAGCTGGTGAATCCTTTCATACATATTTCTTATACTAGTGATTGTGTTACCACTTTCCCCTGTCATCACAAAATTACAGACCATTGGCCTGAAAGAACAAGAAGGTCATCTAAGCAAGTCTACAATGTACCGGTGAGAGTGTCGCACCCAAGAAAGACCCCCAGCTCCACCCCTTACTACTTGAGAGACTTTGGGAAGACTGTTTATCATCTATGAATCTCAGGTTTCTTATTTATAAAGTGGACTATTAGTACATTATTTTCATGAGGATGAAGTGAGATAATAATGCAAATTGTACAAAGTAGCTACTGTTTTATACAGCTGTCTATTTGCTGCTCAGAGTTTTCTAGGAATGCAGTCATGGCATCTATTTTCTTGTTTTTTAGTATTTTATCAATGAAGTGATTGTGACTCCTTCCTTATACTCAACTGAAATCTGTCCAGTTTGAGGTGTTTTCACTGTAGTTGTTGACCTTCTTCTGATTAGACAAACATTTGAGTACCAGGTGGACTTCTCTGGTGGCTCAGATGGTAAAGTATCTGCCTGCAGTGCAGGAGACCTCGGTTCTATCCCTGGGTCAGGAAGGTCCCCTGGAGGAAGACATGGCTACCCATTCCAGTAGCACATGGGCCTGTGTTTCCTTTAGCTCACTCTGCTGGAATAAATACTACCCACTCCAGTATTCTTGCCTGGAAAATTCCAAGGACAGAGGAGCCTGGCAAGCTACAGTTCATGGGGTTGCAAACAGTTGGACATGACTGAGTGACTAATACTTTTTTTTTCTTTTGAGTACTAGGCACAGTCATAAGCAGCTTTAGAGATGCTCTTTATACCGTATTCCATTTAATCCATCCTCCCTCCTCCACCCAGGTGACAGAACCAAGTCTATTCTCAGAGACATAAAAGAAGGCCCCTGGGACCACACAGTTAGAGCCTGGATCCTAACCTAGTCTTTCTTCTCTTTTCCCTCTCCTGTGCTCCCCCAAGACACATATTAAGCCTCTCTTTTATACACTAAATCATCCTTTCTTCCCCCATTTGGCAATCTAACAACAAGAAAAATAAAGCAAAACTACCATTTAAGAAACTTCAATCATTGTACTACTTGAAATCCTTTTTGGAATGAAGAATAATAATGATAATGTTGGGTTACATGTGAAAGGTGTGTTTCAAATATGAGTGGAAAATTAAACCAATGATTAGTAGTGGTAGGTCCAAATTATCTCAGGTTTGGTTAGTTTTGGCCAAGTTAGACGGATTAATATTTTCCATCTCATCACACCTTTACTTACAGATGAACAGGCTTTAACGTAACATGATCCTGGCAGTAGGAGTGTGCATCAAGTCCACCTATGAAATCAACTGCAAATACAACATAGCCCAACATGAGTAAGTGTGCAAATTCACATAACAGTAGATGATTTACAAAGAACACATGAAAAGCTAACAAAAATATTTATCACACAATGGAAGAATGTGTATTTAATATAAAGACTGTTCAAAATATTATCAGTGGTCAAAAAATGTGGAAATTTAAAAAAAATTTTTAATGGAGGATAATTGTTTTACAATGTTGTGTTGGCTTCTGCCATACATCAACATGGATCAGCCACAGGTATACACAGGTCCCCTCCCTCTTGAACCTCCCTCCCACCTCCCACCCCATTCCACCCCTCTAGGTTGTCACAGAGCACCTGAAAAAAATGGGGAAATTTGAAGAAACACACACAGAACTTGGGATCTTAGGGACTGAAAAATCACACTTGTTACTGGCTTTAGTAAAAAATGAAGTATACTAAATAGTATTAGATTTTAAATAATGTGCTTGTCCTTAGGCATACAAATATGCCCTTCCCCCTCATATATCAAAAGATATACCTTTTCTTCTTGTTGCCAGAAACCATTTTTTTTTCCTTAAGAATATTTATTGCATTATTAGAAAGACCTTTGAGAAGTCACAAAATATATGTCCTTGCCCTCTGTCTTCAAGCCATTCCTGACAAATAAGCACCTGCATTTTGCAGAGAAAGTTTCAACTTCTCTCTGGTAGTGTGGTACTTTCCTCATACTGCATAGACTCACTAATTTTGTTAATATTCTTTCTAATCTGTTTCCACTTTGATAAAAACCTCAGTCTTTCTTTTGCAAACCTAATGTCCATGGTTTATCTTAGCTTATTTCTCCTGTTTTTTTTTTTTTTCCTGCTGTAGTCCATTAAAGCTATTAATTAGGTCATAGCAAGCTCTGGTTATATTATAGTACTCTAACAAGTATCTGGGTGTATATGAACACCCTGAGCTTGGTATGTGTGTGTGTTTAGGTACACAAGATGTGAATATTTTATCATATTCTCCACTCAAGACAGGCATGCTAGTAAACTGTGATTTTGAGAAAGATGAATTAGCCTAGAAGTTCAGAGGGGCCAAGAAAAGCCCATCCTTTTCCTACCAAGGCACATAAGTCACCTGGACGCAACCTTAATGAGAGAAGTAGTGAGAGAAGAGTCAATCTGAGACACTAAAACGATTTTCCCAGGACTTCCCTGCTTGTCCAGGGGTTAAGAATCCACCTGCCAGTGCAGGAGACACAGGTTTGATCTTTCCTTAGGGAAAGGGAAAGGGAAAGGGAAAGGGAAAGGGAAAGGGAAAGGGAAAGTGAAGTCGCTCAGTCGTGTCCGACTCTTTGCGACCCCGTGGACTGTAGCCTACCAGGCTCCTTCCTCCATGGGATTCTCCAGGCAAGAATACTGGAGTGGGTTGCCATTTCCTTCTCCAGGGGATCTTCCCAACCCAGGGATCGAACCAGGGTCTCCTGCATTGTGGGCAGACGCTTTAACCTCTGAGCCCCCAGGGAAGCCTCCCACAATGCCTTGGGGCAACTAAGCCTGTAAGGCGCAACAAGAGAAGCCCTGGGATGAGAAGCTCTTGGGCAGCAAGAAGACCCAGCGCAGCCAAAAAAAAATAAATAAATAAAATACTTTAAAAATTCTTCTATTAAAAAAGGAGTCTTGTCAGAGAGAACTACCAGTGTCTAAAGGGGTCATTTAGTCAGATTAGATTAAGTTTTTATTAGATTAGATATTTAATCAAATATCCAACCCCTGACCTTGACCAATGGGTGAAAATTTAGAAGGAAAAATCACCTGATCAATTAACATTATTGATTAAAAATTGAATGGTCCAAAAAAAAAGTTGGGTAGTACTATAATTTACTGAACTGATATGGAAAATATTTTCATAGTTAAAGATACTATGACTTACAGAGGCACCTTTGGAAGTTGAAGGGTGTGTTAAAAGAATCAAAATTTAAAAAAACATACATTTATGAATAAAATATTCAATTAAAAAGTTATTTCAAAATAAAATTATTTATAAAAATGAATATGAAAATCAATATACATATTTATTAAAGCAGAATAAAAAGAAAACTTTATACTCATTTGAACATTAAAATGTAACATTAACATAATGATTATTTTTGGTATAAATTCATGTACTGCCATGAATCTGCTCCATGGTCCATGTCTATCTGTAAAATACCACATCACTGATCTTTTGGGGGAAAATATACACATATCTTTTCAATACAGTTTTATTATTTTTATAAATTTATTTACAATCTTATTCAACATTTATTTTTATGATTAGTAAAGTTGAAATTGCTGATATCTTGATTGCCTCTGTAAATCATAGTATTTTTAACTATGAAAATATTTTCCGTATCACTTCAGTTCAGTCGCTCAGTCATATCTGACTCTGCAACCCCATGGACTGCAGCATGCTAGGCTTCTCTGTCCATCACCAACTTCCAGAGCTTGCTCAAACTCATGCTGATAAATGCCAAGCAAATTTGCTACAGAAAGGACAGGTGTCATATAGTTTAGCCCAAATACTTTCCCAAGCACTGCAATTTTACCTCCATTTAGCACATTTTTCTGTGCCAAGAATTTTACAAGACACAAAATAACTTGCATTTATTTATGATACTTTTTAGACCTTCTCACAAATTAACTTTTTTCATTTTGGTGTAGAATATAAATTTGTCAAATAAAATGCAGTTCTGTCAAAAGAGTCTTTTCTCAAGTCAAGAGATTTCAAAAGGAAACTATGAAACTGAAAATTAAATTTCATGTAACATTTGAACTCTCAATATTTAATTTGTCCAGCTTGCTTGTTTTGTGAGCATAAATTTCTATGTTTTCCTTTTTTTGTAAGCTTTCACTTATTGCCATCTACTAAAGATTCAAAAGATGATTTTGGGGGTGCTTCATTTGTTGAATAGTTTGACTTAAGTTCTTCAACTGATCTTGAATGCAGTGCAGCTAAAATGTGGAAGACTCACTTATAAAATGCTCACAGTCACTTGGATTAATTTATGAAGTAGTTCTTTAAAGACAGAAATGACCCTAACTGATTAATGAAGAGAAGCCAAGAGAGAAAACGTATTCTGTCATCCCAAAGCCTTTGTTTTGTTTGCTTGTTTTCAACATCAATTGCATTACAAAAATATTTGCAGGGAAATGCAAACCAAAACCACAATGAGATACTACTTTATACTCACCAAAATGGCTATAAAAATCAGATAATAAATGTTGGTAAAGATATGGAGAAATTGGAACCCTCATGCACCGCTGGTGGTAATGTAAAATGTTGCAAGACAGGTGGTTCTTAAAAGAGGAAGTACAGAGTTACCATGCGTGATTGCATGCTCACTCATGTCTGACTCCTTGGGACCCCATGGACTGTAGCCTACCAGGCTCCTCTGTCCATGGGGATTCTCCAGGCAAGAATGCTAGAGTGGGTTGCCATGCCCTCCTCCAGGGGATCTTCCTGACCCAGGGATCGAACCCATGTCTCTTGCATCTCCTGCATTAGCAGGTGGATTCTTACTCCTAGGTATACACCCAAGAGAAATGGAAACATACGTCCACATAAAAATTTGTACACAAATTTTTAAATTCTCAATATTTAGTTTGTCTAGTTTGCTTGTTTTGTGAGCATAAATTTCCATGTTTTCCTTTTTTGTAAGCTTTCACTTATTGCCATTTACTAAAAGATTCAAAAGATGATTTTGAATCATTTTTGAAAATAGCATTATTCATCATATCCAAAAGGTGGAAAAAGTAGGTAATTAAGAAACTGAAAACATCAAGAATCTTTTATGAGTAGAACAGAACAATGTTGTTTTTGTCAACAGAAACCTGATATTTCCATATTAGAAAAATAGTTTTTTAAGCACACACTGACACTTCCCATTTGCCAGAGTAGGAATACAGTTTAAGTAAAGAGGTAAACTGAAGTGTTTATAGATTTTAAAGTTTTTAAAAATGATGCTTTAAAAAATGAAGTTGTTCTTTGACCCAACGAAATACTTGAAAACAACTCAGTAGGAAATACCTTCAGCTTTTTAAGCTTTCAGAGTGGTAGTTGTATCACACTGTTAAGAAAGTGAAGTGACTGTGCATTCTAAAAGTCACTGTAATGAGAAAGATGGGAGAACAGAAGCTGCTGAATTAAGGAGTTGCTCCAGTAGAAATAAGGAGATGAATTGTAATGAAACCTGAGAAGTAGCAGAAGAGGCATAGATGGGTTTTCAGAAATATTAGAAAAGGAAAATTAGAAACAAAACATCATGAAATCTGAAGCAATCACAGCAAGAACACCATCTAAGGGTCTTTGGCAGAAGAGTGGCCTGGGAGGAGATGAGGAAGACAGAAGTAGAGGGGTGTGCACAACTTGCTGAGTGACCTGCAGGATAATTGACTTGAATTCTCTGGTTATTAAAGTCTTAAAATGTAGAACAGAAAAATCAGCACAATTAAGAGCTGGCATCAATGGTGCAGAAAAGCCGGTTACAGAGAACATTGCCCTCTTCACCCATTCTCGGAAACTGAGGTGTTACTATAAAAGATCCCTTGGGGAGAGCCCACAGCCTGGAAAACCCATTGTTCGTAGTCCTTTCAAATGTATTTCCTGTGCCAACTTCCAAGCACAGAGCCAAGTGACTTCTTAGAACAAATTATGTTACTTGCAATGGAACATCTTTGTGGTTATTCACTTTCCCCATGGTAGATCCCAGACAGGGGCTCTCACTGACCTGGAGGAACTCCAAAGCCACTTTGGATTTATAGCATCATCTTACTGTACAAACACAGACTTGTTTTCCACTTGTTGGGCTTCCCTGGTGGCTCAGACGGTAAAGAATCCATCTGTAAAGCTGGATAACAGGGTTCCATCCCTGGGTCAGGAAGATCCCCTGGAGAAGCGAATGGCTACCCACTCCAGTATTCTTGCCTGGAAAATTCCACGGACAGAGAGGAACCTGGTGAGTTACAGTCCATGGGGTCACAAGAGTAAGGCACGACTAATACTTTCACTTTTCTTTTTTTCTCACGTTTCCACTTGTAAGAGATTCACAAGTGAGTCTTCTGTTTGACTACAGGGAACTTTTGGTCATCAGTGAGGTTTCCAATAGATAAGTCAGTATTACTTACTCAGGGCTTCATCCAGACACTGCAATCCCAACTGACACCTAAAGCAAGACAGGCCATTTTCAGTGCCCACTCAAGCTATCATTTATGTCCCAGGTTTAACTAGATTCACCCTGGTGGCTCAGCTGGTAAAGAACTCGCCTGACAATGCAGGAGATACAAGACATGTGGGTTCGATCCCTGGGTTGGGAAGATCCCCTGGAGGAGGGCATGACAATTCACGCCAGTATTCTTGCCTGGAGAATCCCCATGGACAGAGGAGTCTGGTGGGTTACAGTTCATGGGGTCACAAACAGTTGGACACGACTAAGTGTGCACGCACACACACAGCAGAGAATGAACCAGAATGCAGGCATTTTTTTTTCTGATCCAGCTCTGTTGCACACTGCCTTGTCTCTGACTGGGAAACACGGAGACACTCTACCATTGCATTTAGCTCAGAGAAATGAAAAGACTTGGGAGGATGAGGATCAATTAACGTATTTACTCTGAGCCTGCTTCTTGCTCTATCATTGTTCCCGCTATGTCGTTATGAGACTACTCTAATAAGCATTTATTTTATAGGTCGCCAGCAATACTGCTTAAGGGAGCATTGCTCAGGCTTGTAAAGAACTCAGATATGGGGGCCGTTACATTGTGATTTACTCATTCTGTGATAGGAATTCATAAGAGAAAAGCCAGGGCAGATGCTCGACATCCACTGAGTTCATGCAGTGAGAACCTTAACAGACCACAGGGAGGATTTTGCAGACCCCCGTAGGTAATGAAGGCTTTTAGGAGAGAGCGGTGGTTTCTGAGGGAGCTGGCAACTGAACTCTGCCTGCGTTACTAGGGAACGAGCTGGCCCACAGCATCGCTGATCTGCTGCCTCTTCCTGTCTGAAGAATCTGAGCTTTCAGAGGGCACGACCCGCTGAGCCAAATTGCAGACCATGGTGGGGCAGCTCATATCACACAGAGTGGGTCCAGGCATGGTGCCCCCATGGGTCTGCTGGACCTGGTGAACTTGACTGTGCCCTGAAACACCGCTGACCCCCAGAGGAGGTGGTTGGGGCTATGCAACTGCCTGCTGGAAATAACTTTAGGAATGTTAAGAGCTGTTCAAACTGGTAGATGACAGCCCATGGGCAAGCTTTATTAATGTTCATGATTGTTCTCTTTATAATATAGGAAATTTACCATCCCCTCCACCTTTCAGAAAGCCCTGGGAACTGAAGAAGGGAAGCTTCTCGCATGGGACCCCTGAGATGCTCAGGGAGAAGTCAGCCTCACTGGAGGGGCAGAGTCTGCCACCCTAGAGGTGGCCTTGGCCAGGTCCGTCTTCCAGCACATTTACCTCTTTTGGCCTGCTATCAGCCATGCAAAGTGGATCCATCTCACTTCATCTGGTCCCCCTCAGGCAAAGGCACTGATGTGGAAAGCTGATACTGCGCAATGACTCGGATGGCTCTGTGGCCTGGGAAACCCCGAGAGGTGTCACTGGGAGAGTCTGGAGGGTCTGGAAGAAACCACACATCTGTCTGGGGGTTCCAGTCCCTCCTCCTCTTGCGGGGTCCGGGTGGGGAGGCAATAAGAGGCCAGCTGTCTTCAGCTGGGGAGTGCATGCCCCAGGGGATGTGAGGACTTCCCAAATGGTGTGTAATTTAAGGTGGAGGTGGAAGTGTTAGTCGCTCAGTCATGTCCAACTCTTTGCGAACTCATGGCCTGTAGCCCACCAGGCTCCTCTGTCCATAGAATTCTCCAAGCAAGAATATTGGAGTGGGTTGCCATGCCCTTCTCCAGGGGACCTTCCCAACCCAGGGATTGAACCTGTGTCTCCTGCATTGCAGGCAGATTCTTTACCATCTTAGCCACCCAGGAAGTCGATTTAAGGTAGCCAATTCCAAAAGTGTTATTCCAAAACGTGTGTGTCCTGAGAAGGTACCTGTGGCCATTCTGGTTCTGGGTTCACTCATTCTCTTCCACAGCTATCTACTTTCTGCTTGACTGAAGGCATTTATCTCAACCATCTGGAGAGGCACTCATCTTATTGCACTTCCCAGGGTAAAAGGCTCCAGGGCACTAAACCAAAGCAAAGTTTTAATTTCTTATGAGGGATGATGAAGTAACAGCTACTAATGACAAGGTAGGTAGCTTCCAAAATAATGGAAGGAGGACATAGTTGATTTATCACTTGTAGTACTTTAAAATAATCTAACAATTTTTATTGAATTATGGTTAATTTACAATGTCCTGTTAGTTTCAGGTGTGCAGCAAAGTGTTTCAGTTATACACATATATTTATATATAGACATGACTGAGTGACTGAACTGAACTGAACTGATGTCTTTTTATAATCTTTTCCAATATAGGTTATTATAAGACATTGAGTATAGTGTTCTGTGATATACAGTACATCCTTGTTGGTCATCTATTTCATACATATTAGTGTGTATATTTTAATCCGAAACTGCTAATTTATCCTTCCCTAAAAAATGATTTTTGATAATGGAGCATATATACTTTTGACATGTACTGCAGCCACTTTATAATTCCCACTTATCCTATCTCCTTTCCTCCATTATGTTTCCTCTTTTGTGTTTATCACTGTTTACCATATTGTACTGTATATTTTGGGCTTTCCAGGTGGCTTAGTGGTAAAGAATCTGCCTGCCAATGCAAGGAGACCCAAGAGATGCAGTTTCGATCCCTGGGTTGGGAAGATCACCTGGAGAAGGAAATGGCAACCTACTCCAGTATTCTTGCCTGGAAAATCCCATGGACAGATGAGCCTAGCAGGCTACAGTCCATGGGATGGCAGAGTTGGACATGACTGAGCATGCACACACGCACTATATATTTTGTTAAAAAAAATTGATATCTGACTCCTTCACTATAATTTAAGTTCTATGAGATAAAAATTTTTATCTGACCTTGTCTGGTTTTGTTCACTGCTATCTCCCCAGAACTTAGAACAGTGCCTGGTACAAGGTAAGCTCTCAAAACTATTTAGGGAGAGAAGGAATTAAAACAGTTGAGTGACATTACTGTAACAAATTTCCTCCCATTCTTATATTGAAATGAGGTAAAAAGTACCTCAGGTACCTATTATATTCTAGCAATAACCAATATTCATCTATGAATACATGAACTAATTGAAACAAAACCACCCTGTCCATTTTATTAAGAGGTACCCTTCCAATAAATATTTCATTTTATGTTTAAGACTTGTTCATCAATATCTGCAATGCATTTATGTTTGCTCATGTTGGTAGAGGATAACTGCCATTATTCTAAAGTGTCACTAGCTCAGTCGTGTCTGAATCTTGGCGATCCCATGGACTGCAGCCAGATTCCTCTGTCCATGGGATTCTCCAGGCAAGAATACTGGAGTGGGTTACCGTTTCCTTCTCCAGGGGATCCTTCCAACCCAGGGGTCGAACCTGGGTTTCCAGCATTGCACGCAGATTCTTTACCATCTGAGCCACCAAGAAAGCCCACTGTTATTCTAAAGATAAGCTTCAAATGCTAAATCTGATTTTGCCAAAATAAGGAAGGCACATTTTTTATTTTTAAAGATCATACCCACAATATTTGTCGTATCATACTCTGTTACATTTGATTGTTGTTTGTTGTTGTTTAGTTGCTGAGTTGTGTCTGACGCTTTGTGACCCCGTGGACTGTAGCCTGCCAGGCTCCTTTGTCCATGGGATTTCCCAGGAGAGAATATTGGAGTGGGTTGCCATTTCCTTCTCCAGGCGATCTTCCCAATTCAGGGATAGAACTCACATCTCTTGCATTAGGCAGGCCTTGGCAGGAGGATTCTTTATCACTGAGTCATCAGGGAAGCCATTTGATTGAGCTAGACTTTAATAATGGCAGATTATTAATTAGATACGCATTTTATAGCCATACAAAAATTTGCAACTATTAAAAGTAAACAGTTTTTTTTTTTTTTTTGGTGGGGGCATTGTTTTCACAATTGTGTAGTATTTGAATTACATCCTAAAATTCTGTTATTGTAATGATAAGCTTTACATTGAATTCTTGCTAACGAGACATTTGATTTGGTTGGTGCTAGCGGTAAAGATGGAGAAGGCAACGGCACCCCACTCCAGTACTCTTACCTGGGAAATCCCATGGACGGAGGAGCCTTGTAGGCTGCAATCCATGGGGTCGCGAAGAGTCGGACACAACTGAGTGACTTCACTTTCACTTTTCACTTTCATGCGCTGGAAAAGGAAATGGCAACCCACTCCATTGTTCTTGCCTGGAGAATCCCAGGGATGGCAGAGCCTGGTGGGCTGCCGTCTATGGGGCTGCACAGAGTCGGACATGACTGAAGCGACTTAGCAGCAGCAGCAGCAGTGGTAAAGAACTCACCTGCCACACCTGCCAATGTAGGAGACTAAGAGGGGTGGGTTTGATCCCTGGGTTGGGAAGACCCCCTGGAGGAGGGCATGACAACCCGCCCCAGTATTCTTGCCTGAAGACTCCACTGGACAGAGGAGGCTGGTGGGCTACAGTCCATAGGGTTGTAGAGTTGGACATGACTGAAGTGACTTAGCATGCACTCTTGAGCCATTTTTTTTTTTAAATGCTTTTAACTGGCATTGCTTTTATTCTCTAGTCCTTTTTCCTCACAGTAGCACAGACACTGAGGGGAAATCACTCTCTTTTTTCTTGGTATTTCAAGTCACTCTATGGGATTCTTTGTACGTAATACATCCCCTTTGTGCAAAGTGTGCAGAGTGACATTTCCCCAGTGCTTTCAGTGTTATTCCTTTAGGTGCATGGGTACACTTATTCTATGACACTATTTGAATAGAAACTACAAAACTTCTATTTCGTCTTCTATAAATCTATACAGTTTTTCAGTAAGGATACCATGGACAGTCTCTAGCATTTTGTCTTGATTCTTGTGTGAAGGGAACCTGGTTATAGTGTCCCTACGAGGTGCTTTGATAATAAAGCATCTGTTGCTGTAATTTCTTCTCTCTCTCTTGACTGCTAGAGTTGTATCATCTTTATAAAAATGCCTAGGACATCCCGGCTCCTACAGCCATCTTCCTCAATGCACACATACACTTCTTAGTTTTCATTTTCTCATATTCAGGAAGAAAGGACCTAGGTTCTTTTCTTTTTCCTTCTTAATTTTCATCTTTAATAGTATATTTGCTTTTATAAAATTAGTTTTTGTTGGCATAGCATTGCCTCACAATGTTGTTTGTTTCTGCTGTGCAGGAAAGTGAATCAGCTATATGCTTACCTATATCCCTTCTTCTTCTTTTTTTTTTTTTTAAATTGTTTTCTATTCCCTTTAAAGTGCTTCCCAGGTGGCACAGTGGTAAAGAATCCCCTTGCCAATGCAGGAGACGCAGGAGATGTGGCTTCAACTCCTGGGTCGGGAAGAGCCCCTGGAGTAGGAAATGGCGATCCTCTCCAAGTATTCTTGCTTAGGGAATTCCATGGACAGAGGAGCCTGGTGGGCTACAGTCCATGGGGTCACAAAGATTCACACAGGGCTGAGCATGCACGCATGCACGCACACACATTCCCTTTAAAGTTACTCAGGTTTTTTAAAGCCACATAAGTTGTACTCTTTTCCTTTTGTAGATATACTGCTAACCCTTTGGTTCATCTTCATCAGTAACTGGGTGGAATGGCTGCTTACTATTAACAACTGCAATTTGGCTTTCCTGAAGTCTCTTTCAAAGTTTTTATAAGTTTTCAATTACTGTATGCTCAAAATCAGGGGTGGCTGAAGGCCTTTGCGTCATTACTATTGGGCTCACTTAGAGGAATATTTTATTCTAGAGAAAACAAGATTTTTAAAAATTCTGAAAACACCTCCCTTTTCTATTTTTGGAGCTCCCTTTTCATTTTTTAATTTGGATGAATTTCCTCTTTTGTTTTTCTCATGGGTCCACATTTCTGAAGGCAGATGTTCCCATAATCAGAGCACACAGTTTCTTTCCACTTTAAAATTTTCTGTGAGTATATAATACTTAAACAATGGCACAGTGAATTTCTAAGATCTGTTTGGGGTCAATAAAGCAGAACGGAATGATTCAGAGAAAAAATATTAAACTAAAAAGGTAAGGGCTAAAAAAAGCTCTAAGAATTTGTCCAAACGGGTACATTTTCCCCCCTTATACAATGCATTTTTCTTAGTTATTAAATTTTTCCCCAATATATTTTTATCACTCATTTAAATCTAGCTAATGTTTTCCTTTGCTCTATAAATCAAGTGACAAATACTTGTTGACTTTGAAGTCTCTATAATTCAGTTTTTCCTGTCTGCTTCTACACTTTTGAACATTTCCCCTTTGAATATTCTTTTTCCTTTTAAAAATAGCCTCTATTATTACTTTTGGTTTTCCAATTTCTAAGACAGACTCCATCCCCAAAATGCCATTTCTTCTGAGATCATTTTATAAATTCCTTTCTCTTTCTATGAATGACTGTTCAAAGAAAATTGAGTCTGATCATATTCTTCCCAAGATTAAATCTTTTCATTGATTCCACATCATCTATCAGAGCATCCCAGCTGTTGAGACCTGAGTAGGTACAGCTGACAGGATATTGATTCCCTAATTCCCTGGTGTGTGGGTGGTGGGGACGGGGTGGGGCATGCTCACGTCCGCATGCTTGCTGAGCAAGACTGGGGGTAGCTAGTGGTCTGGGGTGCTCATTTATTGCTGGGAAAAAGTAACTTATTTGTCACAGTGTGCCTCATAAATTTTGACTTTTCTCTATAAGTGCCAAGATATGAAATAGGTTGGGACTCACTTGCATGGAGAATCCCATGGACAGAGGAACCTGGTAGGCTACAGTCTATGGGGTCACAGAGTCAGACACCACTGAAGTGACTTAGACTTAACACAGGTATAAGCCAGAATCCAAGGTCCCTCAAAGACTGACCCTGTTGTTCACTTAGTGAACTGAACACACCCCATACTCATCACTTCCTGAGTACCCCATGGTTTTCCCACACTAGTTTGACATATCTTTTTGCCAGCGTTTTAATGTCCTCTTCCTTGTAATTTTCTTCATATAGACCATGTTCTCATGCTCTGAGCAGCCAGGCTTGATGCTCTGACAGACAATTAGCTTCCGCTGATTTTTTCCAGTGCATCTGATTCACTTTATGCAGACCATGATCTGTGCTTCACTCGTCCATCATTATTTACATACCTGGCTCACTTATTAGACGTGAGATCTCCTAAGAAAGGGACCAAGGCTGATTCATCTCTGTATCCTTGCAGTTTTTCAGTAACTGTTTCTTGAACTAATGAATCAAATGAATAAAGGATTAGCTACTTAAACTTGTTTAAGTCCTAAAATTACACAATAATATTCTGGATCTGGACTATACTTTCAGACACGGAAAGATCAATTTCTACAGAACAAGAAGAGATTTTGGAAAATGCCAAATCTAGTTGAGCACTGCAAGAATTGGCAGCCTACCTAAAATATAGAAATAACACAGAATACCATCAGGAGATACGGTTGAAAGAAATTAAGTGGAATGTCAACAGAACATCTGAGTCAAACGGGAAGACATTAAAATGTTTTAAAGGGTTAGTGAGTATAAAGCCAACCAGAAAGAGATTCTTGATAGGAGTAAAGTCTTGTGTCTACTCAAATCTAACATAATCTGAGTCCCAATGCTGTGGGCTGCTGAATTAGTCACATTGGAAGGATATGGCATGAGATCGCCTCTTGTTCCACCAACTATTTTAAAAAGCTCTGAACCTCCATTAGTGGAAAGTGAGAATTGCCTTGGAATTGAGCTCCTGCTTCCTAGTTGAAAATTCCTTAAAGTGAAAGAAAGTGAAAGTCACTGTCGTGTCTGACACTTTGTGACACCATCGATCAAAGCCCTCCAGGCTTCCCTGTCCATGGAATTCTCTGGGCAAAAATACTGGAGTGGGTTGTTATTCCCTCCTCCGGGGGATCTTCCCTCCCTGGGGATCAAACCCAGGTCTCTTGCATTGCAGGCAGATTCTTTACCTTCTGAGCCACCAGAAAAGCCCTTAACATGCAGCAAACTCATATCATCTGAGATGTTTACTTAATGGAGAAATAAATTCCAACATTTATTTCGACATTTATTCACCGTGGTGGCTCCACCATTTTGAACATGTGATTTCCAAAGCTGGTCTGTAACCAAGAGGCAGAAAGGGGAAGAACATGGAGAATCACATAGGGGAGGATTTGGGGGCCATGCCTGGAAGTGAGGGTGTCTCTTCTGCTCACATTCCATGATCTGGAATTCAGTGTCATGGGATACCCAACTGCAGGGAACTTGGGAGATGCAACCCAGCGGTATGCCAGAAGAAGAAGACACAAATGGCAAATAGCTGGCAAGCCCCCGACACAAGCACATACGTCCAAGCTTGGCAGTTGACTGAACTGTATTCAGCAAAGAAAGATGTTCTGAAGGTATGCCATTTACTCTAATCTAGACTTTGTGTTCTTCTTATAATCAGAGAGCAAGAGCAAACAAAAGAGAGGCGAGAAAGAAGACAGCAAGAGCAGACAAAGGTTTGATACCTGGGCCGGGAAGATCCCCTGGAGGAGGGCATGACAACCCGCTCCAGTATCCATGCCTGGGAAATCCTATGGACAGAGGAGCATGGCAAGCTACAGTCCATAGAGTGGCAAAGAGTCAGACAGGACTGAAGCAACTGAGCACGCACGCACAGCTTTATTCATAAGCTGAAGAAAAAGATCCAAGGAGAGGAAGAAACTAGGATGGGGATGGGAAAAAGAGGTAAGGCCAGGGAGGCGGAGAGAGAATCATTAATGACACCAGCTGCCTGAATACGTGGGAAGGACAGACAGAGGAGCCACGAGAGCCCCAGGACAGAGTGAAGCCCCCCTCTTCTGTGTCAGCAAGAAGAAAATCTTGGATTAATATGGACAGCTCTGATGGGAGAGAGACCCGAGGAGCCTGCGGGAAGCCACGTCTGCTGGCTTGCCTTCTCTATATCTTAGAGTCTCAGGCTGTCAGTGCAGAGCAGAGGAGGACAAAGATGCCACAATTACATCACCTGTCTCGGCTTCATGTCCTCATTCCTAAAATGAGAGTAAGGACTCCAAAGTTGCAGTGTAGGGAGCTTTAAGGCTGCAGTTTTCACGGACCAGGAGACGCCGTTGATTTGGAATGCATGAGAGGAAGAAGCAGAGGGGGCCCTCACACACGTGCCCTCGTGGGGCAGCATCAGGGCCAGTGGGTAAGGCACATGCTTCTCTGCTGCTCAGGGACCGATCACCGGGCAGCTCTGGGATGGCTGGAGAGAAACGAGGGCTCGGCGTACCCGTGGTAGGGCTGGCTGAGCAGCTCGGTTGGATGACTGAGAAAGGTGGAGATGAGTTGGGATGGGGCTACTGACTTTAGAATTAAAATGGAGATACACGGGACCATGGCAGAATACTGCTAGCTCCTCTCTCCCTTGGGTTTCTAAATTCTCCCACTAATAATGCATTATTATTGAATAAATAATAAAAACTATTGCCCAGGATCCACATAAAATCCTTGCATTCCCCCCTTTCTTTTTCTTACTGCATTTAGGATGCCATGAGGATGTGAACTTTCTTTTTTCAGTTGTTCCCTCATAATCACCTCTGGCTCCCAAATCTCTCATCTTCCATTCTGTACCATCTGGATGGCAGATCCTTCAGTCTTCCTTCTCAGGGAAGGGCATGCTCCACAGCTTGGACTCTTGGTAACCATAAGAACCTGGGAGCTCCAACCTATCTGACCCTGGCTGTAGGGAGATGAGATCATGTCTCTTTTGAGTTGACAGGCATCTGTGTAGAGGGCTTGCCGTAAGGGGTGAAGCTGGTTTTCACACTGCCTGGGCTGTTAGTCTGGAGCAGAGAGATGAGGATGTCTTGAATAGCTACCTGATATTTACCATTTGGAAATGAATGAAGAAAAGGTGATGCACTTGATGGTGCCTTGAAATATTCCCGGCTCTGGGCGTCATCCAGAGGGCTGTGATGTTAGAGCTGAAAGTGCTTGGGTGACCCCTAATGGGAGATTCTATTTGTTAATGGGCACAGAGCTAGGTATTGGCAGAGTGAGGACCACTTTCATTTAAAAATTTTCTAACATACAGTTTCAAGTGGAAACACAGAAAAATCAAAGCCGTTTCTGACTGTCACTTCACTTTGCCATTTCACTGTGAGGTTAGCCCTGACTTTGGAGCTAGTTTTAGTAAGATGGCTTTGCTATCTTGACTCCATGGAGAGTCCCTCCTTGACTTACTGGTTTGGGGAGCTGGGTGTTGATGACATCCCTCTTGAGAGACACTGGGACATGTAAAATCCCCCATCCATGAAATCACCGATGTTTTTGATGCTGACTCTGGGCTCTTTCTTCAGTCTTGAGGCTGGGCAAGTACAGGGCTTGTAAGCCTGTGGGGTGCAGCCCAACAACCCTCAAACATCCACATATCGCAAAGCTCACAAAATAAAAAAAACGTTTTCTCTTCTGAGGATCATCCAGGCCTCGTCTGCTTTCTCTCTGTCCTCTACTGCCTGACTTCTGGGTCACATTATTTTTCTAAGGCTTTTCCAGACATCACAAAATAAAGGAAGGGAAACTGGAAATTAACACTCAGACTGGTCAGTTTCCCTCCCATTAGCTTCTCCAGTGAATTCTCAGCAGGACCTAAGTTCACATCATTGCTATGGTACTATCACCTCGTTCTCTTAACAGGAATTCACGGAAAGACAGGCAAATACATGAACACTAGTCTATGGGAAGCCTCAAGGACAGCAGATATGCAATTATTTTTCCAAAGCTTGTGCTTCCTTCCAATAAAGTTTCCCAAACTACATTAGCAAGGGTCGAACAGTTGTATGAGGAGGTATATTGAGATTTTCAAAATAAAATACTGAACCCACATCTGGGGAATTTGTTTTCTTTTCAAAAACTTTTCAAAAACACGTAGGGTTTTCAACGTACATTTCTCGAGCCATTCAACATATACGTAGTAGGCTGGGCTTTTCAAGCCCAACAGATGCTCCATTCACAATTTGCAACCTAATATCAGATGAAGCAGAGCTAGCAAAGATCCTCTGAAAAAACCTGACTATATTTATAAAGTTAATACTATTTGTCAGCGTCTTTGCTTCCCCTCCACACTTCCTTGAATTAAAAAAGGTATTTTTAGGAAAACTGACAAGACAGTAGCCATCCCACAAGTTCATTTTCAGCAGTAAATGGTTCACAAACAAGATGTTGACATATTTTTACTATTACAGGTTCCAAATGCCCTGGTCTCACAAAAGTGTTCAAAGAGACTGACAGATATTAAAAAGAGAAATAAAAAGTGAAACAGATATAAATAGGCTTTTTCATGAGAATGAATGATGAACAGTATTGACCCTACCTAGCAGCACTCTTGCTTTTGTGAGCTTTTTATTTCACTGTCTTTGACCTGCAATCATAGTCTTTATAGGAAATGGCGAAAGAGTCTGAAAGGTAACTAAGATGGGTGGCTGGAAATAAATGTTTCCTCAAGCATTTATTACCCTTCAGAAATGTCCATCAGCTGAAATGTTAGTCCCATAGAACCACTTAAGCACTGCAGAGGAGAGAGGCAGGTAGTTATTAATTTTTAAGGATGGCTGACAGCTTTCAGTCCATGAGCAAGGCTTAACTTTGCATTTTGAATAATGCAGAGATTTTCATTAGTTAGAATAGGAATCGAAATGATAAATGCTATATTGTCTGCCAAAATACTATGACATTACAGTGTCTATTTGCAGTTACCTTTCAGAAGAAGCTTTCTAGAAGTATGCTTAGATAAGCTGAAAGGCTACCAGTATTGTTTTCTTATTTGATGTTTACATTTTGGAAACACAATTCAAAGGACACATCTTCTCGATTGGAGGTTGGTAATGCCCTCTCGCTAGCTCAATGGTGGCTCCAAAGGGCAGTTCATTATTACCTGACAGCTAAGTGTTGGCATAAATTGCACTAGTCTATGGGATCAATGCAATCGGTTTCAGACTTTTTTTTTTTTTTTTTTTGCTCACATCTACCTTCTGAAGACTCTGGGACAATTTAATTACAACTGCACTTAGATTCCCACTTCTTTCAATAAAAAAATGTAAGATTACCCTCACTTTGAGAACTATCAGACTAAAAGGTTTGTGATTGCTTTTTACTGTCATCTTGCTTCCAGCCAATTATCATGTCAGGTTCGTCTGGGGCGTATTTACTTCATTTTGAGCACCCAAGACACTTTTGGCTCTAAGTATTATTTGAATTGATGGTAACACAACTACTTTATCTGGATGTCTCTTGGTAACTTAATGTATGATCCTAGTAACAAACACTAGAATTAAACCATTAATAGAATAAGCTGCTAGCAGCTGCTTCAACGACAGTTTCACGGGCATTAAAATAGCTGATTCAGAGATTTTTATACAGAAACGTAAGGTAGTTAAAGATTCTAAAATCAGTGAAACCATAATATCTGCCAGTAGCAAGCTGATTCATATACAGACATTATTATGCTGAAAAAGGCTGATAGAAGGTCAAAAATCTTTTACTCAATTTAAATGAATCTTCTATTTTGCATGTCATTTTGCATTTCCAAATTTAGCTTAAAATCACAAGCTTCAAGGAAAATTCTTTTATATATTTATTCTACTAGATAAAAGACTATTGATTAATCTGCCTGCCCTCACACAAGACGGTAGGATGAATGAAGAATTGGCATAATTTGAGAACCTCTGATCAGTTCAGTGAGGAGAAGAAAGAAGATCCTTTTGGTACCTGCTCAGAAGTACTTTATAAGGTATTCAGCTAGGATTTATCAATCAATGTATTAATATCATGCTTTGGAGAAGCATTTATACAGCCCCAATTCTAAAAATTTTGTAAGGTCCCAATTCCAGTTAAAATTGTCCTAGCTCAACTGGTTGTTTTTGGCTGTGCAGACTGTCTTAGCTGTGCACTGGAAGCATTCTGCTGATTTTCAGTACGTAAACTTTGTAAGATTGCAGAATTACTACTGGAGCACCTGAAAATATAACTTCTGAAGTTAACCTCATAGTTGGAAGTGTTGTCATTACAACAGCACTTTTGAAATGTCAGAAACTTTCCAGATCAACTAGCATTAAAAAAGATAGCCACAAGCAGGCACAAAAGAGATGATGTGGGAAAAAAAAAAAAAAGAGATGATGTAGTATGTTTGCATATTTTCACTGCCTGGTGAGTTTAATCTCAAGGTCTAGTATTTCTTCCAGTTAACTAAATAAATCCTCTTTGTTAACTGGATTCCAGTTCATACACCATGAGCTGTACCTATTTGGTGGTAAGAATTCACTCTTTTGCAATTATGTTATAGAAAGAAGTTGTAACAGTTAACTAGACACTTATCCTCATTTTTTCAAAAAAGAGCCAACTTTACAACCCAGACAGTAACTGCAGTGATATAACCAAATCTCCGGGATGGTTGGTTATGATTGATTTATCTAATAATAATTTATTTTTAAAAAGCAAATTAAAGTTTTTTGGTATAACATGAACCTATAATGAAATTGTGCCAAGAAGTGCCTTACAGATTAGCAGGTGTTCCATAAATGCCAGTTGTTGGCCTATGTTGCTAAGGTTCTTGTTTCCTTTACGGAGTTTATATACATACGTAGTTCTTGATATACTGTATTATCCTATTGATGTTATTGTTATTAGTCAGATTTCAAAATTCTGCAGCCAGCATACTTATAACTGGTGATAGATAAAGCAACCCTAATTTTCTACTCTGAAAGACATTTAGGTCTCTGATGAAAAGTTACTAAAATGATACAGCAGCAATCCGTAGGCATCCCTGTCTCTCTGCATTCTCTTGCATGACTTGGATTGAGAGCTTCCATACTTAGTGCCATGTTATTTGTGTGCAGGATAGTTTGTAAATGCTTGATTGTAACTTTACTGTATTGATTTTAATCATTTAAAATTCCAAATATAAAAGATTTCATGATCCTGTAATGATTAGTTTTGGAAGCTAATCTCATGCAAAATAAACCCAGAAGCAGATAAAATAATACTTACAGGTATCCTCTTCTTCCATGAAAATACTGATCACATAACAGGCATACACAAAACCAACCAACTGCAAAGAAGAAAAAAAAATCTTGAAAATCTAATTAAAGAGACCGTATAATCAGTAGATAAAGAATACACAGTAGTATCATCTATGAATTTGTAACATTTAGGAAAAAACCTTAAATGCTATTTAAATATTTTAAAATAATAGCTATGATTTTAAAGAACCCTTTTCATTTAACTTAGGTTTAATGACTTTCTAAAGTAGTACACAGAAATGGGAAAAATTATAGATATATTTTACTTAGATTTTGATTTGGAACAAATTACAGTTATTTCCCTTAGATTTTGATTTGGTATTTACAGTTCTCATATTTTAAAATCACCACAGGTTATTCAGAACATACATATTTAAGTTTTTACTATTTGTAGAGCAATTTGTAGCACTTTTCATTATCACTACAACTATTTTAATGTTTAATCACCACAAGGGGAATCAAAATATGTTCATTGTAAATTAAATACCAATCATTTATTTAATTATGGAAAATGCTTTGAGAATGTAAATTCTAATTAAATGTTAAATTGTTTTGTTAATTATAAATGGCCAGCTGTGAACACCAGGTATGCTACTGCTGCTTGGTCACTTCACTCATGTGCAACTCTGGGACCTCTGTGGACTGTAGCCGGCCAGGCTCCTCTGTCCATGGGATACTCCAGGCAAGAATACTGGAGTGTGTTGCTATGCCCTCCAGGGGATCTTCCTGACCTAGGGATCAAACCCAGGTCGCCTGCATTGCAGGCCACCTGGGAAGATGCAAACACCAGGTATATTGTTCTCCTTTCTTGATTGCTCCTCCTTTGTTTCTGTATCTCCTCCTTTCCCTAATTTGTAACTATTTCAATCTGCCCTTTGGAACTCAGGGAATGTTTCAGAGGCTGAAGCCATTTTCTCACAAAGAAACAGGGACATGAAGAGGCTTTTGTACCCAAGGGGGCGCCACAGGATCCTGCTTGGTTTCAGGGGCTAGGATGTGTGTGTGTGCCCGTAGTCGACAGGGTAAGGCCTTCTGAAGAGAGCTGGAACCCACCCAAGAGAACAATATACTTTGAGTTCTTCTGCAGCCCAGTCAGAGGAGGGCTCCCATTTTCTCACAGGCTATGGCTAGTACTTTAGAAATACATGTGACTTTCCGACTTGCAGTCCAGGTGAGGCTGTGTGAGTGTGTGCTCAGTTGTTAAGGCATATCTGACTCGTTGCAACCCCATGGACTGAAACCTGCCAGGCCCCTCTGTCCATGGGATTTCCCAGGCAAGAAGACTGGAGTGGGTTGCCATGTCCTCCTCCAGGGGATCTTCCTGACCCAGGGACTGAACTTGCATCTCCTGTGTCTCCTGCATTGGCAGGCAGAGCCTTTACCATTTAGTCACCTGGGAAAGTGAAGTCGCTTAGTCGTGTCTGACTCTTGGCGACCCCATGGACTGTAGCCTACTAGCTCTTCTGTCCATGGGATTTCCCAGGCAAGAATCTGGAGTGGGTTGCCATGTCCTCCTCCAGGGGATCTTCCCGACCCAGGGATCGAACTTGCATCTCCTGTGTCTCCTGCATTGGCAGGCAGAGCCTTTACCATTTAGTCACCTGGGAAGCCAGAGTCAAACCACACATTATTTATTGTTAAAGGCTCATTTTTCTTCAGTTTTTAGAAAATGAATACATACATAAATAGAAACAGAAGCAATATTTTCTCCTTACGTTCCCAGCTGCTATCTTGTTCACTCTTTTCAATACACATGTTCTTCTTTGGACTCCTTGATGTAGCTCTTTGGATGAATATGCCCTACCGTGGGGAACTGACTTTGAAGATGGCCCACTAACTTGAAGAGCAGTTCAGTGAGTTCAGGTGACATGAGTCCTAGTGGCATAAACAGGCAGATCACACCCTTTGAACACGAAAGAGCTAGACAAAGTGACAGCCAAACAAATCAGGTCTCCTCGTGTGCAGTGTGACCAAGATGACTGATACTCTGGGTCCTACTCCCTCGGCAAGGAGGAGGTTGGTAGAAGACTGAATGGATCGTATTACAGTAAGAACATTTCTGACCTAGTTTCGTTACTTTGGTTGCAGACCACTGTTTAGATGCTACACAGTTTGTTTTATCTTGGTAGTTGCATATTGGATAGGTAGCCCATAGTTGCTTGATAGCTTAGGTAATCCAATAATTTTGCCCGCACAGTGAACTTAGGTAAATTAAATCTCACAAGTCATTATTTTTCCATTTACGTAGGTGAAAGATAAGCAAAATGTTTTGATTGAGTGTTGTAGGACTTTTCTAGCATAAAGTTAAGGCTTTCATGACAGTTTAGTGCTACAGTGAATATTCCTTTTCTACTTTCCTAACAGACTATATATCTTTACAAAAAAAATCTAACACTTCTACTTACACATTTATGTTGATTTGAAGTAAGATAAATTATTGTTTTATCTTCATTGATATCTTTTGAGATGACAATGATGTCTATATTAGCCTATTATTAGCCTCTCTGACAGGGAACATATATATATATATATTTAGCATTGGCTCATTCCATTTGGCATGCTGGATCCATCGGCATTTACTAGTTGGTTCATTGGCATTTCCTGGAAGGAAGGCCAGAGAATTGACTAGAAGGGCCCATGAGAGCAAACTCAGTGAGCTCAATGCTGAAACACAGTTTTCACATATCAATATGCAGAGCTAATCTGACAGGGTTGAAAAAAATCCCATCCTGATAGAGAAATTTTAACTTAAAATGAAGTCTATCCCACCTCCTCTGGTTTGCCTTCCAGTTGTTACAAGAGACCTGGAAAATAGTAGCTGTTAAAGTGCAAGTTAGGTAGTCCTGATTCCATCATTTGAGTAAGCTGAAATTTAGGGAGAGGTTTCGGGTTAGGATGAGACATTGAGCAGTTAGTAGGACTACATAAGAAGATGATCACAGATGTACTTTTTAAAAAAAGTTATTTATTGATTGATTTTTGTCTCACTGGGTCTTTGTTGTTGCACTGGGGCTTTCTCTAATTGTGGCGAGCGGGGATCACTCTTAGTTGTGGTGTGTGGGCTTCTCATTTTGGTGGCTTCTCTTGTTGCAGAGCAGAGGCTCTATGCTCACGGGCTCCAGTAGTTGCAGCGTGCAGGTTCTAGTGTGTGTGGGCTTTAGTTGTCATGGTATATTGGCCTACGTGAATCCATCTTCCCAACCAGGGATCGAACCCATGTCCCTTGCATTGGCAGGCGGATTCTCAGCCACTGTACCACTGGGGAAGTCCATAGATGTACTTTTATAAAAGCAAAAGAAGCAAACTCAATTGAATAAGTTTTCAAAAAATATGTTTTTATTTAAGTCTTATTTATCTTGTATTTCTTCCCTGCATTTTAGGACCATGCATTATTTTTAAATTATTGGGTTAATTGTGTTTCTGAAAAGACTGTCTATGTACTTAAGATTATTGGTCAATATATTTATTTCTCTTTTTCCAAATGAGTCTTTTAAATAATAGAAAATAAGATCAGGTTCTTAGTTATACTGGCATCACACTATTCTTCCCTAGTTGGTGAAATATTTTGTTAATGAAATGTGAGAACACCCAGTTTTAAAGAAACAAAGAAATGCATAGCATAGCAACAGAAAATTTGCAGATCCAATTGTTTATTAATGGATCTTAATAATATCCTGATAGATGAAACGAAAGGAATTTTGGGTAACTGAAATATGCAATACCATTAGCTGGAAACAGAATGATAAAGACCTGCCATATTGGAAATATTAGATTACTGTCCAGGTCTTCAAACAGAATTTGCCAGTCATAATCTTAATATTATAACAAAATTAATTAAAACATATCCTTTTACTTTTGCTTTATTGATTGTCATACTAATAAATTATTTACTCCTCAAATTACTTTTGCTCTCATGATTAACCAAACTGCTATTTCATTAATAACGCTATTCTCATGAGAACATGTCTAGACATCATGTTAATGACTGATTGTAGATGGCTGACTGTTGTGTAATTCTTGGTTTCCCAGAATATGAGTTGAAGTAGTCCCCATGGCTTTCTGCTTATCTCTAAGAAATGGAATAAAATGCATTCTTGCCAATAGCAAAGACACAAAATAAACAACATCAGGATAATAATCCTGATTATTTCTGCTTCAAATAAAGTTTTGAAAGAGTCATTCATTTTAAAGACATCTTTTTTCTCTTCTGTTAAAGACACCCATCTCTATGGTTATAACATTCAAATGATTTTCTCCTTCATATTATAAATTCTGACTGCATAAATTCCATCTTTTTCAATATATCAAATGGATGCAAATGGCCTAAGACTAGATTCTAGCACCTTTGTGTGTGTGTGAAGGGATTGATTAGTTTTTGCAGGTAGGATTTGTACAGGAGATTGATTTGGCCTGCAAGCCTTGTAGGGCTTCCCAGGTGGAGCTAGTGGTAAAGAATCCATCTGCCAGTGCAAGAGACACAAGAGATGTGGGTTCAATCCCTGGGTCAAAAAGATCCCTTGGAGAAAGAAATGGCAACTCCCTCCAGTATTTTTGCTGGGAAATCCCATGGACAGAGGAGCCTGGCGGGCTTGTATAAGGATTGACAGGATTAGATTTCACTCATGCAGGACAACTAACCGTGGTCTGTGTGTCCTGTTAATTGTGGGTCTTGTTAAGAATAAGTCAAAGAAATGAAAATCTCTACAAGCCTGATGTCTTGTGTATGTACTCGGCCTCTTCAGTTGTGTCTGACTCTTTGAAACCCCATGGACTGTAGCCTGCCAGACTCCTCTGTCCATGGGGTTCTCCAGGCAAGAATATTGGAGTGGGTTGTCATGCCCTCCTCCAGGGGATCTTCCCCACCGAGGGATGGAACCCGAGTCTCCTGCATGACAGACTGATTCTTTACTGCTGAGCCACTGGGGAAACCCCTGAGTGTCTTAAGAGATCACTTTTCATTGGAGTGGATGGTGAGAAAAACTCATTTAGGGACTGCAGAGAGGAAAACTTGTTCAGTACTTGCCTTAGGAGAGAATTGGGAGATTTGAGGGAAGCCAAAAGGATTCATGAACAAAAATAAGTCCCCAATACTATCCCAAATTTCCCACCACTCACGCCAACATTTAAGCCCTAAAGCTTAAGAGAATCTGTAAGGAAGGAGGGAAGTTTTTCTATTTAACAAACAGATTCTAAATGGCTCTTTGTTAGTCCAAATTTTTCCTCAAGTCCAAAATTACTTTATAAAAGTTTTGGCCCAAGTCCCTCCCACGGGATGCAGGCAGAGGCTGGCATGCTTAGCTCTTAGCTCTGCGTCCCTACAGACGTCATTAAGTTGAACATTTGTGAGTAGAAAGCATCTGCGTGTAATTTATTTGGGTTAAGGTGTTAAGTTACTTATAAAAGAAACCACAGCTACCTAATGTCAAGAATGTGCCGGGTTTGGGATTTTACTCTATGTATAATCTAATAAGTAAGCCTGTTACTTTTTCATGGATGCTGGGCCAGAGACTAAGGACTTGACTATTCAGGGTACAGAAGCCAGAATGAACTTCACATCTCTTTGCTGTACTCCCCACATCCTTTGGGCCATGATGGGCCTTCATACATAGACGGTCGTATTGCAGGAGAGGAATCCCGAGTTCCTTTAAAAAAAATATTTTTATTTATTAATTTGGCTGCGTCAGATCTTAGTTGGGGCATGTAAGCTCTAATTTCCTGACCAGGGGTTGAAATCAGGCCCCCTGCACTGGGAGTGCTGATTCCTAGCCACTGGACCACCAGGGAAGTCTCTTGAGTTGCTTTTTAAAAAGTAGATCATTCCTCTAAGTTCAAAAAGGGCAAACAAGAAAAATTTGCAAAGAACATAGATATCTAAGCCATATAGAAAGAAATAAAACTAATAAACTGTGGAATGGTGTCATACATTAGGCATAAATGAAATCTCATGAAGACTACAAGGAAGCTATGTTGTCACCATATTTTATGACACTTCTTAAAATTTTTGTGGGTATATGTTAACAAAGATGATCAGATTAACATTCTCACATACTACATTTGGAAGAAGTTGGCAAACACTATATAAACTCTTTCACCCAGTAATTTTATCTCAAAAACCCATCATACTGAAATATTTAAAAAGTTTCTATAGTGATTTTTTGAGTTACTTTTCTAGTAAGAGGAAGCAAGCCTATTCTTTGTCAAAGGTGGGATGGGGGAGAAGTTACGTCATCTGTAAAGACTGTTAGCTGAAAACACAGCCCTGAGTAACTGATCAGGCAAAGAGCAGTAATAAATCTGGAGGTCATCAGTGTGTCTACCGACGAGGGTGTTTAAAGCCACGTGACTTGATTAGATCACTAAGGAAGTGAGTGAAGGCAGAGAAGAGGTTCAGGGAAGAAGACCTGCAACATTATTACATTTACGGGTTGGCGAGATGCTAAAGAAGCAGCAAAAGGGACTGAAAAGGACTGGCCCAAGGGATGGAGGGATACATGAAAGCCAGGGCAGTCGGCCGAGGCCAAGGCCTCTGTCAGTTCAAGGACGAGGAGCACTGCATTACTGACCAACGGGTTGGATAAGGGCCTCACACATGGCTCCGTGGCAAAGACTCCACCGGCCAATGCAGGAGACATAGGAGACACAGGTTTGATCTCTGGGTTGGGCAGATCCTCTGGAGCGGGGCATGGCAACCCATTCCCGTATTCTTGCCTAGAGAATCCCATGGACAGAGGAACCTGGTGGACTACAGTCCATGGGGTTGCAAAGAGTCAGACACAACTGAAGTGACTTAGCATTCATGCAAACATTTTAGTACATGAAAAATAGCTACAGGTGTTCCTGAATATATGCCACTTCCTTCACCAGGGAGAGGAGAAATACGAATAACATGATGGAATATGAATTTTCCAGTCACTTTATCAAAGTGACCAGTGGTTTTCATAAGGAATGGTGGTACTCCAAACCTTGCTGCAGTCTGAATGCAGCTTGCCCTCTCATTATGACAGATGACAGAAGGTCTAGAAACGTGACAGGTGGTTAATCACTTGGAAACCTTCTGACTCTCTCCTTTAGGAGGGGTGAAGGCTCGCCTTTGTGCAGTGGCTCACCCTCCACATTGGGCTGGACACAGACATTTCCCTCCTTCCGAAGGAGTTATTAAAAGACTCTGGGGCTGAAGAACAGGCCGTAGGTGGACAGTCTCACCACACAGAGTTGTGTAGACACATTTCTTTCTCCAGGGCTCCCAGCAGGGTGTTTTTGTGCACACCCATGTCCATCTGTTTTCTTCTGTGTACCCAGCAGCACAGAAGTCTAGGAACTTAGGTTCCTTAGCAGATGAGGGCCTGGCTTCTCATTTATTTAGATAACTATGGGGAGAATTTCCTTGTAATCCCAGTAATTCCTAACCTATTTGTTTTTTAATCAAGCTGCTCACACTTATCCTTCAGGAATCTAGAATTTGTGATGCCTGTTTATGGAAGTGTCATATGCCAAATGAAGCCTGAAATTATTTGAAGACATTTGGTTCACTCTCCTAAGAGTCCCACTGGCACCCTGGGCTTCAAATGAATCAATGAATATGGAAATAAGTTGTTTCCTCTACAATGACCATAAAAATGCACAACGGCAACAGCATCGCATTACTCTGGGCTTTGGGGATTTATTGCCCTTATGTATAGGAGAAGCACTCATGTAGACAGTCAAAATGGAAAACAAATGGTTTGCTGGCTTCTACCAAGGAAGATAAGCTTTTTAATGACATGCTTTTGTGATGCAGATGCTCCGTACAAGCCAGCTCAGCAATATACAGAGGACACACAAGTTACTCTGACTTGCAAAGAGCGTTGTTCTCAGTGCATGTCTGGTGTCAAGTCATAGAGGAACAACAGGGTTGTTCAAACATGGCAGACAAATAGACTTATTTAAGTAGCTCATATCTGGGACTTTTCTAAGTGTTCCCTGCCAAGTTTAATAATTCTTCACTGTGCGTGCTCTGTGCTCAGTCATTTCAGTCGTGTCTGGCTCTTGGCAAGCCCATAGACAGTAGCTTGCCAGGTTCCTCTGTCCATGAGATTCTCCAGGCAAGGATACTGGAGTGGGTTGCCATGCCCTTCTCCAGGGGATCTTCCCCACCCAGGGATTGAACCTGCATCTCTTACGTCTCCAGCATCAGCAGGCAGACTCTTTACTAGTGCCACCTGGGAAGCAATTCTTCAATGGTATCATGTAAATAGTTTGCTAGGGTCATAGTACCTGAGTGTTACGAGGTAATTTGAAGAAAACTGTTTCTATTAAAAATATCTCTTCTAACATTTACTCAGTTTACAATCCTAAACATAGAGCTAAAAGTCAGTTTATAAAGGTATGAGATGAACCTATCAATGTCATTTGGACCTAAAGAGTTGTTTCGTGAGGGGTCAGCATGTGAGGGGTAGGGTCTTGGGTGAGACTAAAAGGTGACTTACTCCAGACCACGTTAGCCGCTGCCTCTTCCGTACCTGACTGTCCACATGGAGTCAGGCCCAGGGAACTGGAGTGAAAACTGCAGTTGGGCAGGAGCCCTCTGTCCGTGTCCACTCAGACTGGCCTCAGGCTTGCCTGTTCCATCTTCTGTCCCTGTTCTTGAGCTGTTGACTTCCCTCTCTAACAACTCAGACCTCTAGTTCTCAGGACACATGTTTGAACCTGCCCTCTAGCTTATCAGAGCATTATGACTCTTTTTGTGCTTCTCAGGGTCAAAGGTGGGTACCCTCAATATCTCAGAAGAGAGATGCCTGCCGATACACCCTCAAATCTAGCTTGCTGGTAGACCACACAACCCGATAGTGGGATGTCCATCTCCAGGTCTCATGTATCGAGAACAGAGATCCCAAGAATACCTGCTGAAAGGCAGCAGATGGCAGAGCAGCCGTGCTCCAAGCCCCATCTTAGGGCAGCCAGGCATCACTCCAGGGGCATACAGACCTGCATGTCTGTCCACTGCCAGCCACTTCCCACCAAGAAGCTGGCTCATCAGCAGTGGAATCAAATGGCAATGTCTGGAGCCCTGTCTATTGTGGACACTGCTCCCACCATCTGGGTTCAGTCATGCAACCTCAGTAAACTTCTCAGTCCCTTATTATAGATGGAGTTGTATGTGGGCATATAGATAATTTTATAGAGCTCAGGAGAACCCAAGAGAAAGACAGGCATTTCTCTGCCTGGACGTATGTGTGGAATTTGAGGGGAAGGATTATGCAAAATGAAATTCTGCTTGTCTGTAACAGAAATGGGTTTTCACAGCCTTCTTGATTTGTCTGAGGGATGTATCTGAAAGTTCTGCCTAGTGAAATGTGGCAGATGCTGTGATCCACTTGACTGAATTAGTACATGAAATCAATTCCACCTAAATTCCACCTTCTTGAACAGGAGACCAAATGAGACTGACGATGCTGTTGTCCAGCTCTGAGAAGGTCCCAGAACGTTCTGTGTGAGGTACTAAGTGCACCAGCCTTTGTAACTAATGAGTCTTTGAGTGAAGCAGATGCGGAGCCTGGGACCTGCCTAGACTTCAGTGTTGTGCAGCAGATCCCCTCTGTTTCACTCAGGGCCAGCGGGTGGGGAGGATCCCACGTCATGGACCACCTGACCTCCTTTGATGGTCTCAGAGAAATGGTAAAGAACCTGCATGCCAATGCAGGAGACATAAGAGATGTGTATTTGATCCCTGGGTCAGGAGGATCTCCTGGAGGAGGGTGTGGCAACACACTCCAGTGTTCTTGCCTGGGAAATTCCATGGACAGAGGAGCCTGGCATGTCCATAGGTCACAGTCAGGCACAACTGAAGCCACTTAGCACACACAGCATGCACACCACCACTTTCCTTGTCCTCCTGCGCCCTCCTTGGTTCTGAGCCTCTGCATCTCCTCTCTTTTGACTGCGAGAACATCTTCAAAGTCCTCAGGGCCAATGATGCTGGGGATTCCAAGGAGCTCCACCTAATGCTTGGGGAATCCACAACAGCCCACACTCACTGCTGGGGTTGCTCCAATTATCCAGTTCTCAGGATGAATTTCAGCCTTGTTGCTGGAATCCAGTGCTTTCCTTACACTTAATGGTTTTGCTGGTCAAGAGTTCAGCTTTGTGGTTGGAGAGATCTCAGTTCAAATATTGGCTTTTACAATACCATCTGAACAAACTTTGGCAAGGTATTTGACCTCTCTGAGCCTCAGTTTCCTCCTCTGTAAAATGGGGATAATGATCATTTTACTACACTGATTATTATGAGGATTACTGCACTAATGGATGCCTAGTGCTTAGCCCAGGGCTTAGCTGGACACCATATGTCCATTAATTTATTAAGCCCTTATATCTTTAAGAGCTAAGTTCTATCATTATCTTTATTCTATGGAAGAGAAAACTGAAGCACAGAGGTTAATCAATTTGTCCCCAAACCATTTAGGTAGGAAGTTATATCCTGACTCTGTAGTTCATGATGTTGCTCCCTCTCCTTACTGCTACTGTATGCATAGTTCTTCTATAATCCAAAGCTGCATCTATTCAGCAAAGCAGGTACAAACTCCTTTATGGTGCAATCCCAGGAAGATGGTATAATTTTTCATAATAATCATACATGGGATTAAGCGTGATCCAACTATTCACTTAGCACATTGTACACCATATAGTCTGTTCTTTTAAAATGATGATCGAAACTTTCTATAGCATTTTTAAAGCCAAAAAAGTGTAAGAGTTGAGTCAAAAGCATAAAATAGTTCCAACATAATTGTGTCTATAATCTAGAGTTTTCAGACTTTATTTTTAGTTTTATGAAGCTAGTGGTAAAGAACCTGCCTGCCAATGCAGGAGACATAAGAGACATGGGTTTGATCCCTGGGTCAGGAAGAGCCCCTGCAGGAGGAAATGGCAACCCACTCCAGTATTCTTGTCTGGAGAATCCAATGGATGGAGGAGCCTGTAGAGCTATGGTCCATGGGGCCACAGAGTTGGACATAACTGAAGTGACTTAGCATGCATGCATTTCCAATACAATGGGAAAGAGTCATCATAATTCTCTATAATATGTTGAAATCATTAGAAGTGAAGAGGTTTTCACTAATGTTATCCATTTTCTAATGCCCAAACTAAGAGTTTTTTTTCTTTCTAAGATGACTTTGGATTATAGTATGTTACTTCAGGAACGAGTAAAATTTCCAGATGCTTTGCAGATCTAAGATATACTTTAAAAAAAATTATTATTCAATTTATTTTAGGCTATGCTGGGTCTTCACTGCTGCTGCACGCACAGACTCTTCTCTAGGTACAGTGAGTGGGGGCTACTCGCTAGCTGCAGAGCATGCGCTTCTTGTTGCAGTGGCTTCTCTTGCTGTGGAGCACAGGCTCTTGGGCACGTTGGCTTCAGCAGTTGTGGCACATGGGCTCAGTGGTTGCAATTCCTGGGCTCTAGAGCACAGACTCAAAAGTTGGGCTTAGTTGCTCCGCGGCATGCAGAATCTTCCTGGACTAGAGATGGAACCCATGTCTCCCGCATTGGCAGGCAGATTCTTTACCACTGAGCCATTAGGGAAGCCCTAAGTTATGCTTTAAAAGAATCTTTGTAGAAATACTGTGCCCACAAAAATCCTAAGTAAAAAAAAAAAAAAAAACAGGTGATAGTTTTTGTAATTTTGAGTGAAAATAAATGGCACCTCTGCTTCTATTTCAGGTGTTTAAAAATGAGAATAGTTGACAATAGCTGACTATTGGTTTTCTCTTCCAGTTCTGCTTTCCCAGTTCTCAGACTAAAATTGTTACACTGTATGGACATCCCAGGAGGAAGGCATTAAGGGTTGGTTCAGTAGTAATTAAAGGTGGTCTCCCTACTATGCCCTGAGAGGTAGAAATTGTATGAGAAGAGGCTTCGGTGCTACATAAATTCAGTTGGAGAGAATGGTGTTCAATGAGCCTTAAAAGTATGGTTAAGGTTCCTCGAGGTCCCTCCAGCCATTGCTGTCAGAATCACTAGCAGAGAGTATCTCTTCCCTACCACGTTTGGTAGTTTTCTGATTTTCTATATGATGGAAGCTGAGCTGAGAGGATGATCTCATTTATTGTAGAGAATCCTAGAGAATATCTGAATGGTTGTATATTACATAGCTCTTTCTATGTAATAATCGGATACTTCAAGATAGATTCTATCTTCTTATATTGTATGCTGCACTGGATATTTCATTAAAAGAGACCTATGTAGCCATTTGCAGCAACATCTGAGTATTTACTAGGTACCTTTTGCTAAGTTCTCAATAATTTAACTTTCACAACATATTTGCAAGGTGTGTAGTAGTTTCTCTCCTTTGTGGATGAGGAAATGAAGGATCAGAATAACTAGCTCCAGGTTACATAGCTAGTTAGTAGTGGAATCAGGAATCAAGCACATGTCATTAGTCTACAAAGGTCGATGGCATAGTTCAGACTGTCTCCACATTCACTGGGTGAGACCCGAGACGATGAAGATGTTGGTTTCATCAGAGCTTCTCTTTTACTGATGGAAGCACCATGCCTGGCCAGTGGCTTTATGCTGCCCTCCCTACAGGCTCATCATCCCAACCATTCTTGCTTATTGATGGACCAAACCAAACCTGAACCTGTGTCACTTCTCCTTCTCCTTCTCCTTTTTTTGCCCCTCTTCTTGGGTCACAAAGTAGAGCAGGACCTTAGTGCTCACGCCTTATCAATAAGAACAAATGAATTTGAACTTCCTCAGCTTCAACCGTGGCTTCATCTCCCCCTTCAAGCTTACCCCCAGCCTCAACCCAGACCTCAGCTTTCTTTCCAGAACCGGGCCCATTCTGGTTTCACATCTCACTCATGGTCTTCAGGGATTCTTCTCACATAGTAACAAATCCTGACAGATTCCTTTCAACCCGTCTCAGTAAATCAGTTTATTTCCTCATACACAGTTTCCCGTCTCTTCAAATGAGGAGGATACATTAATAGATTGTTTCCATAGGCTTTTCCTACAATAAACATTTTGGATCCCATGGAAGTCCCCAGTCTAACTCAACACAATCTTTATTCTTTTCTAGCACTTTGTTGAGTGTAAGACAATTAACGTGAACCAATTAACATATACACAGACACACCCGATTGTATTTTCTTTCTTCACGTATTCCTTCATTCTTTTTTAATGAATCTGAGGATAAGGAATCTTTCCTTTTTAAAGGATCACTCCCGTCTCCCTGATGTTTTTTCTTATCTTGATTTCCAAAGATCTTTCTTTTGCTCTTTTGGGCTTGTCTCCAATATCTCCTTTTCACAGACTCTTTTCCTTCTGCCTTCAAAAATGTGTAGCTCTCCCTTATCTTACAAAAATGTCACTTGATTCTGTTATGTCTTACAGCTTCCTCCTTCCACCCACAGACGTCTGAAATGAATGTTGTTATCAGCTGCCTGCTTTCCTCTGCTTTTCATTCCTTCCTTAATTCACTGCGATTTGGCTTCTGGCCCTACTTTTCTGCTGAGATTGCTCTTTTAAAGGTTAGCAGTCTACATTTTGTCAAATCTAATGGCCTTTTTATCCATCCAAATTCACAGATAATTGACATGAAACTCCAAGTAGACTGTGGGTGTTCGGTTCTGCCAGGCACCCCAGCATCAGTATCCCACCTGCCTCTGGACTTCAGTGGCCCCAGTGCCTAGGAGCCAACCTTGGCTGGGCTCACAGTGGACCAAAGGGTTGGCTTCATAGTGGGGCTCAGCACCGAATTCCTTTCTGATGACAGCAACAGGGTCCTGTGTGGGTGTGATGTTGATCTGCCCTTGTGTGAAAGGGCAGAAGCTGGGACAACCCCAGCCTGACACAAAATCAGGGTGGGAAAAATCTGCCTGGAATCTGGGGAGGAAGAAGGGCCAACTCCGAAGCTAACTTTCACTTCATCCCACCCCACCCCCTTCCCTCCTGTATCCACCTGTCTGTTCTCTCCAACTTAAAATCTGCCTCTGCTGGTCAACTAAATGCTGTAAGTAACTTTCCAGGAAAAACCTCTTTAAAGGGAGCTGACAGCTGGGAGGCATGCCCTTTTGTTCTTCCTTCTTCTTGGTGGGAATGTTGATGTGATAGATTTCACTCTGGCTGCCCTGTTGTGATCATGAGGTGTTCTTCAGGATGAAAATGGAATGATCTGAGATCAGACGAGGAAGGAAATATTAAAAGAGACTGATTCTCAGACGACCATGGAAGCACCATTATATGCCTGCTGCGCCTGCTGCCAGATCCCTCTCAGATGAGTGCAAAACAAATCTCTGCCTTCTAAATGGACTTCCCTGTGGCTCAGATGGTAAAGAATCTGCCCACAATGCCAGAGAGCTGGGTTTGATCCTTGGATGGGGAAGATCCCCTTGAGAAGGGAATGGCTACCTACTCCAGTATTCTTGCCTGGAGAATTCCATGGACAGAGGAGCCTGGCAGGCTATAGTCCATGGGATTGCAGAGAGTTGGACATGACTGAGTGACTTACACTTACCTTCCGAACAACTATTATTTGGGCTTTTTTTTTTTTTAATGTAGCTAAATTCAATTATGAGCTGGTATTATATACACATACTATTTCCAGAACTGATATCAGCTGTTGCCACCAGAATGGGGAAGTGATATACCCTTGTTTTAGGGCTGGGAGGAAAATTTAAATTTTACAATATTCCCTTGGGCTCTTTTTAGAGTTTTCATTCTAAGAAAATAGCAACTGCAAAAAACAAGTAAATAATAACAACAAAACACAAACCAAAAAGCAAACAACTGAAACAGAATAATAGTAATATGAGAAATAATAGTAATATGAGAAATGACTTCCTGTGAGTGTTCAAGAGAAACATCCTTTGAATTTTCAATCCCTGCTTTCACACCCTTTGAGTGATATTTTCTTTTCATTAAAGATGAAAGTGGACCCAGCTGCACTCTATGAATTTAATCAGATATTTGTATATGAATGGAAATTAGCATGCATAATTGACATTCAACCCAACTCTGATTTCCTGTCTTGCCTTCTACAGGATTTTAATCAGGATCACTACACAAATAATTAAGGTTGCAGCGTTTTTGCCACTGAAATCAGATCTTCAAGATTTTGAATTCATATCTGTGATTGATAACAAGTGAATAAATGGCTAAGGAAGAAATGTGTTTTATACTATGTGTCTTTGTATATGTGGGATCTAAAAAGAAATGATACAAATGAACTTATTTACAGAACAGAAACAGAATGAATTTATGGTTGCCAGAGGGAAAGGAGGGATAGTTATAGAGTTCTGGATCGGCATGTATACACTACTATGTCTAAAATGGATAACTATCACAACATTGTTAATTGGCTATACTCAAATATAAAAGAAAACTTTTTAAAAATAACATAACTTTTGGGGAAAAAATCACGTCTTTGTTGGATATTGACAGAATTTAATCTACCTAAATGCAATGTTGGATTTTCAATGGGCATGCCATTTTACCACAGACATACTAGGAGGCACAAATCTTTACATATGATCAAAATGCAATGAATCAATATCACTTAAGAATCTTCTGTTTACACAAATGTCTCCACTTGTCTTTCAAGGCTGTGTTCTACTATTAAGTTGATCTTCTTTCTGGTTGGGGAAAATTTTTCCTCTTTTACCCAAATGTTCCATACTTTCTCATCATTCCAACCTGTTGACTGTGGATCCTTCCAGAGTCAGAAGGGTGCTTCCTCTTTTACCTTTCCCAGTTGCATATGTCTTTATGCACACTCACGCATGCACACAAACACACACACACACCCCACATTCAGGAAGTAACGCATCAGTAGACGTCACAGCCCTCCCTGACCTCTCCAGGCCACGCTGAATCACTAGAGGAAAAATCTACTGAATATTCTGCAATAACCTATATGGGAAAAGAATTCAAAAACAGGATAGATACATGTATATGTAAACAGAATCACTTTGCTGTATACCCGAAACTAATACAACATTGTAAATCAACTAGACTCCAAAAAAAAAAAAACAAACAAAAAACTGGTGTCTTTTGTCTCCAGTCCACAAATACACTTCATTTGGTCTACACATTGTTTCCTTAAAATGTTAAGATGGTTGTCAAAAATAAAAAAAAATTATTTTGGAGTAACAAAATAATAACAAAGCCTTGAAAGGCAAGTGGAAATGTTTGTTTATTATTTTGGAAGGTATCAAAAAAAACTTCAAACTTCCAGTTTCCTTAAAAAAAAATCAGAGATCTGAAGTCTCATTTGTCACCAGTGAGCTCAAACTGAACAGCTGTTGCTCTTTAAAACAGAGTAGTCTCAAATTTTCCAAAGTTCCCACACCTTATTGCCTGACTTCTGAGTCGTGAGTCTTTCCTCTTATCCTGTGGGCATGGGGGTTGTTTAAAGGGAGGCATGAAAGCTTGAGTGGGGAGGGGAACTGATCAAGTGGACCTGAACACAAAATTCTGTGCAAACACTTGCAAGTATCTGCATTTGTCTGGAGAGTCAATGCCTCAAGCACACTTAGAACTTTGTCCTGTGTGTACAAGAGCCCAGCACTGATTGTCTTCATCTGTGTGAAATAATTACACAAGTTATTTTCTTCTAATTAAGCCAAAACTGTCTACACTAATGTACATTTAAAAAGTGGAATGGAATCTACTGAGTATTAGAAGCCCTCCTTTATTTTGTATGTCAGGTAACTGACCTGCAAAACTAGTTATCACTGCCTAACACATCTTATTACCATTTTATGCTTGTATGTCTCAACTTTTCAAATTAATGACAGACTCCTGGAGGGAGGGGTATCATCTTTTTATTTATTTCAGAAAGTTAATAGAAGATGATACACACACACACACATATATGATATACTATATAATGTATACATATGTGTATATATGATATTATACTATATATATGAATAAGTAGGGATAGGATGAGATGGTTAGATAGCATCATCAACTCAATGGAGATGAACTTGAGCAAACTCCAGGAGATAGTGGAAGACAGGGAAGCCTGGCATGCTGCAGTCTGTGGGGTCACAAAGGGTCAGACACAACTTAGCTACCAAACAATAACAACAACATATATGCATATATATGAATATATATATGAATATATATGAACAAATAACCACATAATTTTTTTTTACCATATGAAAAAACTGGGGTTTTGACATGAGAGAATTGTTTCCTCCTAATCTTTACCATTTCTTTCCTTTACACTTGAATTTACTTTCACTTGAATTAGAGTGACACACCTGGCTTTGTTTTTTTTTTTTTTTTGGAGTATATTTGTATCTATATTTTCAAGCATATAATTTGAGAATTTCACCAGGAGGCTAATAACCACAGCCTGAAAAATATAAAGATAAATCTTATTTACACATCATTAAATCAAGAAGCATTTTCTCACATCAGTTAATATAACAATAGTTTTTAAAACATCTGCCTTTCTCCCCCCATGGTGCTAATGTGAATTTAATCAAAGTCTAGAAAGGAAGCAGATTTGGAAAGAGATTTTTGCAGAAGTCATTTGAAATGTTAACTTTTCTATGTAAGGCTCTGACTATAATCTTATCTTGATTACCTAGCCGCTTCCTTTTTTCCCCCACATTTTATTTTTTTAATTCTGAAAGGTTTTACCTTACATGATACCTAGAGCTGTTTCTTCTCAGAAATGTAATTAAATGATTTAACAAAGAACTATTAAAATAGATTTAATCCTTGTTAAAATGGATAAAAGCCACCTATGGAATCTGTCATAACCTTTACCTCCCACATGTTCATCAGCTCTAGTTTTGTTATTTTTGCTTTTGCTGCAGTTTTAATCCTGTGAATAGAAAGATTTTAAACCTGCTTTCACTTACTGATGGATTCTCAAATAATTTTCAGCCTAGACCTTCCTGACACACTTTCTCTTCTATTTCATTCAATGAATACTATCTATGTGTGTGAAGATAGAAGGAGGAAGGAAGAGTGGAGGAAGAAGAGGAAGTGGGAAAGAGTGGGCTCTAGAGAGAGACAGGGAGGAAGTGATGTACTTAAGATAGAAACCATGTCAGAGGGCGTTGGTAGGAATTTTATTTGCATTTTAGAAAAAGCAAAATCCTCATGCAAACTGGCCAAATAAGGATGGAATTTTGTCTCTGCTTAAAAGCCTAAATAGCAATAGTATTTCAGTAGTTAACAGTGACATCAAACTGGCTCTCTTTGTCCTCATCTCCCCTCTCGCCTCTGCTTATTGGCTTCTAGAAGGTTCCAGTGTCTGTTTTCTTCCACATAGCTCCCTCTCAGATAGTCTCTGGTGCCTCACTGGCATTAAAGAGTAAAAAATCAAAGCCCTATGGTGGTCTTTAAAGGACAAAGCAACAAAGGGATCAAGCCACTTAATGATCTTAAAGCGATCAAGGTTGCAAAATGTCACATTAGCCGTGGGGAAGGGCTGGATCTAGTGATGACAGAGGTGATATGATGACAGACTGCATACCCCAAAACGGTAGCACACACTTTCCTTCTGGGTGAGCAGGCCACCCCTGTCGGGAGGGGCACCTCAAATCCCGTGTCCCTAGTTGATGAGCATGTAAGCTCACATGGCAAGAACATGGACACCCGAAGGGCACTCCAATTAGAAGAGAGGAAAACTCAGCTGATAAGTTGAAATGATAATTGTCTGTGCTTGAATACATTTCCAACCCGGAGGCTTCTTCTCCACAGGGAGAAATTAAACACTTTACTTGTGGGCAGAGAAATGACCTTCCAATAAATTGGACAATAACTCATGGAACGTACATCAGTTGGAAGGAAGAACTGGTCTGAGTAGTAAGTTTCCACCTGCATCCTGTGTGTAGGCTGTAGGCTTCAGTGAGTCAACTATTTACATCTACAACTATATATCCTCATTGTGCAAATTAACTAAGAGGAGGGAAATTAGAAACAGAGAACTATCACTGCTCATTTGCTGAAGATCACTTTGGTGGCCAGTATCCTGGTGGCGCTGGCAGTAAAGAACCTTCCTGCCAAGGCAGGAGAAACATAAAAGACCTGGGTTTGATCCCTGGGTCGGAAAGATCCCTTGGAGGAGGGCATGGAAACCCACTCCAGGATTCCTGCCTGGAGAATCCCATCTTCGGAGAAGCCTGGTGGGCTACAGTCCACAGAGGTCACAAAGAGTCGGACACAACTGCAGCAATTTAGTACACACGCACGCATACTTATTTACTGTCAGAGCTTCAACATGTTTCCATAATCCCCTTTGAAGTGTTTTAAAAAGTTTAGTAATGTTGGCCTGCTGTCTTTATAAGGGCACTTATTAAAACATTTTAATGCTGCTTCAGATCAATGGATTCAAGAAGGATAATGTGAATCCAACCGCTAGAACTATCAGCTAAGCTGACGTTCTATTCAGCTGAAAACCATGCTTAAATTATTCTTACAGCCACTGAAACACACCACACTTTAATTGCAAAGGTGACTATATAATGCTTATTAATACATATTTTCAACCAAAATCTTATTAAAGGAAACAAAGTTTGTTTTCATTATGCCATGCCATGTGGTTTCTCGAGATGAAACTAGAAATATTAATGATGAATTTTTTCTGTTTTCAAACTCAAAAAAAACAAAAACAAAAAGTGAAAAGAATATACTCTTCATAAAAATTAACTCAAAAAGTTCACATATCTAAGTGTAAAACACAAAATTATAAAACTCTTAGAAGATAACATAGGAGAAAATCTAGGTGACCTTGGATGTCGTAATATCTTGGTAGATCCAACACTGAAGGCACAGTCCATCAGAAAAATAATTGATAAAATGAATTTCATGAAAGTTAAAATTTTCTGTTATGTAAAATACACTGTCAAGAGAATAAGTATGCACACTATAGACTTGTGAAGAAAATATTTCTTCAGACTTTTTCAGACATGTGGAGAAAATATTTGCAAAAGACACATCTGACATAGCTAGGACTGTTAGTCAAAGTGTACAAAGAACTTTTAAAACTCAGTATTATGAAAATGAACAATCCCATTGAAAAACGGGCCAAAGACCTGAACAGAAGTCTCACGAGAGAAGATTCACGGTTGGCAATATGCATAAAGAAAGATGGTCAACAGCATAAGTCATTCAGTTCAGTTCAGTCACTCAGTCGTGTCCGACTCTTTGCAACCCCGTGAATCGTAGCACACCAGACCTCCCTGTCCATCACCAACTCCCAGAGTTCACCCAAACTCATGTCCATTGAGTTGGTGATGCCATCCAGCCATCTAATCCTCTGTCATCCCCTTCTCCTCCTGCCCCCAATCCCTCCCAGCATCAGGGTCTTTTCCAATGAGTCAGCTCTTCGCATGAGGTGGCCAAAGTACTGCAGTTTCAGCTTCAGCATCAAATTAGAACAGTGAGATGCCATGACACATCTATTAGAATGGCCCAATCCAGAACTCTGACAACCCCAAATAGCAACAAGGATGTGAACCTACAGGCATTCTCATTCATTGCTGGGGAATGTGAAACACTGCACTTGGAAACAGTTTGGTAATTTCTTGCAAAACCTAACTTGCTATTTGACCCAGCAACCATATTCCTACTTTGGGTATGTACCAAAAGGAGTTGAAAGCAGGTCCACACAAAATCCTGCACACGGATATTTATATCAATTTTATCTGTAATTGCCAAAACTTGAAAGCAACCAAGATGTCCTTTAGTAGGTGAATGTGGTACATTCAGATAATAGGATACTATTCAGCACTAAAATGAAATGAGTTGTGAAGACATGAAAAGACATGGAAGAATCTCAAACACATATTCCTAAAAGGAAGAAATCAATCTGAAAAACTACATACTATATAATTCCTATCATATGGAATTCTAGAAAATAAAAAATTATGGAGACAATAGGGCTTGCCAGGTGACTCAGTGGTAAAGAATCTTCCTGCCAATGCAGGAATGTGGGTTTGACCCCTGGGTTGGAAAGATCTCCTGGAGGAGGAAATGGCAACCAACTCCAGTATTCTTGCCTAAAGAACTTCATGGTCAGAGGAACCTGGTAGGCTACAGCCCATGGGACTGTAGTCGAAATGATTGAGCGACTGAGTATGTGCTCAGGCATGGAGACAAGAAAAGGGTTGGTGCCTGGGAGGCAGGGGTGAATAGATAGAGCAAAGAGGATTTTTAGGGCAATGAAATTACTTTGTATGACATTTCAATGATCAATACACATTAAACATTTGTTAAAACTCATAGAATGTACAGGCTTCCCTGGTGGCTCAGATGGTAAAGCATCTGCCTGCAATGTGGGAGACCTGGGTTCGATTCCTGGGTTGGGAAGATCCCCTGGAGAAGGAAATGGCAACCCACTCCAGCACTCTTGCCTGGAAAATCCCATGGACGGAGGAGCCTGACAGGCTACAGTCTATGGGGTGGCAGAGTCGGACACGACCGAGCAACTTCACTTTTGACTTTCGACAGAATGTACAACATTAAGAGTGAACTATAATGTACACTCTGGACTTTGTGTGATCGTGATATGTCAGTGTAGCTTCATCAGTTGTAACAAATGGACCAATCTGATGTGAGGGGTTTTTTTTCCAAATTAATATTTTTTTAGAACATTTTTAGGTTCACAGTAACAATGAGCAGAAAGGTCAGAGATTCCCATATACCACCAGTGTGGGATTTTTGGTAGTGGGGAGGTCACACATATAGAGAGGTAAGGGGTATATGGGAAAGTTTTGTAGCTTCTGCTCAGTTTAGTTGTGAACCTAAAACTTCCCTGAAAAATAAGGTCTATAAAAAAACATAGTAAAACAGTCAGATTTTTAGTTATCAGAAAGGGAGAGTAGGAGAGTGGATTAAATGCAGGTGGTCAAAAGGTGCAAATTGTCAGTTAAAAGATAAATAAGTACTGATAATGTAATGCATGTGCAGTATGACGACTATAGTTAACACTGCTGTATGGTGTATGTGAACATTGCTAAGAGAGTAGATCTTAAAAGTCCTCATAATAAAAAAGAAACCTTTCTGTGTGTCTATATGAGATGATGGACGCTAACTATTACTATTGTGCTAATCACTTCATAATATACATGTCAAGTTATTATGTTGTAGGTCAAGTTATTGTTATACCTTAAATTAAACAATGCTGTATGTCAATAATATCTCGATAAAACTGAATGAAAAAATAGTCTACTAAAAAAGTCAATATGATGCATAAATTAAATATATACAGATTAAACCAAAGAAAGGAATGATTTTCAATGTGATACTTCAGTTGAATTTGAATAGTCTAGCTCCAGCACTTGGACCTTTAGCCATGCTCTCACTTCTGGTATTTAGTAGATGTTGCAGTCTGTCTGTTGACTTGTAGGATGGAGTAACTGGAGCAAGAGTCTCTAAGTGGACAGTCCCGTGGGGAAAATGCCTGAGCCACCTACATCCTGGGTTTCCTGCACTGCAGACAGATTCGTTACCATCTGAGCCACCAGGGAAATTATAAAGAAATAAGGGTGATAATACTAGTATCTAGCCCATGAATGGAATTTCCCTTTGGATTAACTGGGTTATTTTAAATGAAGGGATTAGGTACTGTCTGGCATGAGGTAAAGCATTACACATGCATCTTAGAAAGGGCCTGGAGATCCAGGGCTGTGAGAAGCCTCCAGAGTTCAAGGAGTTTTTGTGACCTCTGCTTCTGGATAAGGGAACAGTTCTCCGTGGGCTGGGGTCGGGTTGGGATGGACCTGACACCAAGCTGATCCCTAGGAAAGGCTGCCGACCTTCGGGGGAACAGCCTTCTCTGCTCGGTGGGAGCAGGATAGGCAATTCACGGGGCCATGCCTGGCACTCAGCCCCCTCATCTGGACTCCTGGACAGCCCTTAGGTCCATGCCTCCAGTTCAACAACAACAAAAATGGCAGAGGTCAAGCATTCAAGGATCGCAGCAGTAACTGCGTTTGGGGAAGCTGAGTCACTTCAGGGGTTAATATTTTGCCACCAGCAAGACTCTCAAGTCAGACAAGGAAAATTGCACAGTTAGGTTTTGCTTTTCCTGGGAGGATATATTAACTGATAAGAGAAGGATTATTTGATTAATCAAGATATTATCTCCATTGGGATTTTATAGGTAGAATTCTTTTACAAAAGAAATGCAAACCTAACAAAGTAATATACCCTTCCTTTCAAATATCTAATCCATTTACTGCCTTGCTAAAAAACCTCCCAGCATTCTGAAACACCAGGAAAAACTGGAAAGGTGGATACAAAGCAAATTACTGCTCACATCTGATCCTCAGCTGAAATGCGAAGTCTCCTATCAAATGTTTTGTATCTTTCTATATGTTGATACCATCATTTAAAAGAAAAATAAGCCTTCTTTCATTTGTTCATTAGGAAAATGGATATTGTGTTGTGAATATAAAAGCAACCGATTTTGGTAGGTCTAAGTAACTGATCATTTTAGCACTAAATTTTTAACCAGCGGGTGAGGAGTCTCACTCCAGGTGAAAATGCTATGTGTGCTTTGTCAGGTGCAGGCACAGGTGATCAGGTGATGATACGGCCCTTACCAGCGGGGTCTCAAGGAAAGCTGCCCCCCACCCCCAGCAGCCTAGGTACTTGTCCTGACACTGCGTCTAGGAATGGAGTTTTAGTCAGCTTCCCTCCCCACAGCCCTGCTCTCCCTGCGTGCTTGCTCAGTTGTGTCCAACTCCAAGAACCAATGGACTGCAGCACGCCAGGCCTCCCTGTCCTTCACTATTTCCCTGAGTTTGCTCAAATTCATGTCCACTGAGTCAGTGATGCCATCCAACCATCTCATCTCTGTTGCCCCCTTCTCCTCCTGCCCTTAATCTTTCCCAGCATCAGGGTCTTTTCTAATGAGTTGGCTCTTCCCATCAGGTGGCCAAAGTATTGGAGCATCAGCTTCAGCATCAGTCCTTAGAATGAATATTCAGGGTTGCTTTCCTTTAGGATGGACTAGTTTGATCTCCTTTCTGTCCAAGGGACTCTCAAGAGTCTTCTCCAGCACCACAGTTCGAAAGCATTAATTCTTTGGTGCTACAGGACTGGAAAAGGTCAGTTTTCATTCCAATCCCAAAGAAAGGCAATGCCAAAGAATGCTCAAACTACCGCACAATTGCACTCATCTCACATGCTAGTAAAGTAATGCTCAAAATTCTCCAAGCCAGGCTTCAGCAATACGTGAACTTCCAGATGTTCAAGCTGGTTTTAGAAAAGGCAGAGGAACCAGAGATTACATTGCCAACATCTGCTGGATCATCAAAAAAGCAAGAGAGTTCCAGAAAAACATCTACTTCTGCTTTATTGACTATGCCGAAGCCTTTGACTGTGTGGATCTGCTGTGGAAAATGCTGAAATAAACTGTGGAAAATGCTGAAACTCCAAAACTTTGGCCACCTCATGCGAAGAGTTGACTCATTGGAAAAGACCCTAATGCTGGGAGGGATTGAGGGCAAGAGGAGAAGGGGACGACAGAGGATGAGATGGCTGGATGGCATCACTGACTCGATGGACGTGAGTCTGAGCGAACTCCGGGAGTTGGTGATGGACAGGGAGGCCTGGCGTGCTGTGGTTCATGGGGTCGCAGAATCGGATATGATTGAGCGACTGAACTGAACTGAACTGAAGCTTTGTTTATGGTCCAACTCTTTCATCAATACATCAGAATAAGAGAACTGCATGGTGATGTTCAAAAGAAGTCCTCACATACATGATAACACTGCCCTGATGACAAAAGGGTTCCAAAGCATAGGCAGGACTTAGGGCACTGGATGGATCAAAGTCACAGCTCCATGGTATCATCAATACATTATTTTATGTCTGAAATCCAGCCAGGTCTGGAATTAATGTGAGCAAAAATTCTCTTTTGTCTGAAACATCTACTTTGGGATAAATTGTTTCTCCCTGAATGACTGAGATAAATGCCTTCTTGGTCCATTTCCCTTTGCTAGTAAAGTCCTAGCTTTTAATGGAAGCAAATATCGAATCACGGGGGAAGAAATGAAAGCAAACCAAAAATGAATGAAAAGGCAACATGAAAAGGACAAATATGCTCCCATCAGTATGATAAAATGATTTTTGCTTTCATTAAAGTTAGAAGTTCTTAGGCTGCACCACAGAGGGTTATTTAAAACTGTTGTAAATCTCAACTATTTGTAATTTGGCTCTTTTTTTTTTTCTCGTGAGAACATCTGCTTCCTTTTCTAATAATCACATCTCTGCTTTTTTTTTTTTCCTTTAAAGATGCTTTTCAATCTCCAGACACCCTGGTCTTTTAATGCATTCTAGTCAGATCCAGGATATTCTTTGCAGAATGACATGAGAACAGTGTACAAGGTTTCCTGTCAGTTTAATGATTTAGGTGTTGATTTGTTGATATGTCTTAAAGCCATTTCATTCTTTCCCAGCTGAATGTACTACATTTCTCTGTGCATGGGTTTGTGAATTTATGTATAGACTTTCAGCGTAAACATATGCATACATGTATGACCAAGTGATCAATTTCACTTTGGGAGATGGCTCAAGATGACTTTTATTCTGTGCTTTTGGACTGTGAGTGAAGCATGGTTATTTAGAGGATGTAATATGCTGCTTTAAATATCTAACACCAGGCAATTGTATTTGTCATCATCAACTAACATTTCTTGCTAGTGGGTAGTGCACTTTAGTGTGAAATTTATCATGGCTGCTCATTATTCCTGGACTCTTGAATTTCCTTCCAAACTTGACTGTGGTTCATGGGCTAGCAGTCAGGGACGTGGGGTCTGTATTGCTGGAGGCTGGAGGCTCCCATTTGAGTCTTGAATTCAGAGACTCACTTGAGAGCCACTAGCTTGTTAATTCTCAATTCTCTCCTCCATCTCTTATTTTTCACTGGACTTTTTGGTGTGTCTTAGTTTAGTACGTTTATGAGTCAAATAATGATTATAGCAATTATCATGTATTGATGATAACTTTGTGCCATGCACAATGTTGAGGGCTTTATACATTATCTCAGTTCAGTTCAGTCGCTCAGTCATGTCCAACTCTTTGCAACCCCATGAACTGCAGCACACCAGGCCTCCCTGTCCATCACCAGCTCCCAGAGTTTACCCAAACTCATGTCCATTGAATCAGTGATGACATCCAACCATCTCATCCTCTGTCATCCCCTTCTCCTCCTGCCCTCAATCTTTCCCAGCATCAGGGCCTTTTCCAATGAGTCAGCTCTTTGCATCAGGTGGCCAAAGTATTGGAGTTTCAGCTTCAACATCAGTCCTTCCAATGAATATTCAGGATTGATCTCCTTTAGGATGGACTGTTTGGATCTCCTTGCAGTCCAAGGTACTCTCAAGAGTCTTCTGCAACACCACAGTTCAAAAGCATCAATTCTTCTGCACTCAGCTTTCTTTACAGCCCAACTCTCACATCCATAAATGACTACTGCAAAAATCATAGCTTTGACTAGACGGACCTTTGTTGGCAAAGTAATGTCTCTGCTTTTGAATATGCTGTCTAGGTTGGTCATAACTTTCCTTCCAAGGAGTAAGCATCTTTTAATTTCATGGCTGCAGTCACCATCTGCAGTGATTTTGGAGCCCCCCAAAATAAAGTCAGCCACTGTTTCCACTGTTTCCCCATCTATTTGCCATGAAGTGATGGAACCGGATGCCTTGATCTTAGTTTTCTGAATGTTGAGCTTTAAGCCAATTTTTTCACTCTCCTCTTTTACTTTCATCAAGAGGCTTTTGGACGCTTCCCTTTCTGCCATAAGGGTGGTGTTATCTGAATATCTGAGGTTATTGATATTTCTCCTGGCAGTCTTGATTCTAGCTTGTGCTTCATCCAGGCTGGCATTTCACATGATGTACTCTGCATATCAGTTAAAAACAGGGTGACATTATACAGCCTTGACATATTCCTTTCCCAATTTGGAACCAGTCTGTTGTTCCATGTCCAGTTCTAACTGCTGCTTCTTGATCTGCATACAGATTTCTCAGGAGGCAGGTAAGGTGGCCTGGTATTCCCATCTCTTTAGTAATTTTCCAGTTTCTTGTGATCCACACAGTCAAAGGCTTTGGGGTAGTCAATAAAGCAGAAGAAGATGTTTTGAACCACAAAGGAAGTCCTAATTACTCTTTCTTTGATTTGTTGTTGTTTAGTTCCTCAGTCGTGTCTGACTCTTTGTGACCCCATGAACTATAGCCCACTAGGCTCCTCCGTCCATGGAATTCTCCAGGCAAGAATACTGGTGTGGGGTGCCATTTCCTTCTCCAGGGGATCTTCCTGACTTGGGGATTGAACCCAAGTCTTCTGCATTGGCAGGCAAATTCTTTACCTATGTGTCACTCTTACCTCATCCTTAATTGAGAGATATTTGGTGTGAAGGATTGAAGGGTCTGGATTGTCTAATATGGTTCCATTGGTACACATACACACACACACACATACATAGGCACCTATTTACATGCACACATGTGGAAACACATATAGCGTGGATACACATACACAAAACACATGCACACAGACATATACACATTCCCTGGTGACTCAGACGGTAAAGAATCTACCTGTAATGTGGGAGACTCAGGTTCCATCCCTGGGTCAGGAAGATCACCTGGAGAAGGAAATGTCTGCCCACTCATGTATTCTTGCCTGAAGAATCCCATGGATAGGGGAGCCTGGTGGGCTACAGTCCATGGGGTCGCAAAGAGTCGGACACAGCTCAACAACTAACAGTTTCACTTCACTTTCATGCACAATATAGACACTTAAACCTGGAATTTTCCACTCCTGTAGATTTGGATGAAAAAGCAACCACTTTAAAGCTCTTTTCAGAGTTTATGGAAAGAGTCTAACTTGGGCCACCTTCCCGCTTGGTCTGAGAACCCAAACGGCACTTGTATCATCCAGCTTCTCTGTGGAGTAGCCTGATTCTTTTCTCTGTGTTCTCATGTCTGTGTTCTTTCCATTTCATCATGTTATTGATTTGTGTCCTCTCTTGCCTAAAAGCTATTCATCACTCAATAATACCTTCTCCAATTCCAGGATGATTTTCAGGGACCTTTAAAGGCTCAAGTGTATTTCATTTAGAACTAAGACTTCCCCATGATTTTCAGCACCCGTGTGCCTGGAAGGAAGGGGAACTCAGATATTCTGACAAATGCTAAACAGTTCCCTTCTTTTTTTCCCTGAAAAAGTTTAATAGTATTTTCACTTAAACTTTTTCTTTCAGGTTTTTAATATCTGGTCCCCTTTTCAATTAATAAGTTTTTTAATCTCTTTAATTTTCAAGATTTTTTTTTTATCTAGATGATTTTTTAAAGTCTTTGTTACAAACTTAAAAAAATTTTTTTTTTCCAGTGAGGTATGTGGGATCTTAGCTCCCTGACCAGAGATTAAAACCCACACCCCTCTGCATTGGAAGGTTAAGTCTTAATCACTGGACCACTAGGGAAGTTCCTCTTTAATTTTCAACATTTAAATTTTTATTTTGTCTTAATCATGATCATGAGAATCATGACTTCCCATGTGACTTTGCTCTGCTCTCATTCATTGGTTCTATACCATATTTTCCTTTTTCTTCTTGTGCAAAGTACTCACTGTCTTCTTTCTAGGACAGAACTACTTTACACCTGTCATCTACATGGAAAGTTTCTTCTTTCCTTTGACTGTGTTGTACATGAGGCATAGGCTCTGCCCTATGCAGAGGGGGAGAGCCAAATGAATTGTTTTACTGCCATAAAATACAAAGGGGTAGCTGTCTAGTTTTATTAACACTGTTTTTATAATTGGATTCCTGACACTATATTCACTTTTTGACAATCAGTATCAATAGCCAAACTGAATCACAGATCAAACAAACTGTAGTAAACACAATATAGTAAATGCAGACATTTAGTTAGGACAAGCACAACTTTATACTGCAAGGAGCAGCTGGATACCATATGGCTATCAGGAGAGTTGATCTGTTTCACAGGTGACAACAGAGAAAAAATAAAACAAGTTTCTATGTCAGCTCTTTCATGCCACACTGAGATGAATCCATCTTTACTCTTTCATTCATTTAAACTTATTTTAGAATATGAAGTGAAAGCTTCTGATTCAAACCTCTTCATGGTTTAATGCTAAAATCATTCACAATATCAAACACTGATTAAATGCCAAACTGCTAGTGAAAAAATGGAGAAGGAAATGGCAACCCACTCCAGTTTTCTTGCCTGGAAAATCCCACAGACAGAGGAGCATGGTGGGCTATAGCAAAGGATGTTCTGAGGGTACAGAATGGGGTGCTTAGAGAGGCCAGCATGATTTTCTCTGATGGATGCTATAAATTGAAGAGTCAATTCTAAGTGTAGTCAGTTTTGCTATAATGCTTGCTTTGAAATGTGTGATTGATGTATTTGGGAACAGTCTTAATATAATGCAAGTTATGCAGTTGCTTATGCATGACTTTGGACTTCCCTGGTGGCTCAGCCAGTAAAGTCTGCCTGCAACGTGGGAAACCTGGGTTTGATCCCTGGTTCGGGAAGATCTCCTGGAGAAGGGCATGGCAACCCTTTCCATGGGCAGAATGCCATGGGCAGAGAAGCCTGGTGTGCTGCAGTCCATGGGGTTGCAAAGAATCAGACATGACCAAGTGACTAACACTTCCACTTTTTTAATGCATGATTTTGCCCATTACAAAAATAAGCAAACACAGAAAACTGCCTTTAGCTAAACTGAGCTGTGTTGGAAACCACAAAATGCTCACATGAACACACCTCTGGCATCTCCCAGGTACCTTGGTTCACCACATGTGTCATGAACCGAGCTCATCCTCTTCTGAAGTTACAATTTTCCATCCAATTTCAGATAAGTTTCATTCTATCTCTTCACAATAACTCTCAAGCTGCAACCCTTTCCTTACTCACTTGCAGAAGCAAAGTGTAGATCTTTTCCTTCCAAAGTAACATCCCATAGTTATTGTAACATTTACCTATTTCTTAAAAAAAATTTTTTTGACAGTGCTGTGCACATGTGGTATCTTAGATCCTTGACCAGGAATTGAACCTGTGCTCCTTGCCTTGGAAGTGCAGAGTCTTAACTATTGGGGCACCAGGGAAGTTCCTATATTTACCTGTTTCTTAACCACTTAATATGTGCAAAACTGTGCTACCATCTTAACAGCTTCCTATTTTTTTAGTTATCACTGATAACATTTTTTCACTATTGTTCCTCTGACCCCATCTCCCCGATATGTCCTGTGGATTTCATTGTATAATTTTTTTTTTTAGGAACATATCTGTCCTTTCAGAGTAGAACTGATATATTTGGTTCATTCACTAATATGATTGGGATGAATTATGAAGGGTTTGGAAAAGATATTTGCGAGCGCATTCTGGCAGTGTGGGCTTCCTTGAAGGAACTACCCCGTCATTACACAGCACCCTGTGTGTGTGGATGCAACCATCTGCTGAATGACAGTTTATGTCCATGTTGAACTAAAGCAGCACTTTGAGGACTCTCAGCGAATAAGGTTTATGTGTGTCCCAACAACTCTCTCTAGGACCCATGGTACCACTGCCCAAGGCACATGTTTATGCTGAAGTCATAAGGGCCCTTGGAATTCTTTTACACACAGCTGTTTAGGAAATCACACCCAACAGATGACTGTCATGCAAGATGAACCTTACTTGCCCTGCCCATGCTCAGTTTTGAGCAGGCATTTGGTATAATGCCTGATCTGAAACGAGGCTACCCTGGTGACTCAGTTTCCGGAAAACTCCAGTATCTCTGTAGAATTAAAATCACCTGGGTGGAAGTATTTGGGTTCTCATCTTGGGCGTATGGATTGAATGTTGTCTAAGTGTTGGGCTGAGTTGCATGCAAGAACACAAGTCATCTTGGATGGCTCCTCCTACTTAGCTGCAACCCAAGATCCAGTAGTTTGGCCTGGACTACTGGGCATCAGAAGATTCATTGACAGTTTTGCCCTGTAGACCACTGACCTCAAATCAGCAGGTAAGTAAATATGGGAAAGCACCATGGATTATCCTCAGTACCTGTTCAAACACTGTCAGGGTCTGACCATGAATTTGTTCGGCAAGAAGAGAGAAGAGTGAGCCCACCATGGTGAATTAGAGACTCCCTCTGCTGGGCTACTTAGTCCTGCAGGGCTGAACCAGGTCCTTACAAGGTGCCTTGGTCCAAGTTCTCAATCAGTTGTTAATGTAAATGGTTCGCAATAGTAAAATAAAGCAGAAACAAGGGAGGAAAAGGCAATTTGGCAATGATAGCGCCTAGCGTGCACCATCTTATTAATCTTCTCAACACCCCCATAAGGTACGCGGTATGATTTCATTTTACAGATTGGAAGAGTGAAGCCCAGAAGAACTGTGGACCCTGCCTGAGGTCACAAGTAAAGAAGAGGTGGAAGTGAGCTCACATTTGGCCTGCCCAGAGTCCCTCCTCATTTCTCATGGCATCACCCACCACACACCGATGATGGGAAAGCCACCGCTTTCCTATAACAAATTTTGCTTCTTGTAAAATTTGAAAAGCTCCTTATTGTTTCAGGGTTCTACCCCACAGTCAGCATTTAAACAGACTGATGAAATACCATCGTCCACCTATCCCCACTCATAGTTCGCTGTTCGTAATAATTCTGACATTTCTGAGGTCATTCCTCTTCCTCCCCTCAACACAGATGTTCATTCAAAATGAAAAAGCAAAATGGCAACAAATGTCAAGTGCAACTCGATTCTTTCAGACAAAGAACCCAGAGAGCAAAGCTATTAACAATTTCATTCTCCTCTGCCCTTCCGTTTCCTGGTTCCCTGGTTCCCTGGTTCCCTGGGCTGTGTCCTCTGTGCCTCTGAACCAGCAGCACTGGAAGCAGCTCCTACTGCCCCACCTGGGACATGGCACTGTCTCTGCAAATGCGAATGGAACTGCAAATGCGTCTCTCAACGTAAATGTAAACGTGGGTCTCTGCAAATTCGATAGCCAATAGCTTGCGTAGTACTGGAGATTGCTGGGAAAGATCTAGTAAATTCTGTGTTATTACTGATAAAGAAAGCAAGCGGTAGGGAAGGGTGGGGGGAAGGGATAGCTAGGAAGTGTGGGATGGACAGGTACACATTGCTATATCTAAAATGGATAACCAACAAAGACCTACTGTATAGCACAAGGAACTCTGCTCAATGTTATGTGGCAGCCTGGATGGGAGGGGAGTTTGGGGGAGAATAGATACATGTACATGTCTGGCTGAATCCCTTCACTGTCCACCTGAAACTACCATGAAATTGTTAATTGGCTATGCTCCAATACTAAATAAAAAATTAAAAAAGCAAGCAAAAAAACAACAATCAAAACAGAAAGGGGTCAGGGATAGGAGCATAAAAGCTCATTATCTTTAAAGCAATTTATTTTATTTTATATATTGGCTTATTTAAAATTAATTTAATTATTTTATTATTGGAGTATAATTTCTTTACAATGTTGTTAGTTTCTGCTGTACAACAAAGTGAATCAGTTATATGTATACATATATCCCCTCTCGCATGAGCCTGCTTCCGACTACCCGCCCCCCACCACTCCCACAATCCTATCCCTCTAGGCTATGTTTATTTATTTGAATTTGATTAAATTTAACTGAACTCCTTCCAGTAAAATAATATTTTATTTGAAGTAAGGGTATAGGAGAAATTAACTGAAATAAGAAAATCTTGCTCTTTAACAGGGCACTGAACTTCTCTTAAGTCAGAAAATAAGCAGCAAGAAAATGAGGCTTTGTTATGTACCGTTCACATTTCACCACTGGCATCACTAATAAAGTGTGCACACAAACACGTAATTAAATCATGCCATCCAGTACTGAAAAAGCAGCATCCGAATGCTACTCTTTAAAATTTGAATTTAAATATGTGAATCAAATCAACCCTTCATTTGCAAAACTAGAAAAACTGGACCACTTGTCACACTTCTTATGCTTTTGATAAATCTTACCCTGGATGTCCAGTCATTGATTTCTAAGTAAATTCATTTGTCAAAACTCTTAGTTCCTGCCGATCTGTTAGGCATTCATCGTTTACTGGACGAGACACACAGTCTTTCTCTCCTCACCCTTTACACATCACTTTAGTGGTTTTGATCTTTCTTCTTTGATAGCTGCATGATCATGCATGGATTTTTAAAAACTCAAGTACTGAGTGACATTTTTCTGTCTTCTGGGTTATAATCAAGTCTTAGAAATCTGACATTACAAATTCACTCTGAATCTTCTAAAAGGACCTACTTTGTTGGTTAGCTGTATGTGGAGGTGAATGACAAAGGCATATTTTTATTAAATGAAATGATAGAGTATAGAAAACAGACTGAATGTCATGTTTAATAAAATTAAATTGAATTTGGTATCATGTTGGATAGGGGGTGAACAAAACCTGTCTTTCTCTGGGTGATTTTAACATAATGTTCAACTCTACTTAGAAAGTCCTTTTCTCTGATTTTAATTCCATATCTTCTGGGAAAACCATGATAAGCAAAAATAATGAATATAGATGCTACATCTTTTAATTAGGAAGTTTCAATATTGTTCCTATCCCATTTCTTTATTCATTTTGGGCCTTGTTTTCACGCTGTCTGTGTGCAGCACTTCTGGACAGGACTTCGATGCTGGTCCCACTGGTGGGGGAGGAGCGGACCTAAGGAAAACCTGAGTCTTTCTAATGGGCCTTCTTGTTTGGGAGGAGGAGTAATGGGGTGGAAGAAGGGGACTAAAAACAGGGTGAGAAGGCCGCTGTCGATACAGGACTGTTTTATCACTTCAGCAGCAAATCAATGAGCCTATTATTAAAATAAGAAGAATAACATTTTAAAAGACATATAACCAGTGTGGGGAAGAGAACTGAAAATATGTAAGCACTGAAGGCATCCTTAACTTTGGACACCTGCCTTTTTTTTTTTTTTTAAATTGGGGTATAGTTGCTTTACAATGTTGTGTTAGTTTCTGCTGTATGACAAAATCAATCAGCTATCAGTAACATATATTCCCTCCCCCGGGGATCTCCTTCTCCACCAACCATCCCACCCAGCTAGGAAGTCACAGAGCACCGAGCTGAGCTTCCCGTGCTGCACAGCTGGTTTCCACTAGCTAGTCACCTTACACCAGGTTCTGTCTATTTGTCAGTCTCAAACTCCCAATTCATCCCATCCCCCTTCCCCCAACTCTTGTCTGCTCATCTGTTCTCTATGTCTGCGTCTCTATTCCTGCCCTGGAAATAGGTCAATCTGTACCATTTTTCTAAATTCTACATATGCATGTTAATGTACGATATTTGTTTTTCTCTTTCTGACTTCACTATGTATGACAAACTCTGGGTCCGTCCCACGTTTCTCCAGATGACCCAATTTCATTCCTTTTTATGGCTGAGTAATATTCTATTGTGTACATGTACCACATCTTCCTTATATATTCATCTGCTGATGGACATTTAAGCTGCTATTCAGGCTATTGTAAATAGTGCTGCAATCCAATTTGAAAAATGGGCAGAAGGTTTAAATAAACAGTTCTCCAATGAGGACGTACTGATGGCCAAGAGGCACATGAAAAGATCATGAATTACTACAGAAATATAACAAAAACTACAATGAGGTGTCACCTCACAACATCAGAATGACCATCCAAAAAATCTAAAAACAGCCCTCAGTGTGGGCGGAGGCTCGGGGGCATCGCTGCGCTGAGAGGGCGGGCCGCCGGGCTTCAGTGTGCCCTTCGGCCTGGGTCCAACGGCCAGTTGGTGCACGGCGGGCGGGCGGTGGCGGGGGCGGGCGCCTGTCTGTATGGCGGCGGCTTTGTTTGGCCTGGCTGTCCTGCTATCGTGCTCAGCCGCCGCCCTCTCTTATGGGGTCCTCTGCAAGGGGCCGACCCACACGCTGCTCATCTTCTTCGACCTGGCCTGGCGCTTGCGCATCAATTTCCCCTACCTCTACGTCGTGGCTTCCATGATGCTCAACGTCCGTCTGCAGGTTCATATTGAGATCCACTGAAGGCCTTCTGCGGACTGACAGGCGTGTCCTGGGGCTCAGGATGTCAGAGACACAGCATGAGGGACGGACACAGGCCTCTCCGCACCTGCCTCGCGGAGGAGCAGAGAGCGGGCGGCGCCTCGGACAGAGCCTCGTGCAGAGCCTCGTGCAGAGAACGGTGGAGTGAGAGAAGGCAGGAGGCGAGCCCTCGCCCAGCAGATGCCGCTTCCTGGGTGAGGAGGCCTGCGGTCGATGCCCGGGGAGACCCAGGAAAGGAGTCATCATCACTGGAAACAAAGCATGACCTGCGTGGCGCCAGCCCCTTGTTTCACGGTGGCCTCAAAACACTTCCACGGTGGCAAGAATCAGTACGAAGAAATTCAGCTTCAGCGGCTGCGCAGAGCAACACTGCGGGTCTGTCCTCGGCTCCTGCAGGGGAGCGGGGTGCGGGGCCGGCCCGCGTCGTTGGGGAGGCTCCAGGTACCGACTGGCCGCAGGCAGTGCCCAGGCCCACTGGCGGCCGCAGAGGACGGAGCCACGGCGGAGAGCCAAGGGGGTCAAGGACTGCTGGGCCGGCAGAGAGGGTCTGCAAAGGGGGTTTCTGAGGATGACCCGCCCTGTGCTTTCCTAGAGAAGCTGGACTCTGCGTTGGCACCCTCTTGCCTGCAATCCATCCTGCCGCGGGCAGATCCCCTAATATTCTTGAATGATGAGACGAAAAGTGTTTTCCCTGGCCATTCAGAGCCCATGTTTACAGAGCCAAAAGTAGATTACAAGAAGATGCTTTAATGGGAAAAAAAAATACCTCAGATGATCTGCAGATAACAGTGGCGTCACTGGCTGCACAAGCTTTTGAATGAGCAAATCTGTTATGCCACGGTTAAGGTACAGCAGAACAATAAAAATAGTGAGACTAAGCGCTGTCCTCGAATGCTTTCTTTTGCGTTAACTCTGGATGTACACGGCGCGGCAGTGAAGCTCCAGCTTTGGTTCGTGTGACCAGACAGACATAAAGTCAGTGGAACTTAAACCCACAGAAAGCTGGTTGATACGGAAGGAAATCTCTATGCTTGAAAGACATTTAGGATTGGGAAGCCATGTCAAGGAGGTTATTGATATTACCTTATACAGCTATCAGACGAGAATTGAAAGATGAAACATCAAGTTTTAAGTTTACCTTCAGCACCCATCCGGCAGGGCTGCCGTCCGAGGCACTTTTTCTCCAGCCTGTTCTCGAACCATCTGACGAGAGTAGATATTTGTAAAAGTCAACCCTGCTGGGCTTGGTCTGAGCCAGGCCAAGCTGATGGTACGCTGTTGTCATTTCCGTGTTTTGCAGAATACTTTGAGCAAAAGCTGATATCTTTTCTCACACCCCTTTCCTTCCACTTGACATGCAATTTACATGGAGGCCCTAAGGTGAAAGTTGCAATATTAACATTACCTTTAGATGACCCTTCCTCAAACTAGGAACCCTAGCAGTGTTACCCAAAATAAAAAATGAGTTTGAGCCTGTCTGCCGGAGTTCAGTCATAGAAAGAGAAAAAAAAAAAGCAAGTATTTCCCCTTATAGAAGGTCTCCAGTTTCTAGGAGTTGAGATAACTCCTACACTAAAATTTTTTCTGAGATAACTCCTTTTGTTGTGTGTTGATAACTTCGATAAAAGGCAATGAAGAGCAGAAGTTTTTAAGGAGTCCCAAGGTAAGACGTCCCCACTTTTGGAATTATTGATTGCATGTATCAGTTTATATTGTGTGCTAAATTACTATGCCGTGTGCTATTTTAGTGTTCTGGGGAAATAAAAAATAAAACCTATTCTTTAGCATAATAAATGTCTTATTTTACATATGTAAAAAAAATCTAAAAACAATAAATGCTGGAGTAAGTGTGGAGAGAAGGGAAGCCTCCCACTCTGTTGGTGGGAATGTAAATTGACAGCCACTATGGATAATAGTATGGAGGTTCCTTAAGAAATGGGCTTCCCTTGTGGCTCAGCTGGTAAAGAATCCACCTGCAATGCAGGAGACCTGGGTTCGATCCCTGGGTTGTGAAGATCCCCTGGAGAAGGGAAAGGCTACTTGCTCCAGTATTCTGGGAGAATTCCATGGATTGTATAGTCACAAAGAAAGGTTGCAAAGAGTCAGACATGACTGAGTGACTTTCACTTTCACTTTTTCCTTAAGAAATGAAAAATAGAGCTACCATATGATTCTGCAATCATACTCCTGGGCATATACCCTGAGAAAACCATAAGCAAAAAGACAGCGACCTTTAGAGTAATTCTAAACCACCCAGATAGTCCTTTTTTATTTTCTATTGTTTTGCTGTAGCTGCTCAGTCGCTGTTACTCGCCACTCTTTGTGCCCCATGGACTGTAGCCCACCTGGCTCTTCTGCCCATGAAATTCTCCAGGCAAGAATACTGGAGCAGGTTGCCATTTCCTCCTTCTGAAAATCTTCTCGACCCAGGGATCCAACCCACGTCTCTTGCATCTCCTGCACTGGCAGGTAGATTCTTTACCACGAGCACCACGTGGGAAGCCCATATATATATTTATGGCTGATTCATGATGTTCATGGCAGATACCAACATAACACTGTAAAGCAATTATCCTCTAATTAAAAAATAAAAATAAACAAGGACTTTCAGCCTCACCCCCCAACTCCCACCACCACCAAACAGTATCTGGGGAGGGCAATGAATGAGGATCGTCTTACAACACAAAAAGTTCCTTTACTCCATTCTTGGCTTAAAAATAAATTTGTCTTGAACCTTGATTTCCCATTTTGTCACCAGTGCAAACCTAAAACTTAAGTAAGTCTCTCGAATGCGTGCAGTTCATCTGTAGTTTTCTGAAAGGAATCTGAAATTCCTACTGTCCCCCCAAATAAATCATCCTTCTTGGACACAAGAAGAGACTGTTCCTATGGAGTTATTTTATTCTGTGGATACACTCACTTTCTATCCAGCTTTACATGCAATAACCCTGGAGATTTCCCGAGTATTCCTTCCATAAATAATGGAATCATGTCTTTAGAAAGCTCAAGGCAAAAATGTAAATAAATCGAGATGCAAAAAAGCCTTTCAGACCAAGGAGGTGCCATCCGATCAGCTAGACCAGGGATCTTCATGTTTGAGGCACTTAAACTGGTGTTTCAGCTTTTGCCCTGACAGTTACCATTGCTACATTATTAATTTGGCATACAAATAGCCTTTTACTGTGAAAGTGCAAAGCGCCTCAAACCACTTCTTGATTACAGGTTTCATAAAGTTTGGGACCCCAAACGACTAATGAGATCCTCCTCAAGCTTTCTTAATTCTCACATGGCATTGCATTTGAGCAAAGAGGAAAGGTCCTGAATTTGCCTGAATAACAGTAGGCACAGGAGTGAGGGCCAGGGGCTCCCTGTTACTGCAGCTGCTCAATTTAGGAGACATAGGTCAGAAAGAATCTTGAAAAAACTCTATTGTTTCCTATTGCCACTGTAGCAAGTGATCAGAAACTTACTTGCTTACAGCAACACAAATTTATTTTCTTTCAGTTCAGGAAGTCAGAAGTTCAAGATGAGCTTCCCAGGTTAACACCAGGGTGCTATGGGCTGTGGTCCTTCCTGGAGGCTCCTGAAGAATATCTCTTTCTCTGCCATTTCCAGCTTCTAGACTGCAGGTCTTCCTGGGCTAGGCCCCCTTCCATCTTCAGAGCTAGCAACGGCAAGTTAAATTGTCGTGTCTCTTCTCTTTGACTCAGTCTTCCACTTCCTTATTCTATCTTTAAAGGCCTTCCTACACTGTTGGTGGAAATGTGAACTGGTACAGCCTCTATGGAGAACAGTATGGAAGCTCCTTTAAACTAAAAATAGAACTACCATATGATCCAGCAACACCATTTCTAGGCATATATCTGTAGAAAGCCATAATTCAAAAAGAAACATGTATCCCAATGTTCACAATAACCAGGACATAGAAACAACCTAAATGTCTGTTGACAGAGGAATGGATAAGGAAGATGAGCTACATATATACAATAGAGTGTTACTCAACCATGAAAAAGAAGGAAATAATGGCATTTGAGGCAGCAGGGATGGACTTAGAGGTTGTCATACTGGGTGAAGTAAATCAGACACAGAAAGACAAGTATCCTATGATATAGCTTATGTATCAAATCTAAAAAAGGTATAAGTGAACTTATCTACAAAGCAGAAATGGAGTCACAGTTGCAGGAAACAAACTTTTGGTTTTCAGGGTATAAGCAGGGGAGGGAGTAGGGAGGGATAAATTGGGAGATTGGGATTGACATACACACTGCTACTGCTGCTGCTAAATCGCTTCAGTCGTGTCGGACTCTGTGCGACCCTGTAGACGGCAGCCCACCAGTCTCCTCCATCCTTGGGATTCTCCAGGCAAGAACGCTGGAGTGGGTTGCCATTTCCTTCTCCAATGCATAAAAGTGAAAAGTGAAAGTGAAGTCACTCAGTCATGTCTGATTCTTTGCAACCCCATGGACTGCAGCCCACCAGGCTCCTCCATCCATGGGAGTTTCCAGGCACGAGTACTGGAGTGGAACACATATGCTGCTTCTACCTATTTCCCTTGTTTTCTACAGAACCGGTCTGAATGTAAAACAGTATTATACTTAAGAGAACCTCCAACCGGCCACTGTTCAGCATCCTTCAATGGATACCGTGGCCATGCAGTATCACATAGGAAGACCAGGTGTGTCTTCTTTAAGCCTTGGGGATCAAATCTATCCCAGTTTTTCAGGATACAGTTCAAAAGGAGTGAGGCTGGAATTGTTAGCTCCCATCTGTAAGACAGGAAAAAAGCGATTATCACCATCTTTCTACCGGAGGCGTCCCTCCTTGCTCTAGATGGGGGTGTAGACAGATTTTACACCAAAGCTTTTCTTTCCTGGTTGGACTTAATCTGTCCCTTACCGATGCAGGCACCGTACTCTTCCCTCCTGGTTCTACCACCAAGACAGGGTGGGGATGCCCCAGGGGTAGATCTGATGGCATCCCTAGCCGTACTCGTCTGCCGGGGGCCAGCATGAGGAATCCCGCCTGTGACAAGGTCATGCGGAAGGAAGCCTGACAAAATGCAAGGACGTGATCAGGCTTCAGGGGTTCCCCCTGGAATTTCCTGAACATCCACCCCCCCAAGACCAGAGTCTGCCTGCTTTACTGTGTTATGCTTTCCACCTACTCCTCTGTCATTAACAGGGGGCTGTCCCCCCACCACCTTTTTCTGGAAAAATTAGAGCTTTTAGATAATCAATCTCCTGGGCATAATACGAGTGTTTCAATCCAAAAACCCCTCTGATGGCTTTCTAGCCTGCCTGCAGGACTCGTACAGGTGCACATATGATTGTTTGAGGCCTCCTGACCGCCAGGAGGCACAGGAAGCTTAAAACATCCTAGGAATGTAGGGGCTTCCGAGGAGTCAAAATCATTAGAATAGGACTGATTAAAGGTTTCATTTGCTGAGCCAATACTTGCTGCCAAATTTTCATATCTTTTATTTTTAGATATAGTTGGTATATAGAAAAACAGGTAGTAGACCTGGTATTAGCAACATTAGATCTTTGAGTTAAGTACTTTCTTTGTTATAACCCACTGCACCTTTGTTCTACAGGAATGTAACTTTATTTAGTACTTTGAGGGTGATGCAGAGTAAAGAAAAAAACACTTCTAGGGAAAAGGAGTTTTCTGGTTGATAGACAATTGTCCAGGAAGAGAGCCATAAAAATGTTAACAAGCCTCTTGGCCAGAAGATAATGTAAACCACCTGAGACCTTTTGTATACGGGAGGGTATGCAAAAAGAAAGCCTTGTCTCAATGAGGGTCAGGACTACTGCCCCTGCATAACTCTGCATATTCCATTATGTACAACTTGGGGTATATAAGCTGATTTTGAAAAATAGTTTTTGGAGTCTTGCACCGATGCTGGGCTTCCCCATGTCGTTCTTTTCTCCCCTTTTTTGGCTGAATTCCCATCTGGAGCGGGGAGGCTCATCACGTCTACTTACTGCCCTGGCTGCTAAGACCCACGCGAAAGGGAGCCTAAGGCAGGGCACCCTTCGATATTCAAGTAGGTGCCGGTGGCCTAACGTAGATGGTGCAAACCTCTTGTCTCGAGGTTTATTGGTTTTCCCCGTAGACCAAGTTATTCAGCCTCTTTTTCTCCACCTAAATTTCCTACTATACTATTTCTTCCTGATCTAATCTTATATCTCTAAATACATAAGTTTTCCTTGCCTATCCGTCTCCCCTTTGAATCACCCTGGATCCACTGGGGCTGGACCCCAGTACTCGTCCCTCCCGGTTCTACCACCAAGATGGGGTGAGGATGCACCGGGGGTAGATCTGATGGCATCCCTAACTGACATCCAACTCTTCACCGTTAAAACCTTGCTTGCCTCTGATGCCACCCAGGGTGCAATCAGAGTAACCTTCCAGAATGCCTCCCAGGCTAAACCGCTGGGGGAAACATTCATCTCCTGAGTGCCTGTGCACGACCCTGAGTGTATTCAGGGTGAGTGTATTGACATACACAGACTACTATATATAAAATCGACAACTAGTAAGGACTTACTGAATAGCAAAGGGAACTCTACTCAAGGCTCTATAATGACCTATATGGGAAAAGAATAAAAAACAGAGTGGATGGATATATGTATACATAAATGATTCACTTTGCTGAATACCTGAAACTAACACAACCTTGTAAATCGACTAAAGACCTTGGTGATTATATTGAGTTCACGTGTATAATCCATGATGCTCTACACATTTCCAGGTCTTTAATCTTATTTACATCTGCAAAATCCCTTGTGCCATGTCAGGTAACATTTTAAAAGGTTCTGGGATTAGGATATACACATCCTTAGTGGGCCATGATTCTTCCTACTGAAATACCTGGCTTCAGTTTATATTAGAACATTCTAACTTGAATTTTCAGTTTGAAAGCCCCTGGGGGACACACAAGCTGGTATTGCATGAAAGCATATGCATGGCAACCCCTGAGGGACTATGAGGCTGAGATACTGTTCACAGCTGTTCAGGTGATTCTTCTTTCTCAAATATCCTCACAAAGTCACAAATTCAGTGCTGACTTTTTTCTTTCCTTCATCAAAGTCATATTTTTCCTTTATGTGGGTTGAGTCATCAGCTTTTTAACGTAGAAATTGGGACTGAAAAGGGTATGTAATACTGTTTAAATGATCGGAGAAATCACCTTGTAGTATCTGCTCTGCTTAGAATTATGAAATTTATTTGTGGAACTCCTTTCATCCTGGAAAGTCAATCAGCATTGGGATACAATGTTACCATCAGTCTGACTCTTAGGCAGTGTGATCCTCTGGAGGTCTCTTTTTTGGGGAAAAAAAAAAAAAAATTTTTTTTAAAATTTATTTTGGTTGTACCAGGTTTTACTTACAGCCTGCAGGATCTAGTTCCCCCAGTAGGGCTCAAACCCTGGACCCCCTGCATTGGGATCTTGGAGTCTTAGTCACTGGACCACAAGGGAAGTCCCTGGACTTCTCTGCCTAGAAACACTTTTTTGAAACACTAAAGAATATAGAGAATAGGGTAAAAGGACAGAAAACTGAGGAAAGAAGTTCTCACTTTCTCTTTTATTGCTTTTTCCCCTGATCCTCTAGACTTAAATAAAGCAAGCCCTAGAGGAAAGCTCAAACCATGGGTTACAATGAAAAATGAACCTCTTAGAAAGCCCAGTTGACGTCTGTGGTGAAACTGAAGAGATTAAGGTAAACAGTGGTATCTGCATTATAAACTCTAAGTATATAACCAGGTCACAAAGTAAGTCAATGTCTTTTTGAGAGCTCTCTTTTTTGTGTGAAACTAATAACTGAAGGATGATGTGGGTTAGGGAAGATGGAGGCAGGAAACATTTCCTCCTCTCCCCGACCCCAGTGATGACAGTAAAGCTTGGCCATATTCACAAAAGCCATTCCTTCATTCAGAAGTACTTACTGAGGACTTCCCTGGTGGTCCAGTGTTTGAGAACCTGCCTGCCAATGCAGGGGACTCAGATGTGATCCCTGGTTGAGGAAGATCCCGAATGCCGCAAAACGGCAAAGCCCACAGGCTGTGAACCCGCTCACCACAACTAGAGAAAGCCTGTGTGCAGCAATGAAGACCTTGTGCAACCAAAAATAAAAGAAATTAAAAAACAAACAAACAAAAAACCCAACATGACATAGAGAGCTTTACTGTCAGATCCTGTCTGATAGGGATATGAGGGTGGATCAGATGGTAAAGAATCTGCCTGCAACGTGGGAGACTTGGGTTCAATCCCTGGGTCAGGAAGATCCTCTGGAGAAGAAAATGGCAACCCACTCCAGTATTCCTGCATGGAGAATTCCATGGATAGAGGAGCCTGGTGGGCTACCGTCCATAGGATCACAAAGAGTCAGACATGACTGAGTGACTAATTTTCACTTTCACTTTCAGATTTTGGAAAGGGATGAAATTATGTTGGAAACATCTACTTTCTGCAGTACAGATGTGGAGCCGGGTCCCAGTAACCCTTATACATAGAAATAAGGGGAAGCCCCATGCATACTGAAATCCTCCCCCAGTAATTCAAAGATAAGAAAATTAGTGATGAGTCACTTATTTTCTTGCCATTAGAGGAGTGTTTCTTATCCTCAGGAATACAAATATCATGGTCTGGCTCAAGCTGAAAGACGATGTATATTTACATTTCACTCAAATGATTGGAGATTGGTGTCTCAAATGCTAAGTTTATTCCCTTGGATATGATCATCAATTATTTTGTGCAAATTGGATGTGTGATGGCTTTTGCTACCTGTTATACCTAAGAATTGTGTCTTTTTGTCAGAAAGTTAAAACATTTTTTATTTTGTATTGAAGCAGACTTGATTAACAATCAACTTGTTATGTTGTGTTAATTTCAGGTATACAGCAAAGTGATTCACTTACATATATATATCTGTTCTTTGGGGAGTTTGGGATGCACACATTGCTATATTTAATATAGATAACCAATAAGGACTTACTATATAGCAAAGGAAATGTTGCTCAATATTCTGTAATAACCTAAATGTGAAAAGAATTTGAAATTGTACCTTATAAATGCTAAAAATTATTTATATATATATATATAGATAGATAGATAGATAGAGAGAGAGAGAGAGAGAGAGAGAGGCAGGTGCAGGGGCTCTGGGTGCAGAGAATTCCCATAGCATAAGCCCTCTTGGAGGAGGTCACCATTAACCCCATCATACAGCTGCCAGAACTTACACAGGACTGGGGAAACAGACTCTTGGAGGGCACAAACAGAACCTTGTGTGTACCAGGACCCAGGAGAAAGGATCAGTGACCCCACAAGAGACTGACCCAGACTTGCCCATGAGTGTCCAGGCATGGGTCGATGGTGGCTTGCTGAAGGGTCAGGGGCACTGAGTGAGGCAGTGTATGCATGGGACCTTTTGAAGGAGTTCCCCATTATTTTCATTACCTCCACCACAGTTTAGCCTCAGGTCAAACAACAGGGAGGGAACACAGCCCCACCCATCAATAGAAAATTGGATTAAAGATTTACTGAGCATGGCCCACCCATCATAACAAGACCCAGTTTCCCCCACAGTCAGTCTCTCCCATCAGGAAGCTTCCATAAGCCTCTTATCCTTCTCTACCAGAGGGCAGACAGACTGAAAACCACAGACACAGAAAACTAACCAAACTGATCACATGCACCACAGCCTCGTCTAACTCAATGAAACTATGAGCCATGCTGTGTAGGGCCACCCAAGATGAGCAGGTTATGGTGGAGAGGTCTGACAAAACATGGTTCACTGGAGAAGGGAATGCCTTGAGAACCCCATGAACAGTATGAAAAGGCAAAATGATAGGACACTGAAAGATGAACTTCCCAGGTTGGTAGGTGCCCAGTATGCCACAGGAGATCAGAGGAGGAATAAATCCAGAAAGAATGAGGAGATGCAGCCAAAGCAAAAAAACAAAAAACAACACATCCAGCTGTGGATGTGACTGGTGATGGAAGTAAAGTCTGATGCTGTAAAGAGCAATATTGCATAGGAACATGGAATATTAGGTCCATGAATCAAGGTAAATTGGAAGTGGTCAAACAGGAGATGGCAAGAGTGAACATCGACAGTTTAGTTCAGTTCAGTTCAGTTCAGTCGCTCAGTCATGTCCGACCCTTTGCGACCCTATGAATCACAGCACGCCAGGCCTTCCTGTCCATCACCATCTCCTGGAGTTCACTCAGACTCACGTCCATCGAGTCAGTGATGCCATCCAGCCATCTCATCCTCTGTCGTACTCTTCTCCTCTTGCCCTCAATCCCTCCCAGCATTAGGGTCTTTTCCAATGAGTCAACTCTTTGCATGAGGTGGCCAAAGTACTGGAGTTTCAGCTTTAGCATCATTCCTTCCAAAGAAATCCCAGGGTTGATCTCTTTCAGAATGGACTGGTTGGATCTCCTTGCAGTCCAAGGGATTCTCAAGAGTCTTCTCCAACACCACAGTTCAAAAGCATCAGTTCTTCGGCGCTCAGCCTTCTTCACAGTCCAACTCTCACATCCATACATGACCACAGGAAAAACCATAGCCTTGACTAGATGGACCTTTGTTGGCAAAGTAATGTCTCTGCTTTTGAATATGCTATCTAGGTTGGTCATAACTTTTCTTCCAAGGAGTAAGCGTCTTTTAATTTCATGGCTGCAATCACCATCTGCAGTGATTTTGGAGCCCCCCAAAAATGAAGTCTGATAATGTTTCCACTGTTTCCCCATCTATTTCCCATGAAGTGATGGGACCGGATGCCATGATCTTCGTTTTCTGAATGTTGAGCTTTAAGCCAACTTTTTCACTCTCCTCTTTCACTTTCATCAAGAGGCTTTTTAGTTCCTCTTCACTTTCTGCCATAAGGGTGGTGTCATCTGCATATCTGAAGTTATTGATATTTCTCCCGGCAATCTTGATTCCAGCTTGTGCTTCTTCCAGCCCAGCGTTTCGCATGATGTCCTCTGCATAGAAGTTAAATAAGCAGGGTGACAATATACAGCCTTGATGTACTCCTTTTTCTATTTGGAACCAGTCTGTTGTTCCATGTCCAGTTCTAACTGTTGCTTCCTGACCTGCATACAGATTTCTCAAGAGGCAGGTCAGGTGGTCTGGTATTCCCATCTCTTTCAGAATTTTCCACAGTTTATTGTGATCCACACAGTCAAAGGCTTTGGCATAGTCAAGAAAGCAGAAATAGATGTTTTTTCTGGAACTCTCTTGCTTTTTCCATGATCCAGCAGATGTTGGCAATTTGATCTCTGGTTCCTCTGCCTTTTCTAAAACCAGCTTGAACATCAGGGAGTTCACGGTTCAGGTATTGCTGAAGCCTGGCGTGGAGAATTTTGAGCATTACTTTACTAGCGTGTGAGATGAGTGCAATTGTGTGGTAGTTTGAGCATTCTTTTGCATTTCCTTTCTTTGGAATTGGAATGAAAACTGACCTTTTCCAGTCCTGTGGCCACTGCTGAGTTTTCCAAATTTGTTGGCATATTGAGTGCAGCACTTTCACAGCATCATCTTTCAGGATTTGAAACAGCTCAACTGGAATTCCATCACCTCCACTAGCTTTTTTCATAGTGATGCTTTCTAAGGCCCACTTGACTTCACATTCCAAGATGTCTGGCTCTAGATTAGTGATCACATCATCATGATTATCTGGGTCGTGAAGATCTTTTTTTGTACAGTTCTTCCATGTATTCTTGCCACCTCTTCTTAATATCTTCTGCTTCTGTTAGGTCCACACCATTTCTGTCCTTTATTGAGCCCATCTTTACATGAAATGTTTCCTTGGTATCTCTAATTTTCTTGAAGAGATCTCTAGTCTTTCCCATTCTGTTGTTTTCCTCTATTTCTTTGCATTGATCGCTGAAGAAGGCTTTCTTATATCTGCTTGCTATTCTTTGGAACTCTGCATTCAGATGCTTGTATCTTTCCTTTTCTCCTTTGCTTTTTGCCTCTCTTCTTTTCACAGCTATTTGTAAGGCCTCCCCAGACAGCCATTTTGCTTTTTTGCATTTCTTTTCCATGGGGATGGTCTTGATCCCTGTCTCCTGTACAATGTCACGAACCTCATTCCACAGTTCATCAGGCACTCTATCTATCAGATCTAGGCCCTTAAATCTATTTCTCACTTCCACTGTATAATCATAAGGGATTTGGTTTAGGTCATACCTGAATGGTCTAGCGGTTTTCCCTACTTTCTTCAATTTAAGTCTGAATTTGGTAATAAGGAGTTCATGATCTGAGCCACAGTCAGCTCCTGGTCTTGTTTTCATTGACTGTATAGAGCTTCTCCATCTTTGGCTGCAAAAAATATAATCAATCTGATTTTGGTGTTGACCATCTGGTGATGTCCATGGGTAGAGTCTTCTCTTGTGTTGTTGGAAGAGGGTGTTTTTTATGACCAGTGAATTTTCTTGGCAAAACTCTATTAGTCTTTGCCGTGCTTCATTCCGCATTCCAAGGCCAAATTTGCCTGTTACTCCAGGTGTTTCTTGACTTCCTCCTTTTGCATTCCAGTCCCCTATAATGAAAAGGACATCTTTTTTGGATGTTAGTTCTAAAAGGTCTTATAGGTCTTCATAAAACCGTTAAACTTCAGCTTCTTCAACGTTACTGGTTGGGGCATAGACTTGGATAACTGTGATATTGAATGGTTTGCCTTGGAGATGAACAGAGATCATTCTGTTGTTTTTGAGATTGCATCCAAGTACTGCATTTCAGACTCTTTTGTTGACCATGATGGCTACTCCATTTCTTCTGAGGGATTCCTGCCCGCAGTAGTAGATATAATGGTCATCTGAGATATAATGGTCATCGACATTTTAGGAATCAGTGAATTAAACTGGATTGCTGCTGCTGCTGCTGCTAAGTCACTCAGTCGTGTCTGACTCTGTGCAATCCCATAGACAGTAGTCCACCAGGCTCCCCCATCCCTGGGATTCTCCAGGCAAGAACAGTGGAGTGGGTTGGCATTTCCTTCTCCTAAACTGGACTGGAATGGGTGAATTTAATGGGTGAATTTAACCCACATGATCATTATATCTACTACTGTGGGCAAGAATCCCTTAGAAGAAATGGTGTAGCCATCATAGTCAACAAAAGAGGCCGAAATGCAGTACTTGGATGCAGTCTTCAAAATAACAGAATGATCTCTGTTCATTTCCAAGGCAAATCATTCAATATCACAGTAATCCAAGTCTATGCCCCGACCAGTAATCCTGAAGAAGCTGAAGTTGAATGGTTCTATAAAGACCTATAAGACCTCTAGAACTAACATTCAAAAAAGATGTCCTTTTCATTATAGAGGACTGGAATGCAAAAGTAGGAAGTCAAGAGATACCTCGAGTAACAGGCAAATTTGGCCTTGGAGTACAGAACGAAGCAGGGCAAAGGCTAATGGAGTTTTGCCAAGAGAATGCACTGGTCATAGCAAACACCCTCTTCCAACAACACAAGAGAAGACTCTATGGTCACCAAAATCAGATTGATTATATTCTTTGCAGCCAAAGATGGAGAAACTCTATACAGTCAGGAAAAACAAGACTGGGAGCTGACCGTGGCTCAGATCATGAACTCCTTATTGCCAAATTCAGACTTATAATGAAGAAAGTAGGGAAACCACTCGAACATTCAGGTATGAGGAAAATCAAATCCTTTAGGATTATACAGTGGAAGTGACAAATAGATTCAAGGAATTAGATCTGATAGACTGAGTGCCTGAAGAACTACGGACAGAGGTTCAAGACATTGTACAGGAGGCAGGGATCAAGACCATCCCCAAGAAAACCAAATGAAAAAAGGCAAAATGGTTGTCTGAGAAGGGCTTACAAATGGCTAAGACAAGAAGAGAAGCTAAATGCAAAGGAGAAAAGGAAAGAGATACCCGTTTGTATGTATATATATATATATATATATATATAGTCCCAAAGAATAGCAATGAGAGATAAGAAAGCCTTCCTCAGTGATCAATGCAAAGAAATAGAGGAAAGTAATAGAATGGGAAAGACTAACAGATCTCTTCAATAAAATTAGAGAAACCAAGGGAAAATTTTATGCAAATTTGGGCACAATGAAAGACAGAAATGGTATGGACCTAACAGAAGCAGAAGATATTAAGAAGAGGTGGTAAGAATCCACAGAACTATACAAAAAAGATCTTCATGACCCAGATAACCACGACGGTGTGATCACTCACCTAAAGCCTGACATCCTGGGCTGCAAAGTCAAGTAGGCCTTAGGAAGTAGCACCACGAACAAAGCTAGTGGAGGTGATGGAATTCCAGTTGAGCTACTTCAAATCCTAAAAGATGATGCTGTTAAAGTGTTTCACTCAACATGCCAGCAAATTTGGAAAACTTAGCAGTGGACATAGGAATGGAAAAAGTCAGTCTTCATGTCAATCCCCCAAAAAGGCAACGCCAAATAATTTTCAAACTACTGCACAATTGCACCCATCTCACATGCTAGGGAACTAATGCTCAAAATTCTTCAAGCCAGGCTTCAACAGTATGTGAACCATAACAGATGTTCAAGCTGGCTTTAGAAAAGGCAGAGGAACCAGAGATCAAATTGCTAGCATCCATTGGATCATTGAAAAAGCAAGAGAGTCCCAGAAAAACATCTACTTCTGCTTTATTGACTATGCCAAAGCCTTTGATTGTGTGGATCACAACAAACTGTGGAAAATTCTTCAAGAGACTGGAATATCAGACCACCTGACCTGCCTCCAGAGAAATCTGTATGCAGGTCAAGAAGCAACGGTTAGAATTGGACATGGAACAATAGACTTGTTCCAAATCAGGAAAGCAGTATGTCAAGGCTGTATATTGTCACCTTGCTTATTTAACTTATGCATAGTACATCATGCAAAATGCCAGGCTGTATGAAGCACAAGCTGGAATCAAGAATGCCAGGAGAAATATCAATAATCTCAGGTATACAGCTGATACCACCCTTATGGCAGAAAGCGAAGAGGAACTAAAGAGCCCCTTGATAAAAGTGAAAGAGGAGAGTGAAAAAGTTGGCTTAAAATTCAACATTCAGAAAACTAAGATCATGGCATCTGGTCCCATCACTTCATGGGAAATAGATGGGGAAACAGTGAGATATTTTATTTTGGGGGGCTCCAAAATCACTGCAGATGGTGACTGCAGCCATGAAATTAGAAGACACTTGCTCCTTGGAACAAAATCTATGACCAACCTAGACAGCATATTAAAAAGCAGAGACATTACTTTGCCAACAAAGGTTCATCTAGTCAAAGTTATGGTTTTTCCAGTAGTTATGTAGGGATGTGAGAGTTGGACTATAAAGAAAGCTGAGCACCAAAGAACTGATGCTTCTGAACTGTGGTGCTGGAGAAGATTCTTGAGAGTCTCTTGGACTGCAAGGAGATCCAACCAGTCAATCTTAAAAGAAATCAGTCCTAAATATTGTTTGGAAGGACTAATGCTGAAGCTGAAACTCCAGTCCTTTGGCCACTTGATGCAAAGAACTGACTCATTTGAAAAGACCCTGATGCTGGAAAAGATTGAAGGTGGGAAGAGAAGGGGATGATAGAGAATGAGATGGTTAAATGGCATCACCGACCTGATGGACATGAGTTTGAGGAAGCTCCAGGAGTTGGTGATGGACAGGGAAGCCTGGTGTGCTGCAGTCCATGAGGTCACAAAGAGTCAGACATAACTGAGTGACTGAACTGAACTGAACCGAGAGAGAGAGTCCATCACTATCTTCCCCCAACCAGTAATGCATCTAAAAGAGCTAAGGATCTAACCAGTAACCCATTTAAAGCTCGATCCAAAGGATAAATTTCTCTGGCTGAAACTTAAGTAGACCATATTTGGGGGCAGAATAACATTTATACATCCAATAAGACAATTGTGGAATAAGCTGAGAGTCACCCTAGCTACATAATTTTACTTGTTTGTATCTTCCATTTCTTATTAAATTTTCACTAAACCCACAAGTCTCTTTCTAAATGTCCCAGCTGTCTTCCTTGAGACTTCCATTCAGAGAAAGACTCTGAATGATGCAAATTGATTTAATGGTCATTTTGATATTATTGCACATTTATAAATTCTAGGATTTAATTACATATCATTTTAGTTTTCCTAACAAGTGTTAAGAATCAAGGGGGCTTATTCTTACTCTTACCTCTCATTAGCTCTTAGGCTTTACTTTGCATGTAGCAGACATTTCGTAAACACTTACAGACTATATGGCCAAATCAGCTTAAAAAATTTGAGTTCAAGGTTTCTCTTGATATCAACCCCCACAAGCATTCTGCAACTCCCTGCTACAAGATTCCCTCTGATGAGCTGGGGCATATTGCATCATGTTTAAAGTAAATTGCTTTTGTAATTTCGAATTGTTTTTGGCCAAAGAGGCAAAGTGAATTAGCTCAGTGTCTTTTGTTTCTCATTAACCATGAAGCATATTGAATTTAGAAAAATTGTGTGAATATGATATGATAGTACATTACATTCTGTCAAATCTAGCTACTCCAAAAGTTGTTCTGTTACAAATCAGGAGACAGATGGAAGGGGCTTCCCAGGCTGCACAGTGGTAAAGAATTTGCCTGCCAATGCAGCAGACCCCAGAGATGTGGGTCTGATCCCTGGGTCAGGAGATCCCCTGGAGTTGGAAATGGCAACTTGCTCCAGTATTCTTGCTTGGAGAATCCCATGGACAGAGGAGCGTGGTGGGCTACAGTCTACGGGGTCAAAAAGAGTTGGAAATGACTGAGTACACACACAGATGGAAGATGCAAAATCCTGACCTACAGATAAAAACAGTATTTCTGGCCACCAAAACGCCAGGAAGTTTGACTACGATAATATAATGCCATACATATTGCTTTCATATTCAGATAAAAACTTTCCACCAAACAATTAAAATTCACTTTGAGATTATTCTAAAACCTTACTGAAAATTTCAGGCTAGGGAGGGGATTCTTTAAATTGCCCGGTGTGGATTGCGGGGGACTTTGTATCCCATACATTTACGTTACTGAACAGCCACAGCTCCGTTCAGCAGTTGTGATCATTACTAAACCATGAATTGTGGATTCAAACATGTCACAAAGTAATGTTTTAATCTTCACTGGAGATGGTGTTTGTTACCTTCTCCATCTCACGATGATGCACGGAATCAATCAACTTCAAACATCTTAAATAAATTGCAAGTTTGTGAAGACAGAAAGAAGATAACATTCATTAAAAATAAATGCCCAGTTCATTACCTGCAATGTCACTTACAAGGTCCTAACAGTGCAGAAGCTGGTTACTCCTTGCTAATGTTTTCTTGGAAAACAACTAGTGGAATCTTGCAGGAATGTCCCACGAAGGCAGGACTGTGAGTCTAGACTTTTCTGTCTAGAATTTCTGTCAAATGCCATTTGACAGAAATTGCATTTACTCCCTTTAGTGATAAATGTACCTGTCACACTTCAACTTTCTAGGCAAACTCATTGTTTATTAAAAGGTTGAACTTTAACAGTCTGCTCAACAATTCGTATAGATATTAGTGCCTTTAACTCCCTGAATGGCTCCTCCATCCATTGCATTCTCCAGGCAAGAATACTGGTGTGGGTTGCCATGCCTTCCTCCACTGAACTGACTAAATGCTGCTTAAATTTCTAGGCAGGGCACTGAGTCCAGTTTCTTAAATATCCCTGGACATTACTTTATGCCCAAGTCTTCTCTTTACCGTGGACCTCACCACGGAGATCTTTGGAAGACATCAGAGCAAAGCTACGAGGTAGACACAGAGAGAAGCCCTGCCCAAACTCCATTCATTCCTGAGCCAGGTCTGCCTGATGCCAGCCCTAATCCATACAGATGACTTTGTTCTCTGCTCTCACTGATGTCAAAAAAATCCATCAATTCTAGGTACTTGACAGGAGCAGCTGCTGCTTTGCCTTCTGATTTTGTTCAAAGAGAATTTTTTTTTTTTTTAGGAAAAAATTTTCCAGGTTTTACTGGAAATAATTGTAATTCATCACAGTATAAATTTAAGGTATATTGTGTGATGGTTGAGTTACATATATCGTAAAATGATTACCATAATAGGTTTAGTTAACATCCATTATAATACAGATACAATAAATGGAAAAGGAAAAAAAAAATTCTCCTTGTGATAAAACACACGATCTACTGTCGCAACAGAGCTCCTGTATATCATATGGTAATAGTAAGCATAACCATCATGTTGTTCATTATATCCCCTCTACTTATGCATCTTAAACTGGGGAGTTTATCCTTTTTGACTGGGGGCTTCCCTGATGGCTCAGCAGGTAAAGAATCTGCCTGCCATTCAGGAGACACAGGAGATGCGGATTTGATCCCTGAGTTGGGAAGATCCTCTGGAGGAGGAAAGGAAAACCCACTCCAGTATTCTTGCTGGGAAAATCTCATGGATGGAGGATGCTGGTGGGCTACAGTCTATGGGGTCACAAAGAGTTGGACACAACTGAGCACATGGCACACACCTTCTGACTACCTTCCTCCAATTCCCCTTCTTCCCATGTAAAAGGGAAGATGGTCACAGAAGGCCAGACTGACATTATGCAACTCAGTATTGAAACTTTTGAATGAAAAGCAGAACTGTACTGAATAAATCTGCTAAATCTTTCTTCTTTCTGTTACAGATATTTATGCATTAGAAATCTACAACAAAAGGATATATTAGAACATTTATTTTAGACATAGGGGTTGGGTGAGAATTTAGTTTTATTTTCTAGCACCTTATTTTCAGTAATACAACTACTTTTATCATTGGACATATCACTATTTAATGGTTGTATCTAGCCATGGGGGTGAAACTATATTCAAGAAGTCAGAAAAAAAAAAAAATGATAATGGAGACTCTAAGAAGGAAAGGAACTAATTTACCTTCAGAATAATTTATGGAAAATTATGTTAATCAAGTCCTTGTTACATTCAGGGGTGTATATGAAGTGTGTTCACATTTATTATTTGATTTTTCAACCCCTTAGTAGTGCTATTTATGATTCACATTCAGACTTGAGTTTAATATTAGAACTCAGATTTAATTCTAGTACATAGGATTTCCCTGGTAGCTTAGCTGGTAAAGAATCACCTGCAATGCAGGAGAGCCGGGTTTGATCCCTGGGTTGGGAAGATCCCCCTGGAGAAAGGAACGGCCACCCACTCAAGTATTCTAGCCTGGAGAATTCCATGAATAGTCCATGGGATTGTAAAGAGTCTGACACCACTGAGTTACTTTCATTTTCACTTTTTTTCACATAGAAGTGCTGCTGGCTGTTGGCTGTCAGTCAGGAGCCTTGGTTTCTTTCCACATGGGATTCCCCATGAAGCTGCTTGAAATTCCCCATAGTATTGTATCTCCAACAGTGAGTTTTCCAGGAAAAAGTCAGTGGAAGCTTCTAGTCTCTTAAGGTCTGGCTACCAAAACTGACATAAAATCATTTCCTCTGTATTCTATTTGTCATAGTAGTGAGAGAGCTATCCCAGACTCAAGGGGCGGGGACAAATACCCTACCTCTCAGTGGGAAAGCATCAAAGAATTTTTGACTACTTCCAGTCTGCCACATTGTTGTTCAGCTGCTAAGTCATGTCCGACTCTTTGCAACAGCATGGACTGCAGCACACCCGGTTTCCCTGTCCTTTACTATTTCCTGGAGTTTGCTCAAATTCATGTCCATTGAATCAGTGATGCCATCCGACCATCTCATCCTCTGCCAACTTCTTTTCCTTTTGCCTTCAATCTTTCTCAGCATCAGGGTCTGTTCCAAAGAGTTGGCTCTTCAGGTGGCCAAAGTATTGGAGCTTCAGGATCTATCTTTTCAATGAATACTTAGGATTGATTTCCTTTAGGATTGACTGGTTTGATCTCCTTGCAGTCCAAGAAACTCTCGAGTCTTCTCCAGTACCACAGTTCAAAAGCGTCAGTTCTTTGGCGCTCAGCCTTCTTTATATCAATCTTAAATCAATCTGCCATAGGAACTTGATTATTTCAGACTGTGATCACTAAAAGGGAATTTAGAGGTAATCTATTCTACTGGTTTCCAAATTAAGGTGAATGATGAACCACTGGTGCTCAAAGAGAAAATATTAGAACTTCATTACTTTTTTGGGTGCATTACCATACAATATAGTAGAATTTTTGTTTTGATATACAGCTATATAAATTTTAGTTCATTAATAGATTTGAACAGCTACCACTGCAACCAACATACAGAACATTTTTTTATCATTTCAAAAAATTCTCTTATGTTATTTATAATTATGCCCTTACTTTGCCCATGGGAAACACTGATTAATTTTCTATGACAACAGTTTCCTTTATTTTGAGAATGTCAAATAAATGGAATAACAGAGTGTGTTACCTTTTGAATCTGATTTTTCACAACGTATCTCAGAATCATCTAAGTTGTTGCATGTTGGTAGTTTGTTCTTTTTCACTTCTGAGTGGCATTGCATTGCATTAATACACCAGTTAATCCCTAAAGGAAATCAGTTCTGAATATTTATTGGAAGGACTGATGCTGAAGCTGAAGCTCCAATACATTGGCCACCTGATGCGAAGAACTGACTCGTTGGAAAAGACCCTGATGCTGGGAAAGAAGCCAAAAGGAGAAGGGGGTGACAGATGATGAGATGGTTGGATGGCATTGAGTCAAAGGACATGAGTTTGAGCAAACTCTGGGAGATAGTGAAGGACAGGGAAGCCTGGCATGCTGTAGTCCATGGGGTCGCAAAGAGTCAGACCCGACTGAGTGACTGAACTGAACTGAATATACCAGTTGGTTTATCTACTCACCTATTGAAGGATGTTTGGATTGTTTCCAGTTTTAGCTGTCACAAATAAAAGTGGTATGGACATTCATGTACACAGCTTCATTATATTTTAACCCATACATTAAAAATATATACCTGCGAGGTATGTTTAAAAATGGGCATAATGTATTGGTATAGTAATACAAGTTTCTAATATGTATATAACTTGTGTGTGAGTCCTCATTAACTTAATGGTAAAGGTATGTGATCAAAAAGTCTGGAGACTGGGACTTCCCTGGGGCTTCAGTGGCTATGACTCTGAGCTTCCAATGCAGGAGGTCCAGGTTTGATCCCTGGTCAGGGAACTAGATCCTACAAGCTGCAACAAGAGTTCACATGCTGAAATTGAAGATCCCACGTGCCACAACTAAAACCTGCTGCAACCAAATAAATATATGAATATTTTTTTAAAAGTCTGGAGATTGGGTTGCTAAAGGTTAAAATGGGATGACAGATGCATTGGGCTTCCTTATACTGTACTTTAAACTCTTTTGTTTTATATAATACAAACTTTTAAATATTTGTAGACCTCTCTTCGGTCCAGGGGCTTCTCTGCTGTCTCAGATGGTGAACAATCTGCCTGCAATGTGGAAGACCCAGGTATGATCCCCTGGAGAAGGGCATGGCAACCCACTCCAGTATTCTTACGTGGAGAATTCCATGGACAGAGGAGCCTGGCGGACTGCAGACCATGGGGTCACAAAGAGTCAGACATGACTGAATAGCTAACATACAGACACACACACTCTGGCCCACTGTACTCACATGACGGATGAAGAGCTGAAACTTGGGGGTATCATGGACTCAGGAGCAGATTGGCAGAGAGACACCCAGGTTTTCTACCTCTTCCCAATGTGCCATGTTGCTCACAACCAATGTAGGTGAAATGACAGGTTACGAACGATTTTAAATTAACTGCATATATTCTCACATTCTAGCATTTGGTAACCACATATTTGGACGAATCAATATTTTTAAAAAATACACATGAGAGCAAGCTGAGGTCAGTGACAGGACTCTTATTCCATCTTTGTTCTTCTTATTCCCCTGGCACACTAGACAGGTATAATGCAGGGAAAGCAAATTAGCAGGCTTGTGAGAACAGAAAGTCCTTACTCTCTTTCCCTGGTGTATGAAGAGATCCTATTCCTTTTTAGCCTTTTGCTACTAACCCCAGCAACTTGTAGAAAAACAAGGATAAAGACTACGAGGAATATGACCGCTAAGCTGAGGCAAAGGCTTCCTAGGTGGTACTAGTAGTAAAGAAGCCACCTGCCAATGCAGGAGATGAAAGAGATGCGGGTTAAATGTCTGGGTTGGGAAAATCCCCTGGAGGAGGGCATGGCAATCCACTCCAGTGTTCTTGCCTGGAAAACCCCATGGACAGAGGAGCCTTTTGGGCTAGGCTGCATAGGGTCACAAAGAGCGGACACAACTGCAGTTAGCATGCATGCACCCTGATGTCAAAGAGTTTAATTTGTCTGAAACCAGCTCCTGCCATGCTTCGACTTCTTTACTGTCACTGGTTTGGGTTGGAAAACTGTTTACACATTATTTACTGTTATTTATTTATCTATTATTTCCCTGTAATTTTTGCTATAAAAGGAAAACTAAACTACCTGGATCAGCTTAGTTTGGCTTTTTTTTTTTTCTTTTTCAAAAGAGCATCATGCTTGTGCTCAATCGAGTCCAACTTTTTGTGAGTCCATGGATTGTAGCCCGCCTGGCTCCACTGTCCATGGGATTTTCCAGGCAAGAAAACTGGAGTGGGTTGCCATTTTCTCCTCCTGGGGATTATCCCGACTCAGGGATCGAATCTGTGTCTCCCGCATTGGCAGATGGATTCTTTACGCTGAGCCACATGGGAAGCCCTTTGCTTGGCTAAAACCTACCAAATAACAGTTCTTTCCCTTCCACTCTTAGACTTTGATGGTCAATTAAAGATAAAGGAAAGGGCTTTCCTGGTGGTCTCATGGTTGAGAGTCGGCCTGTTAATGCAGGGAAAACCATTCTATCCCTTGTCCAGGAAGACTGCACATGCTGTGGAGCGACTAAACCCACGCGCCACAGTTACTGAAACCGTGAGCACTAGAGCCCACATTCTGAAGCAAGAAAAGCCAGCACAATGTGAAGCCCTCACACTGCAACTAGAGAAAGCCCATGCAGCAAGGAAGACCCAGTGCAGCCAGAAATAAACAAATACTTTCCAAAAAGATAAAGGGGAAAGACTGGACTTCAGACATAGTAGACGTGTATACAATTCAGCCACGGAGCCCAGACTTGAAACACATGACTGTAGCTCCTTACAATTCAGCAAGTCTCAGCTATTCAAATTCTCACCTCCTCTGTTTCAGCTACAGTACGAAGAGAGCATTGTATTTCCAATAAATAATGTATAATTAATTAGCATTTCCAAAAGCATAGTACCCTTCACATATAATTGTCTTCTCTGTACCGAAACAGCAGGTCCTAATGAGATCAGGGTTTTGTCTTGGAGCAGTCAGGTCCTGTTATTCGGCAATTATGAAGTGCTTAGGGATACAACTCAATTTCTCTGGGTTCACCCATCTAAAAGCAAACTTATTACTATGGAATGGATAGAATTCTTCTACATGGGGAATCTTATTTAACAAAGTTAGAGACAAAAGACCCTTGCTGTAAGGAAATTTTAATATGCACTGCCATAGAGAACTTCATAATTCTGAATTAAATAGAACAGAGGTCAGTAGAGAGACTGCTCACATTTTTGAGTGGCTTTGTCTGCTATTATAAATACTCAATATTGACTAGTCTACTCAAGCAAGTTTAAATAAATAGGGAAGTTTGTTTTTTTTATTCCTTAGACAAGATTTTTAAATATATATATATGTGTGTATACACACACACACAGACACTTGTTACAGATAATCTGTTATTCTAATGTGTGCTAAGTCGCTTCAGTTGTGTCCCACTCTTTGTGACCCTATGGACTTTGTAGCCCACCAGGCTTCTCTGTCCATGGAATTCTCCAGGCAAGAATACTGGAGTGGGTTGCCATTTCCTCCTCCAGGGCATCTTTCAGACCCAGGGACCGAACCCACATCTCTCATGTCTCCTGTTATTTTAATACCTATTTTATTTTGCCTTATGGCCTCAAATAACTTTAAGCTCTTTTCAATGACGTGTCATTCTCTTAAGTTAGGAAATGAGGCTTAAGTTATGCAGGTCACTGAAGTGCAGTATCTACTTAGGCAGTTTCAACCTGATGATGGGAGATAAGCAGAGCAGGGGTTTGAGTTGGTAGTCTGGTGATGTTTGCAGAGGAGGAGGTCTGAGACAGGATCATGTATTTTGATGTAGGGAGAATCTTTTGTTACAATTTACCCTCAAGGTTGTTATTGATATGCCTGGAAAATATTTGTTCTTTGTGGTTTTTCGTGGTGTGACTGCAGCTGTGTCCTTCATTCCCTCCCTCCAGAACTCTCTGACTGATGGGGCTGTCTGACATTGACCAGCAGTCAGGGGCCTTGAGCCAGCGGGTATGATGGCTTTATGCCCTATAGTAGCACCACAGAGTGATCCACTCTGCCACCTTATACTTCATCACAATATGATTCCCTCCGCTGGCTACACAAAGGGTTACCTGGGGGAGGTTTTCACACACTGTTCTCTGGACCTCATTTCATACCCAGTCATGACGTTCTCCAGAGAGCAAGACTCAGAGACTCAAGGATCTATTAAAATATTCCTGGGTAATTCTGACTGGCAGCCCATTGTTGACCACAGTTTCAATTGGCTGGTTTAAGTGGTTCAAGTAGAGCCATGTAGAATGTAAAGATCACACACACACACACACACACACACACTATTACAACTAATCAAACTAAGTGGATCAGTTACTCTAATGGATTTTATATCATGATAGCATCTGGGCACCTTTTGGCAGTAGACTGTAGAGATTAGAGAGAAAATGATATTCCTACTTCTTCCATAATAGCTCAATTGCATGTACATACTGTAGGATGGATTTGCCTCAGTCACCTGTTGAATCTAGAATATAACGCACTTAGGATTTTCACCTAAATGTATATCTAGTAAAACTGGAAAATGTATAGGAATTTTAAGTAAGGTCACCAAGCTTGGTAAAGTGTGTCAATTATTTCTTAGGGAAATCTACTTCCTAGTTGGTATTTCAAAATTTCCTTAAAGTTGCTAAGATGAATTGTTTCGGGGATGGGAGTCCATGGATTTGGTTTTAATCTTATTAATATCTTTGTTATGTCATATGGTCATATGGGAGACCTAGAGAAAGTCACAATCTCCTTTCTTTTTTTTTTTTTTCCCACTTGGGATATTTGGTTAAATCATCTCTATAGTCTCTTTGGGGTTATATCCCATGATTATAATCATCTATGAAGCAGATTTGTCAGAATTGTATTGTCCTCTGTTCCACTGGTGTTTACCCATTAGTTAGGTGACACTACACCAACTTGAGATGATAAGTGGTGCGTAGCATCAGGAATCAACAGGCTAGTGCAGAGCAGAGGTGTCTAAAATCACAGGGAAGGTTGCTGAGGGAAGGCCTCATGGTGGAGTTATAATTGGGTCAGGGCTGTAAAAAGATGATTTAAATCGGTGAAAAGAATGAAGAGGGCATTCCAGGCCAAGCAAGAAGCCAGGAAGGTGGAATATACAAGCCCTGCAATCAAGCTTTCCATCCCCCGCCATGAAAGAGCAACGAATCTCCCCAGGAAGTAAACCTCTCTCTTTTGCACTCCCAAAGCACATTGCAACTACTATTATTATGGCAGTTACCACCATCTTTTTTCCTGCATTTTCTTCTTCCCTTAGACCACAGGCTCATTTTCCACTCACCTTTATATTGTCATGATCCAGCAGATACTGAGTCTCTGGTAGACTGAAAATCTAACAAATACGTGACATGAATGGATAGGGAAGATGACGAAGATGCTGGGGAGGTGAGGCGGATGGAGGGAATGGCACAGTCCATTCCGAGAGGGACTCAGTGCTCATTCTCCCAGCGATGGGGAGTGTTGCTGACCAATCACTTTTGGGAAAGTACTCACAGCTAAAGAACGCTGTCTCATCACAGGCGAGGGAGGGGTCCATATGCAATGGCTGGTTAATGTAGGAGTAAAAAAACCTCAGCCTCCTTCCCTCAAAGTGAACAGTTTTTGAAGGGCTCTGACCATTCCAGAGTTCCCTGGGGGACTGGTTGATATCTCTGTTGAGATTTCATTGCAGTTCACTTCTCTTTGTTCTGTCCTTCTTGCCCCACTACATCCCATCTGCATCCGAAGGACATGCCCCATTAAATTTCTGGGTGCAGATTTCCACCTAGGAGTCTGTTTCTCACAGAATCCAATCTGAGATGGCCAGGGGGAGTTTAATTTTGTAGTAATCCTCCTACTACAGAGGATGAGGTTGGAACAACAATGCCTTAAGCCCAAATGACACCTCTGCAGGAATTAGAAGGAGTTGCCTTTACTCATCTATCAGAAAATTATGGCCCTGAATATACAAACCTGTGTGATTATAAAGGCAGGAGGTATTCCCTCAGTTCAGTGGTGCTTTATGATGGTTAGTGGCAGCCTTGAAGTGGAAAGGTAGATTTGTGCTTCATCAATGAAAGGTTTATCTAATCCGTTTGTGCATTTTTATCTTCTCAATGCTACACTCTTATTTTTGCTGAAGTTCAAGGGTGGTAATATGATGTCAGCTTTTAACCCAAATTTAAGCAATGGTTCTTTTCATGGCTGCTCTATTTGAATTTCTTATCAGGCTTCAACACCATTCTTGAAATAGATACTCGTGAGTTTTCTATTCAGCATTATATGCACTTATTAATATTTGTACTGGGCATTACAGTGTCAAGGGGGAAATGGTTTATGGTCTCTGTGTATTTATATATTTGTTCACTGGGGAATGTCTTCAGCAGAAGGGTGACTCTCTTAAATATGGTCCTTGGGAATCCTCAGGCTACACATGACACCATAAATAACTTGAAGACTTAGCCCAAAGATGGCAAGAATAATGTGACAGAGCACCCTGCCAAGTCTGTGCAGAAAAAGAGATCTGAGAAATAATTCCCAAAGTTGGCTCCAGTATAAGTCTTTCTTAGATTCCCCTAGATTAGTTGATTTTATCCTTTGATGCTTTCCTTATAATACTAAACCACAGAAAAGTAGCATGTATGTTATACACATGCAAGTTAGATCATTAAGGTAAAATGCTTTAAAGATTAATTAACATAAAACTTCGTTGTTGTTGTTTAGTCACTAAGTCGTGTCCTATTCATTGCGACCCCATGGACTACAGCTTGCCAGGCTATTCTGTCCATTGGATTTTCCAGGCAAGAATACTGGAGTGGGTTGCCATTTCCTTCTCCAAGGGATCTTTCTGACCCAGGGATCAAACCCAAGTCTCCTGCTTGGCAGGTGGAGTCTTTATCACCGAGCCACCTGGGAAGCCCCAACATAGAATTTACCTCGTGTTAATGCTTTTTTGAAACACTGTTTTCACATTTAAGAATCAACTGCTTTCTATTTTTGTACTATTATCAATAGAATTTTTTTAATGTCATTTACTCAGAAGCTTTCAAATATTCTTTCTCCTGCCAGTAGAAGGAAATAAATTATACTCACCATCAAGAAGATAAAATCAGCAATAGAACAACCACTGTAGGTCAGTGGGTGCCTTTTTCTTTTGAGAATATGCTCCATATTGATAACAGAAGGATTTGACCACCTTGTCAATCCAATTTAAATTTCACAGAGGGTCATAAGTTAGTAATGAGAAACTGGGTTTTCACAGTTGCATCCTGGAGGATTTTTTTTTTTTCTCCAGCCTAATCTGTAGTGTTGGTCATCAGCTTCTGTATCATGGCTTCTCAATAGCAAGGCTACTGGCACATTGCCCCAAAAAGTACAGCTTCTCTGGGTTTCCCTTTCTAGTGAGCAGTAAATGAGAAATGCATTATTATCTCTAGTTTCCCTTTTCAGTAACAGTGTGTTGCTTAGTGAGATGGATTTATGGACACAAACACAAGGACCTGGCCATGTGGATTTCTTGGGACTCTTCCATCAGCTGTGTCCTTCAAATGAGAGGAAGATGGAGCTTAGGAAGGACATTTTTAACAACAGTACATCATCTTTATCATCTAAACTAATGTTGATGTGCTGAAGATGTGGGTCAGGCAAAGAGGCAAGTGTCTTTCACTTTACAGTAAGTCCCCTACATGAGTGAGTGAGTGAGTCAAGTCACTCACTCGTGTCCGACTCTTCGCAACCCCATGGACTGTAGCCTACCAGGCTCCTCCGTCCATGGGATTCTCAGGCAAGAAGACTGGAGTGGGTTGCCATACTGACCTTTAAGTTGCAAATTTTCAAAGACAGGAACATGTGTGCCAGGCCCTGTATGTCAGCTACTATACTGTACTACTGTACTTTTCAGGATACTGTACTGTGAGATTAACAATGTTTTATTTTTGTGTTTGTTTTTCATGTACCTACTATTTGTGTGGAAAATATTATAAACCTATTAAAGTACAATAGTATGTAGCTGATTGTGTTAGCTGGGTACCTGGGTAAACTTTGACAGACTCACAAATGAATTGGACTTATGGACACACTCACAGCTGAACTTGTTCATACGCAGGGAACGGAGTGTAATATATAATATAGAAATTCAGGACCACTTCAAAAATAATGACGTGCTTCAAAATGAGATTGGAGGCAATATTATATCACCAGTTCTATTTCTTGTTAAGGAGAAGTCCTCCTCAAACCAGGTAAGGTCACCTATTACATTGATGGGAAGCACGAACCAGCAATCAACTGCTGTTTCTTCTTCTAAGGTTACAATCTTTCTGGTCAGAAAATTTTTCTAGTGATGAGAAAGACTTTTAAGTGTCTTGAGTATTAAATGTGAACTTTGAGATGGGGATAAGACCTTAATCTCGACATAGTGAAAAAGGAAATACAAACACAAACAGAAGAGAAGAGAAAATTCCACTACCGCCCTATCTCTATCACAATGATTATGAAGCATAAAACTTCACCACACAGCCTGGAGGGGAGGGGAGTCTGGGGGAGAATGGATGCATGTACGTATATGGCTGAGTCCCCATCACTGCTCACCTGAAACTGTCACAACACTGCTAACAGGTTATGTTGCTGTTGTTCAGCCACTCAGTTGTGTCCGACTCTTCTGCAACCCCATGGCCTGTAGCCTGCCAGGCTCCTCTGTCCATGAGATCTCCCAGGCAAAAATAATGGAGTAGGTTGTCATCTCTTTCTCCAGGGGATCTTCCCGACCCAGGAATCAAACCTGTGTCTGCTGCATTGCAGGCAGATTCTTTATCACTGAGCCACCAGGGAAGCCCTAATCAGGTATACTCCAATATAAAATAAAAAGTATATATAAAAAAAAAAACTTTGCCACAGATTATCATCTCCTTGGCAGTGAGATATTTGAGAGTTGACTTTGCCAGTTATAAAACAAAAGGAAACATTTACTATCAATGGAGATGGGAAAGACATTCTTCTAGGCAACAGCTGGTATCATTTTTAGCACTGTCATTTTACAGAAACCAAAAGCTCAAACTCTGTAACTCATTATTACAAAAGATAATTTAGGCTTTGAATCTTGCAGGTGTGTCAAGGTAAAATGCAACCAGCATTAATTAAAACACTCCTGTTTATAATTATGCCTATGATAGATTCAGGAGAATAAAAACTACCAGGAAACACATATTGCAAAAAAAATTAAACAAAACTAAAGCTGTTGTAGACTCAGATTGCTTCAAATTATTTAGCTAAATACTCACATCCACGTTTATGTTTGTTTACTTAGAGTTTCTTCTTCATGGATTGTTACAGCTCCCTAATATAGAAGTCTTCCATTAAAAGCATCTCCTCAGATATCACCTACTCCAGGAAGCATTTTTGAAATTGACATTGCTTTCTTGTCATTCTCCCCCTCACCTCTACTGGCTGGTTTTTAACCTGCCCCTCCTTCATTCCCACCTTAATCTGTGGGCTCACCAGAGTTCTGCCTTTGATCAGGTCTTCGTGTACACGTTCTCCCTGGACATGTAATAACCTTTCACTCCAACTAACCTCTGGTCCTAAGCTGTCATCCTGTATGCTGCCGGATGGCTGTGGACCCTCTCAGTGAGCATGTCTAATATCACACTTGACGCGCTCCCTCCCCAACCTGTTTCAAGTTCCGCATCCTCTCCTCTACCTTGCTAATGATGTTACTGTCAAGTGAGTCATTCTTCTCCCTCTCTTTTCTTTCACTGAGACTCCAAATCTTAATTAAATCAGTCCCAGCCAAAGCATTTCCTTTCATTTCCCAAGCCATGTTCAAACTCTCATCATCTCTTGTCTAGAGCATTTCAACAGCTTCGTCTTTTTGATGTTGCTATGGCCAGATCAGTTTCTCTTTATCCCACACACCATGTCATTATCTGATACCTACAAAACAAACATGACTCTCTTTATGTCTCCGTTTCAAACCTCCATTGGCCCTCTTTTGCCCATGGGATTAAACATAAATTTGTAAGTCTGGAAAAATGTGTTTGTTAAGAAGTACCCTTAGCCAACAATATGTGAACCGTGAACTTCCAGATGTTCAAGCTGGTTTTAGAAAAGGCAGAGGAACCAGAGATCAAGTTCCCAACATCTGCTGGATCATCAAAAAAGCAAGAGAGTTCCAGAAAAACATCTATTTCTGCTTTATTGACTATGCCAAAGCCTCTGACTATGTGGATCACAATAAACTGTGGAAAATTCTGAAAGAGATGGGAATACCAGACCACCTGACCTGCCTCTTAAGAAATCTGTATGCAGGTCGGGAAGCAACAGTTACAACCGGACATGGAACAACAGATTAGTTCCAAATTGGGAAAGGAGTACGTCAAGGCTGTATATTGTCACCCTGCTTATTTAACTTCTATGCAGAGTACATCATGAGAAACGCTGGGCTGGAGAAAGCACAAGCTGGAATCAAGATTGCCGGGAGAAATATCAATAACCTCAGATATGCAGATGACACCACCCTTTTGGCAGAAAGGGAAGAAGAAGCAAAGAGCCTCTTGATGAAAGTGCAAGAGGAGAGTGAAAAAGTTGGCTTAGGGCTCAACATTCAGAAAACTAAGATCATGGCATCCGGTCTCATCACTTCATGGCAGATAGATGGGGAAACAATGGAAACAGTGACTGACTTTATTATTTTGGGCTTCAAAATCACTGCAGATGGTGACTGCAGCCATGAAATTAAAAGATGCTTACTCCTTGGAAGGAAAGTTATGACCAACCTAGACAGCATATTAAAAAGCAGAGACATTACTTTGCCAACAAAGGTCCGTCTAGTCAAGGCTATGGTTTTTGCAGTAATCATGTATGGATGTGAGAGTTGGACTATAAAGAAAGCTGAAGGCCAAAGAATTGATGCTTTTGAACTGTGGTGTTGGAGAAGACTCTTGAGAGTCCCTTGGACTGCAAGGAGGTCAAACCAGTCCATCCTAAAGGAAACCAGTCCTGAATGTTCATTGGAAGGACTGATGTTGAAGCTGAAATTCCAATACTTTGGCCACCTGATGTGAAGAACTGACTCTGAAAAGACTCTGATGCTGGGAGGGATTGCAGGCAGGAGGAGACAGGGACGACAGAGGATGAGATAGTTGGATGGCATCACCAACTCAATAGACATGAGTTTGAGTCAACTTGGGGAGTTGGTGATGGACAGGGAGGCCTGGCGCACTGCAGTCCATGGGGTCACAAAGAGCTGGATGCGACTGAGTGACTGAACTGACCGAACTGACCCTTAACCATATGGTTACTATATTTCAGCTTTATAACAGCAACCAGTCACCTTGGTCTTTTGCTTATTCCTGGCTCCAGACAATATTTTCCTAAGACAATTAAAAAAAATCAATACTGCTTCCCCTTCCTGGTCTTTTCTTTCATCTAGCAAGGCCTCCCACAAACATTTAATACTTTTCCTTATTGTTAAAAATAAAATTTGCTAATGAGACTATTTGAAGCTTACTTTTAAAATTTATAAAATATTGTGCAAGCTTTGGGGTAGAATGTTTTTAAATCCTATTAGCTTATCTTCAGAGGCAAAAATGTGGCTTTACAGTTTCAGAGTTGATAAAAATCATTCATAAGTCCAACAGTAATGGATATAAAGAAATCTTGTCCCCAGTAATTTCTCTTAAAAAATTTTCCATCTTCATCCAGTCCACAGAGGAAGCACAAATTACTCCAATAAATTCTTTTCTTCCCTCAATGACGTGACTATTACTAATGCCATATAATACAGAAACCCATAAGCCCAAAGAAGAAACTGTTGCTACTGTGACTGAAAAATGAATCAACGCTGTCTATGATTCAGAATAAATTAAAATGAAAATTAGGTGCTAAATGTTCTGTTATGCAAAGTGGTGATGATTAAGGAATATATTTTACTTACTATTATGAAAATTTTCAAACATAAAATTAGCGTAGTGAGAATAGTGTAAATGAATTCTCATTCTCAGCAATCAATGTCAACAATTAGTAAATTTTTGTCAATTGTGAATCATTTGTCACCCACAATTATATTTTTCTGGAATATTTTAAGGCAAATTCCAGTCATCATACTATATTATTTGTGAATATTTCAGTTTTTAACTCAAACATAAAATATTTAAAAAAATAGTAACAACAATACCATATTACCTAATAAAATTAGCAACAATTCCTTAACTACCATAGTTATTAACAATACTATATCTGTATTGATATTATTATTATTAAATCATTATTAACAATAATTTCTTACTATCTCATCCAACCTGTTTTCAGATTTCTTCATTTATCCTATAAATAGCTTTGTTATACTTGTTTACTCAAATGAGGATTACATATTACAATTGGTTGATTTTTTAAAGACTTTTTTATGTGGATCATTTTTTAAAGTCTTTATTGAATTTGTTACAATACTGCTTCTGTTTTATGCTTTGGTTTTTTTGGCCTCAAGACATGTGGGATCTTAGATCCCCCATCAGGGGTCAAACCTGCATCCCCTGCATTGGAAGGCAAGGTCTTAACCACTGGACTGCCAGGGAAGTCTCACAATTGATTTTTGACAAAAGTGCAAAACCAATTTAGTGGAGAAAGATGGCTGTTTCTACAAACGGTGCTGAAACTATTCAGAGGCAAAAATTAATCTTGACTGAAATCTCATATCTTATTCAAAAATTAACTCAATATAGATTAAGGAGTCTAATGTAAACCAGAAAATCATATGACTTATAGAAAAAAAAAGTATAGGAAAAAGTCTTTTGAGTCTATGGTGTTGCAAAGACTTCTTAGACTTGACATCAATATATGATCCATAAAAAATTTTGATAAACCGGGATAAACTGTTCTTTGAAGAGGCTGAAGAGATAAGCTATGGACAGAGAGAAAATATCTGTAAGTTACATATTCAACAAAGAGGCTATATCTAGCATCCATAAAAAAGCTGTCAAAATTCAATAGTGAAAAAAATCCAATTAAAAAATGGACAAAAGATAATAACAGATATTTCACTGAAGAGGATGTATAGATGGCAAATAAGTTCATGAAAAATTATTCCACATAGACTGTAGCCTACCAGGCTCCTCTGTCCATGGGATTTTGCAGGCAATAGTACTGGAGTGGATTGCCATTTCCTTCTCCAGGGGATCTTCCCAACCCAGGGCTTGGACCCGGGTCTTCTGCATTGTAGACAGATGCTTTACCATCTGAGCCACCATGAGCCATCAAAGATATTGAAATTAAAACCATGAGATTTTACTACATATCTGTAAGAATGGTTAAAATAAAAATGGTAACAACACTAAATGCCTTTGAGGAAGCAGAGAAACTAGATCAGGCATACATTGCCAGTAGGAATGTACAATGGCACAGCCACTCTGGAAAGCAGTTTGATAACTTCATTTAAAACTATATATGCAGCTACCATGCAACCCAGAAATTACCCTCTAGAAATTACACCCAGGAAATGAAACCTCTGGCCACATAAAAACCTGTACACAAGTATTCACAATAGCTCTATTTTCAATAGCCAAAATTGGCAAACAATTTGGATATCTTTCCACAGAAAAATGGTTAAACAAAGAGTGATGTATTCTTAGCAAGCAATCCTACTTTCAAAGCAATAGAATTATGCTCGGTGAGAAACAGCCAATCCCAAGCCCTTGAGTACTTTATGAATCCATTAATATAACATTTTTGAAGTAACATTATAGAAATGGAGAACAGATTCATAATTGCTAGAGATTAGGTATTGAGGTACAGGAGAGGGGTAAGGGGTTTTCTAGGAAGCTCAGTGGTAAAGAATTCACCTGTCAATGCAGGAGACACGGGTTTGCTCCCTGGGACAGGAAGATTCCCTGGAGGAGAAAATGGTGATCCATTCCAGTATTTTTGCCTGGAAAATTCCATGGACAGAGAAGCCTGGTGGGCTACAGTCCCTGGGGTCAGAAAGAGTCAGACACGACTAAACAATTGGGCACACACAGAAGGGGAGGGAGAGAGGGAAGTGGGCGTAGGTTAGAAAACAGCAATAGGAGGGATGCTTCTGGTGATAGAAGTGTTCTGTGTCTTGACTGTTCAATTCAGTTCAGCTCAGTTGTGTCTGACTATTCATGACCCCCAAGGACAGCAGCATTTGAGGCTTTCCTGTCCATCAACAACTTCTGGACCTTGCTCAAACTCATGTCCATCAAGTCAGTGATGCTATCCAACCATCTCATCCTCTGTTATTCTCTTCTTCTCAGGACTTCAATCTTTCCCAGATCACGGTCTTTTCAAATGAGTCAGTTCTTCGCATTAGGTGGTCAAAGTACTGGAGCTTCAGCTTCACCATCAGATATTCCAATGAATATTCAAGACTGATTTCACTTAGGATTGACTGGTTGGATCTTCTTGCAGTCCAAGAGACTCTCAAGAGTCTTCTCCAACACCACAGTTCAAAAGCATCAATTCTTTGGCACTCAGCTTTCATTATAGTCCAACTCTCACATCCATACATGACTACTGCAAAAACCATAGCCTTGACTAGATGGACTATTGTTGACAAAGTAATGTCTTTACTTTTTAATATACTGCCTAAATTGGCCATGGTTTTTCTTCCAAGGAGCAAGGGTCTTTTAATTTCATGGCTGCAGTCACCATCTGCTGTGATTTTGGAGCCCCAAAAATAAAGTCTCTCACTTTTCCATGGTTTGCCTATCTATTTGCCAGTCCATTCTGAAGGAGATCAGCCCTGGGATTTCTTTGGAAGGAATGATGCTAAAGCTGAAACTCCAGTACTTTGGTCACCTCATGTGAAGAGCTGACTCATTGGAAAAGACTTTGATGCTGGGAGGGATTGGGGGCAGGAGGAAAAGGGGACGACAGAGGAGGAGATGGCTGGATGGCATCACTGACTCGACGGATGTGAGTCTGAGTGAACTCCAGGAGTTGGTGATGGACAGGGAGGCCTGGCGTGCTGCGATTCATGGGGTCGCAAAGAGTTGGACACGACTGAGCGACTGAACTGAACTGAACTGAACTGAATGGGACTGGATGCCATGATCTTAGTTTTCTGCATGTTGAGTTTTAACCCAGCTTTTTCACTTTCCTCTTTCATTTTCATCAAGAGGCTCTTTAGTTCTCCTTTGCTTTCTGCCATAAGAGTGGTGTTATCTGTGTATCTGACGTTATTGATATTTCTCCTGGCAATCTTGATTTCAGCTTGTGTTTCATCCAGCCCAACGTTTCGCATGATGTACTCTGCATATAAGTTAAATAAGCAATGACAATATACAGTGTTGACATAATCCTTTCCTGATTTGGAACCAGTCTGTTGTTCCATGTCCTGTTCTAACTGTTGCTTCTTGACCTGTATACAGATTTCTCAGGAGGCAGGTCAGGTGGTCTGGTATTCCTATCTCTTGACTGTAACAATGTCCATATCCTAGTTACAATATTGTTATGCAAGATACACTTCCCATTGCAGAAAAGCAGCTAAAGGTATACAGACTCTTCCTTTATAATTTCTTACGACTTTAAGTAAATCTACACTTAGCTTAAAATTTAAAAGTTTAATGAAAAATATAAAGAAGAAACTAAAGGTAATCTTTCATGGGAGAAAATAAATATGCAGTTTCCAAGTGAACAGCACATAAATATGTGGATACATTCTTAACTAGGACCAGAAGTATTTAAAACTATCAAGTTAAAAGAAGTCAGGAAAACAGAAAAGAAAGCAAAATTAATACCTGCTTATCCACCCACACACTGTTCAAGGCAAGAATACTGAAGTGGTTTGCCATTCCCTTTTCCAGTGGACCACGTTGTGTCAGAACTCTCCACCATGACCCGTCCGTCTTGGGTGGCCTTACACTGCATGGCTCATAGTTTCATTGAGTTGGACAAGGCTGTGGTGCATGTGATCAGTTTGGTTAGTTTTCTGTGATTGTGATTTTCATTCTGTCTGCCTCTGATGGATAAGGATAAGAGGCTTATGGAAGCTCCCTGATGGGAGAGGCTAACTGAGGGGAAAACTGGATCTTGTTCTGATGGGCAGGACCATCCTCAGAAAATCTTTAATCCAATTTTCTATTGATGGGCGGGGCTGTGTTCCCTTCCTGTTGCTTGACGTGAGGCCAAACTATGGTGGAGGTAACGAAGAAAATTGCTACCTCCTTCAAAATGTTTCCACTTTAAGTGGAAAATTCTTAAAGAGATGGGAATATCAGACCACCTGAACTGCCTCCTAGAAATCTGTATGTAGGTCAAGAAGCAACAGTTAGAACCAGACATGGAACAACAGACTGGTTCCAAATCGGGAAAGGAGTACATCAAGGCTGTATATTGTCACCTTGCTTATTTAACTTATATGCAGAGTACATCATATGAAATGCTGGGCTGGATGAAGCACACTCTGGAATCAAGATTCCTGGGAGAAATATCAATAACCTCAGATATGCAGATGACACCACCCTTATGGCAGAAAGCAAAGAACTAATGAGCCTCTTGATGAAAGGGAAAGAGGAGAGTGAAAAAGTTGGCTTAAAACTCAACATGCAGAAAACTAAGATCATGACACCTGGTCCCATCACTTCATGGGAAATAGATGGGGAAACAATGAAAACTGTAAGAGAGTTTTTTATCTTTTTGGGCTCCAAAATCACAGCAGATGGTAACTGCAGCCATGAAATTAAAAGACCCTTGCTCCTTGGAAGAAAAGCTATGACCAACCTAGACAGCATATTAAAAAACAGAGACATTACTTTGCCAATAAAAATCTGCCTAGTTAAAGCTATGGTTTTTCCAGTAGTCATGTTTGGATGTGAGAGTTGGACTATAAGGAAAGCTGAGTGCTGAAGAACTGATGCTTTTGAACTGTGGTGTTAGAGAAGACTCTTGAGAGTCCCTTGGACTGCAAGGAGATCAAAGCATTCAATCCTAAAGGAAATCAGTCCTGAATATTCATTTAAATGTCTGATGCTGAAGCTGAAGCTCCAATACTTTAGCCACTTGATGTGAAGAACTGACTCATTTGAAAAGACCCAGAGGCTGGGAAAGATTGAAGGTGGGAGGAGAAGGGGATGACAGAGGATTAGATGGTTGTATGGCATCACTGACTTGATGCACATGAGTTTGAGTAAGCTCTGGGAGTTGGTGATGGACAGGGAGGCCTGGCGTGCTGCAGTCCATGGGGTTGGACAGGACTGATTGACCCACCCACATACATACCTATCTACATGCATACACACCCAGTATGATAAACAAAATCATGAAATAAAGAAATCAAAGCCTTCCCAATAAATAGAAATGTATTTAGTTGACATATTAAAAGACAGATATCTCCTCTCCTTCAGATTTTACATTTCCTGAGTGAGAAAAAGGAATGACTTGTGGGTGTTCTTAAAACAAATTGGATTCAGGATCCAGACTGAAACCCAGTCCCCCTAATTCCCATGCTCACATGCTATAACCAGAAGAAAAAAAAACAAAAAACACTTTTACTCCAGAAATGACCTACTCCACCAAATATCTCCCATTAGACTCACTGGCCTGCCTTTTGATATCCTCAAATCGTAAAAGAAGGGAAATGTGCCTGAAAACAGAATTACATTTTTCTCTGGTGTAAAGACTCTTCTGTATTTCAAAGGTCATTTATTTTTCAATTTTGCCATTTTTCAATTTCTCCACTTGTGGCTGTGGGAATCTACCCTGAATGTAAAACTCATGAATGTGATTACTCAAGCAAGCAGCCGACTTCCTAACTTTCCGTCTTCTAAAGTGAAGTCTCTTCCCCAGCCCTCAGGGGCAGGTTGGAGTTTGTGATCCTTGAACTTAGAGCGTTGACTTTCACCTTGGGCTTCCTGAGGAAGACACCATAAAGAATGTGATCACTAAATGAAAGACATCAAGGACTCTGGATTTTAGTTATTATTAGTCTAATTCCTTTCACCGTCATCAAAATAAGTGAAAGGGTAAAAAATCAATGTATTAATTCTAGAGGCAACTTGGAATTACAAGACGTAGGTTAGCTGCCCATGAATGCCATTTCTGAGCTGTGTCATCAAGAGTAAATTATTTTCACCCTAGGCTTCAGTTTCTTCATCTGTAAAATACATAGCTACTAAAATTGGCTAAGATCATGAGATGCAGTGGAGTGGGAAAGCCTCCAACCTTCAACAGGTATTGAACACATTTTTCAAAAATTGAATTTGAATTATTTTGAAAAGGCTTAAATATAGTAGTAGTGGAACCACTTAATTACCTATAATTATTTTCCCATGAAAATTTCAGGTCATGTATTTCCCTCACACATACGTGTTTGTGGGACTGTTTACCCAACCAGTGTGATTAACGATATCTGACAGTTACAGTAGACAACAGAAGATGGTGTGCTGCGGGAAATAGCTGATGACTTAGGATAACTGCTGAGTCGAATTACTATTATAGAATGTAGCTGAAAGACATTTAGACCAACAAAGCCAGAGTTCACTGTTCACGAGTTCTATGGAAGAAAGACTAAAGCACATATTTCATCTATTTCAAGGGTAACGGGGCCTAGAACAAAGAGGGGTGATATGCAAACAGCAAGAGTGACCAAAGAAATTGATAAGCAGGTGCAAATATCAAAATAAGCAGTCGTTTATCCCGAAGGAAAAGCAGGAAGAAAGGGAAAATATGAGCAGTTGCTATAAAAACATTAGTCACTAAGTTGTAGTCTTTATACATAAGGTGGACCGAAAACACTACTCAAAATTACATGGAAAATGAGAGTGGAAGTCTGGAATTAAAGTGTAAAGGACTTTATGTCCTTACTATGTTCAAAGTGAAGTTGCTCAGTTGTGTCCGACTCTTTGCAACTCCATGGACTGTAGCCCACCAGGCTTCTCCATCCATGGGGTTTTCAAGGCAAGAATGCTGGAGTGGGTTGCCATTTCCTTCTCCCGGGTATCTTCCCCACCTAGGGATCGAACCCAGGTCTCCCACATTGCAGGCATACGCTTTACCCTCTAAGCCACCAGGGAAACCTATTGTGTTCAAAAGGAAGATAAAAATATAAATTTGGATTTTTAAATTAATTATATATATGTGTCTTTAAGGATAACGACTGCAAGGCCATAAAAAGATATTTAACTCCTTAACTAGCAGAAAGGAAGTGAAGAGAAACAAGAAAATTGATGAATCTCACAAAAAAGCAGATAAGACGAAGCAAGAAGAACATGTGTTAAGCAGAAGGAACAAAACAAGAAAATTTAAAAAATCTGTTATCTTTATGTCATAATTCTATATCCATTAATTAGATAAAAACTCCGAGGGGAAGGTTACTTATCCATCTTAGGACAATGGCTACCTTTGAGGAAGGGTGGAGGAAGCAAGAGAGAAAGGCACTTTGGTAATACTTGTTGCTGTTTAGTTGCTAAGTTGTGTCTGACTCTTTTGCGACCCCATGGACTATAGCCCTCCAGGCTCCTCTGTGCATGGGATTCTCCATGCAAGAATACTGGAGGGGGAAGCCATTCCCTTCTCCAGGGGATCTTCCTGACCCAGGAATTGAACCCAGGTCTTCTGCATTGCAGGCAGATTCTTTACCACTGAGCCACCAGTGAAGCCCTATTTGGTGATAACTGCAAAATTTTATTTGAAAATTCCTGAAACAAAAATGGCAAAGTGTTAGTATTTGTTCAATTTGGGTACAAAGGTCTCTGTTATATTATTTTCTGTTAATTTGAAATATAACACAATAAAAAGTCCACAAATTATATATGTTCACAAGGGCATAGGTGTACAAATTAAAAAAGAAAATCCACCCTTTGTTGTAAAGAAGTTTAATAAATGAAATACTAGATTTATTAAATGTGTCTGGATTGATATGCATCTTGAGGAAGTCCTAGTTACAGTTTTGGGAAGGGTAATCAGTGTGCCTGTTTCACTTGCTACCCATCTGAATCCCTCCATCCTACAGAGGCCAGACTTTGGTCCCATCTCATGTCTGCTTGGCTTAATGTAGACAACTGGAAATAAACAAGATATTGTTCTGGTGATTTTGGAAGATGCAACAGTGTTCCTGAAATTCTCCAGAGTTAACTGATGTTGGAAAAAAAATCCCCTGACGCCCCACACAGTAAGTCTTTTGACCTATGTCTTGATTTCCAGTTCAGTTTACTGGGAATTCGTTTAGGAATAGATCTCATTTTGTAGTATTATAAACAGAATGCCATCACAATAGGTAGGTGGCAGGGTGGTTGGCTTGGCATTTGTTGAGAGAAGTTTGGCCTCAATCCACAGTCCTGGTGAATTTAACCATTGGCCCTAGGCTACCCGTTACAGACAGCGCCTCTCAGAGCGCCTACATAAACACCCTCCTATATGCACATGTGTAATAGGAAATGGCAACCCACTCCCCATGTTCTTGCCTGAAAAATCCCATGGACAGAGGAGCCTGGTGGGTTACAGTCCAAAGGGTCGCAAAGACTTGGACATGACTGAGTGACTAAGCACACACACGCACATTACTACCATTAGCCAAATTGTGGTCTAGTTTTGTGCACAGAATAGTGGCTTAATTGCTTTCTCCACACAATTAAAGAGCAAGCCCACTGAAAAATCCAGAAGAAACAATAGGTAGAAGATACAGCTATCCAACTTCTGTTAACCACAGGGAAGCTTTCACTCTCTAAACCAACTGCACCAGACAGCACGCCGCTCTCTCTTTAAGTGACCCTGAGTGACCTTATGAGATGCACTCTTCCTTTGCTGGGAGGAGCAGCCTGTTGGGGGAAGTCACACTGTTGCTAATGGACCGTCTCCAGGATGACAGCCTGTCCAGTGATGCCTTTAAATTCTTTTTAGGTTCAATGCAAGTGTCTGTGTGTGTGCGTGTGAGTGAAGTAAGAACTAGAGTTCTCTCATCTTATTAATTCTGCTTCCTTTCTATACTAAGTTATTAAATAAATCCCACGGTGCTTGTAACCTGAACACACTTGTTCCTCTGCATGGCGCAAGATAGGCTGAGATGGGAACCCGTGGCTCAGCTCATCCTTGGAAATTTAAATGCTAAGAGAAGGTGTCCTCTGCAAATTCCAGATCTATCTCTTGATGCCGGGGGGCATCATCAGCCTCCAGGTAAGGAATTCAGATTGACTGTCTGCTATTGGATAAGTAAGAAGGAGAGAATGTGGGCAAGATTTGAAGAGTGCACACGATAAAGCAAAAGGGGGACTTCCTTGGTTCCTGGGACAGGAATCCAGGTTACTCATATTTGCAGCCTCTAAGTAAGTGATACTCATACACGTCTGAGAATCAAACTTACCTATAGATTTTGTTAGATACACAAACTCCTGGACCTTGCTCTCCTGAAATTTAGATACAAAGGCAAATTGACATATACACAGAAGGTACAGAATGAAGGCTGGTAGGGATTGATGAATGGATGGATGGAAGGAAGGATGGATGGAAGGATGGGTGGATGGATGATGGATAAATACTTGAATGAAAGAAGTAAAAAGGACAGTAAAAGAAGAAGCAGGAGCTAAGAGCCAGTGAGACTACAGCAGCAGGCAAATGCTGTGTTCAGGAGGTCTCTGCATTCACTCTCCCTCTGTCTCCAAAGTCTATTGGAGCCCTACTCTGCATTTCCACAGAGTTAGACTCTTCTTAATGCTGCAAAGATAAATTATTATAGCACCTTAGGGATGCAGGCAACTGTCAAGAAGTGTCACATTACTGGCAACCATCCCCCAGATAAATAACAACTATGGCTTCCCGGGTGGCCCCAGTGGGAAAGAATCCGACTGTCAATGCAGGAGACACAAGAGACGTGGGTTGGATCTCTGGGTTGGGAAGATCCCCTGGAACCTGGGAAATTCCATGGGCATAGAAGCCTGGCAGTCTACAGTCCATGGGTTCACCAACAGTCGGACACGGCTGAGTAACTGAACATGCTGCACGTGGAAAATGAGAAAGAAAGAAAATGATGCCAAGGGGAGGCTTGATGTTGAAGACATCTCCAGTTCTCACGCTTACCAACTTTTCAATTTCCTTCCCCGACTCCTCACTCACCTCAAGAAACGCTTTCATAGACATCAGCCCAGTATTTCAGGTATGTTTGTTCGGGGAAGGAACTATAAATTTTCATGAGAGTAGCTTCAAGTTTGAAGACTATTTTCTAAATACTGTTACCAAGTTCCATTTTTGCCTGATGACATTTTATTTATTAAGAGCATTTATTGGTGACAGTGGAATGGATTTTTCTTGTACTTAAACACCACATCGGAAGTGAAAAAGGAATTTCCTGTGACATCTGTCTCTTGCTCTATTTGATATTTATTGGAGTCGGACTAGAATCTACACCTGTTAGAAATAATCACCTCATTGTGAGGCCGTTTATTGCTAGTGAAACCACCTTGCTTTCTGTAGAGAAATAATATGCTATGTGTGCAAAGGCTACTAGTAATGGAGGCCAAAAAAAACCAAAAAAAAAAACAAAAAAAACCCACAAGAGATGATAAGAGAAAAAGGGCAAAGCTGCCTTCAGCACTGAGCTCACTTGTTTTCCTAGTAGCTACCAGAATTCTAAGAGAGGTTCTTTTTTTAAAAAAATAAAAAAGCAGATATTCAAGTATGTCTAAAATGGTAAAATGAATGACTCTCAAGAATTGCTTATATACTTAAAAAGATTTAGATAGTAAAAGGGCATCATGCTCTTGCTACTTCTTAATTAATGATATTTCCCTTCCCTCGGGCTCAAACTCCAGCAAGGATAGGAATTCTTTAACCCCAAAATGTCAGGTTTGATGAGGTTCAGGGATTTTCTGGGTAATGTTATTGAGGACACACTGCTTAGATGTTCTTAGAGTTGAAAATGAGCTGTTAGAGGTCAGGTCCTCTCAGGCCTCAGAGAAGCAGCTCCCAGGCACTCACCCAGCTTCACCTGGGAAAGGAGCAGTCCCCCTGCACACTTCCTGCCACTGATAGCCATGCTATTCCCACTGCCACAGATAAGTGACCTGCAGCAGGGGAGTGGCCTCAAAGAGACCAGACAGCCAGCTTATAAATTGGCCTGTGACCTGACCTACACCCTAGCACCAAAAGGGTGGGGGGTGGCAAGCCAGAATGATGCATCCTCTTAGAACTTCAAAATCTGTGCACATCCTTAGTACCTGGTGAGAGCTGAGGCCAGAGGGCTGTGATCTGGAGTAGGGCTGGGGGTGCCATGTCTGCAGTGAGCTGAAGGCATGAAGGAGTGGTAACTATGAGTAGGTTGAGGAAGTCAATGGCTAGAGGAGAAAATGTAGGATGGGTTAGCAGGAAGGACAGCAACACCATGGACAGGGTGGTGTGGGCAGGGGTCACATCTATTTATTTTCCATGGTGTTCAGCTGAGTCCAGTTCTCCCTGGACTCTTAGGAGAACATTTTTTTTTTCCCCTTCTCCTCAGTCAACCATGCTTTACCTGAAAAAGCATCAAAGGGCTTCTTTTTCTTGGGCTTCCCTGATGGCTCAGATGGTAAAGAATCTGCCTGTGATGTGAGACACCTGGGTATGATCCCTGGGTTGGGAAGATCCCCCGGAGAAGGGAAAGGCTACCCACTCCAGTATCCTTTCCTGGAGAATCTCATGGAGAGAGGAGCCTGGTGGGCTACCGTCCATGGGGTCGCAAAGAGTCAGACACGACTGAGCGACTAACACCTTCACTGTTTCACTTTTCTTTTTCTCACAAGCAAATGTGTTCTAAGACAAACTCACTTCAAAATGCCAAAGTGGAGGCTCCACAGACGAATTTTTAATGTTTGTGTCTCTGAAATTCCAGTTCAGGTTCTGATGCTATCCGAAAGCAGAGCATGCCCGGAAACCATTTTTAGCCAAAAAGAAGCAAAGCAAAAAAGCAAAGACCTTAGGACACATCTTGTTAAGGAAGGCACAAAATAAATCAAGATGAAGCACATATGCTCACAGGCACAGTTCAGAGGTGCAGCGGCTGGACTGTGAGATGCTGAGTGTGGTTTTTGGGAAAAGAACTTGGAGGGGCCACACTCATGGTTTGGGATGCCCACTTCCTCTATATCAGCTTGATGGAAAACAAAAGCTATTTTCTATTTTCACCCTTTTAAATAAAGGCAAAAATCCTCTTGGGATTTATTTTGATTAGCGAAAATTAATGTAGATCGTTAGAAACAGTGAAGTGGCATAAAGCAAACTTTTGACAAGCAAAGGATCCTTGTATTTGACTTGATTTACAAAACTGAAGGCAAAAGGAGAAGGGGGTGGTAGAGGGTGAGAAGGTTAGATAGCATCACTGCTTCAATGGACCTGAATTTGAGGAAACTGTGGGAGACAGTGGAGGGCAGAGTGATCTGAGGTGCTGCAGCTCACGGGGTCGAAAAGAGTCAGACACGACTTAGCAACTGAACAACAACAACGAAGCTGTCAGTTTCCCGTGGTTCAATTTGATACTGTGTTGTATGGGTACCATCTTGGGCATGCAGAGAACATGGAGCCTGGCATCTTCTGCCGTTTTCCCTTATCGCATCTGAAGCGTCACTAAGTCATTATGCGTCCCTGAACCATGCTGTTACATGTTTCTCTAAAATTGTTTACGTCATTCCCTCTGAATGAATTGCTGCTCCCTAACTTTTCAACCTGCAAATTCCTACTCCTCTTTCGGGCTTTATTTCAAGTACTAGCTTATCTGTGAAACCTTCCCTGATTTCCTCAGATTTAATAGATCCCTTCTTCACTCCGCTGTTCGGCCATACCTAGTCCTCTACTGTGCCACACTAAACTACTCTTCTCTGTTAAAACTCTGTCCAAAAGTTACCTAGGGACTTCCCTGCTGGTCCAGTGGTTAAGACTTTCAAAACATAAAACAGAAGCAATATTGTAACAAATTCAATAAAGACTTTAAAAATGGTCCACATTTAAAAAAAAAATCTTAAAAAAGAAAGGCTACCTAAAAGCCGATGAGATTCCTGAGAAAAAAGATCATGTTTTTATTTCAATTTCTGGCACGAACCAGTACTCTGTAAATGTTTGCTCTTATGTCTTTATTGATTTTTTTGGTTGCATGGCATGCGGGATCTTAAGTTCCCCAACCAGGGATGGAACCTGAGCCCCCTGTAGTGAAAGTGCAAAGTCTTAACCACTAGACGGCCAGGGAAGTCCCAATGTGTGCTTTTAATTAACTTAAAACAACTGATATTTTAGAATATGATCCCAAATAACTAAAAATTTTAAAAAACAAAGGCATGGGTTTCCCTGGTGGTTCCATGGTAAAGAATCCACCTGTCAATGCAGGAGACATGGGTTCGACCCCTGGTCCTGGAAGATCCCACATGCCATGAAGCAACTACATCTGTGCGCCACAACCATTGAGCTTGGGCTCTAGAGCCTGGGAACTCTAACTATTGAGCCCACATGCCGCAGGTGCTGCTGCTGCTGCTGCTAAGTCACTTCAGTCATGTCCGACTCTGTGTGACCCCATAGACAGCAGCCCACCAGGTTCTGCTCTCCCTGGGATTCTCCAGGCAAGAACACTGGAGTGGGTTGCCATTTCCTTCTCCAATGCATGAAAGTGAAAAGTGAAAGTGAAGCCACTCAGTCGTGTCCGACCCTCAGCGACCCCATGGACTGCAGCCTTCCAGGCTCCTCTGTCCGTAGGATGCCGCAGCTACTGAAGCCCAAGTGCTCTGTGCTCTGCAGCAAGAGAAGCCACTGCAATGAGGAGCCTGTGCACCACAATGAAGAGGGACCCCCATCTGCTCAACTAGAGAAAAGCCTGTGCAGTAACGAAGACCCGGCACAGCCAAAAAGAAACCAATAAATAAAATTAAAAAAAAAAATCAAAAACACCTCTCTTATGGTAACCCCATCACTTATGTGTTAAGTGAAATAAGCTTGGAAGAATAGAAATAAACCCTGATAACTTGAAGTTTAAGACCCTAAACAAAAATATTCAATATTTCCACTGAAATAATTGTTGAATATATGGCTGAATTACGACTAAGTGAACAAATAGCCTGGCCTTTGGAATAACAACTCAGTTGTCAGTACATGTATCTATCCTTCCATAAAGAGTCTGAGAACAGTTCAAAGTAATCTCTTTCTTCGGAAATCCACTGAAAACACTGGCCTCGAATGGACTCTGGGGCAAGGTAGAGACAATAACCCTTTTTAAATAGAGAAGTTAATAATCACATTTGCATTTTAGAATCATGTAGAGAATAGTCCAAAGAGGGAGAGACAACACTCAGTAAGACTGATTAAGGACAATTCAGAATCTGAATTAACGCAGAGATGGGAAAGGGAAGACAGAGATAGATATTTAGAAGTACACACAACAAAGCCACCATATTTTCATATACATGTAGATATAATCAACAAGATTTATCAAGGCCTTTTGGTAAAATAATGTTAATTTTTCTGGAGTTTGTATTATGAATAAGGACAATGTTTTCTCACAAAGACTTCAATCTTTATAATGAATGGAAGTCAAAACAGCTACTTAAAATGAGCAAATTCTTACCATGAGGAATTACCACACTGCCATGAAAGTGAAAGTCGTGTCTGACTCTGTGACCCCATGGACTGCCTGCCAGGCTCGTCTCTATGGGATTCTCCAGGCAAGAATACTGGAGTGGGTAGCTGTTCCCTTCTCCAGGGGATCTCCCAAACCCAGGGATCAAATCCAGGTCTCCCCCACTGCAGGCAGATTCTTTACTGTCTGAGCCACCAGGGAAGCCTTCATACTGTTAAGAGTTCTCTATTAAAGGAAGATGTCAGCACATTTTCTACTGTAATGGCCAGGGAGCTAGGGGTATATTGAAAATACCAAGAATTTTTCATTTGAGGTGTAGCATCATTGTATCCATTTTCTAGGAAGTCAGATATTCATGTTTTGCTTATAAACAAAAACAACAACAAAATAAATGGTATAAGTCATGGTGTATATGGAATTTGTTCTAATGGACCTGGTACAGGTTATATGTCTTCACCTACACACTGAAGAATTTCTTTTCTGTTAGCCCTTGAGGTATGGAGTAAAAGCAAATTCAACAATATTCAAACAACACATAGGATTTTGATTTAAAAAAAAAAAAAAGCCTGAGTTGTTGGCTAGTACCTTTGTGGTTTTTTTTTTTTTACTTTACAATATTGTATTGGTTTTGCCATACATGGACATGTATTCCCCAGCCTGAACCCCCCTCCCACCTCTCTCCCCATCCCATCCCTCTGGGTCATCCCAGTGCACCAGCCCCAAGCACCCTGTATCATGCATCAAACCTGGACTGGTGATTTGTTTCACATATGATAATATACATGTTTCAATGCCATTCTCCCAAATCACTCCACCCTCTCCCTCTCCCACAGAGTCCAAAAGACTGTTCTATATACCTGTGTCTCTTTCGCTGTCTCACATACAGGCCTTTGAAAGACCCTACCTAGGGCTTCCCTGGTGGCTGAGTGGTAAAGAATGCACCTGCCAGTTTAGGGGACACACGAGTTTCATCCCTGGTCCAGGAAGGTCCCACATGCAGCAGGGTAACTAAACCCGGGCACCACCACTACTGAGCCTGTGCTCTAGACCCCGCGCCCCACAACAAGAGAAGCCACTGAAATGAGAAGCCCTCGCACCACAACTCGAGAAAAGCCCCCGATGCACTGAAGACCTAGCACAGCCGAAAATAAATAAAATTTTAAAAAGAGAAAGACTCTACATATTAACACAATTTAAAATTGTAGTTTAAATTATGGGCTGATTCTCAATTCAGTACCAAGTGATTTGCAGAAATAGCCACCTGCTTGCTCAGGACAGAAAATGTGGTGTCATCATTGGTTCCTTTCTTTTCTCTTTCTTCCCCCACATACAAACAAGCATTAAAAACTGTTCATTCTACAGTTCTAGTGGTATTTTCGTCCCCGCCAACTCGTGGAAGATTATAACACTGGCCACATTTGCAGCTTCTCCATCAAGAGGTAAAACCGACTGTATTGCCCCCATCCTCGAATCTGGGTTGGTCTTTGGCCAGCGCAAAACTGCAGAAGTGAGCTTTGAGGTAATACATTCAAAACTAGGGCTCAAGAGACCTTGCAGTTTTCACTAGTATGCTCTTGGAACCCTGTGACTGCCTTGAGAAGAAGATCTGTTTTATCCTCACAATGACATACAATAAGCAGGTACTACTATTATCCCTGCTTTAAAGATGAAGAACCTGGAGTGCAGGGAGGGTAGATAACTTGGCTGAGGACACAGAGCTCAATATTGATCAAGACCAATCACTGCCTAGAATTCAGACCCAGGTGTTCTGGCTCTAGAACCGACAATCTTAAAAGCCACACTCTTGGCAGAGATTAAATGCTGTGGTCAACCAAGGATGAATAGTATCTCCTTGCTATTGGTCACAGGAAGAGTATGGACCTATCACTTTAGGTAACATTTTTCAGAGTTGCAATTACTTGTTCAAAACTATGTCTTTCTCAAGCATAGCAAGAACAGGATCCCCTCCTATTTTTATGTATCCCTGGAAAAGTACTGGGCATAGAGCAGATGTTTGAGAGAACTATTTCCCTTTCAGAATTCTTGCATTAAAGGTCCTTTAATTTGAGAAGGTACCATAACTTTTTCAAACACAGGATCATGGTATTTATTTAGTGAGTTTTCCTCTTCATTCTGGTTGCTAAGGTAGTTAATTATCATGTTTAATTATTGCAGGTTTTCTCAACCAGTAGGTTTTGATCTCTCTGATTCTTTATTATTTCCTTTGTTTTATTGATAGCTGTTTTTGGTCTTTTCATTTTTGTGCTTTTATTATTAGCAGGCTGAATCTTTTTGGGAGTAGACAGCATATGAAAAGACCTGCAAACCCAGAAGTGATATATTTTTGGTTTTTGTTTAGCACAGAGAATTGGAAATGGAATATATTTATTGCTTAAGTGATGCCATGCCTTTCAAAGAAAGAATAAGTTTATTTCCTCCAAGTCACAGTGGAGGAGCATTATGTAATGTTGGCTCAGTGGGTAAAGAATCCAACTGCAATGCAGGAAAGAGAGGAGATGTGAGTTCGATCCTTGGTTTGGGAAGATCCCCCAGAGAAGGAAATGGCAACCCACTCCAATATTCTTGCCTGGAGAATCCCATGGACAGAGGAGCCTGGCGGGCTACAGTCCATGGGGTCACAAAGAGTTGGACATGACTGAGCAACTAAACAGGCACACACACACAGATACAGAATCATTTTAAGAAAAGTGGTTTTCTTCCCTTCTTTCTCCTTTGTTGTTGTGTTCAGTCTATTCATAAGGGGTTAATCCTTATTCCCAGCCCATAAAGGTCAATCTGCTAAACCGTGGGTTCTACACTGTCCTGCTCCGGGTCGGGTTGGATGGCAGCTGTGGCCTGAGAGCTCACCCACGGAAGCATATGCTCACAACTGCCCCCCAGGGTCATGGCTCTGACAACTGCATTCAGACTGTTCACATGTGCCAAGCGCAGTCCAGCCTTTAGCATATTAAGGAGTAACTAAATCACTGGGGTTTCATACTTCACTGGCACCATGCAGGTTACGGACTTTTCTCAGAGGGTAAAAGCTTCTGCTGCTTTCTTTAGTTCAGTAATAAATATTTATAGGATTACCAGCCCATTGTCGATGGGATAACCAAATGTATTCTAATGCAAAACTGTTGGCTGCTTATCTAGCTGTTTGACAGAAAGCAATTACATGACCAATTCTCTTTTTTTGTGCCCTTCTGTTACAGCTCCCTTGGATCACTCATGATGGGCTCTCAGTAGGTGTTACCATTATTTTTTTTTCAACTTTTCCAGGCATTTGTTGTAATCAAGGTTAGATGCATTCACTGTTGTGGGGTATACCATAAGTACTAGGATATATATTATTACTGTTTATGTCCTGATATGAAAACATTTTTTTTTCCACTACCATAGAAAATCTTATTTAAAATCCAGAGAATTCTCTAGGCAAGAATACAGGAGTGGATAGCCATTCCCTTTGCCAGGGGATCTTCTTGACGCAGGGATTGAACCAGGATCTCCCCTACTGCAGGCAGATTCTTTACTATCTGAGCTACCAGGGAAGCCTACTTAAAATCGTCTACAGCTAATTAATTATGTCTTTGTTTCCAGTAAGAGGTAGCACCCTAGATGATCTATGTATAATAATATTATAAGAAAAGCTTACCATTTATGTAACACTTTTTTTTTTTTCCAGAAGAGTTCCATACATCCTGTGGCTCTTGAACTAATGTATTGTTATGGGCATTCTGGTACTTGCAACATTATTATCAGCTAAATTTTACTGAATGCATATTGCGGGCCAATCACTGGGCTTCAGTCAGTCAGTTCAGTCGCTCAGTCAAGTCCAACTCTTTGCGACCCCATGGACTGCAGCACACCAGGCCTCCCTGTCCATCACCAACTCATAAGGCTTACTCAAACTCAAGTCCATTGAGTTGGTGGTGCCATCCAACCATCTCATCCTCTGTCGTCCCCTTCTCCCATCTTCAATCTTTCCCAGCATTAAGGTCTTTTCAAACGAATCAGTTCTTCACATCAGGTGGCCAAAGTATTGGAGTTTCAGCTTCAGCATCAGTCCTTCTGATGAATATTCAGGACTGATTTCCATCAGGATGGACTGGTTTGATCTCCATGCAGTCCAAGGGACTCTTAGTCTTCTCCAACATCACAGTTCAAAACCATCAATTCTTTGGCATTCACCTTTCTCTATAGTTCAACTCTCACATCCGTACATGACTACTGGAAAAACCATAGCTTTGACTAGACGGACTTTGTTGGCAAAGTAATGTCTCTGCTTTTTAATATGCTGTCTAGGTTGGTCATGGGTTTGATCCCTCGGTTGGGAAGATCCCCTGGAGAAGGGAAAGGCTACCCCCTCCAGTATTTTGGCCTGGAGAATTTCATGGACTATGCAGTCCATGGGGTCACAAAAAGTTGGACACAACTGAGCAACTTTCACTTCACTTCACTAGGTTGGTCATAACTTTTCTTCCAAGGAGTAGTTGTCTTTTAATTTCATGGCTGCAATCACCATCTGCAGCGATTTTGGAGCCCCCCCAAATAAAGTCTGACACTGTTTCCACTGTTTCTCCATCTATTTGCCATAAAGTGATGGGACCAGATGCCATGATCTTAGTTTTCTGAATGTTGAGTTTTAAGCCAACTTTTTCACTCACCTCTTTCACTTTCATCAGGAGGCTCTTTAGTTCTTCACTTTCTGCCATAAGGGTGGTGTCATCTGTGTATCTGAGGTTATTGATATTTCTCCTGGCAATCTTGATTCCAGCTTGTGCTTTCTCCAGCCCAGCGTTTCTCATGATGTACTCTGCATATAAGTTAAATAAGTAGGGTGACAATATAGAGCCTGGACTCCTTTCCCTATTTGGAACCAGTCTTGTTGTTCCATGTCCAGTTCTAACTGTTGCTTCCTGACTTGCATACAGATTTCTCAAGAGGCAGGTCAGGTGGTCTGGTATTCCCATCTCTTGAAGAATTTTCCACAGTTTATTGTGACCCACACAGTTAAAGGCTTTGGCATAGTCAATAAAGCAGAAATAGATATTTTTCTGGAACTTTCTTGCTTTTTTGAGGATCCAGCAGATGTTTGCAATTTTATCTCTCATTCCTCTGCCTTTTCTAAACCTACCTTGAACATCTGGAAGTTCATGGTTCACGTACTGTTGATCCCTATCCCTATAATCTCCAAACCTTGCAATTACCTGGCAAAAAGGACACCATTAGTATCTTTACTGATGACAAATTGGAACTTCTTAAAGTTTACCCAGTAAAAGTGAAAGTCGCTCAGTCGTGTCCAACTCTTTGTGACCCCATGGACTATACTGTCCATGAAATTCTCCAGACCAGAATTTCCTTCTCTAGAGGATCTTCCCAACCCAGGGATTAAACCCAGGTCTCCCACATTGCAGGCGGATTCTTTACCAGCTGAGCCACAAGGGAAGGCCAATAATACTGGGATGGGTAGCCTATCCCTTCTCCAGCAGATCTTCCCAACCCAGGAATCAAACTGGGGTCTCCTGAATTGCAGGCTGATTCTTTACCAACTGAGCTGTCAGGGAAACCCAAAGTTTACCCAGGATATGGTTAAGCCAGAATTCCAATCCAGGTATGTTTCTTTCTGTGCTGCATGCTCAGTCACTAAGTTATGTCCAATTGTAGCCTGCCGGGCTCCTCTGTCCATGGAATTCTTCATTCAAGAATACTGGGGTGGATTGTCATTTCCTTCTCCAGAGGATCTTCCCAACCCAGAGATTGAAACTGCATCTCTTGAATTAGCAGGCAGATTCTTTATCACTGAGCTACCTGGGAAGCCCACCACGAAAGCTAGGAGTACTAGAAATGAGATAAGGCTGCCACTATATTCTTCACTCACAATTCCAAAGAGTTGTCCCAGAAGTTCTCCTATCCCATCTCTGTGTACTCTTAGCATCTTGTGGTATGCAGTGTGACATCTTGATACCAAGGACACTGCTTGCCCAACATCAGTAATTCAGTCAAATAGCACAATGTATATAATTCACATATACATTGAACCTTGGGCTTCCCTGGTAGCTCAGATGGTAAAGAACCCACCTGCCATGCAGAAGACCTGAGTTCGATCCCCAGGCCAGGGAAGATCCCTGGAGCAGGAAATGGCAACCCACTCCAGTATTTTTGCCTGGAAAATCCCATGGACAGAGGAGCCTGGGGAGCTACAGTCCATGGGGTTGCCAAGAATCAGACACGACTGAAGAGACTTAGCACATGCATATCCTGGGGAGCAGGTGGCAATCCCTTAGGAGTGTTCAGTTAGGGCAAGGTTTTACTACAAGGTCTTGATCACCTCCAAGTAGCACCTCCTCCAATAGACAAAATGGAAGGTACTTAAAAATATATTATACTAGGTGGAATAAAAATAATTCAGTACTACACTGTTAAATTCAATTATTTTAAATCATTTATTCATTCCACATTTATAATAGAAAATTTTAATTATGATTTTTCCTATGTCTAGTGTAAGTAACTGCAAAATGACTTGAATTTGTAGTGTCTATCTCCATTCCTTGTGTATATATTTGGAGGGATTAAATTTTCTCTAGAGAGTTGATAGCATTTGAGTTCAGCCATTTTCTCTTTTTTGAGGGAGCCAGTCTTCCTTTAGGAAGCATGCATTGTCTGCCCTCTGTCACTTAATTCTGTCTGGGTCCCATGGGGGTGGGGGCCTGCCTGCCCAGCTGTGCGGTGCCTAATTTGGGAAGCAGGGTTTAGAAAGCCCATTCAGTTGCCTATTTAAAGTCATGCTCTTCAATTGGATTTATGAGGGATAAAGCTCATATTCAGATTTCCACCTGTCTGTTTCTTGTATTGTTTTCCTGCTTTATTTTAAATTTAAAAGAAGGAGTATTGTATTACCTAAAAAATCTCCTTAAATAGGATAATATCTCTATTCAATGCAGTATTAATTTTAACAGGAAAGAAAAACAGTGAAAGACTGGATGTTCAGATGTTGACTAGCTTTGCGTTTCTGGGATAAATCTCTCTTGGTCATAGTATATGACAAAAACAGCTTTATTGAGATGTAATTGACATAGCATACAATTTGCCAACTTACAGTGTACAATTCAGTGATTTTTGGTATATTCACAGAGTTGTGCAAATATTATTCCTATCTAATTTTAGAATATACACTTCTCTCCATACATTCAAGAGGAAGAGATTATGCAAGGGCATAAACAGAAGGAAAAGAGAATTATTGGGGGTCACCTTAGGATCCATCTGGGGCTTCCCCGATGGTTTAGATGGTAAGGAGTCTGCCTGCAATGTGGGAGACCCAGGTTCAAGTCCTGGGTCTGGAATATCCCCTGGAGGAGGAAATGGCTACACATTCCAGTATTCTTGCCTGGATAATCCCATGGACAGAGGAGTCTGGCAGACTACAGTCCATGGAGTCCCAAAGAGTCGGAAATGACTGAGTGTGTGCGTGCGCGTGCGTGCGTGCACACACACACACACACACACACACACACACACACACATCATGGCTAATACACTTCTAAACACAAGATCCTGTCAGCAAAACACCAGTCAAAAATGTCTGTGATGGCCTAAAGATTATGGGGGTGGTTGGAAGGTCATCTTCTATGATACTCAGGAGGCAGAACCAGGGCCAATAGATGGAAGTTCCAACGTGATGGATTTTGGATTTAGAAACTAAATTAAATCTACAAATCATGTTTTATACTTAGAGAAGCCCAATACAGTAAGTCCCCTACCACGAACGAGTTCTGTTCCGAGAGTGTGTTCATAAGTCCAATTTGTTTGTAAGTCCAATGAAGTTAGCTTAGGTACCCAACCGATACAATCAGCTATATAGTACTGTCCTGTGATAGGTTTACCATACTTTCCACACATAAAAAAAACCCACAAAAATAAAGGAAACATGTTTTATCTTACAGTACCTTGATAAGTGTTATAGCACAGTACAGCAGCTGGCACACAAGAGTTGACACTGAGTGAACAGGCAAGAAGAGTTACTGGAGGAGGGACAGGCGGCGGGAGATGGTAGAGCTGGAGAGTCATCAGCAATGAGACGGAGGGCAAGCTGCAATGTCACTCATGCTTGATATGATCGGACATGTGAATACATGTTCGCATCTTTGAAAGTTTGCACCTTGAAGGTTCGTACTTACTGTAATGGATGGGGCTACCTGGATGGGAAATGAACGGCCTGTTCAAGCAGAGGCTGCATCACCATTCATCAAGGATGTCACAGACTCACCCTGGCCAATAGAAATACACAGCAAGCTGCATCTGTGATTTTAAATTGTCTAGTACCCAAAAACCAGCCAGGGTCAGGCTGCTTTGAGTATGACTTGAGCGAAGACTGCATCTGCCTGCCTCCTTCTGTACGTGTCCCTCTATTTTTTTTAAGCCTTATTGATTTTGTGACAATATTGCTTCTGTTTTATGTTTTGGTTCCTTGGCCACAAGGCATGTGGGATCTTAGGTCACTGATCAGGGATTGAACCTGCACCCCCTGCATTGGACGGCAAAGTGTAACCACTGGACTGACAGGGAAGTCTCTGTATCTCTCTATTTTACAGAAGTTTTGTCTCAGGTAGTCACTCTCCACATGGTGACTGCCTAGATCTGCAAATGCAAACCCTTCTAATTCAGCAGTCTTTGGGAATGAACTGATATTTCCTAAAAGTTGAGAACTGTTGCAGTGAGTCCCAAAGATCTGCTTTCCTGACATGACTTTTCCTGAACCACTCACTGGATCCAGGGGGAGGAATGTGCTAATGATGATACCTGGGTCTCATGTCCGACTCTGGGGCCGGTGAGGTGGGGTCACCTCACCCCACGTGAGCCTAGCTTCTCCACACACAGGGAAAAATCAGTGTGTGACTCTCTAACTACAGAGCAGTTGAGGTGCTGTTATCAAAGGTTGGGGGTGTGGAAGCTGGCAAGCCAAGGCAGATGTCCACTTTTTCCCTCTGTCCAATGGATGTACAATTTAGGAATCTCACAATCTGAAGCTTTTGACTTATATGAAATTGTGAAGTAGATGGGCAAAATGTGCCAACTGACTCTTTAGAACTCTAATATCCTTCCAAAGAATACACTAAATGGTACATTTGTATTTAATATTAAACCATTTATATTATAAATACTATATTTTGTTTTATGTATTAATAAAGCCTCTTCAATAAGCACAGCAGTTTTGGGATACATCAGAATCTAGTTTGATGCACTCTCCCCAGTCACTGACCCAAAATTGTTGGTGTTTAGTTGCTCAGTCATGTCCGACTGTTTTGCAACCCCATGGACTGTAGCCTGCCTGGCTCCTCTGTCCATGAAATTTCCCAGACAAGAATACTGGAGTGGGTTGTCATTTCCTTCTCCAGGGGATCTTCCCCATCCAGAAATCAAACCTAAACTGGCAGGTGGATTCTTTACCACTGAGCTACCTAGGAAGCCCACAGGAAATTAGGCAGGCTGTTTATTTAATGTCCAGTGTGTTCATATGTAAATTAGATATGAGAAGGGCTACTCTGTATTACTCTTGAAAACATTACACAAGATAATTCTTCAAAGAATGATGCCCAGGCACCTCGTACACACCCAGTTAATGATAGCTATGATTTCTTTTATTATACCATTGGGTTTAAAATCCTTTGCAGCCAAGCCTTACAACACAGTTCTCTATTTATTTAGATTAGCTTAACTGATTAATTAAAGTTGTTGTGTATCCTGAAGATTTTAATTGTGCATGTTTCATTGTCTGCATGGCTTCCTGATTATCTTTGCTACTAAGTAACAATAATGCATTGCAAATATTTGCTTGAATTTTATATAAACCAATTTTAAATGAAAGAGCTATTTACATTAATCAATTTAAATAAAGAACACCACTTCCTTGTGGTTTTCTTGCTATCAGTTTTACTCTTAGTCAAATGTGAAGGGCTAATACTGCAATATTTGCTTTAAGTCATTATGAAATGACAATTGTGAGCCATTAGAAAGGCAGCATTTTCCAGTCTGAGAAGGCATACCTTCTACTTCTATAGGATGCTTCTTTTAGGCTCTGTAAGTCTTGTGATATTTTAGCAAATATTTCTCTATTAAAACTATTTTTTTTAAAAACCCATGTTTGGTTCCCACTATTTCTTATGCCAAGATGACATAAAACTCACCAGTGAAATAAGATTCCAAGACTCTCTCATCTTGGTAACAAGTAGCATCATCTACCTTACTACTCAAATACAAACCAAAGCTCCATCCTTATTTTTTCCTTTTCTGCACATGCCTCTTTTCTCTTCCTGTAAGAACTATCATCTACACGTTTCCATCCCTTGAGCTACCACCCAAGTCCAAAGCATCATCTTCTTCCATGCAACCTATTGGAAGAGTCCACAAATTAGCTTCTTTCCTTCCCCTCTCGTTGTTGTTCAGTAGTTAAGAAGTGTCTGACTCTTTGCAACCCCATGGACTGCAGCACACCAGGGTTTCTTATCTTTCACCATCTCCTGGAGATTGCTCAACCTCACGTCCATTGAGTCAGTGATGCCATCCAACCATCTCATCCTCTGTTGTCCCCTTCTCCTGCCACCTTCGATCTTTCCCAGCACCAGGGTCTTTTTCAATGAGTCAGTTCTTCATATCAGGTGGCCAAAGTATTGGAGCTTCAGCATCAGTCCTTCCAATGAATACTCAGGGTTGATTTCCTTTAGGATTGACTGGTTTGATCTCCTTGCTGTCCAAGGGACTCTCAAGAGTCTTCTCCAACATCACAGTTTGAAATCGTCAATTCTTCAGTGCTCAGCCTTCTTTCAGGTCCAATTCTCACATTCGTACATGACTACTGGAAAAGCCAAAGCTTTGACTATATGGAAGAAAGTAAGGAAAACCACTAGGTCATTCAGGTATGACCTAAATCAAATCGCTTACGATTATGGAAGTGACAAATAGATTCAAGGGAGATCTGAGAGACAGAGTGCCTGAGGAACTAAGGACTGAGGTTCATAACGTTGTACAGGATATGTTGACCAAAACTATCGCAAAGAAGAAATACAAGAAGGCAAAGTGGTTGTCTGAGGAGGATTTACAAATACCTGAGAAAAGAAGAGAAGCAAAAAGCAAAGCAGAAAGGGAAAGATATACCCAACTGAATGCAGAGTTCCAAAGAATAACAAGGAGAGATAAGAAAGCCTTCTTTACCTCTTAATCACTTCCAATCCACTCTCCAAGCAGCTCCAGAGTTGCTTTCTTAAATATACACCACAAAAATATATGGGGCTTCCCAAGTGGCGCTGGTGGTAAAGAGTCCGCCTGCTGGTGCAGGAGATGTAAGAGATGTGGGTTTGATCCCCGGGTCGGGAAGATCTCCTAGAGTAGGAAATGGCAGCCCTCTCCAGTATTTTTGCCTGGAAAATTATATGTATCTTAAAAATGTTAAGAGCAAGGATGGTGCCAAGATTCGTCATGTGTCCACATCTAAATTCATTTATTCTGTCAACACAGCCCCTCCCCCAGCCTCTGTGTAGAAGCAGACACCTCTGCTCTCTGGGGCTTTACCACCCCTGCCTCCCACCTCATAGTCACTTGCCAAGTCCCAGTAATGTTTATTGGGTCTATCCTCTGATTTCCATTCTCATCCTAACACATCCTAACTTTCACTTAGCCAGTATTTCCCAAAATGTTTCCTTTAGAAAATTATTTGGGAATGTAGTAGTTTTTTTTTTGTTTTTTTTAAGATTAAAAACAAGTTGGTTTTTTTTTTCAAAAATAAAGATGTCCTTTATGTGGGCCATTTTTAAAGTCTTTATTTAATTTGTTATCATATTGCTTCTGGTTTATGTTTTGACTTTTGACCACAAGGCATGTGTGATTTTAGCTCCCTGAGCAGGGATTGAACCTGCAACCGCTACATTGGATGGTGCAGTCATAAATATGGGACCCCCAGGAAAGTCCTTAAAAATATTTTAAAAGTTTCTTTTTGAAATAATTTCAGGCTTACTGAAACATAGAAGAAAAAAATCAATCAAGTATTCTTGTATACCCTTCAATCCAGATTCCTTAAATGTTAGCAACTTATGCAGACACAGTACTATGATTAAAAAAACCCAATAAATTAACATGGGAACATGCACAGAAGCACAATACTGCTTTCTAATTCATAAACATTATTCAGTTTCCAACTGTCCCACAAAGACCTGCTTTTTGGTTTTTTGATTTGGTCTGGCATCATTGTCATGTTTCTTTGGTCTTCTTTAGTCTAGAAGAGTCCCTCAATCTTTGTTTTCCATTATTTTTTTTGACAGCAGGATTTCTCACAAATTTTAATATGGTAATTTTCACTGTAATCTCTAAGGAGTGGATATAACATGACCTCAGTCAAACTTCTGTCACCATGGACTCTTTCTTGAGGTTCAGTTTGTAGGATAGGTGTTCCAAGGACTGTCTGGGACTATGACAAGACCATTCTGATATGTGTTCCTCCTATGTGATCCACACTACACATACCTATCAGAATAGTCTCCCTAGGTCAAGGTTGTGTGTACATCATTACCTGCTTATAAGCCTCAAATAGCTTGATTTCATTTAGGGTAAAGTCCCAAAGCCTTAACTGGAAATTCAAATCCCCCTCACCCAAACTTTCTTTCCAACTTAAGTCACTACCTCTGTGGGCACCCTAGTTGCTCAAACCAAAGTGAAGTACTTATCGTTCCCCTGATTTATTTCTATTTCCCTACTTATGCTAGTTCCTCTGTTCAGAACACATATGAGAATTCACTGAAGCTCTCTCTGTTGCAGGCTCCAGCTGCAGCCATGGGAACTGTGGACCCTGGTTTCCTTTGAGCTTGCTTTTGAGTGGTTGTAATAAGAATCCACCAAAACCCATGTCTGGACCTCTCTTTGGCCAACACAGCCCTATTTCCTGGGACTATGAACTCCAGAAGGAGTTTCCCTGCCCTCTTGTATAGACAATCAACCCACTGTTTGTTTTTGTTCTGATGTATGCCTCTGGTTTTATACTTTGTGATATGCCTTAATATAGAAAAGAAAAATGAAAGGCAAAGGAGAAAAGGAAAGATATATCCATCTGAATACAGAGTTCCAAAGAATATCAAGGAGGGATAATAAAACCTTCCTAAGTGAGCAATGCAAAGCAATAGAGGAAAACAATAGAATGATAAAGACTAGAGATCTCTTCAAGAAAATTAGAGAAACCAAGGGAACATTTCATGCAATGATGGGCACAATGAAGGACACAAACTGTATAGACCTAACAGAAGCAGAAGATATTAAGATGAGGTGGCAAGAATACACAGAAGAGCTATACAAAAAAAAGATCTTCATGACCCAGGTAACTATGATGGTGTGATCACTCACCTAGAGCCAAACATCCTGGAATGTGAAATCAAGTGGGCCTTAGGAAGCATCACTACAAACAAAGCTAGTGGAGGTGATGGAATTCCAGTTGAGCTATTTCAAATCCTAAAAGATGATGCTGTGAAAGTGTTGCACTCAATATGCCAGCAAATTTTGAAAACTCAGCAGTGGCCACAGGACTGGAAAAGGTGTTTTCATTCCAATCCCAAAGAAAGGCAATGCCAAAGAATGTGCGAACTACCACATAATTACACTTATCTCACACTCTAGCAAAATAATATGCAAAATTCTCCAAGCTAGGCTTCAACAGTATATTAACTGAGAACTTTCAGATGTTCAAGGTGGATTTAGAAAAGGGAGAGGAACCAGAGATCAAATTGCCAGTATCCGTTGAATCACTGGATCATAACAAAAAGCAAGAGCATTCCAGAAAAACATCTACTCTGCTTCACTGACTATGCTAAAGCCTTTGACTGTTGGATCACAACAAACCATGGACAATTCTTAAAGAGGTGGGAATACCAGCTCACCTTACCTGCCTCTTGAGAAATCTGTATGCAAGTCAAGAAGCAACAGTTAGAACTGGATACAGAACAACGGACTGGTTCAAAATTGGGAAAGGAATATGTCAAGGCTGTATATTGTTACTCTACTTATTTAACTGATATGCAGAGGACATCATGTGAAATGCTGGGCTAAATGAAGCACAAATTGGAATCAAGATTGAAAGGAGAAATATCAATAACCTCAGATACGCAGATGACACTACCCTTATGGCAGAAAGCAAAGAAGTACTAAAGCATGTCTTGATGAATGTGAAAGAGGAGAGTGAAAAAGCTGGTTTAAAACTCAACATTCAAAAAACTAAGATCATAGGATCTGGTCCCATAACTTCATGGCAAATAGATAGGGAAACAATGGAAACAGTGACAGACTTTATTTTCTTGGGCTCCAAAATCACCACAAATGGTGACTGCACCCATGAAATTAAAAGACCCTGCTCCTTGGAAGAAAAGCTATTAAAAAGCATATTAAAAAGCAGAGACATTGCTTTGCTGACAAAGGTCCATCTAGTCAAAGCTGTGGTTTTTCCAGTAGTCATATATGGATGTGAGAGTTGGACCATAAAGAAAGCTGAGTGCTGAAGAATTGATGCTTTTGAACTGTGATGTTGGAGAAGACTCTTGGAGAGTCCCTTGGACAGCAAGGAGATCAAATCAGTTCATCCTAAAGGAGATCAGTCCTGAATATTCATTGGAAGGACTGATGCTGAAGCTGAAGCTCCAATGCTTTGGTCACCTGATGCAACAAACTGACTCTTTGGAAAAGATCCTGATGCTGGGAAAGACTGAAGGCAGGAGGAAAAGGGGACGACAGAAGATGAGATAGTTGGATGGCATCACCTACTCGATGGACATGAGTTTGAGCAAGCTCTGGGAGTTTATGATGAACAGGAAATCCTGGTGTGCTTTAGTCCATGGAGTTGCAACAAACTGGACACGACTGAGTGACTGAACGCAACTGAAGTGATTGTTTTTATGTGGGCCTCCCTGGTGTCATGGGAGAAGGCAATGGCAACCCACTCCAGTACTCTTGCCTTGAAAATCCCATGGACGGAGGAGCCTGGTAGGCTGCAGTCCTGGTAGGCTAGGAGTTGGACACGACTGAGGGACTTCACTTTCACTTTTCACTTTCATGATTGGAGAAGGAAATGGCAACCCATTCCAGTATTCTTGCCTGGAGAATCCCAGGGACGGAGGAGCCTGGTGGGCTCCTCCATCTATGGGGTCACACAGAGTCGGACATGACTGAAGTGACTTAGCAGCAGCAGCAGCCCTGGTGTCTCAATGGTAAAAAACCTATTTGCAATGCAGAAGATATGAGCTCAATTCTTGGGTCAGGATGATCCCCTGGAGGGAGGCATGGCAACCCACTCCAATATTCTTGTCTGGGAAATCCCACGGACAGAGTAGCCTGGCGTGCTACAGTCCATGGGGTCGTAAATGAGTCAGACACAACTTAGTGACTAGATGACAACATTTTTTTTAACGTATCCTGCAAAGTAACTTTTAATTTTCATAACTATTAATTATCCCTGTGGTGGCAACAATGGAAGCTTCTGTAAGCCCACCAGTAACTCATTTGGGATGTCCTTGAAATATTATAGTTTTGTCCTTAAAAAAAGAAAGAGTTCATTTTCAAGAGTCAAACATCTTGGGTGGGGGAAGTAGGGTGAGGCAAAATATCACAGCTTTCCCATATGCGACTTTCTTTTGTGAGCCCAGTAGCACTTAGACTCTGAATTGTGGAACTCTCTCATTTTCTGCTCTGTTGTGGTCCTTTAATTTCCTGCCTGATCTCCTCTGGTACCATGGGTACAACCACAACAAATTTGAATTCCTCCTCTCATGTCCATCTCTCCTAGCACAGTGCTTTGTATAGTGTAGGGGTTTCCTTTGTATATATATATACATATATTTTTTCAATGGACGTTGTACTGTCTGTTTTCATTTAGAAAGAACACAAAAAGTGACAAGATTTTCTTTATATGATGACTTAGAGGGGTGGGATGAAGATGTGGGGGGAGGTTCAAGAGGGAGGGGATGTGTGTGTACATATAGCCGATCCACATTGTTGTACAGCAGAAGCGAACACAACAGTGTAAGGCAATTATACTCTAAACTAAAAATAAGTTTTCTCTATACAGTCTATTGGAGAAGGCAGTGGCACCCCACTCCAGTACTCTTGGCTGGAAAATCCCATGGACAGAGGAGCCTGGTAGGCTGCAGTCCATGGGGTCGCTAAGAGTCGGACATGACTGAGCGACTTCACTTTCACTTTTCACTTGCATGCGTTGGAGAAGGAAACAGCAACCCACTCCAGTGTTCTTGCCTGGAGAATCCCAGGGACCGGGGAGCCTGGTGGGCTGCTGTCTATGGGGTCGCAGAGTCGGACACGACTGAAGTGACTTAGCAGCATACAGTCTATACTGAATTTTGTCTTCTAAAGGAAGACAGTAAATGTTTTTGAATTAACTTTTGTTTTCACGAAAACTGCCTTTTTCCAACCCACTAATTATTCCTACCTAAGGCTAAAGAGGAAACCTCTGTAAACATCTGAATGACATTAAATTGCCCTAAGTAAGCATCACTAAAATTAACTTCCTTGTTTCTAATTTCTCCATAAGCCTACAGTCACAATATTTGCCTTGATTAATTATTAAACATATCTCAGGTTTTCTAAATTAATGGTTTTGTGCTAGATATGATTTCTAATCAAGCTTTACATTTCTCTGGTGAAATCATATTTAAGTCTACCAAATGTCAGAACTCACTTCTGTATTTTATAATCAATGTTTGGCAGATTATTTGAAACTAGCAGAGCAGTAATAATTTATGAAGGCCAGCAAACATGTCTGGGATAACCATGAGCATTTAGGCCTCCGGAGACTAAATTCTATTGTTTGGAAATCATATGAATTTGTGTTTGGAAACATAAATGTCTGTGATGACTGATTAACATACAGAATAATGTCCAATCATACACATACCATTAAGGAGAATGTTACAGTATAAGAGGAATACAAATTTTAAATGTTTGCATATTTAAGTTATTTAAACCCATAGATGCTGTGTACAAGTGACAGATAACATTAGAGTTAGATTTATGTAAGACCAGACATCTAATAAGAACCCAGATGTTTTCAAAACATGGATATATATATATATGTAGACAAAATGGATGATGAATTGCTTAAATTACACTTAGGGTTTTATCAGTGGGCATGGGAGGTCTTTCTACATCTGAATTGTAAATCTGAAATATTTGCTAAATATTGTATACATATCTATAACCTAAAACTATTAAAAGTATCTATATGCTTGGTATTAGTCAGCCATAAATAGGCTTCCCAGGTGGTGCTAGTGGTAAAGAACCCACCTGCCAATGCAGGAGACATAAGCGACAAGGGTTGGATCTCTAGGTCAGGAAGATCCCTTGGAAGAGGAATTGGCAACTTATTCCAGTATTCTTGGGAAATCCCATGGACAGAGGAGCCTGGTGGGCTACAGTCCATAGGGTCACAAAGAGTCAGACAGAACTTAGCTACAAACACTAATTTTTCTTTTCACTTGTTCATTTTGATGATTAAACGAGTTCATATTTGCAAAGCACTCAGAGTAGCTCTAAGCACATACTAACAGTTTGTTAAATAAATTAAATGTTAACTCAGAAATAAGACCCGCCAAGGAAACTCATTTTTAATGATATTTGCATTTTGGGAGTGGGCTTCCCAGGTGATGCTAGTGGTAAAGAACCCGCATGCCAATGCAGGAGATATAAGAGATGCAATGAATCCCTGGGTTGGAAAGATCCCCTGGCGGAGGGCACGATAACCCACTCCAGTGTTCTTGCCTGGAGAATTCCATATACAGAGGAGCTTGGTGGGCTACAGTTCACAGGGTTTCAAAGAGTCAGACATGACTGAAAAGTGACTTAGCATGCATTTTTGGAGGGATACCATTGATAGGAATTGGAACTTATTTCAAAAGCTTACTATTTGACTTGAATTCTTATACTGTGTGAGCATACGTTACTGAGTTAGCAATAATATTATTAGCTCCCATGACTAAGCCAAGTATTCTAAGCAGATGGAATAGATACTCACTCGCACAGCCTTTTTTGTTTGTTTGCATTTTCTTTTTTTAATTTAAATTTATTTCTTTTTAACGGGAGGATAATTGCTTTACGATGTTGTGCTGGCTTCTGCCATACATTAACATGAATCAGTCATAGATATTCGCAAGTCCCCTCTCTCTTGAGCCTCCCTCCACCTGTTAGCCCATCCCTCCCCTCTGTCACAGAGCACGAGGTTTGAGCTCCTTGCTGTATGACGCAGGGAGCTCAAATCCAGTGCTCACGCAGCCTTTTGAGAATACAGATTCTGTAGGACTCCTTGCGGTCTACTGTTGTCATTCACCATTCTCTCTTGACTTTTAAGGTGTCTGATATGAAAGACAGAAAATAGTGATGAATGCTGATGACGGGACTAGAGGCAATGCAAAGAACACAGGCATGACGGAGAACCAATTCTCAGGGTGCTCTGGTCCCCAGCTCTGATCCTGCTGAAAACCTCCAAAAACGTTAAAGAGTGAGACTCATCACCTATCAGATATGAAGGAGAATATCTTGACAGTGAGGGTTCCAGACAATATGTATATAAAATCAGCTCCAAAGAGTTGAAGACAAGGTGAGTTTAACGAGATGTAGATAAGGTTGAGTTTTAAAGGTTTAGAGATTAGCATTTGTCTACTATTTATAAAAATGAGCTCCTTTAAAATATCTTGTTCAATAGTTAACATAAATATAATATGGATCTATTTAGCCACAAATAAGGAATCATGAAAATTAAACAGTGTCTTAGATTACATATTCACTATTACTGACCTGTTGACCTTGGAACTGGGCAGTCTACTAAGACAACGTGTCTAGTAATAACTAAATGTACAGTAATAGCGAAGATGTAAGAGTGCCTCCAAACGATCAGGATCTTCTCTCTGGCTCCAGCATTTTGTCTGTGCATTCATCCATGCCAGTTCTTGAGCAATGAATTCTTCTTGTTGTGTTTGCTTACTTCAGGCTTTGGAATCTCTTGTCTGTTGGCCATTTATTCATTCATATTCACAAGTACTCATAAATATTTAGTGCCATCGCTCTGCTAGTCACTGGGACCACAAAAATGAACAGGGTTTAAAAGGACATTGTTCTATCCTTCAAGGAACTTTTATTCTGGAAGGTAGACAGACCAAAGACTCAGTTAAACTCTATTAACGGTGTGCTCACATGGCAAGACGCCTGTAATGTACATCCTGGGGATGCAGGAGCTGGGCAGGTCTAGGAAATGTTCTCAGTGACACATGCATACAGCTATTTAGTATAACATGTGTGTGATAGTTACAAACTAGATAATTATGATGCCCAGTGGATATCATGTTATACTATATATCACATATTATGTTAGATAGAGTGTATATATTATATATACCCAAACCATTATATTTAGATGAGGTCAAACAATACTAGTGTCATCCTATGCATAACCCTAAACAAACAAACAAACAAAACAAAATGGGTTGGGTTGCCCAGTGGGGAGCAGAGATAGGGGATCCAGGCAAGTGGGGCCAAGGGTAGGAGAGAGGATTTCACTGCACACATTTTTATCTCTTTGAATTAAGTGAATGAATTATCTATTTATCTAATTATCTATCTATTATTGATCCATCTAATTATCTATTTAATTATCTATATAAACCTATCCTGGAACTTTCAGAGGAAAGATGTCTCCTTGTGGACTGTGGCCAGTGGATGAAGAGTTGGGGGTGGGAAGAAGAAACGTATCCATAGGTAGATTATTCAAACACTTCCATCTCAACTTGCCAGAGAGAGCTGCTGCCCTGAAACCCTCCTCCGCCATCCTAGCCACCTCTGTTGGCTCCTCCCTGTGAACTTCTAGATATTCTGGCACCTCTAGCAATTGTAAGGGTAACCCTTGCAGCAGTAGGGCCTCTGGGACTCTGCCCCATCTCAGAGTCCTTTGCTTGTTTACCTAGCAGTTGCCCAAGCAGCATGGGCTGTTAAATCTTACAACCATCACCCCTTATTTTTCCCCAGAAATAAGACTGACATTTTAGCACATGCTAAGTGACTGATACAGGAAGCATTTCCATATCACTGGATTTTTAAAAATAATCCAGGTTCTAATCATTGTAAACATATTCATATGAAATAGAAAATATAAGAAAACCATACGCAATCAACCACAACAATAATACATAATTATTTTGCTGTGAGACAAAGTCAGGATACATTTCATTTTAACATAAAAAAGAAAAAATATTGAAATTGTTGTCTGGCAGGTATATTACACAAGAGAAGTCAGAGATCAGCAGCTAATATTTTTATTGCTGGAAGGCTGAATAGTATAATGAGGATTATGTGTGCAGTGGACAGTTCTGAACGTTCACTAAACTAATATGCCGAGGAATTGATTCATGAATGACAAGTACTTTTAGGTGGTAACATACACTTTATTTAGTGCTTTTCTCTAATGTAGTTTTCTGTGTGTCAGTTCGGTTTCTTATCAAATAAATACTTTCACCTTGCTATTCATTTGAATTGGAGTTACTATGGAGAAACGACTTTTTGATTCTACAGCATTCTGCTGCATTATGAAAACTTGGAAATCATGTCATCACTCCACAAAATGGTTTAGGAATTTTCTGTGAATTTTTTTAAAGAAGGGGAATCTGTTCATATATGAATGATTCTAGAAAAATGTTTCAACGTTAAAAAGTTCACTAAGAACCTTTAGAATCTAAAATATAATAGAGTACTGTTTCACCTTACAACAGGTTGAAAAATTTTTAAAGAAAATTTGCCTCATGTTTTTTTTTTTATTCAAAGATTTAAACATATATTTTGCCACAGTTCCACAGGTAACTTCCAGGAGAGTAAAGAAAGACCAGAGAATACAGAGAGATTGATAAACATATATTGACAAGTGACGACAAACATACAGAAACCACAAATAATCAGATTCCCTGCTACATCTCTGAAAGAAATTCCTTATCATTGAGGTCCAGCCTCTTTCTTTGAATTCAGTGTAGAATTTGCTTTTCATTGAAGCCAATTTCATCTTTTAGGACACTAAAAGATCTTTGGAGTTTTATGTTCGAGTCTTTAGTCTTTCTAGAAAATTATGATTCAAACATCCCCTAAAATACTATTTTAGACCTTAATATATGTGGGTTAAAGAACAATCATACATTCTGTAAAGGAGGATAAGACTAGTACACTGATGGCTCCAAATGAGCCATGGCTTCTAGTATGTTCACCTTTCTAGAGGCCCCGCCCACAATAATGTTGAGCTTGATCACGTGATTTGCTATAGCCAATGGGACATTAGTAGGCTTTACTCTCAAGAAGAGGCTAGATAAATGCTTGCATGTTGGGCTTCTTTTACTGGAACCCAGCTCACTGGCTGTAAGAAAGCCTCTCAAGTTTTCTTCTAAAAGACAAGCCATGTGGAGGAGAATGTGGGTCAACAGCCAGCCCCAGACATATGAGTGAGGACATCTAGGATAGTGTAACCCCAGCAAAGCTCCTGGCTGAAAAGTTTACATGAGTGACCCTGGCCAGTATCCTGTGAAGCAGAACTGCTTAGATTCCTCACCCACAAAACTCAAAGCAACATACTGATATTGTTTTCTGTAATTATATTTTGGAGCAGTAGATAATGGTTACAGTAAGTGTTACAAGGACTCCTAAAGTTCTTTCTGGAAATAATTCCAAGTCCATCCTTCATTGACATACACCTCTTACACTTCTATCATCTATTTATTTATTATTGAACCTGAATCTCTTATTCTGACTCTAAGCAGTTGGAACAGAAGAACTGGAATGGTTGGTTCATGTGAAAAGCACTGTGAGAATGACTCTGTCATATATTCACTCAAAAAAACACCAAATCCTTGTTGGATCTCAAAGAAAAAGAGTTCTTGATGATGGTATATATCTTAAATTAATTCCACTCCACTGTGTGATCGAACTGTGGGTGGGGCAATCTGGTGGAAAGAAAACATCTTTAAGGAATTCCCAGCACATAGGCTTTGTATGGGCCGGTCAAGTCATTTTCTCTCTATTTCTTGAAATGGAACTGTATCCTCACAACCAATTTTAGGCCCTAAAATGTGTAGGACTCTCTGGAGGAATTTGCTTTCTTAAGGAATAATTATTGGAAATGCGAGTTTTACTAGATTGAGAAAGACATTGGGCATCTTTCCATCCTTCTTTCTCTAGAACGCGTGGGCATTAGTAAAAGAATGCCTTAGGAGTAGTAACTGTAGTAAAAGTGTAGTAGGAGAAGAATCCATGATACCGAATGGACAGTCACCATTTCTGGAGGACAGTGATACTATTCCACTGAATTATGTGGATTGCATCTCAAGTTGGAAACTACAGTAACTAACTGGTTCTAAAAAAATTGTCTGGATATCAAGAGGAAAAAGACATAAACTGCCGTCGAGCATAACCAACGTTAGCATCATTACTGTTATTTCCATTGTTTAAAGGATGTTCTCTGTGTACTTATCTATGGCATTATCTACCAAGAGAGCGTGGATGGAAGGTTTAGATACAAAATGACATTAAAGAGAGTCCAGATCCGACAATGACGCAGATGTGATACTTACAGAGAGTAGGATTTGGACGGCACTGTGGATGACCTCCAGGTACTGGAAGTCAACAATGCAGCCGGTGACAGAGACATACGTGTAATCATCCGTCATGCCGTGGGCTGACGGGGGCAGTACTCTTCGGACACAGCCGGGCCCGTGTTCCCGCCACCATGACCGGTGCACAGAGATGTTGAATGTCATTAGGTCTGTATCCTAGGCAGGTAGGAGACAAGACAGAGAAAGGAGACGAACACATTACCTCACATCTTCAGCTTTCACCTTAGGAAGAATTTAGGATGAATGAAATTGCTGAAAGGGCTTAAATTCCAGGTACAGAATGACAAAAGATGAACCTAACATGACTGCATGTGTCATATGAATGAAATAGCTTATTTTCATACGGGTTATAGTTATTCAGTGGGGACATGTAATTCTTTGAATGATAACACGTTAAGGTTAGCACAACATTGAAAATTCAGAGATGATATATTTGTTTAAAAATTCATGTCTATTTATTTAGTTTTTTATTGGACTATTGTTGATTTATAATGTTGTTTCAGTTTCTGCTGCACACCAAAGTGACTCAGCCGCACGTTTACATATATCTCCTCCTCCTTGAACTTCCTTCCCATTTAGGTCACCACAGAGCATTGAGTAGAGTCCTGTGCTATGCAGTAGGTTCTCATTACTTCTATATTTTAGAAACAACATCAGTAGTGCATGTATGTCAATTCCAATCTCTCAATTCATCCCACCCTTCCCTTCAATTATATTGTCCACACTGGAATTTTCTTCTCTGTTTTCTTATTGCTCCATTGCCACTGGTATCACCATCATGGTAACGTGTACCGAGAGAGTTTTTTTTTCCTGCGAGACATTGTTCTAAGCACTTTCCATATATTATGCGTTCATGCAGGTATCATCATCCTAACTTATAGTAGTTGAATAATGGTCCCCCCAAATCACATTTATATCCAACTCTCTGGAATCTGAATTCTACCTTATACAGCAAGAATAGGACTTTGTAGCTATGATTGTGGTAAGGATCATGAAATAGGGGGATTATTCTGGATTATCTGATGGGCCCTAAAGACAATCACATGTCTCCCTTTAAGAGGGAAGCAAAGGGATGCTAGCCACAAGGACAGAACAATACGATGACCATGAAGGCAACAGCTGGAGCGATGTGGCCACAAGAATGCTGACCACCACCAGAAGCTGGGAGAGATGAGAGAAGATCATCCCTAACACTCCAGGGGGAGCCTGGCCCTGGCAGCATCTTTATTTCAGTCCAGTGAAACTGATTTCAGACGTCTGGCATCCAGAACTATGAGAATATACACTTCCATTGTTTAAGACACCAGGTTTGTGTTAGTTGTTGTATAGCAATCATAAAAAAAAAAAATTAAAGCAGATGAGGAAAGTTGGTCATGGAAAGGAAAAATAAAGGGCCCAACCTCATTAATAAATAAATCAAAAGAACTTCCTATGTATGGTAGGGCTTCCCTGGTAGCTTAGCTGGTAAAGAATCTGCCTGCAATGCAGGAGACTCTGGTTCCATTTCTGGGTTGGGAAGATCCCCTGGAGAAGGGATAGGCTACCCACTCCAGTATTCATGGGCTTCTCTGGTGGCTCAGACAGTTAAGAATCCTCCTGCAATGCAGGGGCCCTGAGTTCAATCCCTGGGTTGGGAAGATCCCCTGGAGGAGGGTGTGACAACCCGTCCAGTATTCTTGCCTGGAGAATCCTCAAGGACAAAGGTGCCTGGTGGGCTACAGTCGATGGGGTCGCAAAGAGTCAGACATGACTGAGCAACACAGCACACAGCGCAGCATGGAGTGGTGGACCCAGAACTTGATCCTGTGCGGTCTGTACTTCCAGCTGTGATGTGGTGGTTTCCCAGTCCTCTGTTCCCCTGCCCAACCCTTTACAATTCCTCAGACCCTGAAGGGAGCTGGTTCCTCCCTCTCTAGTTGTTTTCAGAAAATGCCACCACAGGCAAGCAAACGAACAAAGAAGGCAAGCCTTGACTTTTCCATATCAAAACAGACTTCCAGAAACTTCTAATAGAGACACCTGTGCAGATGTTTAAACCTCAAGAGAGGCCTTTTAGTATCTGCAGAGTGTCAGCTATGAAGGACTAAGGTTATAATGTTTTTGTCATAAACAATAGTTTAAAAAGAACAGACGAGGAACCAGACTCTTGGCTCCCAGATAAAGTAAAGATTACAGCTGCCGGTGTGGAGCAGGAAGGAGGGAGGGTGAGGATGGACAGAGGGCAAGGGCACCTACCGACCACAGGTGGTGGACTGGGACATAGACCTGCTGGGGAACTGAGGATTCAGGAGCTGCGGAGTGGGTCTGTTCCCAGCCTCCACTCCTAGCCGGCTTGTCGCCACCAGTGCCAGGGGGACATGTTGAGTTGGTACCACAGACGTCCCTTGTTCAGCCACTCAGGGGCCACCCACTGATTGTGCTCCCACAAATGATGCTGTGTACATACCTGTGCTGCTTAGAGAACTGTCCTCACCTGAGTGGCGCAGGACACTCCTAAGTAAGAGACATTGGGTTTGGAACTCTGCAGACTTACAGGAAACTGGTGTGAAATGGAAAGTTCTTGAACTTCTAGGTGGCTGGTTCTGAAAACCAGTGTGGGAGCCCCCAGAGCAAGGACAGTGGCGGACCCTCTCGCCCGTTTCTCTGCTGTATGTGGTACCCACATTGCGAGATGAGAAACATTTCCAGTTCACGCTAGCAGGCAGTTTTAGATTTTCCTCAACTCAGTTCAAAGTACCATTATAAGTATGTCTGTGATTAGATCAATAATAAAACATGTTCCTTTCCTTTTCTTTTTTTTTGGTGTTGGTTTGCTACAAATATCATTCAGTTACCTTCACAGTTATAGCATTTTATGGATAATAAGACATTTTACATCATCCTGTTTTTATAGGTGTTGGTTGGCTATATGTATCATTTGCAGTTACCCTCTGGAGGGAAAATATTATAGAAAAATAATTGCTTTCGCTAGTGAATTCAGTTTCACACAAGGCAATTTACCTGCAGGCAAACTGCACGCTTCTCTCTTTGTTAGCCATCAGATTTAATCTCTTAGAGTTAGTCTTGGTCACTGCAGACCAACTATTATTTTTGATTTTAATAGAATTCATTAGGTTCAGGATAAATTAGTATTATCTCAAAATTCATAGCAGTCTCTACTCTTTAAGCATTCTTACCCTTACCTCTTGCCTTTTCCTAATTCAGGACTGACTGTAAGTTCCTTTTAATATGGCTTTGACTAAAATTTATTTTACCCAAATAAAACAAAAGCGAGTTTATGAATAATAATACATATTTGTTACATTCATAGAAATGTCTCAGTGTGGTTCTCAATTTGTTGGGACTACAACATATTTATGGGCTTCCCAGGTTGCTCAGCAGTAAAGAATCTGCCTGCAATGTAGGAGACTCAAGTTCAATCCCTGGGTTTATCCTGGAGAAGGAAGTGGCAATCTGCTCCATTATTCATATCTGGAAAATTCCATGTATAGAGGAGCCTGACAGGTGACAGACCTTGAGGTCGCAAAGAGTCAGACACAATTGAGTGACTGAGCATGTACATGCACACACATAATATATTTATAAACTGTACTATTCTTTGCAATGACTGTATAAAATTTGAATGAGAACATCAGTAGCATCAAGTGATATTGAAAATTCAAGCTTCTTACTTAAATTTGGTATAAAATTTTACTACAAGTTTGTGTATGATTTCTATCTCTAGCAGTTAGATTTCAAACATTAAAAAACACCTGAACACATAATAAACTCAATTTCCTATGAGAGGCATGTCAGAGAAAATGCAACTCAGAAAACTGCAACTTTTAAATATAGAAAAGTAAACAGAGAAATAAATGCAGAAAATGTAGACGATTGTTAATTTTTTGACACTTTTGGTTATCATATCAAAACTGTCAGTTCTGAAATACACAGGTAAGTGCTAAAATAATCTTAAAAATAATTACAAACAATGTTATTAATTGTTATTTCTTGGAAATAACATTCTTGCTTAAATGTTATTTCTTGGAATCAGAATATTATCTGAGAATTTAAGCATACCGTGGTTAAGAAAATTGACATAGATAATGGTATTTGGATTTATGTGAGTATATATGATTACCAAGGGACAGTGTGTAGGAGAGAGAGAAGAAAGATGAAGGGTCTGGGAGGTATCAGGACAACCTGGGGAGAGAGAGCATGTCAAGGTCAACTGGAGTAAGAACTTAAGGGAAGTTGGTAAAGTCAGAGTGGAAACACCACACATTGAATTTCCTGTTTGGTGGGCCAATGGGGACCTTACAAATACAATGCCAGAAGAGTGTTGGGAGTGAAAGGAATTGAGGGTATTGAGAAGAGAGATTTGGTGTTTTTCATGAAGTTGGGACTCCAGGTAGTAAGAACATGGGATGCCGGCTTCCAGGGTGGACAAGGAGAACAAGGGTCAATCCATATACCTGCTCACACTCACCAGATTATGACTTAAAAGAACATTATTCCAGAGTATCTGCTTTTCCCTGAATATCTACCCAACTAAATACTAAATGTTTAAAAGCCCTTTCATCTCACTAGTGTGAATCGCAAAGTTGTTCCCATTTTCTTAAAGTACTCAAGTTAAGAAAAAAAGCCTTCTAGCATTTTTTGAGATGTTCATTACGAGGTAGACATGACTGCCCAGTTTTATTGGCAGTAAGTGTAGTCACAGTACTGGAACCAGTTCACATCCTGAAAAATTCAATATTCACTTTCTATTATAGTAGCTGCTGCTGCTGCTAAGTCACTTCAGTTGTGTCCAACTCTGTGCAACCCCATAGATGGCAGCCCACCAGGCTCCCCTGTCCCTGGGATTCTCCAGGCAAGAACACTGGAGTGGGTTGCCATTTCCTCCTCCAATGCATGAAAGTGAAGAGTGAAAGTGAAGTCGCTCAGTCATGTCCGACTCTGTGTGACCCTATAGACAGCAGCCCACCAGGCTCCTCCATCCATGGGATTTTCCAGGCAAGAGTACGGGAGTGGGTCTCCATTGCCTTCTCCCTGTTATAGTAGACTAGTATATAATTTTTCATTAACCAAAGATCTAATCTCTCTCTTAGTCTTTGTTCTTTTAATTATCTGCTTTTTTGGTATGTGTTTAATTTAATTTTAGCTAATCCTCTCTATTTCTAGAAATGGACTCCCAACTACTAATAATCATTTTTCCCCCCTTCCTCCTTAGTTGTGACTGGAAGGGTCCTTGAAACCAGTTTTGTATGGCTATCTACTCTCTTCGTCTTTTCACTTTCTTTTGTCATAAACCAGCCCATGTGGAAGTGAAAATGTGACCTTGAAGAGAAGTACACATGTATTTAAGAAAATAGATTTTGCTAAATTTTAGAGTTAGCTTTGAGTTTACATTTATATAATAAAATTCATGCCAGTTGAAACTTCTTTTGAAATACTGTCTATCTCAGAATAAGACTTGGAAAAGTGAAAACAACTGTACTACACTTCTAATAATTTTCTTTCCAGTGAAGCATCAAGTATTTCCAAGAGTACTGTAGATCTATATAATAAAGGATAAACACTGTACTTGGTAGAGAGGTTTAAGTGTGTGGAGCATATTATACAAAGACTTAGCATCAGATCAAGTATATCAAAAACTCTATCTTATTTTTCTATATTAAAAGCAACTCTTAGAGATAAACTTCAAAAGTTTTCCATTGGAAAGTGTTAGTCATGTGCTGTTGCTTTCTTAAATAACACTTCCTGTAAGCCATGAGCATGTCATAATTATTTAGGACTATGCCGCTGGTGTCGAATGTAAAGAACAGCAGAGCGAGGAGCAGACATTGATCATTTTGATTTTCTATTTTTCATCCTTACAACTAGGTATTTCTAGGGCTTTCCAATTGTTTACCATTGATCAGAAGCCAGAGGCACAGCTAAGAGTAATCAAGCTTTTTGTCTTCAATCTTGACCTTAATTCCCTAGATTGAACCACTTCAGGAAGTTGTGAAGTCTCATCCATCTATTCAATGGATATGTATGGAGTTTCTAAAATGAGCTATGCACTTGGATATAAGAGTGAACATAAGATCTTATTCTTGCCCTCACGGAACTTATGTTCTAGTGGAGAAATTAAGTAACAAAGTAAACAATTGAGTAGACAAAGTAATTATACATTGTCAAAATTAATATAAAGAGAATAATGTGATGGAGAGTGACTGTGATGAGGCTGGAGTTATTTCATACAAGTGGCAGAGGAGGCCTCTCTGATGGTTGATATGTAGGCTAAGGCCTGTTGTTTGAGGAAGAACCAGAAGATGTGAAGATTTGCAGAAAGAGTGTCACATGCAAACAGAACTGCTAGTACAAAGTTCATGAGATAGCAAAGAGGTTGAAGTATTCCAGGGACTGACGGAGGGTCCCCATAGATGGAGTGAGGCTGAAATGAGGACAGAAGTGGTATAAGAAAAGACTGAAGATACAAGAAAGAAGTTATGATAGAGGCTGCGGTGGTGGTGGGATGGATCGGGAGACTGGGGTTGACATTATACGCTATCTATGTACAGAATAGATAGATAGCTAATAGAATAGATAGCTAATGAGAACCTACTGTATACATCAGGGAACGCTACTTAGTGCTCTGTGGCCACCTAAGTGGGAAAGAAATCCAAAAAAGAGGGGTATATGTGTATATATACACACAAATATATACATACACACACATATGTGTAGCTGATTCACTCTGCTGTGTGCAATAGAAACTAACAATGTTGTGAGGCAACTATACTCCAATAGAAATTAATTTTTTAAAAAAGAGTCTGAATTTTACTCAAATCCAGGTGGGAGGTCAAAGACTGATATCACCTGCTTTGCATTTTTTTGAAGATGATTCTAAGAATTGTATAGGGAATGGATTTGCCTGGAACAAAAGTGGAAGATAGTAAGGTGGTTACTATAGCAGGTCAGGGGATTTGGAGAAAGATGGCAGCAGCATAGGGGAGCAGAACAGAGAGCAGAGACATATTTTTGGAGGCAGAAGAGAGTGTGGAGACGAGAAGAGATGAATGCAGGAGGATTCAAGCTTCTGATTGAGCCCGTCCGCTGATGGCAGCTCTCTGAAGAATAGGGCAGCTCTGAGCCATCAGCAGCCAATAATTCAACAGCTAGGGAGTGGGCACCCCTGCCCTGTAAAGGGGGAAAGGACAAAAATAATATTTACTAGTGTATTTTTATCAATTTGCCATTTCAAGCCATTTTCCTTAAATGTGGGCTCAAACAAATAAGCAATCACACTAAACGATGTTGGAAATAAGGATTTTTAGTGTAAGAGAAAAGAGACAGTTATGAGATCAAGGAAAAACAAGTGTAAATACTGTGATTTGGGAAACAAAAAAATCTAATGCTCTTCATGTTGGTAGCATAAATTTTAGTAATATAGTTCACCATCATTATTTCTTACTTTAGAAATAAGAACTAAAATATTGCCCATTATGAATTAATTTTGTCATTCGGTTGCTAAGTTGTGTCCGACTCTTGGCAATCCCATGAACTGCAGTATGCCAGGCTTCCCTGTCCTTGACCATCTCTCGGAGTTTGCCCAAACTCAAATCCATTGAGTCGGTGAATTAATCTTAAGATGGATGAAATCAATTAGTTTAAATTTAATCCTGAGGTTACCTACCCAACTGTTATTATCATGTTCTGAGTTGAGGCTCTAGTACATTCAGTCATACTGCTAACTAGAAAAATTTCATTAAAATGGATAATGTTTGCATTCATTTACTTTGTTCTGATCTTTTAATTCACTCATTTGAGTACCTTAGTCCTAGAATAAAGAGTAGTTGATAAAAATAACTCTATTAGAATTAAAGATTTTAAAATAAAAAAAAATAAAAAAAAATAACTCTATTGCTGAGTCTTTTATTTATATTTGTATGTGGATTAGCTTAATTTTAGGATTAGTACAGTTTTAGTTTATAAGTGCATATATTCACTGTTTTATTTAAAGGATTAATATAAGCTCTATTTCCTTAGTCTTTGAAGGTTTGGTACTGTAGGCATGGCACTTTAAACATGTAAGTAAAATTGTACTGCTGCTAAAAAAAATGAGATGCTAAAATTGAACTGAAAATATCAAAGTGTACTCACAATTTAAAATCACTATATGAAATGTGTGTGTGTGTGTGTGTGTGTGCGTGTGTGTGTGTGAAATCTGGCCACTGGAATGGCTTAGAAACAGTGTTACCCCAATAGCAATGAGAACTTCTGGTTCATGTTCTCTAAAACAACCCCTCAACTAAGAAGAACCAAGGAAATTCCTTGGAGAAATGCTAAATCCAGCTGTGGTACAGAAAGCAATAAGCAGAGTGAACATTTTTTGAGCTAGAAATAAAGAAAATTCAAAAATGTATGGGATATGGTACATAAAAGGATGTAGGAACCAGGATGAGGGGTCAATAGCTGGCTAAAGTTGTGATAATTTGAACATTAAAAAGAATAATGATTGAGGCCAAGGAAACACACTGAATTAATGAAAACCTGTGATTCAATAATACTCAAAAAAAGAAAGGCAGAAAAACTCACTGGTAATAGTTAAAGGAGCTATATAACACCTTTTCTGAGATATCCATTCAATTTTGTTATGACTGCTTTACTAAACAAAGTTTATTAATTATAAAAAACAAATTTTGTTTGAAAAATGAGTGACTAAGGGAAAGAAGCATTTATTTTGCCTTTCCAGAAGGCACTATGTTTCAAGATAACCAAGTCAATGAAGTAAAGCTATATAACTGGTGTCAGGTAAACAAAGATAGAAGAAATGAAAGAATTTTTTTAAAATTACAAATTATAATGAAACTATTTGATTCTTATAAGGATTTAAGGATTTGTGCTTCCCTGGTGGCTCAGACAGTAAAATATCTGCCTCCAATGCAGGAGACTCAGGTTCAGTCCCTGGGTTGGGAAGATCCCCTGTAGAAGGGAACAGCAACCGACTCCAATATTCTTGCCTGGAGAATCCCATGGACAGAGGAACCTGGTGGGCTATAGTCTATGGGGTTGCAAAGAGATGGACATACCTGAGAGATCAACACTTAAAAGGATTAGTGATTGATAGCAAAAAAAAAAAAAAAAAATTAACTAGTTAATTCATGTAGTGCCAAAGTGCATAACACAACTTTCTTTTTTAGTCAAGTACTACTACAGAAAAATATATTTAAAAATTACATTTCAGAACTTGTGAAATATACATAAAATGAAATTCCGGGGAAATTTTATGGCATTAAATATTCAGAGTAGAAAAGAAGAAAGCCTGAGAATTAATGAACAAAGCACAGTATTCAAAAACTTAGAAAGAGTCACAAGTTAAGACTAAAGATGTTAGAAGATGTAGATACAGATTTAATTAACAAATATTTGTTATGTACCTACATTGTACTGGGACCTGGGACTAATCCATGAACCAAACAGACAAAATCTCTGCTCTAGTGAAGCTAGCATTCTAGTACAAGAAGACAGACTATAAATATAAGCAAAAATAAAGTCTCGTTCATGTTAGAAGATGAGTGTTTATTAAAAAGAGTGGAGGATGGACAGCCAGAAAGGTATAAAAGCAGAAACTAATTAAAGATGCAGCAGAAAGGATCAACAAAGCACAGATTTGTTTCTTTAAAAATCCAATAACATTAATAATGCCCTGGTAAGGGTGACCAAGCTTATATTACTTGTCATTGTCCAGCTGGCTTGGTGTGTGCTTAGTCGCTCAGTCATGTCCAACTCTGTGACCCCCATGGACTGAAGCCCACAAGGCTCCTCTGTCCATGGAATTCGCCAGGCAAGATACTAGAGTGGGTTGCCATGCCCTTCTCCAGGGGATGTTCTCTACCCAGGGATTGAACCCAGGTCACTCGCATTGCACGTGGATTCTTTACTGTCTGAGCCACCAGAGAAGGTGGCATGGCAGCCACTCAAACACAGGACAATGATCAGTCATAAACATCATAAGGTGGCAACATCTAGAAGTTTAAATAGGAATGCCTGTGATTCTGCTACTTTACCCTTCTGAATTTACCTAGCTCACACGTACACCTGTACGTACATGTAAGCATGTTCATAGCATTGTTTGAAACAGTAAAAACTTGGGTGCAACTTAAATGTCTATTGAAGATTGAGAAATTGGCATTCATACAAAGAAATGCTATGTGAAGTAGAAAACTCCCTGGTGGCTCAGTGGTAAAAAATATGCCTGCCTACAGGAGATGCAGGTTTGATTCCTGGGTTGGGAAGATTCCTTGGAGGAGGGAATGGCAACCCACTCCAGTATTCTTGCCTGTAGAATCCTGTAGAATAGATAGAGGAGCCTGGCAGGCAACAGTTGCCAAAGTCAGACATGACTGAGCACGTACGTGTGTGCGCGCACACACACACACACACACACACACACAGCAGGTGGGAGAAACACAGTGAGAAGTTTACAGAAGTCTGCAATTTGCAGGAAAACTTCTGTTATTCTTTTAAATGTCAAGCTCCCCTCCTCTCATCCGTGTTTACTGTGTAGCTGTCCATTCATTAGTCATGTCTTATTTTATGCTGCTATTGACATGCATCAGGTCTACAGGGCAGAAGCAGGGATCTCCCTGCAAAAACAGCCTTTCAAAAGCTGAGCATCTGTGTATTGAATGCAACCACATTTTCAACGCGATGAAAAACCCATTTCATGCCAGGGATGCCTCAAATATTATTTGTGAAAGTGTAATGTACATTCCAGGTACTGACATTTATGGCATGTATTTGCTGCACCTGATGACACTAAGATTTGCCTACCGATGTTTCTTTAACCATAAGGATACATTTTGTTTGTAATCTATGAATTTTAAACACCTGTAGTTTACTTAGCTAATTACCAAGCCCACTCAACACATCTGGCTTCTCTGTCTTTGTGTTAATCAATAATTATTTGATTACAATATTATGCCTTTTATGCTAATTAGGATTTTGAGACCATAAAATTGTGCTACCTTTGTGCTTCCTGCTGGTACTAATGTGTTATATTTATAGTTTGTTGTATTCATAATTCATGCTGCATGTGCAAGCATGCACATATTTTATTTCATTTGCACAACAGAAAGGTTTCTGTTCAATCTGTTTTTTGCTAAATTTGCCATCTGAAGAGAAGATCCTTGCGTATTTTAAAATTTTGGTTGGAAAATTCCTTGTTTGCAAAAAATAGATGTTTGTTTTAATGTGATGAAGTGAAGTGAAGTGAAGTGAAAGTTGTTGTCATGTCTGACTCTTTGTGACCCCATGGACTATACAGTTCATGGAATTTGAATACTGGAGTGGGTAGCCTTTCCCTTCTCCAGGGGATCTTCCCAACCCAGGGATCGAACACAGGTCTCCCACATTGCTGGCGGATTCTTCACCAGCTGAGCCACAAGGGAAGCCCCTTTAATGAGATAGGATTCTTTCAAAGAAAATAAAAAGGCAAAGTCATATGATCCTTCTGTTGTTTAGTTGCTAAATTGTGTCTGACTGTTTGTGACCCCATGGACTGCAACATGCCAGGCTTTGCTGTCCTTCACCATCTCCCAGAGTTTGCTTAAACTCATGTACATTGAGTTAGTGATGCCATCCAATGATCTTATCCTCCATTGGCCCCTTCTCCTTTTCCCCTCAATTTTTACCAGCATGAAGGTCTTTTCCAGTAAGTCACATCAAATGGCCAAAGTATTGGGTCTTCAGCATTAGTCCTTCCAATGAGTACTCAGGGTTGATTTCTCCTAGGATTGGCTGGTTTGGTCTCCTTGCTGTCCAAGGGACTCTAATGAGTCTTCTCCAGCACCACAACTTAAAAGCATGATCCATTTAGTTGTTCCCTTTTTGAAAGGTAGCTGGATAAATAGAATAATATTGGTATTTTTGACCTGTGGATGTGGCTGCTGGTGTGGTTTAAGACCCTCAGCAAAAGAAGACTATTTTTTCTTAATTGCTTCCTTTGCTCAAATAATTGTGAAGGCTGGAAAGAGGTCTGATTAATTATAAACTTGGATGTGGTAAAAACCTCTCAGGCAAGTTCTTCTCTCTCACCATCAATCTCAAGTTGTAGAGTAACCATCTTGGACAGCTTGCAGGAGACAGTGTCTCGGGGTCTGGAAGTTTCAGAGACAAGGACTCAAATACAGCTCTGGCTGGATTTCCACTGTAGCTGTGCCTGGGTGTCAGCCCATTCTTATTGCTTGGCCCTTCATTGGGGTCTTCCCATTCCATGCAAATCTTAATGTGTATATGTGTGCACATGTGTGCAAGGGGACCATTCATTTGCTGTGGGGCAGGAGCTAAACTGAGAATAAAAGCCCACATCTATCCATGATATCCATTTTGAGGATATTGTCTGTCTTTGTGCCTCCATTGATCCTCTGACATGACTGGGAAGTAATCACACCAAGTATGGAGATGCTTCATTCCATTCTATTGTCTCTCTTCCCTTCATCTCAACAAGATTAATTGTCACTAGACAGATATCCCACTAGTATATAAGGTCCAGTGGCCATAAAGGACATTGTTTATTTTATCACTATTTAATTCTTTTGGTAGGAGAATAATATTTAAAGTATTTTTTTTTTTTTTACCCTGTGGCTAAGTCATCAGAATAAATTTCTGACTGTCCTAAGAAACTCAAGGTGCTTCCAAACTATCAATCAATACACATTAGAATGTGAGTTCTTACAGCAAAGATTAATCTCAATAATTTTAATTCCCTTAAATGAAGTAAAGACCACTTTGAGCTCCTCCTTAAAGTTTACTTTGAAACTTTGCAAAGAGTTTGTTGTTCAGTCGCTCAGTCGTGTCTGACTCTTTGTGACCCCATGGGCTGCCCTCTTTAATTTGTAGATCATGAGGACATATCAATTTCTGTTGTCCTTAAAGATGGCAGCTACTCTTAAAATACCCAGCTTTTCCAAAATCAGACTTAGCTTACTTTCCGTAAGTACCTAGTTGAAGACACATTATATTATCCAAAGTAGAATATGGGGGTCGAACTCGTGTCTCCTGCACTGGCAGGTGGATTCTTTAGCACTGAGCCACCAGGGAGCCCTACTATATAACAGATAATTATATTAATAAATTTAAAGATCTCATTAGGTCACAAGAACGTCTTTGAGAATGAGTGCATAAATTTTTCCTGCTCATCTCTTTAACAGAAATGCTATTTCTAGTCTTTGTTCTCTATGCATCTTGGTGCAAAAGCTTCATGTTTTCATCATTAGTGCTTTATAACCTAAAAATATACAAGCTATATTAATCACAATATATTGATGAATGATGGCCAAAGATGTTTAGAATTACTTTAATTCAGAGCCATTTATATAGAAAATGACTCACAGTCTGATATAGTTTTCCTTTAAGAATGATGCTTTGAGCATCTTGTCAACCAATGACAAGGCCTGATGGCGTCTTAGTTGTTATTTGAGAATTAGTGTTGTTCATCAGAGAGCTTTCCTAGTGGCTTAGACAGTAAAGAATCTGACTGCAATGCAGAAGACCCAGGTTCGATCCCTGGGTCAGGAAGACACCCTGAAGAAAGGAATGGCTACCCACTCCAGTATTCTTGCCTGGAGAATTCTATGGACAGAGGAGCCTGGTGGGCTACTTTCCACGGGGTCACAAAGAGTCAGACATGACTGAGTGACTGACACTTTTCATATTGTCCATCAGAAGTTCCATGCATACTGAAAGGTGTGGTGCAGGGTAACAGTTTGGTATTGAGGACGGTGGTCCAATCAATAACCAGAATATTCCCACGCAGCCCCTGAGGCTGAAAAATTCATCAATCAAGAGTTCAGCTCTTTATTTCTGAGTCTGGAAATGAGATACGCAGTTTTTGAAGAAATCTAGCAAGAGAAGAGGGTTCAATCCCTGGGTGGAGAAGATCCCCTGGAGAATTGGCAACCCACTCTAGGATACTTGCCTGGAAAATTCCATGGACAGAGAAGCCTGGTGGGCTATAGTCCATGGCGTCCCAAAACAGTTGGACGTGACTGAGCACAGCACAGGGCACTGTAAAAGTTTGTCTGGAGACTTTCCAAAAATATATCAAATAGGAGAAGATATTTTCTTATTTTTAGTGTCAAAACTATTACATGTTTAGAGGTGTCTGTGTCCTCAGTGAAGGGCAGTGTTCTCAGGACCATATCTAGCTGGGGAATAAGACCCCATATTAGTTGTGCCACACACCTTGCAAGTGAACCTGAAAGCACAGTTTGCCTGATCATGTGTGTGTGTTAGTTGCTCAGTCGTGTCCAGCTCTTTATGACCGTATGGACTGTAGCCTGCCAGGTTCCTCTGTCCATGGAATTCTCCAGGCAAGAATACTGGAGTGGGTTGCCATTTCCTACTCCAGGGTGTCTTCCCAGCTCAAGGATTGAACTCAGGTCTTCTGCATTGCAGGCAGATTCTTTACTGTCTGAGCCACCAGGGAAGCCCCTGCCTGATCACAGATGCACTGTAAAACACAAAAAAAACTCAATTTGGGTAGCGGACTATAGGCTGACTTAAATTTTTTTTTTTTTTAACTTTAATCAAAGGAGAATTGAAATAGTAGGACAGGCACTTGTACTCTCTCTGTATCCTTAAGTAATTTCATTTTCCTTTACCTCTGGAACATTGTCTAATTCTAGGCTACGTGCCAAGCAGCAGTACTATTACACTTTAGACAAGCTACATAAAATTTCAATTTAAAAGTCCAGGTAGTTTGAAAATCGAGGCAGCCTTCAGCAAAGGACTGTGCTCTTTGGCACATCTGCCCTTCCTTCATATTTTTAAATTTCAGCTTCTAGATGTGACTTGGTGAGGTACATATTACCCCTAGGCAGATTAAGCCATGAAAAAAATGGAGCACGTGTGTGACATAGATTCTACGAGGGCAGAAACCTCCCAGTGACCCCTTCCCCAGGACCTCACATTATATCAGAAACCAGGATGTGCCAGTCCATGGTCCTCTGCAAAGATCCACAAAGAGTGAGGGTGGATACATATACCTACCAGATGCATTCTGGGTAAGGAAGGACTGACCACACATAACTCAGAAACTCAGAAAAGATCCCTTCTCTGTGTCCAGGAGAACAGAATTTTATGGGGACGTTCAGTAGACCTAGGATCCATGGGTCAGAGCCATGCACTATATACAATTAATAAAAGACAAAATTTGAATTATAATGTAATAATTCTATTGAGGATTTTTGTAGCTAGTGAATGATTTATAGCATTCTTTGTCATTTATTTTACTTATGACCATGAATTCTGTCCTCAAATTCAGAGACTTTATAATAGAATGCACTACACAATGCAATGTACTATACTCCTGCAATGCAGGAGACTGGGGTTTGATGCCCGGGTTGGGAAGATCCCCTGGAGGGAGGAATGGCAACCCACTCCAGTCCTCTTGCCTGGAGAATCCCCATGGACAGAGGAGCCTGGTGGGCTATAGTCTATGGGATTGCAAAGAGTTGGACATGACTGAGCAACTAACACTCACTCACTCATACAATGCAAATTTATTTATTAACATTTAGAAATAAAAATATTCCTATAATTTACTGTGAATGCATAAATGTGTTAGGGCCATCATTTCATCATAAATACCAGGTATTGTTATCAAAAACATTCTGGGCCATTTATATAATTATTCCAATATCAAAAAAGATTCCACTTTGGGGATGTGTAAATTATAGCATCTTAGTTTGATAAATACCTAATTTGGTCATAATTACACATAAAATGAGGGCTTTGCTTCACTCTTTGAGTGTGAATTGTGACAATTTTTTGCCAGGTCATTTCTTTCATCTGATAGGAATGTATTCAGATTAGAGAGTCAACCAACCCACAGTATTAGTCTTGGTGATGGTTGAGATTTACCTGTCAGGCAAGTGAATGAAGTTGCTCAGTTGTGTCCAACGCTTTTCGACCCCATGGACTGCAGGAGCCTACAATGCTCCTCTGTCCATGGGATTTTCCAGGCAAGAGTACTGGAGTGGGTTGCCATTTCCTCCTCCAGAGGATCTTCCTAACCTAGGGATAGAACCTGGGTCTCCTGCATTGTAGGCAGATGCTTTACTGTCTGAGCCACCAGGGAAGTCAAAGTATATCTGTCAGGCAAAGTATAACACAAATGGATTATTTGTGGACATATTGCTGAGAATCAAGTGAGAACAAAGCCAGAAGCTCAGAGTAAAAAAAAAAAAAAAGCTAGACAAGATCTCAGCTGAGTGTAGAACAGTGATTCATAAGACTAGGTCATCCCAGGTTTCAAAGCTTGTCCTCTATTAAAATGTCAGTGGTTAGTTTCTAAGAGAATGTAACCAGGCTCCTAGTCAGGGCAAATTTGTCAAAGAACAGACTTAAAGGACCTGATCGACAAGTAGAGGGTCCATTTTTTGGATGCTAGTTACTTCTGATGGCTCTTAGATTTTTAATGGAGTGATGGTCCTCTCTCCCTTTCTCCTTCACTGGTGTTCTACTCCTTGCCACACAGGTCTCTTCTCCCACAACTCAGAAAAGCAGAATAATGTGGAAGAGACACAAGGGAGCTCAACCTATACAAGAAAGAAGAAGGAAAGACAGATTCCAAATGAGTCTTCTCTAAGTTTCCACATCATACACAAGCTAAAACATAGCATTGCAAAAAATTCTGAGGGTCACACTATGCCCAATATTTATTGGAAGGCAATCATAATGTCCTGATCTTCCTGGACTTATGAGGTGGGAGTGGCACGCACGCATGCTCAGTTGTGTCCGACTCGTTGCAACCCCATTTCCTCCTCCAGAGGTTCTTTCCATAGCACAGGGAACTATACTTAATATTTTGTAATAATTTAAAAGGAAAAAGAATCTGAAAGAAATTGACATATGTGTATTTATCACTGAATCAATTTGCTGTACACCTGAAATGAACACAGCATTGTAAATCTACTCTTCTTCAATATAAAAAACAAAATGTAAAATAATATACACAATTTAATATCAAATGGTCAATTCTGAATGCATTAAAGAGTTAAATATAAAATATAAACCATAAAAATTAGAAGAAAAACATGAAGATTTATTTTAGGGTGGGGAAGTACTATGCAAACAAAAATATCAAAGAAAGAAAAAAAATGATGAATAGCCTTGACAAGTTTGTTTTAGATGACAGCTAATAGGAGAAAAGGAGAACTGCTGTTGGAATAAAGAAATTGACTGACTTGCACCTGTGTTTGGATACTTTGAAAAATGATTTTGCCACAATTGAATATTTTTAACTACAAGTTAAAAGGACTCATATTTATGTAAATTATACCGTGTTTACACAGACAAATTGGCTTACTACGTTGAGGAAAAATGCTATTGAATTAAACAAAATGCATTAAAATGTCTTTAAACAACTTTGTCAATAAATAATTTGTTTAACTGTATTTTTCAGAGTTTGGTCAACTAGACTGATATCCTTAGGTGTGATCACAAAATTAAAGTACTAATGAATTATTTATTTGTAAAATATGTACAGTTGATATCTACAAGGATGTAACAAGAAATGGTCCTTCTATTTACCACAGCTTTTTTTTTTTTTCTGAGGTTGTTTTATAAGTAGTAGTATACTTGGTTAGTATATTATACTAACCAAGAAAATCATGATTGTAGGTTAAGGAGCTTAAGAGATAATAGAGAAAAAGTCATGTTTTAGAAAAGCCATAAACTTTATTCTTATACCTGTAATTTTTGCCATCTGATTCACCATCAGAAAGATATTTTTGGGGAAAATCATTGTTTGTCTAGTAAAGTTAAAAGGTTTGAAGTTCTATTTACAAACCAAATTTTCTGTACTCATGCAAAAATGCAAATTTATAAGAAAATAACTAAAATAAATACTGTCTAATAAGAATCTAATTCTGTGTATGTAAGTATTGACACTTTTAAATTAACTCAGAATCTGAAATTAGTGGCTTGATCAAATTAGCTAGATAATGGCTATTCATCACTTGGTATCGTAAAAATACAACTTTAATTACAATGAACTATATAACACAATAAAACACACAGCTTTAGTTTTTAAAAAAAGACTCTAGTACTGTGATGTTAATCTTATTAGGTAGAAATCACTAATTGATGAAGCAAAGAGTAAAGTACAGGCAGCCATAAAAATCACTTTTCAACTTTGAGAAGCTTAATGGAGAATATTCTCATGCTTCTATGAAAATGACTCAGTGAAGTATTTTCAAAATATAATAAAACATTTTAGCTAGAAAATGAATATCCTTTCTGCAGATAAGTGTGACCATTTAACAATTGAAGCCACAGAATGTCTGATTGAAAGGTGTCCTCTTCACATTCACATTCTGGGTGTGACACTATTTTTAGCGGTAGTCAAACCCTCATTTGCAGTTAAGTGTGAAAGTGATTGAACCCCCGTCTCCTGCATGGCAGGCAGGTTCTTTACTAAGCCACCAGGGAAACCCATTTGGAGTAAAACTCAGTGCTATCTCCTGATCAAATGTTCTTTTGCTATGGCAATTTTAAAGTAGAATTGAAACTATAATACTATAACTGTGGCTATAGCCTCCTTGCTAATTTTGTCATTAGACACAGCTTCAGTAGCAGGTGTTAATTTTCTAGGTAAATTTCAGCTGGGCTTCTTGAAAGATGATTCCTAACAGCTGCTATCCTCTACGCTTTTTTTTTTTTCCCTGAGAATTCCAGTTCCCAGGCCAAAGGGAGCAGCTCTCCATGTGTCTATTAGTGTTCCGATGCCAGTTCTTCAGGATGATATTAATCTCTCTGCCACAGATTCATGTATTTTTTAATCTACTTCAAGAACAAAAAGGATATAATGGCCCATTAGGAGACATTAAATCCTGATCATTTCGTTAATGTTCTCGCTAATATGTGTTCTATAAAGTTGCTCACTTTTATAACCAAGATTCTAGTGTCATGGGTTAATGAGCCACACAGCTTCTAATGCTGTACATCTGCCATCAATTCATTATCAGGAAAGGACTCATCCATCGCCCTAGCAGATGGATTAGAAGTCCTGCAGGGGTAAATTAACTCCCATTTTTTTCATCTCTCTCTTTTTTTAATGTTTTCAAAGAATTTATTTTATTTTTGGTTGCGCTAGGTCTTCTTTGCTGCACAAGTGTTTTCTCTAGTCACAGTGAATGGGAGGTACTCTTCGCTGTGGTACCTAGGTTTCTCAGTGTGGGGGCTTCTTTTGTCACGGAGCACAGGCTTAGCTGCTCCAAGGCATGTGAAATCTTCCTGGACCAGGGATCGGACCCATGTACCCTGCACTGGCAGGTGGATTCCTATCCATTATACCACCAGGGAAGTCCTTAACTCCCATTCTATACTGCTATGTCTTAAAGACGTGCAGAGCATTTCCACATACAATCATATTTCATTCTTAAATCCAGTCTTTAAAGTCAGGAGGATGTATATCAATACCCTCATTTGTTTGGAGCACCTGGCAGGGAAGCACAGCATCTTCTGTGTCATTGACCAAAAAGATGGGTTGGACAGGGTCTCTTCTTATTGGGAAGGTCACTGGCTGACTCTGAAGGGATGTGGAGGGCAGGGGAAGTAATGGGTGACCTAGCTCTGATTTTTGGATGAGGAGTCTGTGTTTGAACTACAAAGCAGATACACGGCAGGGGAAGGGGGCAGATGCAGGCTGCTGACTCGTTCCTCGTCTTTTCCACTGTGACTTATGCCAAGTTCTTTGGAGGCACCAATTCTGACAACTTCTACATCAGATTCACAGCAGACAGCAAGGTCATTGAGCCTGTTTCTTTATTCTGCACCCCTGCATGGCCCTGGCCTCAAAAGAAGTTGACTCCCCTCAGCTCTGGGGTGTCCCAACTGCTTTCTAAGGTAAACTTGTTCTTCTATGAGGTGGTTGTTCAAAGGAAAGGCATGAAACCCAACTCCTGAAAGGCAGATGGGAGAGAAAATTTGCTGCAAAGACTAAAACTACTTTTCATATCTGTGAGAGCACCATAATTGCTTTTTCTGGACACTGTCACAACAGCATAACCAGAAAAACAGCAACCAATAGCTAACACACACGTAGCACTTAGAGTGCCAGCCATAATTCTTAGCACTTTATGTATTTTAACTGACAGACCACAAAATGGACCTCCCACATGGCTCAGTGGGTAAAGAACCTGCCTGGAATGCAGGAGAAGCAGAAGTCATGGGTTCCATCACCAGGTCAGGGACATGCCCTGGAGAAGGGCATGACAACGTACTCCAGTATCCTTGCCTGGAGAATCCCATGGACAGGAGACTGGTGACCTACAGTCCATAGGGTCGTAAAGAGTTGGACATGACTGAAGTGACTCTAATTTGTAAAATGTGAGTAACAATAACCTTCTATGCTTGTTATGTTATATAAAACAACCCATATAAAATACTTAGCAGAAAGAAATTCAGTGGTTTTCTTTTCAGCTAATTTTTTATCTTAATCAAGATAATATACATACAACATAGAAAATAAAACAATTGCTGAAGACTTTTAAAGACAAAGCAGTCCTTTCTATTTTGAGTTAAAGCTATCTTAGCATTTTGTTTTTCTTAGACAAATTATATACACTAAAAAATATTACTGTCATCATTTAAGTAAAGGTTTACTCCTTCAATAAACCAGTCTGAATACAAACTTCATACTTGTTTTTAATAAATGAAAACCAATTACGGTCTGCACAAACTGTTACATAAGAAATGCCACACTATGGTACGAACAATTGGTCTATTTCTAAAATAAAAAATGGGGACATATCTGGCAAATTATATTGCTTGCTGATCCATAAACTTGCATAGATCAAACACCCCAGTACAAGAGTTAAATATCTAATACTATATGTCTAAGGAAATATTACACTATCTGGATAAATTGAAACTGTGATCTGTCAAGATCTAGAGGCTTAAGTATAATTCTGCTTTGAAATTAATATTTATAATAACCAACTGATCCTAAAAAATTCCAAATACATTACAATTAGCTTTCAGGCTCTCTCAGAAACTGATTAAGCTTTCTATAGAAGCAATAAACTAAAACTCCATCTGCATTATTAAATTTAGAAATAGAATGAGAGCTTCTATGTATCAAAATCTTATTTACTGACACATATAAACTATAAAACTGTTTACTTCAATCTGTTCTTGGAACAGATTTTAACCTATGAAATTTTAACCTATGGAATTTCATTTAGAGGATATTCCTACTAATTAAATAATATCCAATTCATAATATATGTGCTATGTAACCAAATGTGAATATTAATCTCAGTAATTATTAGTGAATCTCAGTAACTATTACAGAAAGCAGTGATCAAGACCATCCTCAAGAAAAACAAATGCAAAAAGGCACAATGGTTGTCTGAGGAAGCCTTACAAATAGCTGAGAAAAGAAGAGAAGCTAAAGGCAAAGGAGAAAAGGAAAGATATACCACCTGAACGCAGAGTTCCAAAGAATAGCAAGGAGAGAAAAGAAAGCCTTCCTCAGTGATCAATGCAAAGAAATAGAGGGAAACAATAGAATGGGAAAGACTAAAGATCTCTTTATGAAAATTAGAGATACCAACGGAACATTTCATGCAAAGATGGGCACAATAAAGGACAGAAATGGTATGAAGCTAGAAGAAGCAGAAGATATTAAGAAGAGGTGGCAGGAATACACAGAAGAACTATGCAAAAAAGATCTTAATGACCCAGATAATCACAATGGTGCGACCACTCACCTAGAGCCAGACATCCTGGAATGTGAAGTCAAATGGGCCTTAGGAAGCATCACTATGAACAAAGCTAGTGGAGGTGAGGGAATTCCAGTTGAGCTGTTGCAAATCCTGAAAGATGATGCTGTGAAAGTGTTGCACTCAATATGCCAGCAAATTTGGAAAACTCAGCAGTGGCCACAGGACTGGAAGAGGTTAGTTTTCATTCCAATCACAAAGAAAGGCAATGCCAAAGAATGCTCAAACTACCGAACAACTGCACTCATCTCACAGGCTAGTAAAGTAATGCTCAAAATTCTCCAAGCCAGGCTTCACCAGTACATGAACCATGAACTTCCAGATGGTCAACCTAGATTTAGAAGAGGCAGAGGAATCAGAGATCAAATTGCCAACATCTGCTGGATCATCAAAAAAGCAAGAGAGTTCCAGAAAAAATCTACTTTTGATTTATTGACTATGCCAAAGCCTTAGACTGTGTGGATCACAACAAATTGTGGAAAATTCTTCAAGAGATGGAAATACCAGACCACCTGACCTTCATCCTGAGAAATCTGTATGCAGGTCAGGAAACAACAGTTAGAACTGGACATGGAACAACAGACTGGTTCCAAATCGGGAAAGGAGTACGTCAAGGCTGTATATTGTCACCCTGCTTATTTAACTTATATGCAGAGTACATCATGAGAAATGCCAGACAGGATGAAGCACAAGCTGGGATCAAGATTGCTGGGAGAAATATCAAAAACTTCAGATATGCAGGTGACACCACCTTTATGGCAGAAAGTGAAGAGGAACTAAAAAGCCTCTTGATGAAAGTGAAAGAGGAGAGTGAAAAAGTTGACTTAAAGCTCAACATTCAGAAAACAAAGATCATGGCATCTGGTCCCATCACTTCATGGGAAATAGATGGGGAAACAATGGAAATAGTGACAGATTTTATTTTTGGGGGCTCCAAAATCACTGCAGATGGTGATTGCAGCCATGAAATTAAAAGATGCTTGCTCCTTGGAAGAAAAGGAGCATATTACATATGCTAGATAGCATATTAAAAAGCAGAGACATTACTTTGCCAACAAAGGTCAGTCTAGTCAAGGGAATGGTTTCTCCAGTAGTCGTGTATGGATGTGAGAGTTGGACTATAAAAAAGGCTGAGTCCTGAAGAATTGATGCTTTTGAACTGTGGTGTTGGAGAAGACTCTTGAGAGTCCCTTGGACTTCAAGGAGATCCAACCAGTCTATCCTAAAGGGAATCAATATTCCTAAAGGAATGAATATTCTTTGGAAGGACTGATGCTGAAGCTGAAACTCCTATACTTTGGCCACCTGATGGGAGGAGCTGACTCATTTGAAAAGACCCTGATGCTGGGAATGATTGAAGGTGGCAGGAGAAGGGACAACAGTGGATGAGATGGTTAGATGACATCACGGACTCAATGAACATGAGTTTGAGTAAGCTCTGGGAATTGGTGAAGGACAGGGAAACCTGCCATACTGCAGTTGATGGGGTCACAAAGAGTCAGACATGACTGAGCAACTGAACTGTATCGAATTACTGTGACATTGTGCTTTCTCAAAGATATTAATATTTGTTGAATAGATAACACAGGAGTTGGTAAAATGTACATTCAAAGTATTGTTAACTTTGTCCATTGCAGATTTTTACTTAGGGAGCTATATCTTTATGTTGCATTATTGGAGAAGAAAGGAGATATTTAATTTTATTAATTTATCAAATACAATAAATCTCTAATATGTGACAATGAATGATGTAGTGCTATGTTTTCGATGTATTTAAAGTTTTCATCTATTGAATTCTACAAATACTAATCAATGTCTATTATGTGGAAGTATTGTTACATACTACAAGAGAATCAACATGAAAACTGTACCATCTTGCCCTCTTATTAAGATGCAATACTGAAAACACACTGACAAAAACTATAGTAAAGGGATATATATCAAAAACATAATCCATAGGATGGAGAAGACAGGAGAGAAGATAAAGATCACACAGTTTTGGAAGGTAGGAGGAAGTAGATGAGAGACATCAGCAGCAAAAGATAGAAACAGACCTGAGTTACACTTGCAAAGTCATAACCAGCATCGGTTACTTCAGGAGTGGAGGAAAAGAGGGTGGTTCTGAAACTGGCAGCCTGGGTGGAATCTGTCTGAGAAGCACTTAGACCTCTGATGTCTTCTGCCCCTCACTGCTGCGTGTCCCTCTTCCCCCCAGAGCCTAGAGATGTATTCCCTAGAGAGGGTAAACAGAGGCTCTGGGTCTGGCAAATGCTACACCTAGCGGGGGGCTTTCCAGGGGGTGTGAGTGGAAAATAATTCACCTGCAGCAGTAGCTCAGTCACTAAAGAGTCAGACTGCGATGCAGGAGACCTGGGTTCAGTCCCTGGGTTGGGGAGATCCCCTGGAGAGGGAAATGGCAACCCACTCCAGTATTCTTGCGTGGAGAATCCCATGGACAGAGGAGCCCGGCAGGCTACAGTCTATGGGGTCGCAAGAGTCGGACACGACTGAGTGACTAAGTGCAGCACCCACGCAGCAGATGCCAGACATGAGGGAGGCCTCAGTTCGATCCCTGGATGGGGAAGATCCCCTGGAGAAGGAAATGGCAACCCACTCCAGTATTCTTGCCTGGGAAATCCCACAGACAGAGGAGTCTGGCGGGCTACAGTCCCTGGGGCCACAAGAGTTGGACACGAGTGAGTGGCTAAGCACTCACACACACACAGCTGATGTCATGGTCAAATGCATGCCAAATAAGGAATGCAAAGTCCCCCGCCCCTGTCCCTAACCCTAATTTGTTCTCAAGAGACTAACTCCCAGATCCCTTCCTTCTAGATAGAAATTGGAAGATGGTTCCTCCCGCCACCCCCCGCCCCCACTGGGGAATTTGATCTATTTCTGGGCTTCCCAGGTGGTGCAGCTGTTAAAGAATATGACTGCCAATGCAGGAGTCTCAGGAGATGCAGTTTGATCCCTGGGCTAGGAAGATCCCTTGGAGTAGGAAATGGCAACCCACTCCAGTATTCTTCCCTGAAGAATCCCACAGAAAGCGGAACCTGGTGGGCCACAGACCATGTGGTTGCAAAGAGTCAGACATGACTGAGTGACAGAGCATGCATGCATTGGTCTATTTCAAAGCAGAAAAGACAAATACACTGACACCTGGAATTCCTGAAGAAATGGTCCACATAGGGCAATTCTCAGTGTAGCTGAGAGCTGAGATACCCAGTGATGAAGGCAGCTTGGCCAATCAGGCGTGAAAGCCCTCATTGTTATCATGCACAAAAAGTGCAGAATGAGGAAAATCTGAGGAAAAGCTCTCAAAGATAAAGATTCAAACTAACAAACAGAAAAAGGTAAAGTCATTTCAAGAAAACAGATTTTTCAGGGAGAAAAAAAGTCTAAAACAAAACACTTAGGAACATGTACAAACCCCAAATCGACACTATTAATGCAGGACACTCAAGTTCAAAAATAGAGCATCTGAAATTAGTAACATAACAGCTCACATGGAAATTCAGCAGACGGATCGGAAGATAAAGTTTTAAGAAATCATCCTGAAGTAGAGTAAAAAGACAAATGAATCGAAAATAGAGAAAAGGCAAGAAGCTAGATTAGTCAAGAATACACATTGTTTGAGTGATAAAAGTTCCCATTAGAACATGGAGGGTGTACAACAGGGAGGCAAGAAAATTAGCAACAAACGATGTAAGAACATTTCCCCACAATATAGGTCATAAGTTTCCAGAAAGGGCCCGCTAAACATTGGGCATGAGATGCCTTGTTAAAGAGCCGCCTGTTTGCCAGAACTCATTCATCACTGGGTCTGGTGATGCCCCGAAAGGCTCTGAGAATCCCTTGAGCCAGACCATAATTTAACTCTCAGTGCCTTGAAATATGAAAGACTAAATCCTGGAGCTCTGGGTGATAATTTAATTGAAAAATATTAAAGCAATATATGAAAAAATCTCCAGACAGTCACATATTATTTAATAATCCCCTTAAAGAAAAACAGGAGTGGGGGTTGGTCCATAACATCATCTTTATGCAACTTTGTATAACATTCATCATCCAAATATGATGTACCTTCTGGGGCTATTAACGTCTATGGAAACACTGTTTGTCGTTCCAAATGGTGCCAAGTGCTGCCAATGAAAAAATGAGTAATTCTTCAGGATTTTCATTCCATTTGACCAAATCAATGTTCTCAGCAACAGATGAGCCATACGATATGTTCGTCAGAATTTTCAGTCCCTTTAACTTTGAATTCAAATGGAAACCTTTCCCAAACAAAGCTTTCAGTTCAGTTCAGTTCAGTTGCTCAGTCGTGTCCGACTCTTTGAGACCCCATGGACCGCAGCATGGCAGGCTTCCCTGTCCATCACCAACTCCTGAAGTTTACTCATGTCCATTGAGTTGGTGATGCCATCCAACCATCTCATCCTCTGCTGTCCCCTTCTCCACCTGCCCTCAATCTTTCCCAGCATCAGGGTCTTTTCAAACGAGTCAGCTCTTTACACCGGGTGGCCTAAGGATTGGAGTTTCAGCTTCAACACAGGTCCTTCCAATGAACATTCAGGACTGATTTCCTTTAGGATTGACTGGTCTGATCTCCTTGCAGTCCAAGGGACTCTCAAGAGTCTTCTCTAACACCACTGTTCAAAAGCATAAAATTTTCAATGCTCAGATTTCTTTATACTCCAACTCTCACATCCATACATGACTGCTGGGAAAACCATAGCCTTGACTAGATGGACCTTCGTTGGCAAAGTAATGTCTCTGCTTTTTAATATGCTGTCTGCTGCTGCTGCTGCTAAGTCGCTTCAGTCGTGTCCGACCCTGTGCGACCCTATAGTTGGCAGCCCACCAGGCTCCTCCGTCCTTGGGATTCTCCAGGCAAGAACTCTGAAGTGGGTTGCCATTTCCTTCTCCAATGCATGAAAGTGAAAAGTGAAAGTGAAGTCGCTCAGTTGTGTCCGACTCTTTGCGACCCCATGGACTGCAGCCTACCAGGCTCCTCCGTCCGTGGGAGTTTCAACGCAAGAGTCCTGGAGTGGGTTGTCTAGGTTGGTCATAACTTTTCTTCCAAGGAGTAAGTGTCTTTTTATTTCATGGCTTCAGTCACCATCTGCAGTGATTTTGGAGCACCCCCACCCCCCAAAAGAAATAAAGTCTGCCACTGTTTCCACTGTTTCTCCATCTATTTGCCATGAAGTGATGGGACCAGATGCCATGATCTTGTTTTCTGAATGTTGAGCTTTAAGTCAACTTTTTCACTCTCCTCTTTCACTTTCATCAAGAGGCTCTTTGGTTCTTCACTTTCTGCCATAAGGGTGGTGTCACCTGCATATCTGAGGTTATTGATATTTCTACCAGCAATTTTGATTCCAGCTTGTGCTTCATCCAGCCCAGCATTTCTCATGATGTACTCTGCATATAAGTAAAACAAGCAGGGTGACAATATACAGCCTTGACGTACTCCTTTTATGATAACTGCTGTTTAACTTCCTTGATTCCTTCCTTTCATCTTCTATTCTCAACATTTATTTAATTAATCTCTACTTTTGCAGTTGAGACTATACAGAAACAAAGGAGAATTCTTGGTCAAGATGGTGGTTTGAACAAATATATATATGTGTGTGTGTTAGTTGCTCAGTTATGTCTGACTTTTTGTGACCCCCATGGACTGTAGCCCACCAGGCTCCTCTGCCCATGGGATTCTCTAGGCAAGAATACTGGAGTGGATTGCCATTTCCTTCTTCAGGGGATCTTCCCAACCTAGGGATCAAACCTGTGTCTCCTACTTGGTAGGCAGATTCTTTACCAGGGAGCCACCTGAGAAGCTCAGCATTAAGAGTTTTAAGAAAAGCATATAGGCATGCAAGGATGAAGCCAGGTTCATTCTTCTGGGATGAAGGTGAGGAGAGTCTCTTTCTGGGATATCTGACAGCTGAAGAGCAAAGCCAGATCTACCCTAATATGGAGGAGAGGCCAAGATGACTCATGGAATTTGTCGAGAGTTTTTGAGCAATCCCTCTCCAAAGACAGGGGACAGACACGACAACACAGTATTTGGAAGAAAGCAACATCCTGGCAAAGACAGCTCTCTTTCTCCAGAGAAAAGATTATCATTTATTCCCACAGAAAGCAGAAAGAAAATATTATAACTGTGAAGACTTTTTAAAAAGTAATCTTTGGGGAATTGAAAAATTATGGTATAAATAAAAAGCTCATTTAGAAATGTTAGACAATGAAGTTAAAGAACTCTTTTGGAGAAATTCCAAAGAAGTTTAAAACAATTGTTCAAGAAAAGTATCTGACTTTTACCACATCTTATCTGCAGATACCATTTTTTTTAAATTTTCAGATACCATTTTTATAGCCATAATAAAATAAACACTGAATAAAAAAATAATCAGATCAAACAAAACAAAATTCACCTTACTCATTTGTGATAGAAGATGCAAAAGTCTCTATTTAATGATTATCTTGCTGAAATGGTGTGTTGATCTTAAAAATCCGAGTTAGAAAATGCTACTGAAGAAAATGAAAGTGTGCTTCAGGGAATACCTAGTGAAAGATGACCAAAGTGGTGGGTATTATGAGATTAAGCAAATTGTCTGACTTAGTTAACTGTGGTTTTAGGTGATACATTTTTAATAAATTAAAGTAATGAATGTATGTACTTCCTGCAAGGTAGAGGAAATTAAATTTAGTAGCTCTGTCATGGAACAATACCCCTGTCCCCCCAGCCCTGAAAATAATGAGTTCCTTTGGAATATATTATCCTAATGGAGCTCAGTCGCATGATCCTATGCAATGAAAAGAATGAAATATTGGTGCAAATGGAAGCAATCATTAATGCTGACAACATGTTTCAGTGCAGCCTAACTCCCTGTGGTTTTTTTATTTTTAATTCTTCTGTTACTACACGGTTTCATTGACGTTTACATTAATATGTTGCGGGGGTCTTAATAGCTGTTAAATTTGACTTAGGAATCAAAATGAAACAACCAGCCAAGCTTTCCCAGAACAAAATGTTGGAAACAAAATCTAAAATGTTGCTAAGTGGATTCTAAAACAACAGAACCATTTAAGAGACAAATTTAAAATACGACCATCTAGAATTTTCAAAAGTCGATCTGTGGTAATGATAGAACATAGGAGACAAGATAAAAGAGTCTTTAAAATAAAGTACTGATCCCTAACTCTAACTTGCAACATATAAACCATCTAGAAAACTCCAAAAACCGTGTTTGGCTCCGTCATTGATGTTCATCCTTGCTAATACAAGCAAAATAATTATTAGTTTGATCAGAAGACAAATTGGCCACAGGCACTTAGTCTTTCTATACACACTATCTGCGAAACAGTCTAACTTTCAAGATCAAAAGAAACCAACATTTGCTTCTAAAATGTCCACAATTCTCACATTAAGAAGAATTGAATCGCCAGTCTATGTCTGACGCAGGATACAGCATGCTTGGGGCTGGTGCATGGGGATGACCCACAGAGATGTTATGGGGAGGGAGGTGGGTGGGGGGTTCTTGTTTGGGAACACATGTAAGAATTAAAGATTTTAAAATTTAAAAAAAAAAAGATATACTCCCCCCCAAAAAAAAATTAAAAAATAAAATAAAATAAAAGATATACTCCCAATTAATTTGACACCCTCTCCATTTAAAAAAAAAAATATAATTGTATGGCCTTCTGTCTTAAACAGCGTGATTTTTGAGTGGAATGATACCAGTAGTATTGGTTTAGAAGTTGCATTTTTACACCAAATGTAATATACAAACAACATATTCAAATTCTGAAATGAGCATAGGCAGTCATAGCAGAACTGAAGATTGTATCATTGGATTGATAGTCTAAATTCATTCAACATTCTTCAGTTGCAGTACTTCAAGTGCAAAAGGTTTATGGAGATGACCCAGAAGGGTGTGGACTTGAAGATGTTTATCATCTGGACACAAAGACAAGCATGTAAAGAATCAGATCAGCTAACAGGGAAGAAAGGAGAAATCTCTGCAATGGTCATACAAGCGTACATGGCTGCTGTTCACCTATGCAGTGCTTACGTGGAATCTGAAGAATAAGATGAACCAGTGAACGGCTGCAGCTCTGTGTACACAGGAGCAAGTGGAGGCTGTTGCATTCCACCCTGTGAGTTACTGCTTTGGAACCACAATGTCAGTTCCAAACAGGCGCACATTGGGAGCCTTCCTGGAGGAGGTGGCATTTGGATTCGGAAGAATGGGCAGCATCTCAGTAGAGAAATCTTAGAAGTACAGTCTGTTTCTCAGTCTGGCCCATTTTCCAGGGATGGAAACAGGGCTCTAGAGACTCATCTTGAAGAAAGGTCATCTGAGAAGCCAAGGTGAGTTTTCATGTCATCTTGCCCACCCAGGACGCTGATGCTCAGGACTCTGTATGTTTGGTGCCCCCATTTAATTCCTCAATACCAAAAATAGAATTTTACTTCTATCTCCACACAGTCTGAGCACAGCATGGACACAAAATCGCTGATCTGCTGGGAGTTTCACTTGGATTGCATCAAACTGCCCCCCATGTTTCTCAGCTGTCCATCCACATGAAGGACCCCCATGTTTCCACAATCCATAAAACATGTAATGACTAAATCTGAGATTCTTCTAATTGAGAGTTAGAAAGCATGACTAAAGCAAACGTGACTACAGTAAACTGTTGGGTCCAGGCTGGGCATTTCTGACAAATGCCTGGTTATGCATAGTGAAGAAGTGAGCATCAGACACAGCACCGGATGGTGACTCCAAGGGTCTGATGCCAGGTTTTAAAATGCCCAGATGGCCAAATCCTCACATCCACAGTGTTAGAGCGGTACGATGAATCAAAATGAGAGGAAAGATGCTGGGGCCCAAAAATGGTTACAGTACAGTGATAAAAAGCTTACAACCCAAGCAACACACAGGAATTAATAAAAGGTAAATCTGACTGGATTTAATGCTGACCTTCATGAAATAATTTACTTTTTAGCGACCACAGATGGGTTTATAGGGGCAAAGGCTAGCTATGCATAAGTTTACAGCTAAGAGAAAGGATCAAAATGCAAACATTATATTTAGAATTAGTTTGTTTCTGGCCAAGAGCACCATGGAGCAGTTAGAGTCCATAAAGAAAACAGATGGAAGACAATGGTATAAAAATACAGTATTTTCAGTTCGGAAAATATGATCTGATGCTGGCTATTCTTTTTTCTACTTTGCCTGTGACAGAAAAAGTCTACCATCCCCAAACTATGTTTGTTCATGAATCAATCAACAAAACACAAAATGACAACAAAACAGTCAACTGATCATTGTTTTAAAAATGTGAGAGAAGTTTCTTTTTAGAGAAAGAAACACTGGGGAAACATGTGCACTTCAGATCACGTACCTGAGCTTTTTAGACAGAACTTGTTATTTTTTGCATCTCCGTCTTCTCTGCCAAAGGTGCTGATTAATAGGTGATCCAAGGTTTAAATAATGCATGTCTACCAAATTGACCATTCTGATTGAATTAGGGGGTGAATAGGAAAAGAGATTATATTTCTGGGAGTCTGTACAGTATTTCATAGTTCATAAAACACTTCCACATTTGAGTGAAATTATCCTGAGGCAATTCTGGAAGATATCATTTCTCAATTTTTTAGCTCAGAAAATTACAATGCAGGTTGTAACAACCTGACTCCCAGCACTGGCATTTAAGCGGTAGACGTGTACACCTTCTCTGAATTATGAAGTAAATCCCAACCAAAAATACTACTTCAGAGATTTCTTCTTCCCTCCCCTCATTTCCACACTTTCTCCAGTTGACTCTTTAGTATCACAGAGCACTGACCTCAACTATCTACTCACTTCAAATTTTAAATCACCAGCAAGTGATCAAGTAACCAAGTAGAAAAAAATCTGCTCTAAAAATGTCAAGATATTGAGTAATAATTTACAGATTACCCATCTTCCCATTTGGCATAGTGGATAACTTTGAGTAGCATAAAATCCTATAAATTTACTTTTCTTAGGTTTTCTTCCACAAAAAAAACAAAACAAAACACAGTTCCTGACTAATAATAATTCCAAGAGTATTAATAACAGCCAAGCAAACTTAAAGATCTTCCTTAATCAATACCCAGTGACAGGACAAGAATGAGCAGACCATGGAAATAGGATGTTAGGTAAAGATCTTAAGTTCAATTAACAGACTCCTCCTTCTCCTCCCCTTCCTCTCTCCCCCAACAAAAGTAGGAAAGTGGGTGGAAGAGAAGCAGATATTTAGAAGAATTCCATATGCAAGGCTTCCCAATTAATTACAGCACCAACCATTTCATCAGAGGCTCCACCATATCAAAAACTGTTTATTTCAATAGCACTAATTCCATTTTGAAGGGCAATGCCAAAGAAAGACTTTTTAATTGATCATCATTCATGGTTTAATATAGATTCTCAACGTAACTGGCTTAGAATTAAAAGTGAATTATAAGAGAAATCCAGCAATGTGCTTTATAAGAAGGCAGCACATCATATTAATTTCCTTGAACTTGTTTGACCTTTTTTTCAACAATACTTGTGGGGCTGTATCAAATTCCTAATTTGCAAAAAGTAGGAAGCAAAACTGTGAAAATGATTTGAGGATAAATTATTAAGAAATGGTGTGTAAATATCCTGAGGAAGATCACAGGAATCTAGCATGAGTCTCATAACAAGAACATCTGGATTTATTTCTCTAACTGGGTTCCCAGATGAAGAATGCATAGAATGATCATTCAGGACTAATTCTTAAACTGGCAAATTCTTAGGCAATATTCTTATTCTTTAGGTAGAAAGAAATCTGAACAACAGATAAGTGGCTTAGAAACTACTTACATCATAGGCCCTCAATTGTTGTTGTTTAGTTGCTAAGTCATGTCCAGCTCTTTGTGACCCCAACGCACCAGACCCTAAGTCTTCGACTGCAGTGCTCCAGGCTTCCCTGTCCTTCACTGTCTCCCAGAGTTTGCTTAAACTCATGTCCATTGAGTCAGAGATACTATATAGCCATCTCATTATCTGTCGCTCCTTCTCTTCTTGGCCTCAATCTTCCCAGCCTCAAGGTTTTTTTTTTTTCCAATGAGTTGGCTCTTCACATCAGGTGGCCAAAAGTTTCAGCATACTGGAGCTTCAGCCTCAGCATCAATCCTTTCAATGAATAGTCAGGGTTGATTTTCTTTAGGACTGACTGGCTTGATCTCCATGCAGTCCAAGGGACTCTTGAGAGTCTTCTCCAGCCTCAAGTTCCTCAGTGGTGCTTGTTAATAAACTGATGTTAATCACAGGGGAGGTTTATGGGGAAGAGCTGCAGGGTTTCGTCTTTTCATCTGTTCTCTTCAGCATTTTTCCAACTATTACATTTCTTAAGTAAAGAGGTAGAGAGCACACTCTCCCTTCTCCTTCATTTATAGTTGAAGATAACTTAGTATTAGATGAACTAATTAGATTAATTTAGATTAGTGAATATGGTGAATCAAAATAGTCTTCACATGATGTAGCCACGGGCTGAAATCTACCAAGTTTGTGATTATTTGGAAAAATATGTCTTACACCTGACTGTACACAGTGGGGACTATGTAGCCTAAGAGACTTAGGGATTCAATTCAATAGGAATCACATATGAGTCATTAATATAGCATCAGAAAAACCAAACTGATCCTAGGCTGAATTAGTAATAGCAAAACATCTAGAAGTGAGAGGATGGCAATGCTCTGCCCTGTGCTATAGGAAGCACTCAATTCTAGGTGTCGCTCTGTAAAATGAACATGAACATGAACATGAACATGAACTTAGGACAATTGTGAAATGGCTCATTCTTTATCCTAAGCAGTTGAGGGGAAAATGAAATTTCTCTTCAAATATTTGAAGGTTCTGATATTTAGAAATGAAATTTAAGAAAAGCACTTAACTTTTTTTTTCTTTCTAATGGGCATAAATCACACTATTCTATTGTCTCCATCTGTGAAAAAAGGGAACTTTTCCCCACTGTTTTTACCTCATCCTTTCCATCTTATTTCCATTTCCCAGTTTACACTGATTTAATATGTTGTTTTAGATCCAGTTTATGGTTGAATTATTTTACTACAGTATTTGAATGTTTGAGATGAATTAATGAAAAAAATGGACAAAGATCTCTGCCCTTAAGGACTATATCTTCTAGCATTTGGGAGGTGCTAGAGGTTCGGAGGAGATGTTGTTGTTGGATTGAGACTACAACAACAAAAACACAGTAATTAAGCAAATTATTAAATGTGTTAGAAAGTGAAAAATGATATATAAAAAAGAGGAAAAAAAAGAGTTTATTGGGGGTGGAGGAAGTTTGCAACTTTATATAGGGGGTGATGAGGATATTCCCATTAAGAAAGAGGTGTCTGAGATGGTCTTAGGAAGGGAAGCCGAGAGACATGAGAATAACTCTTGGAAGAAAAGACCAGAAGAAACTGCATGTGCAAAGGCCCTGAGGCAGGCAGGTTCTCAGCATGGAGAACACAAAGAGGCTAGTGAGGCTGCAACAGTGAGCAAGTGGCAGGACAGAGGATGAAGAGGCTAGGAGGGATGTTTCTAAAATCTTGCAGGACCTTGTAGGCTGCTGTAAGGACTTGGTTCTTAGTCCAAGTGGAATAAGGAGCCACCGTGGGTCAGATGGTAAAAAATCCGACAGTAATGTAGAAGACCTGGGTCTGATCCCTGGGTTCAGAAGATCCCTTGGAGAAGGGAATGGCAACTCACTCAATATTCTTGCCTCACTCAGTAGAATCCCATGGACAGAGGAGCCTGGCAGGCTACAGTCCATTGGGTCGCAAAGAGTTGGATATGACTGATCAACTAACACTTTCAGAGTCCTTAGCAGAGGGCTGCCATGTTCTAACCCAAGTCTTAGAAGGATCACTCCGGCTACAGTTTTGAAAATAGACTGCAGAGAGACAAGTATGAAGAGACTGAGATCAAGTCTTTTCCATTCATTCCCTAGTAAAGTAAAAATGAAGCAATTTAACAGTGCTATTTTGCATTTATTATATACTTTAAAAATTTTTTACTAGGAAAAAAATGTAACAGAGCCTAGCACAGAGAAATCATTGAACTATATGACTGGAGCAAGTGTTGAGAAATAATCTATTCCACTTTGCCTCAATCAGATTGTATCCCAGTAAATGATTTCAGAAATGTATGAATCTGTTTTACCTTAGAATACTTCCAGCAAAAGAAATTTCACAGTGCCTTATAATCCATACACCAAAGCTTCACAGATGCCCCATTCAGAAATGCCTTCCTTATGGCAAATAAGACTTCTTCATTCTACAAATTACAACTTTTTTTCTCTCTCTCTTTGAAAATGGGAACTTTAAACAAAGTATACTAAATGTAGAATCAAAACTCCTGTTTTCTAATACCAGGATTCTAATCACACTGGCATACCATGTAGCCTTTGTCAGATCACTTCTTTCTACATACAAATTAAGTACCAGATGCAGACCTTCCTTTAGCTGCTAGGAAGAAATGAGCTGTACAAGTCTGAGATATAATTAGAATCTTTGTTGGTATTCTTCTCTTCTCATTAGAAGTGGAGAATTAATCCAATCCCTTACTAGGATTTTAACTCAGCAAGATGGTGTATGTTGCCCATAGATATGAAATCTTCAGGGAGCATTAGTCATTAATTCTGAGTCGGGGGGTGGGGGGAACACTCTGAATTTACCAAAAGCTTTTAATCCAGATTTAGACTCGTTCTCACTCTATTACAATGAGTGACCTTTAAGGAAGAAATCCGGGCAGTAATTTAAAAGAAATTTAATGAAACAGTTCAATATAGCTAACGCCGGCTTCCTTAAAAAATACACTTCAGGTGTTACAGTGAAGAAAATGAGATATTTAATTGACTGAAATTTTACCTGATGACCATGAAAATTTAAAATGCAATAGCTCAAGTTTCCCAATTTTAAAAATATTCCTTTCATTTTGAACGATTTTTCTTAAGGTGGCAATAGCTAACATCACACACAGCATGGAGTCCATGTTGACCATATCCGAAAGAGTTCAGCTTCCCCAAGGATCGTTATTAAAATCCACCTGCTCTTAGCTCCAGGCTCAGTTGTGTCTTTATTGTCAATTATTCCTTCTGCCCTTCCAAGTCCTCACTGGGTACTGTGAATTCCATTTTCAGAAATGCCCAATATTCTTTTCTTTTTGGCCTTACTGCAAGGAATGCGGGCTCTTAGTTCCCTGACTAGGGATCGAACATGCGCCCCCTGCATTAGAAGGGTAGCATCTTAACCACTGGTCTGCCATGGAATTCCCCAGAGGATGAGATGGTTAGGTGGCATCGTCAGCTCATGGACATGAGTTTTCGTGAACTCTGGGAGATAAGAACAGGGAAATGAAGGATGAAGGGCAAGGAAGCCTGGCGAGCTGCAGTCCATGGGGTCACAAAGAGTTGGACACAACTGAGTGACTGAACAACATTGCTCTGGATCCTCTGACCATTTCCCACTTTGCCTCCTTTCTCATCGGCCTGGATCATCTCAGTGCCGTCCTCACTGGCCCCTTGCATATGGTTTCCTCTCTTATTCATTCTCCATGCTGTTTGCATACTTATTTACTTGAAGCTTTGCTCTTATTTTTTGTTCAAGTATCACTGAACCTTCCCCAGATGGCATGCACAAGGTACACTCTTCCTGTCAACACATGAATTTCCACATCTGTAAATAAATATGAATTTCTTTCTCACATTATCTTTTTATTTCTGATGCCTAGTGTTAGTGATGTGTATAACATCTACAATGTTTTGTGTCATATAAGACAATATTATGTAGGTACCGATAGATGATTCATCTTGAATTAATATTATCTATATATACATATGGTACAGTACTGTAATAGCAATGTATTTTTCTTCCTTATGATTTTCCCCTTAATATTTTCTTTTCTCTAGCTTGCTTTATAGTAAAGGGACACTATGAACACAACTACAAAATTAATAGTGTTAATCAACTATTCATGTTAGGGGTAAGACTTCTGGGTCAGCAGTAGGCTATTTATTAGTAGTTAAGTTTGGGGGAGTTGAGTGTTCTTTGGAAGGAATGATGTTAAAGCTGAAACTCCAGTACTTTGGCCACCTCATGCGAAGAGTTGACTCATTGGAAAAGACTTTGATGCTGGGAGGGATTGTGGGCAGGAGGAGAAGGGGACAACAGAGGATGAGATGGCTGGATGGCATCGCTGACTCAATGGACGTGAGTTTGAGTGAACTCTGGGAGTTGGTGATGGACAGGGAGGCCTGGCGTGCTGTGATTCATGGGATCACAAAGAGTTGGACACAACTGAGCGACTGCACTGCACTGAACTGAAAAGTTTTAAGGGTAGATTTTCATCTGCAGTGAAGTCAGTGCCCCCAGCTCCCACCTTGTTCAAGGGTCAACTGTGGCCTCTTTCCTTCACTCAAGGCAAGTGGCCTAAAATGAAGCACTGTGTGCAGGCTGTCGCTTCAGTGGTGTCCCACTCTTTGTGATCCCATGGGCTGTAGCCCGCCAGGCTCCTCTGCCCATGGAATTTTCCAGTCCAGAACACCGGAGTGGGTTGCCATGCCCTCCTCCATGGGATCTTTCCGACCCAGGGATCAAACCCACATCTCTTACGTTTCCTGCCTTGGCAGGTCGGTTCTTCACCACTAGTGCCACCACAAAACCCAGAACACACAGGGTCTGATGGACTTGTTAAGAATTTAACATTTTTAAATACATCAATTTTTTTCTTCTTTGGATAAAACTCCCAAACAAACCAACAACAAAATAATAAACTTACATTTAAACTTTAAAATTTTTTGCGATCTGGGGACATTTGAAAATCTCCATGAGGACATTCAAGAGCTCTTTGTTTCCTTTCACTTCCCCACCACTGCATCAGCCCCCACTCCCAGCTCAGCTTGTCTTCCTGCGCGTGGAACAGGTTTCGAACAGAGACAATGGGATGAGCATACCTCACCCTCTTACATTCCCTAGCCAAGCACTGAAGACCCTCCAAGATGCACTTGAGTCAGTCTCTTTACCATAACACCTGCCTCCCTGCTGAAAACACTTCCCTGAAGGAAGGGATGGTGTGTAAGACCAGGTAGAGAAGCTACTTAGCTTCAAGCGCTTCTTAAAAATAAAGCAAACATTGAACTACCTACTCAAAGCCATGGAAGTCTAAGATACTTAGACTTAGGGAAGGTTTTCAAAGGCCTCTGGGAGTTGGATGACTTGATCCTCTGTGATAAGACGGCAGGGGCTGTGTGTCTGAGACCCTCCTGCATGAGAGTGGGGAACACAGCCTTGTCTTCATAATTTAGTACCTGGTTTCTAGTTATTATACAGTCCCAAGCATCAGGGAACACAACAGAAATGGGTGGCTCCGTTAGCAAAGATGGTGTCACCTCCCCTCTGTGCTCTGATGCTCAGGACTTTGCACCTTTCAGAATGCAGTTTATTCAGACAAATCCAAGCAGCTGCTCTATCAGTGGAACGTCTGGCTCCTGTGAAATGCATGCAGCTGTCAGGGAAAACCTTCTTGGTGCTTCTAACAGAGAAAGGGACTGGCTGGGGGCACCCCTGTCTCAAGTCTGGGTTCCTCCCCATCCGGCTCCTAGACAACTGCCCAGTGCTGCCAGTCCAGCGGCCTGGGACAGAGAAGGATGCCTCTGTGGAGGCGTGGTGGCTGAATACCTCGTGCTTTTCAGCGAAGTTTGGAAAATGTCCCAGACTGTAAATCTGCCTCAGCATAACAGCTTGTACATCAGAGAAGGAGGCTTTCAAGAGAGACAGTGAGAAGAGCCACAACCCCTCATGGAGGGAGGGTGACATTTCTTGCCTCTTTCAGGGACCGGTGCTTGTCTTGTCAAACTCTGCCTTCGTCGCTGTAGCTGCTGGTGGATGTGTGAGGTCAGGAGGGGACCACTTGGCGCAGGAGCCCTGCTTGGGAGACCTGTAGTTGGTGCCCTGATCTAGTCAGCCCCTAAGGAGGAGGTGCTTACAGTGGCCAGAGGGATCTCAAGGGGAACAAGGCCAAGGAGCCTTCTCCACTCTCTCTTCCTCATCGCCTCCTAGTATCTGTTTTCCTTTTTTTGCTTTTGTTTGTTTGTTTCTCAAAGTGAAGACCAGGCAACCAGATGCCAGAAAACTGATAATAGAACATGCAAAATCTAAAAAGAATGCATGTTGCAGTTGTTACTTGACATGTTTAAAAGGACTTAAAAACATGAAAAGGAATTTTAAATAATACAAATTCTTTATTATTAGGTTCAAAGTTAAGGATCTTATAGTGTTCCACCTCTTAACAGGAAAAACCAAGCCATCTCATAACCATGCTATCTGAAAAATGGATGACAGCCCTGAAATCTTTATTCTTGAGATAAGAAAACTTTGTGGAGAAAGATAGTACATTAAGCTTTGTGTGTGTATGTGGGTGTGTGTGCACAACAGAAAGTGAACTTGCTCTTTATGAGTCCCTTTGTGTGCTCTCTGTGTAACCTGGTGTTTTCTTTCATAGCACTTCTAACACTGGTAATTTGATGTTTATTTTGGATACATTATATCTCCTTAAGACAAGGTATCCACTCTTTTTTTTTTTTTTTTTTTAAATTCTCTGCTATATTACCAATGTCTCTAGTTGATGGTTTGGAATAAGATGAAAGTGAAAGTCACTCAGTTGTGTCTGACTCTTTGCGGCCCCATGGACCATACAGTTAATGGAATTCCTCAGGCCAGAATACTGGAGTGGGTAGCCTTTCCCTTCTCCAGCAGATCTTCCCAACCCAGGAATCGAACCAGGGTCTCCTGCATTGCAGGCAGATTCTTTACCAACTGAGCTATCAGGGAAGTCTCTAGTCCATGGTTTGGAATAAGATAAATTTGCTAAATCAATGTTGTGCCAGTGAATGAGTGAATGAGTTTTGACTGTTATTGGGTGGAAATAATGTTCAGCAAGCATCTACCATGACAAACACTCTACTAGGTAAGTATGCCTATTTATCTCCTTTAATCTTCCTTATGATTCTGAAAGATTCATATTATTAGCTCCCTTCTAAAGATGAAGAAATGGAAGTTCACAGAGCTTATCTGAACCATCTCTGTCTGTTTGGGTCCAAGGTCACTATTACTTGGACAATGATGGATATTCTCTCTGATGCTGCCCTGAGTGAAAACAGATGCCAACTCAGTGTAAGTGTGACTTTTCTAAGAAGTCTGGCAATTCTGGGATGCACTCTCATGAGGAACTGAATTCTCTGTCACTAGAATTATGGAGTCTGCCTGACCACCTGTCAGGAACATATAATAGAGAAGACAGGAAAGGAAGTTGAATTGGAAAAACTCTAATGTTCCTCTCCGTGCTCAAACTTTAATTTACTGTCTAGCCATATGCTGAAGTGGCAGAATAATACAGTTCTTCCCCCTATTTGGCATTTCTCCCTTTTTCTTTTCCTTTTAAAGCAGATGGTTGCTATTGTGCGTGTTGCCCCAGGAGAAGGATACACAGAACAACAATTGGAAAGTCTGCTATCTTTTGGCTTTTCTGTTTTCAAAAGCCTAAGCCTTTAGGGGAAGCTGGAAGATTAGGGGCACAGATGAAATATTTGAAAGAAAGATATATATGTATATATAAAAGATCACAGCTCTCCCACTGGTTTGAAAAGGAAAATCCAGACTGGTGAATTAGAATTAGATGAACAGTGTAGACTGCTTAATGACCAGCGAGGTACTTACTTGATACTTCAGAGAAAGATACCCTGCAGCTTCCTTCCTGAGTAGATCCATGTGGAAGCAGAACCACCCAAAAAAGGGCTTAAGGGGCTCGAGAATACAAGAGACCACATCCGTTTTCAGGCAAAATTGTGAAGAGATAGGAAAACCCAGCAAAATGTTGTCTGTGAGGAGTGTCCAGGCATGCTAGCCAAGAAAGGCACTGGGTGACCCCAAGTTGAAAGGGACATAGCCCCAAGCAAATGTTGAACTGGTGACTACTGGAGGCAGCCGGCTAAGTGGCTTCTTTAAAGCAAACTGTCTCTTGAAAAGAGAGCTGAGTGGTTCACCAAGGCTTCCACAACCACCTTTGTTCTTCTTCTTCTTTTTTTTTAACGTAATGAATTCTTAGACTAGTGTGGCTATGGATATGGGGTAGGTTCCTGAGCAGAGTTTTGGAGAAGGGAAACAGAAAAGGCGAAGGGATTATAATACTGACAAGAAGCACCTGGTTTAAGTGAGCAGCCAAGCATGGGAATAGGTTATCCTAAAGACTTAGCAGTCACAATGTTGGGATAAGTCATTTCCCCCTCACCTCACTGGGTAGAGAACTTACCTCTTCAAATACAGGATTCTCCCACTTTTCAAAGAGTCATTGTATGCAGTTTTTGCTTTCATGAAAGACCTACGCTAGTACCTGTTTTTGCGAGCCAAAAGATAGCCAAAGAGGAAGTACTCAGCCTTTGTTCAGCAGTGAGCTGAGCTTTTGCAGGGGCTTCCCAGGTGGCTCAGCGGTAAAGAACCCACCTGCCAATGCAGGAGACACAAGAGACATGGGTTTGATCCCTGGGTCGGGAAGATCCCCTGGAGAAGGAAACGGCAACCTACTCCAGTACTCTTGCCTGGAGTATCCCATGGACAGAGCAGCATGGCGGGCTACAGTCCCTGGGGTTGCAGAGAGTCAGACATGACTGAGTACAAGAACAAGAGCTGTTGTAGAGGCCGTGGGTGCCCCGAGCAGTGAGCCGGGCTCTGCCAGACTCCTTCCTGGGGACCACACTGAGCCTCTCGGCATCCACCTGCCAGAGCTTTGAACCACGTCTGTGTGCATCTGTGCTTTATCTTGACTTATCTCGAGCATCCATTAGTAAGATGTGTCCTAAGGTGATAGCTTCTTCACTTTACAGCATTTTACCTTATGAAGGGTTTCCTAGTAAGCCTCTAGTTTCAGAGAGCAGGGGATCTTGTATACAGTTTTGAAGATATCCTTTGTACTGATTTCATTAGGCACTTAATTAAACCTCTCAGGACTAGTGTCTGAATGTCGTATGACCGCATATAGCAAGGATGCTTAGAAAAAATAAAATGTCCCACTTGACTAAAAGGATAAGCAAAGAGAAATTAATATTCTTGAACTTGCTGTGTTAAAAGGAAAGAATGAGGGAAGTCTCAGTGATTTATTTAAAGTGATTGTTATTGAGCAATTTTCAAAGGTGAGTGAACCAAAGAGGTGCTTCAGAAATAAAGAATTAAAGCTTATTAAATTCAATTTTCTCCATTGTGAGGAATAGAAAGTTAATGAAACTGAATAAAAAGGAGGGTACTTTTTAAGTCAGTGACTAAAAATGAGGACTGAAGACTTTTTAACATGATTTTTTTCTAAACTAAGTGGCATAATAATAGAGACTCACAAAAAAGTCTCAGAGCTTCCCTGGCGGCTCATTGGTAAAGAATCTGCCTGCCAATGCAGGACATGCAGGTTTCTTGCCTGGGAAATCCCATGGACAGAGAAGCCTGGTGGACTACATTCTATAGGGCTGAAAAAGAGTCAGACATGATTTGGTGACTAAACAAAAATAGAAAGTCTCACCCAAGTCCCAGTGTTCATGAGTCCATTTTGCTCCCTTGAGCTCTGGTGAGTTTAAACTCTATATTCCCCATATGGAGAGGATATTAAAATCCTTTCCCACATGTTGTCATAAATCTCACTAATGACGGGCCTAGGCTTGCCGGAAAGGAAAACCCTCACTGGAGGTAGGACACTTTACAGCAACCTGACACCCTGGTACCAATTTTTCCAGTACATTCGGACTTGAGGAGGTTAGTGCAGAGCAGTATGTTGCCTTTCCGCCCCACACTTGAGAATAAAGGTGGGTACAGGTAGCCCTACATCCATCTCTCAGAGAGCTGTCAGCTGCAGGGCCAGCTATCCCCATCTAAAGTTTTGCTGGGATGGGTTGGCTCCACAGAACTCACTCTATGTTCCTCCTCTCAGTTAACAAGGTGACAGGAAGGGAGAATGATCACCTTGTCAGGAGAGCAGAGATTGGAAGGGATGGGGCAAGAAGTACTTTGCTTCCCTCGATCTGAGGAAGGAAAGTTCCGAGGAAACAGCTCTGTAAAGATGTGCCTACAAGCAAGGAAGTCTGACATTTCTTTCCTGTGGGGGAGGAGGAGAACACAGGGAAGAGAGAAAACATGGGGGTTTCATTGGCAGAGCTAGGTCCTCGACCACCTTCCTTCTCTTTCCCCTCGACCACCCCTGAGTTTCCAGTTCTTGAAATGGATCCTGAGCATGCCTGTGGGCCTCAGGTTGGTGGTGCATGACAGAGGCGATTGGGAATTACCACACATAGTTCACGGGAATTAGGGCAAAGCTGCCAGTGGTGGTGGGTCAGGAGATCAGGTCACATCTCACATGCTTCATGCCTAGGGGTCTGCTAAGAACGGGACCCTTATCAGTGAGGCTCGTTAGAGACACTCCATCCATCCTTGTCACAAAATACATACAAGCCAGTGGGACCATCCAAAAAGGAAATGGGACGTCACCCTAGGCAGTCCATGAAGATCCCTCTCGTATGCACTTCTCCCTAAACCAACCTCTGTGACATACACATGGGAGAGTCTCGAGAGAGCCAGACTGAAACCCTTCCACTCCATGTAATGGAGGTCAGGGCAGAATGGACAAAAGAGCTATAAAATGTTTATGAGACTCTGAATTTTTAAGAACTCCAAGTGACTGATTTAATCACCAAATAAAACTGAAAACTTAAGGATTCTAACCATGATTTTAAGATTGGTTCACTGAATAAGTAGGAGAGGCGGGGTTCAACAGAGCACATTTGGAACAATAATTGATAAATGAGAGTTTTATTTTTATAACCCAGCTCTTTTTTTCTTAATAAACCAGTTACTCATTATAGATAAAGGGTTAATAATCCCATTTCCTGCTGGAAGTAAGTCAGAAAGAGAAAAACAAGTATTGCATATTAATGTATATGCAGAAGCTAGAAAAATTGTACAGACGAACCTATTTCCGGGGCAGGAATAGAGACACAGGTGTAGAGAACAGACATGTGGGCACAGGATGGGGAGGGGAGGGTGGGACAAGCTGGGAGATTAAGATTAACATATACACACTATCATGTGTAAAAGGTCTGTATAGTCAAAGCTATGGTTTTCCCAGTAGTCATTTATGGATGTCAGAGCTGGGCCATAAAGAAGGCTGAGTGCTGCAGAACTGATGCTTTTGAACTGTGTTGCTGGAGAAGTCTCTTGAGAGTCCCTTGGACAGCAAGGGGATCCAACTAGTCAATCCTAAAGGAAATCAACCCTGAATATTCATTGGAAGGACTGATGCTGATGCTGAAGCTTAAACTCCAGTACTTTGGCCATCTGACGTGAAGAGCTGACTCACTGGAAAAGACCCTGACTCTGGGAAGGACTGAAGGCAGGAGATGGGGGTGACAGAGGAAGAAATGGTTGGATGGCATCACTGACTCAATGGATATGAGTTTGAGCAAACTCCAGGAGATAATGAGGGACAGGGAAGCCTGGGATTCCAAAGAGTCGGACACAACTAAGTGACTGACCTTTAAGTATCTGTTCTTTTCTAATCTAACAGCATGTTCTAACAGCATGTTCTTTGGAGTCAGGCAGATCTGGGTATAAATTCCTATGCTTCCACTTATTAACTCCATATCCTTGCATTATGACTTAGCCTCTCTGAACTTCTGTAAAGTGGGGGTCAAAGTTACTGAGCTACCTCAAAAGAGAGTTGTGAGCATCAGGTTCAATAGTCTTCATGCAAACCCTGGCACTCTGCCTGGCACGGAAGAGGCAATTTCTGAATGTACATTCCTCTTCCAGTCCTGATGAGGGTAGCTGAAATCCTCCCTTCATGCTGGCCGTCTCCTCCCGAGAGAATGATTGCAACAGAATGGCAGGAAATGCATTCTTTGTGGGTGGGTACTTTGAATAAATAAAGCTAACGGACAGTCATAGGAAGAATGATGTCAAATAAATCCTCTCTTTTCTCATTTAAAAATGAATTCAGAATCAGAGTCCATATATTATTACTAGAAGGCACGGTTGTCCTCACTGTGGTCAACTGATGGAGACCAAGATGGAATGCACCCCCTGCCCCACCTCCATGGGAACCTCCTGCCAGGCCAGAGTCATCTCCTGCCTCACACACCAGTTCATGGGGCCCCAAAAGAGTCTGACATGACTTAGGGCCTAAACAGCAACAATAGCAATGTACATGATAATCACTTAAGGTGGGTGGGTTATGTATCCTTAACCTCGTTTCAGAAGTGAAGAGACTGAAACTCAGAAACATTCACATGAAAAATAAATTAACTTCTTCATTCCCAGACAAAAGCTGGACCAAGACCACATGGCTTCCCGGAGTTTCCAGGAAGCCCGTGGAGAAGCTGTGTGTGGAGCCTACATGTCTTAGCAGCTTAGTCCAGGATGTGAGGAGGAGAGTACAGGGGGAGAACTGGGTGCCCGGGGATAAAGTGATGATGGTGGGGATGAGCCTCACAGCACATGTCGACAAGCAGTTCTTGTTCCTCATCTGCGATGGCAAGATGAGGGGGGATGACTGGACAACTTGCTGGTTGCCTACGGTTTGTCTGTTTCTCCCTCACTTTTTCCCCAATAACTGCTTTTGGGGATTCATGTGATTTTGGAGAAGCCAGGCCCATCGCACTGGGATGGGCCATGTGACTGGGAGAAGTCAGTCATCATGCTCCTTAACTCAGTGACCGGCTTTTGTGGACATGTGACCCAATCCAGTTGAGTGAGACCATCCCAGGTCTTCTTGGAACCGTGAGACAAAGGCATGATACCTCCCTTTAGATGATGTGGAGAGCGGATCTCAGGCCACGGACTGCTGTAGCCCACTCTTTTTCTACCACAAGGGAAGCCGTTCTGAAGAAAACACCAGGAAAGGAGGGAAAAACTAAGAGATATCTGAAAACGCAGAGTCAGAACCCCAGTTATCTTATACTCCCATGAATCAAACAGGGCTTCCCAGGTGGTAAAGAACCCACCTACCAGTGCAGGAGATGGCAAGAGAATCGAGTTCGATCATTGGGTTGGAAAAATCCCCCAGAGGAGGAAATGGCAACCCACTCCAATATTCTTGCCTGGGAAATCCCACAGACAAAGAAGCCTGGCTACAGTCCATGGGTTGCAAAGAGTTGGACATGACCGAGCAACTGAGCACGCACAAGAATCAAAGTGTGACTGAAGCCTGACCCATGTGCAACATCTCAGCTATAAACGCCAATGAATTATTTCTTCTCATTTAGGTTAGTTAAGTTTTATGTTACTTGCAAAACAAAGGGCCCTGACATAGAAAAGTATACTGGTGTGTCATCATAAATAATTTTTATTTTGTCAGCTTTTAAAATAAAACCCTGATAAGAATACATACAATTTTGAACCACATAGTTCCCTAGTATTCTTCCAAAATGATTCTATCCCACTTAAGCAACTCTCTCATGTTATTAGGAAGAGATTTATATGGTGCTTACTTGTCTGTATTCAAAAGTCAATAAAATCTTTGCATAAAATTTTCAGTTTTAAACACCTAAGTCTTAAACTATTTTCAAAAGCACTTGAAAGATATAACAGGAAGTTCTTGGGCAGAAGTAGATTTTTTATTTAAGGCAAAAAAAAAAAATATATTGTCAGGCAAGCTCTCAAAAATCTCAACTCACCAAGAGAAGTAAGATGCATTCTTATCTGCTCTCATCATGAATGACCTGACTCCCACATGAACTTAAAAGTTTCAAGTGTGTGTAAATGAAGATAGCACACTAACACGTCTTTGAAAAGACTAGAGTCTAGAAGAAAATAACATGAATTTATCGAAAGCCACTAGACCAAGCTCCCTTTCTACATGGCAACATTCATCACACTGCTCTTCCTGCACAAAAGTAATTGTAGATGTTCAATGTCGGAGGACTGGGACCAACATGTACCTACTCATTTGGGTTTTGCTTATTTGCTTTTTTAAAAATAATATATATAAGATTCAGAATCATGGCATCAATATAATTAAGATTCTTGGTTATAAGCAAGATTAGTCTACCAAAATTTAGAGGCAAGATAGATACTTGAGTAAAACGTGTATTTGGAAAGGTATTTCGGTGTGTATGTGCATGAGATCGGGTCTCCCAGAAACGATAGGTGATTAGGGGCTACATTTAGAAACAGACGGAAACCAAGAAAATTACAGAAGGACAAAAATCAGGGAATAGGAACCACAGTTCCCGTATTTTAACTTATCTAGAACTCCAGCCCTGGGATTTAAAAATCTACAGCCATTTCCCTCCTAATAGGAACATACATTACGGCGCGTGTACACACCCAGTCGCTCAGTCGTGTCCACCTCTTTGCAACCCCATTGACTGTAGCCCGCCAGGATCCTCTGTCCATGGGATTTCCCAGGCAAGAATACTGGAGTGGTTTGCCATTTCTTACTTCAGGGGAACTTCCTGACCCAGAGGTCAAACCCATGTCTCTTGTGTGTCTTACATTGGCAGGCAGATTCTTTATCACTGAGCCACAGAAAAGTCCATTTCCAAAAGAAAACTGAGGCACTATTAGGAGGGGACCACCTCCTGGCTAGCCAAAGCAGCATACATTCTCACTGTAGGAACTATAGCTCCACGGATCCCAAGGCAAAGTCCTGCAGTCTCAGACAGACACCGAATGCTGAGGAGTAAACAGTATAATAACTGCATTGTGCTTTGTGTAGAAGTCTAAAGCACTGGGTCTAGCAGTATTTATCTCAAGTATTTATGCCAATGCTATCTAAGGCACAGAGATGGACTAGAAGCAGTTCCTTAGAGAAGACGTTTATGGTTATTCTTTATACCGTGTGCTTGTGCTTAGCCGCTCAGTCATGTCTGACTCTTTGTGACCCCCTGGACTGTAGCCTACCAGGTTCCTCTGTCCATGGGATTCTCCAGACAAGAATACTGGAGTGGGTTGCCATGCCCTCCTCCAGGGGATCCTCCCAATCCAGGGCCCAAACGCAGGTCCCCTGCATTGCAGGTGGATACTTTACCATTTGAGCCACCAGGGAAAATGCTTATGGATGCCAGTCCTGTTGTTCTATCATTTAAAGAGATGGAGACAAAGACAGGCATCATATGATATCCCTTATATGTGGAATCATAAAAAATAATAGCAGATTGGCCAAAATGCCCATCTGTTCCAAAGTCATCCTCCCACCCAAAAGTGTGGCAAAATTATAAATGAAAAGAGACTGTGGTCTTAAACAATCTGAACAAATGACTTTGCAAACTTTAGTGAAACATAATGTGAACACATTGCTAGGACCCCTCCTAGCACCTTGAGAGGGGCCTGGGCAATGAGGATTCCTGAAACAAGCTTCATTAAATCTAAAGGAAATCCTCTTTTAGATGAAAGTCACAATTTGTCGTGTTCTTTAAGTTGGTGAGTCAGAAAATAATAAGCAAATAAATGGTAACCTCTAAAAGAGCTTCAGACTCATAGAAGGGAAATCTCTGAGCACATCTAAGGAGGAGCAAGAGAAAACGAAGGATCATTTTTAGGGCATATTAGGCTTCAAATGTTTTACTCCAGCACTTCTCAAACTTGCATGTGGACCTGGGGATCTGGTTAAAATGCAGACTTTTTATTTATTTTTTTATTTTCTGTACAATCTGTTTTTTTTTTTTTTTTTTTTTTTTTTTACTTTACAATATTGTATTGGTTTTGCCATACACCAACATGAATCCACCACGAGTGTACATGTGTTCCCCATCCTGAACCCCCCTCCCACCTCCCTCCCCGTACCACCCCTCTGGGTCATCCCAGTGCACCAGCCCCAAGCATCCTGTATCATGCATTGAACCTGGACTGGCAATTCGTTTCATATATGATATTACACGTTTCAATGCCATAAAATGCAGACTTTTGACTGAACAGTTGTGGGGCAGAGCCTGAGAGTTTACATTCATAACCAGTTCCTCAGTGTCCCTAGTGACACTCTTAAGATCACAGAGTCAAAAGATCTTAATAGTAGTTCAAATGGTGATTTCAAGTTACTGGAATTAAAAGGAGAGGTGGTGGTGGTGTGTGTGTGGGGGTGGCTTCCCTGGTGGCTCAGTGGTAAAGAACCTACGTGCCAATGCAGGAAATATGGGTTCAGTCCCTCATCGAGCAAGATCCCACATGCCTCAGAGCGACGAAGCTGACGCATCACAACTATTGAGCCTGTGCTCTAGAGCCTGAGAGCTGCAACTTCTGAGCCCCATGCTGCAGCTACTGACGTTTGTGTGCCCTAGAGCCCATGCTCTGCAACAAGAGAAGCCACGACAATGAGAAGCCCATGCACTGTGGACTAGACAGTAGCCCCCACTTGCCACAGCTTGAAAAAAAAGCCTGCGCAGCAACAAACCCCCAGCACAGCCAAAAACAAATAAATAAAAGTTATTGAAAAGAAAAAGAGGGTTGGAGTTGAGAAATTTTGGTTGTCATCAGCATAAGTTCATCTAAGCAGCAAGTGTACTCAAGAGACGAGAAAAGAGCCAGGGACTGAACTTCAGGGCACCCTGGTGTTTACAGCATCCTTTCTCAACTGGAGTTCCTCATATAAACCAGAGAACACAGACAATTGTTATGGTGTATTCTCTCCATCCCAAGGACGGCATCTAACTAATCCATTTGAGGTGCATAAAGGAGAGGTTACATCCACAGATGCCTTTGGCCATCAGGGCTTTGTACTCTGGGGAACTCCAGCTGAGAAATCCTGACTTAAAATATAAAAAAAGGAGAAAGGATCCATCACAGGAGACAGAGATAGACAGGCTGGGAAGTCAGAGTAATATCAGGAGCCCCAGGTTTTGTGGAAACTCAGTAAGAAAAATGGACAAGAATGAGAAAGAAAGACAGTGTTTATTCATCACTGAACAGTCCTCTGAGCACATCGATACAACGTCTCCCAATGTGTTTTGCCTGTAATAGGTGTCCAAAGAATTTTGCATGAATGCACTAACCAATCAATTAAATACTTCATAAAAGTGAAATAAAAATAACTTTGGGCCATTCACCAGATTGTAAATGTTACAAGGGCAGAATTTCTTATTAACTTTTTAAATTCCCAGCACAAAGAACAAAGTGCAACTCCATAAAAATCTATTGTATGAATGATTCAAAAGAGTCTGAAGATCAATGGATATCAGGTCTGTCTGAGGATAAAGGGAAAAGATGACTCCAGTGAGAAAAGTAATAATAGAAAAACCTCAGTAGAATTGTGGAGTCAGTCCCTGCTGGATGGCAATGGTTGGGGTGATGAAGAAAAAGTGTGTTTTTCCTCAAAAACAAACAAACCAACCACACTTTTTTCTCCTTAAATTAAAAAAAAATTAATTAATTTTATTTTTAGTTTCGCTAGGTCTTCGTCGCTGCACGTGGGCTTTTCTCTAGTCATGGAGAGCAGGGGCTATGCTAGTTGTGGTGTGAGGGCTTCTCACTGTGGCGGCTTCTCCTGTTGCCAAGAATGGGCTCTAGGGCGCACTGGCTTCTGTTGTTGTGGCTCAGGGGCTCATTGGGCTGAGTTGCTTCGAGGCATGTGTGATCTTTCTAAGCTAGGACCAGGGATCAAACTCACGTTCCATGCATTGGTAGGTGCATTCTTATCCACTGTACTGCTAGGGAAGTCCTAAACACGTATTCAAAGAAGCTAAAAAGAGGCTGTACATCATCTCTGGCTGGGAGGGGCTTCTGGCATGATGAGGATGTTGACAGAGAACGCAGTTGAGATGCTTTTGTCCACCCCTGGTTCGGATTGCCTGGAAAGACTGTGGAGCAAGGCTGCAATTGTAGAAATCACAGCAGGTAAACGTGACAGCTCAGAGTGTGTGGACAGGGAGTTGCTGCTGCTAAGTCACTTCAGTCGTGTCCGACTCTGTGCGACCCCATAGATGGCAGCCCACCAGGCTCCCCCGTCCCTGGGCTTCTCCAGGCAAGAACACTGGAGTGGGTTGCCATTTCCTTCTCCAACACATGAAAGTGAAAAGTGAAAGTGAAGTCGCTCAGTCGTGTCCTACTTTCAGCGACCCCATGGACTGCAGCCTTCCAGGTTCCTCCATCCATGGGATTTTCCAGGCAAGAGTACTGGAGTGGGGTGCCATTGCCTTCTCTGGGGGACAGGGAGCAGGGCTGGCTTAATGTTCCTCAACTGACCTGGGCTCCTGTGTAGTATGGAAGACATCAGAAATTACAGTTTCCTCTCGGGAGAGGGGATCTGTGAGAGGTGGGAGTTCAGGTGGGTTCATTTTACGAGCAAAGAGATCCTGAATGCAAAGGCTGATAGACAGGCCCCTCAGGATTCACACAAATGACCTTGACCTTGAATTGCACTAGTCAGAGTGGAGAGGGGCCTGCTCAGCAGTGGGGAGTGCTGGGCTCCCAGGAGCGGGGCGTGGTTGAGTGATCACACAGGGAGTTACACCAGCAGGGCCTGAGCAGGAATATAGGCAGGACTTCTTGGTTAAGACAGATGCACCAATTTCAGCAGAGACAAGCCAGAGGACAGTCAGGGCTAGGGGGCGGTGAAGGGGACTAGCCAGCACCTCATGCCAGGCCAGGGCCTCTCTCCTACCATCTGGACATCAGGAGGATGGGACGCTGCCCCTTCAGACAGCAGCCACCTGGGGGAGGAGCAGCAGAGGCTGGGGAGGAACAAGTCTGTAGGGTGAAGCTGCATCCGTGGACATTCATCCAGCAGTGAGGGCCTGGACTGAAATAAACTGAGGGGCTGCTAAATTTCCATTTGCCCCACCTCCTTGGCCCTGCCCAGGGAAGCAGAGGCTGGTGAAGAGCAGATCACAAGAGAAAATAAAAGAGCATCATTCATTTGTTCTTATGAACCCAGTATGTTAACAATGCAAACTGTCCACTTGGAGGTCCTGGAGTCATGAGAAGAGCAGCTTCAGACCGAGGTGGTGGCCTGAGGCTCAGGCAGAGAAGGGCACGACTGTCCTCAACAGTCATGACAGCTCAAGATTGCCCAGCCTGATCGGGCAGGAGCTGGGGAGAGAAGGCCCAGCTCAAAGCATGAGCTGCTGGCCAGGAAGGAAACCTGACCGACCCGGAAGATGGGACCCACACTTCCAATCCGCTGTCAGCTCACTGGGTAATGTAAGTGTGCTTGTCACGACCCTGAACTTCAGAGCTCCTGTTTTCCTCTGTTGCCTCTGCTAAGCATCTGGAAATGCACTAGAAGGAGGCAGAAATACCGTGCGCACATCGCCCAGGCTGTCCAGTGACAGTGTTCCTTTGGCAGGAGTCGCTGGGGAGAGGGAAGTCCCCAGATGCCCAGCGGAGTCCCATGCAGAGACCCTTGAGCTGGCTGACCCTGGCAGCTCTCCCTGCCCTCCAGTCTTCCCTCTCCTCCTTTTGGAGGGATGTGGTCATGGAAGGTGTGCAGGAAAGCCTCCAGAGGCAGGTCTGCAGAGTGTCTGAGTGACTATTTACTACACGCGCCCACATCCAGAATCATGTTAAGACCCTGAACCTTTCCTCTCTAACTATCTTTGATAGATTCCTTTTCTTTTGTGAATAAAGAACCGTTGATGACATTTGCCTCTTGTCCCGGACTATGAGATCTGCCTTTAATCATTTCACTAGCAGTTTTGATATCACATTCACCTGATACATTAAAGCTTCCAAAATGCCTCCCAATAAAGTTTTCCACGTCATCATCTCTACTAATGTAAGGCCAAGCATAATTAGGTTCTTTACTTTTCTAAGAAAGGAAAGAAAAAAGTTTAGTTTTTAAATGTATAATGTATAACTCACATGTGGATACCTCCTTACTATCCACATACATAATTAATCATAGACGATAAAACTAATGGTGTGTTCGATGGTGTTTCCTTCTGAATCTACTCCAGATATTCTGTGTTAATGTCCACTATTTGAGAGTCCCTTGGACTGCAGGGAGATCAAACCAGTCAATCCTAAAGGAAATCAACCCTGAATATTCACTGGAAGGACTGATGCTGAAGCTGAAGCTCCGATACTTTGGCCACCTGATGCAAAGAACTGACTCATTTGAAAAGACCCTGATGCTGGAAAAGATTGAAGGCAGGAGGAGAAGGGGTGACAGAGGATGAGATGGTTGGATAGCACCACTGACTCAATGAGCATGAGCTTGAGCAGATTCCAGGAGATAGGAAGGACAGGGAAGCCTGGAGTGCTGCAGGTAGTTCACGGAGTCACAAAGAATCGGACATGACTTAGCGACTGAACAACACAGCAGCAACAAGACTTTGTGAGGTGTGGCCATAAGATCAAGTCTTCTGCTTTAACAGAAAGAACAGAAGGAAAGTGCTTTTTTCAGGGTCAGTCACCAAATTAGCACTGAAACCCTGCCTAAAACCCAGGTCAAGGGATCCCTACTTCTGTGCTCAATCAAGAAACCATGTTGCCCTCTAAACCATGGAGAGGCTCCAGTTCAGCTAAGCAGGCAGACTCCCCTGAGGTGCTCAGCCAGCCCACCACTGGGCCAACTGTATCCTCACCCTCAGGCCAGAAATCAGCATCACTCAATAAGTGACGGCTTCCCTGGTAGCTCAGCTAGTAAAGAATCCGTTTGCAATGCAGGAGACCCTGGTTCGATTCCTGGGTCGGGAAGATCTCCTGGAGAAGGGGTAGGCTACCCACTACAGTATTCTTGGGCTTCCCTGGTGGCTCAGTGGGTAAAGAATCCACCTGCAATGTGGGAGACTGGGTTCGATCCCTGGGTTGGGAAGATCCCCTGAAGGAGGGCATGCAACCCACTCCAGTATTCTTGCCTGGAAAACCTCTATGGACAGAGGAGCCTGGAGGGCTACAGTCCATGGGGTCACAAAGAGTCTGACATGACTGAGCGACTAAGCACAAATAGGTGACAGGAGCACGAGGAAGCAGTCCCCAGCTCCATCCAGCACAGCAGAGCCCATTGGAAAACCTCAGGCTCAGAAACCCATTGTCATCACAACAGAAAAGCACAGGTGCAACATACCCAGGAGTCACATTAATCTATTAAACATCAAGCATTTTTACATGCAAGCCTGTAAGGTATTTCCCTTGTAGCATCCCATTTCATCCATACAAAACATTGTGAGGTACACACCATCAACTGGTAAGTGCCAGAGCCAGGACCTGAGCTCAGATCTGACCTCACTGCTAGAGCAGGGAAGGTGAACCCTTCAGAGCAGGTCACTGATACTCACGGGGACCGGAGAGACAGACCCCAGGATGCCATCTCAGAAAACAGCTTAGCAGGGACCAGGAGATGAAGCGGAATGTGTGTCCCTCATGTTACATCTTGGCTCTGGTACTGATGTTGTTGGCATAATCAAGCCCAATGTCAAGGTGATTCCATGGAGATATGAATGGCTTCTGACAGAATGGACAGCTGGAGGGTGAAAAATGATGAATTCCACATAGGAGAGGGGTTACAGGGATATTCCTCTCATGTGGGCTGGACCTCTCCTTTTTTATCACTCTGTTCTCCCCATCCTGGCTCCACTTTTAGAGTCTGGAATAACCCCTGCATTTCAGATATACACTGAGGTGTAAATATGCAGAACTCTCTGACACTTAAAAATATGTCCTTAGTGAAGTAGGACAGGTTAGAATTACAGTGTAGCCTGGAGGCAGAAGGGAAAGCCACGAGTAGGTAATACTTCACTTCCTGAAGTTTCAAGGAAGAGTTTACCAGCCAACTGCTGCTCAGGGAGGAGAAAATTACTTACCAAATCAACAAATGCACAGGCTAGAAAACAAATAAATTATTTCAGCACTACTTCAAAAACTCATATTTCATCAATGATAAATCACTGAGTGGAAAGGAACCTATGAACACCGGGCTTATTTTAAAGACTCAATATATGACTCACTATCTTCATGGTGTGATAGATTCATTTATTCAAAAGTGCACCAGTCAATTATCTGTATGAGTAAGCTTCATTTGCATATAATGCACCAAGCAGTGATACATTAGAATGCTGAGCATCTACTGCCTCAGTTCCCCAATGATAAACTCAATTAATTTCTTTCCAGAAAAAGCAAATAAACAAATCGACTGTTTCCAAAGTTTACTGAAGAATCTTGCACTACATCCTCAAGACCAAATGAAATTTTTGCCAGAGGATGGTGTGCTGTGTTTATGATGCTCACCACATGGCTGTCACTTGTCTGGGCATTGAATAAGATCCCTTTAAGGCAAGGGAAGATTAAGAGGTTGTCACAAGTTCACCCCAAAGCCAGCTCCATAGAACTGGATCTTGGCAGTGATGATCACGATTTTGTGAGAGTACACTCTCTGAATGTGACACAGAGCACATTCAAATTTAATTCCAAAGCCAAACACAAGTGCTTGGGATTATTCATGCCTTGGCTGCCCTTCATTAATGCAAATAATTTAAAAAGCTGATGATAAACAGAAAGGCACATGGACGTCTGAGATAAACCAAGAGATCTGCCTTCTCTTCCGTCACTGTGTTTTCTTTTGTCCTTTTGGTTATGTGAATATTTTCAGAGCTGTCTCCATTCGTGCCGCTTAATGACTGCCAAGGGAAGGGGTCAATAGTTTTATCCTGGTCCCTCAAATGAGGAACCTCAAAACTCTGGGACACAGCCTTGGTCAAGGTCACCCCAGAAGGGGCAGAAGACAGAATAAATGGCACTGCTTGTGTGTCCTCCTGCGGGGTTGCTTCTAGTGCCCAATCATCGTGGTATATTTCACAGATCGCAGCGGGCACCATTCACTAATTCAACAAGTATTTACTGAGAGGTCATTGCATCTGCGTGTGGGGAACTATTTTATATTTTAGGTACTACAGACAGAACGATGAACAGCGTAAAGATTTTGCCTCCATGATATGAACAGACTGGTAATGAAACATGTAAACCATTAAAGTTTCTCCTTGTACTTCTTTCCACTTTCTACCCATAGGAGAAATGAACTCTTAGGGGATGGGCTTTGAACATAAAAGATGATAAAAGGAGGACTGCTTGCTTATCTGTGGGAGTCCCAGTTTCCTGTTACTGAGAATTAACTGTGGGCACACAGAAAGATGGGCTTTGCTTCTTCTATAATGCATATGTAAAGTGGATCCAAATGAATATAATTAAATGTGGAATATTGACCAACCAGTCTATTAAAGTGAATATTATTGAATATATGCTACACTACATTATTTCCATTTCTAAAATGGATTCTGACATCTTAAGAGGTTTCATTGTACACCTATGAAATATTTACAAAACTGTTCTCAGCTGTTGATAAATAATAGCAAATTTCAGACATGCTTAGATAGCAATTTTGAAAGCTAGAATTCCATATTTAGGCAGACCTTTAAGACAGTGTGAACACTAAAATGTTTTAGATACTGTTTCTAGCCTGAACAAAATAGCCGAAACAATAAAAGTTATAAACAAAATAAACTGCAGTATAGCTTCATATGTTGGAAACTGACCTTTCTAATGCTTGAGTTTAGAAAATAGAAAGAATACCCTTTATTTAAAAATGATTCGCTTACACAAACAGATTTTAATAGAATCATCAATTATTTGGTAATATGTTAATGTACTAGCCACTTCCGTTGTCTTGTCTTGTAAGTTTCTCTATCTGCCCTGAACAGTCTTAGCTGGAGGCAGCCTCAAAAACACAGAACTCTATCTCAAGCTTCTCTTTAAAAAAAGAAAAAAATTGCTGAGGGCCATGGTTAAAAGAGAGCTGATAGGAAGAATGAGAACTATAATTTGGGGAGTGCTTGGGCTAGACATTTTAGAGTAACCATGAAGAACACTCTTATTCCAATTCACAAATTCATAGCCTGAAATAACATTCTTTGGGGAAGGATAATTTCAAATAGGGTTTCCCTGGTGGCTCAGTGGTGAAGAATCCACCTGCCAATTCAGGATACACAGGTTCGATCCCTGGGTTAGAAGATCCCCTGGAGATGGAACTGGCAATCCACTCCAGTATCATTGCCTGGGAAATCCCATGGACAGGGGAGCCCAGTGGACTACGTTTCATGAGGTTGTAAAAGGGTCGGACACAACTTAGTGACTAAAAACAACAACAACTTTTAAATATCAATTCAGTTTACAAAATGAGGTTCTAATTTGTGAGACTGGTTGCCCTGAGTCACAGAAGAACCTCAAACATAGAATTTTAGAATTCTATGACTCTCACTTACTTTCTTCGCTAAATGTTTCGGAAATTCTGCAAGCCACAAAAGTTTTCTCAAGCTTAGAAATCTATGTCTTGATTTTCAAGGCTGAGATCAGAACAACTTGCTGAGTCAGATTTTCTAAACTGGAGAACAGGGAGTATAATGGAGAATCAATGGGAGACATGGTTCAGAATGGCAAGCAGCATCAGCGGCAGACGGTTCCTGCTGCTCTGCGTGGTGGCAGGGCCTCTGTTCAGGTGAGGCAGCCTCTAACTGTCAGCTCTCAGCTGCCAGCTGCTCCCTGAGGTCCACTTCCTGAAGCCATCCTTCATCCTCTCTGCCACATGACAGAGAGAGCCATGTGATAAGTGCACGTGCATGCTAAGTCGCTTCAGTTGTGTCCGACTCTTTGCAACCCTATGAACTGTAGCCCACTAGGCTCCTCTGTCCATGGGATTCACCAGGCAAGGATACTGGAATGGGTTGCCATTTCCTTCTTCAGCAGATCTTCCCAACCCAGGGATCGAACCCATGTTTCCTGTGTCTCCTGCATTGGCAAGAGGATTCTTGACCACTGTACCACCTGGGTAGTCACTTGGGACCTGTAATTTTTTAAATAACTTCTTTATGAATCCCCTTAAATTTTTATTTCCTTGAAATGAAATTTAGGTCTTTTCAACTTTGAAACCTCAATACCTAGATTAGTAAAAGACGCTTACTCCTTGGAAGGAAAGTTATGACCAACCTAGACAGCATATTGAAAAGCAGAGACATTACTTTGTCAACAAAGGTCCCTTTAGTCAAGGCTATGGTTTTTCCAGTGGTAATGTATGGATGTGAGAGTTGGACTATAAAGAAAGCTGAGCACAGAAGAATTGATGCTTTTGAACTGTGGTGTTGGAGAAGACTCTTGAGAGTCCCTCGGACTGCAAGGAGATACAACCAGTCTGTCTTGAAGGAAATTAGTCCTGAATATTCATTGGAAGGACTGAAACTGAAACTACAGTCCTTTGGCTACCTGATGCAAAAAGCTGACTCATTTGAAAAGACCATGATCCTGGAAAAGATTGCTGGCAAGAGGAGAAAGAGGTGACAGAGGATGAGATGGTTGGATTGTATCACCAACTCAGCGGACATGGGTTTGAGTGTACTCCAGGAGTTGGTGATGGACAAGGAGGCCTGGCGTGCTGCAGTTCATGGGGTTGCAAAGAGTTAGACATGACTGAGCGACTGAACTGAACTGAACTGATGCACTGAATTGTGTTCTATCCTAAAATTCATACATCAAATCCCTGAACTTCACTGTGATAGTATATATAGAGGCGGTCTTTGGGAAATAGTTAGGTTTAAATGAAGTCATGGGATGGGACTCTCATGATGGAATTAATACCATAAGAATAGACATCAGATCTCTCTCTCTTTCTCTCTCTGCATCTGAGGAAACATCAAGAAGCTGACTGCCTACAAGCTAGAAGAGACATTCATCAGAACCTAACTATGCTGACACCTTGATCATAGACTTTGAGCCTCCAAAACTGTGAGAAAATACATTTCTGTTGTTTAAGCCACCTAGTCTATGGTATCTTGTTAAGACAGCCTAAGCTGCCTAACACGGGCTTCCCTCGTGGCTCAGATGATCAAGAATCTGCCTGCAATGTGGGAGACCTAGGTTCGATCCCTGAGTTGGGAATATTCCCTGGAGAAGGGAATGGCTCCTCATTCCTGTATTCTTGCCTGGAGAATTCCATGGACAGAGGAGTCTGGCAGGCTACAGAGTATGGGGTCACAAAGAGTTGGACAGGATTGAGAGACTGACACTTTCATTTTTCAAGCTGACTAACACAAGTATTCAACACAGAAAAAACTGCATACAAATCTTGAATAAATCAAGGTGGGACTACTGTTGCGGAGAATACAAATCACAGTGACAACAGGAGACTCAGTTCTATGCACCAAAATGAAGAATATCACATTCCTCCCTTCTGAGTTCTGCTCTTTCAGTCTCATTTTATAAACAGATAGTAGTTCAGAGCATGGTCTGCATATCAGACCTGAGAGGTAGCCTGGCTCGGGCACTTACTAGTGGTAGGACCATAAGAGATTCATCTGTGGCTGTTCCCTTCCCTGTAAAGAAGGATCAGTGAGGGCATCCACCTCAGAGGTTTGTTTGGACGATGGAAGGTATAAAGCTTAGAAAAGCTCTGGCAGAAATTATTGTCTCAAAAAAAAAAAAAAAAATGGTATCGGTAGCTCTCACCCATCCACGCCACTACAGCAGGGGCATTCGAATCAACAACCAGTGAATCGGCATGTATGACACTATTTATTCCTGGTTTATCCCAAATAGTCTGTCTCCTTAAAAATCTCCTCAGAAACACTTTGGCTAATTGTCTGATTGGAAAGGAGGTTAGCTGTTTTTCATGCTTTCCTTTTAATCTTAACATCTGAGAATCAGAAGCTTTTCTTATTCTTCTAAATAAAGGTTATCTTTCCTCTGAGAACAAATAGTTCAGCTCATCTGTCTGGCAGTGCTTTGGCGAAGCTGCAGGAGGGCTAGTATGAGGAGGAGAGCCTTTAAGTAATATTCACCAACTGGTTTAAATTGTGTTTGTTTGTTTTTTACTTTTTTTCTTTTTGGCCATCCTGCTCAGCATGCAGGATCTTAGTTCCTTGATCAGGGATAGAACCCACGCCCCTGCAATGGAAGTACAGAGTCTTAATCACTGGACCACCAGGGAAGTCCTTCATTTTTTAAAAAATAATTAAAGTATAGTTGATTTGCAATGTGTTAATTTCTGCATATAGCAAAGTGATTCTGTCATACATATATATTCTTTTTAAAATCTTTCTCCATTATGCTTTATAACAGAATATCAAATATACTTCCATGTGCTACATAGTGGGGCCTCGTTTATCCATCCTATATATACTAGTTAGCACCTGCTGATCACAAACTCCCATTCCATCCCTTCCCCGTCCTCCCCCTTGGCAATCATGTCTGTTCTCTAGGTCTGCCAGTCTGTTTCTGTTTTACAGATAAGTTCCCTTTTGTCTTATTTTAGATTCCACAAATAAGTGATATCATATGTTACTGATCTAAATTCTAACTTCTCTTAAGAGACAGCTTGGACGGTTAGTTGAATATCGAAGGCCAAAGTTCCAGATGGAGATAGTTTCATATAAAGTACTGAATGACATTACTGGGCTGCCACGAAGATTGCCAAGTAATATTCCTCCCAAACCTTCCACATGGAGACAATCCTCTACCGATGACACTTAATGAGGTGAATATTAGACATTATGCAAACTGCTCCAAGAGAAGACTTGAATACTGTTACTCCTCTTTGATTCCTTAGGTGTCTCTCTTTAGCAATTAAAACCAGAAAAAGGTAAAGAAGATGTGGCACCTTTTAAAATCACGCAAATATGAATATAAAATGTGAATAAAATTAAATTATAAATTGAAGAAAAAGAAAATGTATCAGTGTTATTTGGGAAAAAAACACACTTTTCCCCAAGGGGGAATAATTCTGCAAATATATTCTCTTTTCTTTTCAAAAAAGATGTTTTTCTTTTTGCAGGTACTGGTGGGAAACCAGAATTAATTCAAATGAAGGTTCATTAAAAAATCGACATCTTTTTGGGATTCTCTGGACGTCTTAAACAATTTGAAAGGTTTCATTGAGATCCTACAAAGCTCCGTGATGCAGCGTGCCTGTTCCCCTGAGAAGATCCAGAGCAGCACGGCTCCATGATGCCACAATTGCTCATGCTGCCATTTCTGCTCTCTCCTGTGGGCTCTCTAACGTTTAGCTTGACTTTCTCCATCCTTTCCTGAGTAGATCCTATGTTTCAAGGGTTGAGGAAAGAGAATGAAAAGGAGGAAGAATGAGCTCTGTCTGTACCAGTCCACTGAAAACCACCATCACTGAAGGTTTTAATAATCTTTGTCACCAAGTCCATCAAACCTAAAGGATCCTTTCTGGCTTCTGGTGTAAGCAGGTGTCTTCTGGTCACCGATGACAGAAAACAACTCAAACTGTCTTTAGAAAAATAAAGCAGCATTTATTGCTCACAAAATGTAGAAGTCCCAGCCATCTGGCTTTTGCCTGTTGCTCCAGTGAAATTCCTGCATGGGGGTCCCAGTGGCCTGGTTGGCTCACTGGTCAACCCTATCTCAGGGAAGTCACATGCTCATTGCACTCGGACCTTATACAATCGGCTATATAGTACTGCACTGTAATGGGTTTATAATACTTTTCACACAAATAATACACAAAAGCTAAACACTAAAGTAAAGAAAACATTTTTAATCTTATGGTACAGTATCTTGAAAAGTACTGTAGTACAATACAGTAGCTGGCATACAGGGACACATTTGCATCTTTGAAAGTTCCCAACTTGAAGGTTTGAATACAGGGGACTTACATAGCTTTACTTTGGAACTTTGATCCTTAGGAAACCTGGATTAGGACACAAGACCATCTTTCTCTGATCATGGCATATCCTTAGGGTATCTCCTAGGTCACTTCTCTTCTTATAACACACATCCTTCTGGGAAGAAACCATCCACTCCCAAGATTTCAATAACCAACTTCAGTCCAGTGACTCCCACGTCTCCATCTCCATTCTGAGCTCCAGCTCCATGGAGCCAGTTCTTATCGCACATCTCTCCTTGGAAGGCTTACAGGTGGTTTCCATGAAAGCCCAACATGCCCCAAACTTATCCATATGTCAAATCCAAACTTCTCTTCCCTTGATATTTCCTCTCCTAGAGAATGACACCACCAGGTGTCCAGCTGCCTAAATCAGAAACCTTGAGCCACTTGATCCCTCCCCACCTCTTACTCCTCACTACTCACATCCACTTTCCCATCAGGCCCTGACAGTTCTATCTTCTAAATTCATCTTGGCCCCAACAACTTTATCCCATTACTACTCCATAACCTCTCCCAGCCATCCTCCTAGCCTGCCTGCATTCCTCCGGTTCATTTTCTATAGAGCAATCCCTCCATTTATTTTTATTTTTTTTCCTAACTTCATTGTATAAGTTCACTGTGTACAATGTGTTGATTTGACACATTGTATACTGCAAAGTGATTCTCAGATCGATGCTGTGAGGTAAGAGGATGGGGAAATACCAGCTGAAAAAGCACAAACTTCTGGTCAGAGGAAGAAGAGAAGCAGACTTTGAGCCCCTTTAAAACATGGATCTCCAAGTCTTTTTGTTATTTCAGGTAGAACATCCTCAATGAGGCTGACCCTGACCTTGATGCCCTCTGCCCTAGCTGTGTCTCAAGGTTAATTTCTTGCCTCTCAGCAATATAGGAGATTAGGCTTCAGCCCCACTGAGTGTTTATTTTCTCATGGCTCCACATCCTCTCTTACCTCTGAGTCTTCACAGAAAACTGTTTCCACTGCTTCTTCGTCTAGATAACTTCTACTCATCTTTCAGAGCTCAGTTTCATCACTTCTTCCTGGAAGCCCTCCTTTATTTCCACCCTTTCCCCAGTATAGGTCAGTGCCTGCCTCACCTGCACGTTTGCTCTCTCAGCTTTTATGGTGCTGAATCACACATACCTTCCAGTTCTTGTCTTTCTAAAAAGGGGTAGGTCCTCTGTCCACCTTGCTCATAATGGTTTTCCTCAGAACCTGGCCCAGTGGCTGGCCTAAAATACCCCTAATGTACAAGCATCTTTATAAGTAGTTTTGCCGCCTTGCGTTTTTTGTCAAGTCCCAGAACATCCAGGATTTTTCTCCTTAGAATTTCAGACAACTGTTCTGCACAGTCTTGCCTCTGCAGACTCTTTGAGCAGTCTTCATTAAGGTCACGAGAGATGGTATTAAAATGGTTTCAAATAACTGTACTCCCAGGTAGAATATACTATTGACTATTTCTAAGAAATATTACCACATAGACATGAATGCTGCTGTTATTATATATTGCAAAGCTTGTTTCTTTTCAGTCTTACAAGTTAAACAATTCTCAGTCTTAAAGAATTGATTTCACAGCAAATGAGTAAATTAAACAATCATCAGTATAGCTTGCCAGGGACTATGTACAGGGAGCTAGGCTACAAGTCATTTTTTAATTCATTAATGACACTTTGAGCTGGTATTCATGACTGCCCCCCTCACTGCCAACATGACTCTCAATCTTGGGGTTTTTACTGTGTGATTGACCTAAACTATTGTACCTTTAATAGTATTTTTGATTATTATAATTTTTGCTTGTGTATGTTTTTATTTTATTCCCTGTTACTTTGTGTGATCACAGGCATTATATTTTTGCTCTGTTTCCGGTTTATTATCTCATGAAAAGAAGATGCTGATGGCAATTTTTAGGGTTATAAAATGTAATACAGGTTCATATCATAAATGGGAATTTTTAAATGGAATAGATTTCCAAAGAAATCAACTTTATGTAAAAGCTAAGCCTGTTCAAAATGGATAAATACAATGGCTTATTATAAACATTAGGAACATATAAATTAACCTCCGCATTTTATGGTCAGAACAAGCTATTATAGGCTCAGTCAGGGCATTTTTATGTCTAAGCATATTATCTCCTACATTAGTTTTCTTTAGTATCTTAAATGACTTTTTCGGAGCTGGGTGAATGAAAGAAACGGCTCCATAAGCACAGATTCAAAGCCTAACACTGGTTTTGGCAGCACTGTTTTTCAGGTTCCTATAGATGTATAAAAAATACATTATTAATAGAAGTGAATTAGATCTTTTTAAAAAAATCACTTTCTAAGCCTTATTGTATTAAAACCTTTGAATTGAGTTAGTGTGGAGGTTGGGGGGCTAAAACTGTGGAAGAAGCTGGGAAGTGCTGGAGTGCTGGTTCCATGATGCAAGCTCCCTGCCCAACCAGGTCTTCCAGATGTTTCCAGAAATGTGTGCCTCATATCACAGACCTTCTTACAGAGGAAACCAACCAGATGACAGTTTAAGTCTCCCTCTTGGGCACCTCAGTCCCCATGCACACCTAGAATTTCATTATTATAATTACTGTAATAATTATTGAAGGATATGGATCCCTCTGACCTTGGCTGGAAGGCTTCACCCTGCTCTTTGTGGAGCCTTGTACCAAGGTCACAGGTGTGGAGCCCTGTACAAAGGTCACAGGACAAAAGTCTCTAGAACAGAACAAATCCCATAGCAACTGTTGCTATGAGTCTCTGGATTTAAACCTGCCAGTTCCCTGACCACATCTTAGGTAAAATATCCACCCTATTACCCACCCTATAGCATCTTAAGCTGAAAGAAAGTGTTAGTCACTCAGTCCTGTCTGACTCTTTGTGATCCCATGGATTGTTGCCCCCCAGGCTCCCCTGTCCATGGAGTGGGTCCTAGAGTGGGTAGCCATTCCATACTCTAGGGGATCTTCCCAACCCAGGGATCGAATCCAGGTTTTCCATTGCAGGTAGATTCTTTACTGTCTGAGCCACTGGGGAAGCCTAGCATCCTAACCAGTCATCTAATGCCACCATTCCGGTAGGAATTTCTCTGTCTTGAGGCTATAAACATTTGGCTGCTGCTGCTGCTGCTAAGTCGCTTCAATCGTGTCCGACTCTGTGCTACTAGTCCGCAAAAGGGTTTGACTCTCCCTCGAGCTGGCCCACTGTTCTAACAGCATCTCCCACTCTAATAAACTTTATTCTCCTCTGATTCTACCTCATGTCTGGAAATTCTTTTCCAACCCATGCATGGACCATGATGTTCTTCATTTAGTAAGGGCACCCTGTGAGGACCTGAATGGGAAACAGAGCTGAGCCCCACTTGTACCATTCAGATATGAGCATCGAGATGCACAGCAAATGCTCTGGAGGCTCTAACTATAACCTGTGATTAAAACATTTCCTGCAGATTTCTCTAAAAAGAAAGGTCAACAATCTCCTGTCAATCAACATGTTGTCTTCTTGTTTAGTCACTAAGTCATGTCCAACTCTTTATGACCCCCTGCCAGACTCCTCTGTTCATGGGATTTCCCAGGCAAGAATACTGGAGTGGTTTGCCATTTCCCTTCCCAGGGGATTTTCCCGACCCAGGGATTGAACCTGAGTCTCCTGCATTTTCAGTTCAGTTCAGTTCAGTCCCTCAAGTCGTGTCCGACTCTTTGCGACCCCATGAATCGCAGCACACCAGGCCTCCCTGTCCATCACCAACTCCCGGAGTTCACTCAGACTCACACCCATCAAGTCCGTGATGCCATCCAGCCATCTCATCCTTTCGTCCCCTTCTCCTCCTGCCCCCAATCCCTCCTAGCATTAGGGTCTTTTCCAATGAGTCAACTCTTTGCATGAGGTGGCCAAAGTACTGGAGTTTCAGCTTTAGCATCATTCCTTCCAAAGAAATTCCAGGGCTGATCTCCTTCAGAATGGACTGGTTGGATCTCCTTGTAGTCCAAGGGACTCCCAAGAGTCTTCTCCAACACCACAGTTCAAAGGCATCAATTCTTTGGCAGGTTCTTTTACCACTGAGCCTGCATCTAATTTCCTAACATGGTGAGAAAATCACCCTTTATTTTTAATTCATTGAAACTGACATACATACATATATGTATGTGTTCAGTTCAGTTCAGTTTAGTCGCTCAGTCATGTCCGACTCTTTGTGACCCCATTGACTGCAGCACGCCAGGCCTCCCTGTCCATCACCAACTCCTAAAGTTTACCCAAACTCATCTCCATTGAGTCGGTAATGCCATCCAACTATCTCATCCTCTGTCGTCCCTTTCTCCTCCTGCCCTCAATGTTTCCCAGCATCAGGGAGTCAGCTTTTCCATTAGGTGGCCAAAATATTGGAGTTTCAGCTTCAACATCAGTCCTTCCAATGACCACTCAGGACTGATCTCCTTTAGGTTGGACTGGTTGGATCTCCTTGCAGTCCAAGGGACTCTCAAGAGTCTTCTCCAACACCACAGTTCAAAAGCATTAATTCTTTGGCGCTCAGCTTTCTTTATAGTCCAACTCTCACATCCGTGCATGACTGCTGGAAAAACCATAGCCTTGACTAGATGGACCTTTGTTGGCAAAGTAATGTCTCTGCTTTTGAATATTCTGTCTAGGTTGGTCATAGCTTTTGTTCCAAGGAGCTGCTGCTGCTGCTGCTAAGTCAGTTCAGTCGTGTCCAACTCTGTGCGACCCCATAGATGGCAGCCCACCAGCCTTCCTCGTCCCTGGTATTCTCCAGGCAAGAACACTAGAGTGGGTTGCCATTTCCTTCTCCAATGCATGAAAGTGAAAAGTGAAAGTGAAGTCACTTAGTCGTGTCCGACTCTAGCGGCCCCATGGACTGCAGCCTACCAGGCTCTCCGCTAGCATCTTTTAATTTCATGATGCAGTCACTATCTGCAGTGATTTTGCAGCCCCCTAAAAATAAAGTCTGCCACTGTTTCCACTGTTTTCCCATCTATTTACCATGAAGTGATGTGTATACATGTATATATAAATGTTATGGGGTATATATACACAATGGAATATTACTCAGCCGTTAAAAAGAATACATTTGAATCAGTTCTAATGAGGTGGATGAAACTGGAGCCTATTATACAGAGTGATGTAAGTCAGAAAGAAAAACACCAATACAGTAAAATAATGCACATATAGAGAATTTAGAAAGATGGTAACGATGACCCTATATGCAAGACAGCAAAAGAGACACAGTCTTTCGGACTCTGTGGGAGAAGGCGAGGGTGGGATGACTTGAGAGAATAGCACTGAAACATGTATATTGTCATATGTGAAACAGATGGCCAGTCTAGGTTCGATGCATGAGACAGGGTGCTTAGAGCTGGTGCACTGGGATGACCCTGAGGGATGCGGAGGGAGGTGGGAGGGGGGTTCATGATGGGGAACACGTGTGCACCCATGGCTGATTCATGCCAATGTATGGCAAAACCAATACAATATTGTAAAGTAAATAGCCTCCAATTAAAATAAATAAATGAATTTATTTCTTAAAAAAATAAATGAATATTATGGGAAAACCCAAATGAACTTTTTGGCTAACCCTTTGTGTGTTTTATATATATATACATAATATGCTTTGATGAAAGTGAAAGAGGAGAGTGAAAAAATTGGCTTAAAGCTCAACATTCAGAAAATGAAGATCATGGCATCCGGTCCCATCACTTCATGGCAAATAGATGGGGAAACAGTGGAAACAGTGTCAGACTTTATTTTGGGGGGCTCCAAAATCACTGCAGATGGTGACTGCAGCCATGAAATTAAAAGACGCTTACTCCTTGGAAGGAAAGTTATGACCAACCTAGATAGCATATTCAAAAGCACAGACATTACTTTGCCAACTAAGGTCCATCTAGTCAAGGCTATGGTTTTTCCAGTGGTCATGTATGGATATGAGAGTTGGACTGTGAAGAAAGCTGAGCGCCGAAGAATTGATGCTTTTGAACTGTGGCATTGGAGAAGACTCTTGAGGGTCCCTTGGACTGCAAGGAGATCCAACCAGTCCATTCTGAAAGAGATCAGTCCTGGGATTTCTTTGGAAGGGATGATGCTGAAGCTGAAACGCCAGTACTTTGGCCACCTCATGCAAAGAGTTAACTCATTGGAAAAGACTCTGATGCTGGGAGGGATTGAGGGCAGGAGGAGAAGGAGACGACAGAGGATGAGATGCCTGGATGACATCACTGACTCGATGGACGTGAGTCTGAGTGAACTCCGGGAGTTGGTGATGGACAAGGAGGCCTGGCATGCTGCGATTCATGGGGTTGCAAAGAGTCGGACATGACTGAACGACTGAACTGAACTGAATATGCTTCATCTGAAAAGATTTTGGTATGCATTTCAAATTAATGTTTTAAGATTTTGTTATAAAGCAGAAAACCATTTTGAGAACAGTAATACTTCTGGAAAGTAGAATATTAATTTCATGTAAATAGGTCTTCAGATTAACAAGGAAATGCTTCTGAAAAATTTTAGGGGTGAAACAAGGACTTGAGCCTCAGATGATTTGCATCACAAAGTCATACTAATGGCAAGAGCAGTGGTTGAGAACAGAAACCCCAGAATATCTTCAATTGTTTAAAACAAACCTGATGCTCAGCAGTAATGATATCCTTTACTTAATAACATAGAAAAATTCTATTTAGAAATGTGGGTCTTTGAACTTTCAGAGAACCCATATTTTCATATAAATTTGGTTAATTCTTTCATCTTTAATAAGTGTGATTTTTGATTTAAAATGTGAGGAGGATTTTAAAAATTCTGTGTGTTTGTGTAGACCATCTCTTTACATCCTGGTTATTTTAAGATATTTATCCTCATTCATCTTTAAATAAAACTTCAGAAAACCAAACCATCTCCTTATACTAACCCCTTTCCAAAAGCAGCATTGTTCCATGACATTTATCAAAAGAGGATTCATAAACAGTGTTATTCATATGTTACCTGGTAAGAGTTTTTGCTCCTCAAAAACAAAAAAAATAGTAAAAATTTGAGTTATCTGGCAGATTTGGGGTTAAATTTGTGCAAAGTATGAACATACAATATCTTCAAAGAACTGCAGACCCAGCTTTACCACAGAACTGTCCTTATTTTTGTGCTACCCAACTCTGTGACCTGAATCCAGTGAGGAGTGACTCACTGTTAAGCCATCACCCAAGCTCTGTTCTTCTCCTGCCCAATGGTTCTTAATTAGTCTTGGAATCAGACCATCAAGAGACTGCTATGACTTGCCTTAGGTGAATGATAACCTAATCAAGCAAAGTTAGAGACATTTCCCACAAGTACTGTTTGCTATATAATCCCCCTCTGGGTGTTCCATTAACCTAGCTAATGAGAAAATGCAACAAAATCCATGTGTTCCAGAAAATAATATAGCTATGGATGGTCTGCCTGCCTCCCAAAGTACAGAGCTGAATGCAGATAACTTCATAAACAATTAATTATACAACAAATTAATTGGTAATCAGTTATGACTAGTCTGTTTTGTGCTTGACACTCCGCTATATGCTGCAGGCAATAAAGCCCTTCCCAATGCATACTCATTTCTGAAGAACCATTTAGAAAAGCAAAAGGTCTTCAGAAAGAAAATGCTAGAATCCACACTTATAATCATTGTGCCGCCATTACTTTGCATTCAGTAATAACCAAAATTAACTGATCTATAGTCATCCTTCCCATAGACTTCACCATGTGAACATTTGATTCACTTAGTTTTTAAAAAGGTTCCTAAAAGTCATAATTCTGAATTTCTAGGAAATGTGGGATATATGTATACAGTAAGATATAGGGATAAACAGAGGGCTTCCCAGGTGTTGCTAGTGGTAAAGAACCTACCTATCAATGCAGGAGACATAAGAGACACAAGTTCGATCCCTGGGTCAGCAAGATCTTCTGGAGGAGGAAATGGCAACCCACTCAGTATTCCTGCCTGAGAAATCCCACAGACAAAGGAGCCTGGTGGGCTATAGCTCATGGGGCTGCAAAAGAGTCAGACACAACTGAGCAACTGAGCACTCAGCACACAACTCCTCAGAGAGAAGACTATAAGAACGTGAAAGATCTGCAGCCTAGAAGAGAGCTCCATCTAAATTTCCCTGCTATCTGTCCTTCTGCACATTTTCACGGAAATAATTCTGTGATTTACATGTTCAGAAGTAAGTGATTCAGATAAGCAACCCCGTTCTGGACTTCTATCTTGCTTTATCCATGACATATTTAACTTGCTGAATCGTATTTTACTGCTCAAAAAACACTTTCCTGTGGTTATGAATTTAGAACTGGATTAGCATTAGGCTGTTGAGTAACAGTTTTCCTGAATGCCACTGGTCCTCCCCACTTATTAAAAGCCTACAGAGGGCAAATGAGCTACAGAGCATTGGTGGGTTGCTGAAAGTGGTTTTCTTATCACGGTTATTTATTTCATGTCTAATTTCTAAGCTGCAGTTGACATGGAAGAATTCAGCTTTCCTGACAATCACCCCCCAAACTTTCTGTTCCTTAGGTTGGTGTTTACCTACCAATACAGGATGCTTCCCAGGTGACTCTATGCTAAAGAATCTGCCTGCCAATGCAGGAGATGAAGGAAATATGGGTTCCATCCCAGGGTCAGGAAGATCTCCTGGAGGAGGAAATGGCAACCCATTCCAGTATTCTTGCCTGAAGAATCCCCACAGACAGAGGAGCCTGGTGGGCTACAGTCCATGGGGTCACAAAGGGTCGGATACGACTGAGCACACATACACAGCAATACAGTGTGCCTTTATTTACAAAACGATTAAGGCACTTGTTAAAACTTCTTCCATGTTGCAAAGCTTTTTGTTAGTGCAATTGCATAACCTGGCTTGGGAGGTTCTCTTATACTGTGTAAGAGAGGTTATCAAACGTTGGTGGCTTGTGAATCACCTGAGTACCTTGTTAAAGTGCAGATGCTGGTTCAATAGGTCTGGGGCAAGGCCAAGCCTCTGCATTTCTAGTAAGTTCTCAGGTAATGCTGATGTGCTGGTACAAGGACCACACTTTAAGAATCGAGTGCCTATATATATATATATGTATATATATACAGGAGGGCCAATATATATATGCGTATGTGTACAGGCTAAGTCGCTATAGTTGTGTATGACTCTTTGCAACACTATGGACTGTAACCCACCAGGCTCCTCTGTCCATGGTATTCTCCAGGCAACAATACTGGAGTGAGTTGCCATGCCTCCTCCAGAGGATCTTCCCGACCCAGGAATCAAATTTGTGTCTCATTATGTTTCCTGCATTGGTAGGCGAGTTCTTTACTGCTAGAGCCACCTGAAAATTAAAAGATGCTTACTCCTTGGAAGGAAAGTTATGACCAACCTAGATAGCATATTCAAAAGCAGAGACATTACTTGGCCAACAAAGGTCCGTCTAGTCAAGGCTATGGTTTTTCCTGTGGTCATGTATGGATGTGAGAGTAGGACTGGGAAGAAAGCTGAGCGCCGAAGAATTGATGCTTTTGAACTGTGGTGTTGGAGAAGACTCTTAAGAGTCCCTTGGACTGCAAGGAGATCCAACCAGTTCATCCTAAAGGAGACCAGTCCTGAGTGTTCATTGGAAGGACTGATGCTGAAGCTGAAACTCCAATACTCTGGCTATCTCATGCGAGGAGTTGACTCATTGGAAAAGACCCTGATGCTGGGAGGGATTGGGGGCAGGAGGAGAAGGGGATGATAGAGGATGAGATGGCTGGATGGCATCACCGACTTCCATGGACATGAGTTTGAGTGAACTCCGGGAGTTGGTGATGGACAGGGAGGCCTGGTGTGCTGCAACTCATGGGGTTGCAAAGAGACGGACACTACTGAGTGACTGAACTGAACTGAACGGATGCCTGGCCTTAGCTTCTGCTTTTTAACAACTTTTTGTACTATAATCATAAATGTGAAACCATACTTTTCTAAAACATACTAAATTCACATTTTTAATACAGGAAACTGATAGATGTTGATATGTGTATAAAATGAAAAAAGTTACATTTTTATATAACACAAGGAAGTTAATTCATGACAAAGGAGCAAAAAATTCAACTTTAAACAATTATAATTAGGAGAGTATACTGCAGAGTTCATTGTGATGGAGTGAGCATTGCTAACTATTGTGTATTTTTAAAATATCAATTTATCATCACTAATTACTATCATTATAGAGTATGAACATAAGATTAATGGGGATTTCTGAGTTCTCTAATGAGGTCCTTTGTAGCAAAATTTATACCAGTGACATGATTTCCTTTTGTTAGCATATCAGCATAATTAATTCAGTTCTCTAATTATGAGGAAGGCCCTAAATAGAGATAAAAGTTTCATCAATGGAAGTATGCCCACTAAAATGCTACCATAGACATAGCTGAAATTCACAATAAGTGATTTGTCTCCAAGTAGAGAACTTCATGTCCAGATTGAGACTTTTATTTTCTGGGACCTGCCATGGATATGAATTTTCAAGTTCAACATTGTTCAGAGATTTGTGTTTTTTAAATGTGCAATTTACTCTGGTAAATTTCATCTTTTGAGGGTACAAGGAGAGACTTACTTTAGTATCCATTTCAAATTACTATGAATAAAGTGCATTAGGAAAATTCTGACAGGAGCCGTTGCTACACACAACTTGTGTGTGTGTGTGTGTGTGTGTGTGTGTGTGTCTTTACAGGGGGAACCCTTTGTATAATTTTTGTAATCTGTGAAAAATGAAAATTTTGCTTGCTTGAATCATGCACCCTGGGACACTGATACAGAATAGTTTGAAGCCTGCTGCATCACAGATTAGAAAATGAATGCTGTAAATAAGTTAATTACTAATAGGATTGGAAATTTGGCCTTCCCCAACCATAGTTCTCAATTTCCATCTATTTCTGAATCTGTAAGAAGGAAAGAAATGGCCAGAAGTGTGTGTTTTTTTCTTTTCACTCCCACCTAGATTATCTTCAATTGCGCCTGCTTGAGTTCCCTACCACAGGGCTCAGTTCTCACTGCGGAGCTCAAACCGAGTGTGCCAGTGTGCACACTGGTCTCGTCCATGTAGACAGGACGGTCAGCCCTTAAATGTTTTCTCCTGCATTTCCCCAGATGACACCGTGGCTTCTGCTAACATTCCATCACTGATTAACATCACTAAGAGATCATGATAAGCGACTAGGATTCAACTTTCTGAGGTAGCTCCCAAATGTGTCTATACACAGTTCTTGTGCAGACAGATGTCCCTGCGGTCACCATCTGGGAGACAAGGAGACCTTCCTTCAAAAACCACCAGCCCTGGCTTTGGGGTTTTTAACCTCAAACTTTATGAGACAATTTTTAATTAATATATTCCCAGAATTTCTTCATGTGCATGACTATTTCGTACTAGAATTTGTGGGAATCTCAGAATAAAAAATATATGATTGAGACAGGTTACAACTTGGAGACAGTCTCATGTAGCTTGTCATGTATTTAAAATATTTAAAAATAGCTCCCAAATGTTTATTCCTTTTGCTTTATTGTTTTTATGCTTTATGTATTTGTTTTATCTCCCCATGTCCTCAATGCTTAAGAAGCCGTTTTGTTTGGTTTTTCCTTCCTGTCCCCACACTCTAGTGGTTGAGACAGCCACCTGACCCACCGGATAACTGGAATCCCCAGGTTCTGTCTGTTCAGTATGGATTCTTTTTGTGAGTTGAGATTCTACCTGATATAGCACCTGGAGCTTCTTCTTGCCCCTTTCACTGTCCTTCTTTTTCCTCCTGTTTCTCCCTGCATGTCCATCACACTATCCTAAGGCTATTACAGCAGGCCTTCCATTCCTGCTTGGTTTGCGGAGTAACTCCATCCACTCCCTCTCCTCTTGCCCTGCTTCTTAAAACACTTTTTAGAGACCTTTGATCTTGAATCTATGCCGACATACCCTTGCTCCTTCTCAGCTTTGTCCCTCCCCTCCTGCTCCTCCTGGCGTCTCCCCACCAGGGACCACCTCTTCTCATCTCTGGGAGGTGCAGCTACTGCTTTCCATGAAGTGTCTGTAGAGAAGAAAAGCACTTCTCTATGTAATTACATTTCTAATCCCTTGGTTTCAGTGAAGCATATATTCCTAAATCCATGCTAATTTCTCTATTTGAGAGGGGAGAGGAAAGAGAGGGTCCCAGTTCTGTAAGTAACGCCTCCATCCTCCTGGTTTTACTGCCTGCCTCGGCTGCACTCTCTAAGGTGCTGAGGGACAGGGGAGGGAGGTGACTTTGAATGGCAGGTGCGTCTTCTCAGGAGGCTCACAGCTTCTCCATGTCCTCTCACATTCAGACTAGGTAAGGGCAGGTCTGGACTTCCCTGGTGGCTCAGACAGTGAAGAATCTGAGAATCTACCTGCAATGCAGGAGACACAGAAGATGAAGGTTTGATTCCTGGGTCGGGAAGATCCCCTGGAGGAGAGCACGGCAACCCACTCCAGTATTCTTGCCTGGTGAATCCCACGGACAAGAGGAGCCTGGTGGGCTCCAGTCCACAGGGTCCCCAAGAGTCGGACAGGACTGAAGTGACTGGGCATGCACACAAGGCCAGGTCTTCGTGGGCTTCTACCAGGCAGGGCTCCTACCGGTGCCCCCCAAGCCAGGCACATCTGTCTCCAATCACACTGCTGGGTCACATGGCAGAAAGTGTGTCAAAGGCAGGCTTCACTTTTAGCGCTTGTGCCCACAGGAGGCAATTCCTGGCTGTCCTCGCTGCCCACACGCCATCCCTCCATTGTCTGTGGTGCGCCTCTCTAATGTCAGACACCGACACCGACCCTGTGGGGCTGTTTCCTGGATCAGAGGTAGTACAGGCGAGACTGACATTCAGTGACCACTGTTGATGCTGCTGCTATTACTCTCCCAATAAGTCTTTCCACTGTAAGAAACATGGGATATGAGGAGGTCATGACTATGGCTGTGGACATGTAACCCATGATCAGACAGACGACTGAGGCATTGTAACGACTCAGGACCCTGAAGTGGTGGGGCATGCAGTTATCGATAGCGACATGAAAGAAACAGTCATATGGAAAAGGAGAAGTGGTAATCCCATAAGTACTTTGGTGTTCATACTTTGAAATCTTCTGAATAATGCTGGAAACAGCCTGTGAGATTCGAACAAGTTTCTCCACCTTGCAAGAGACAGAAGCAACTGAGGCTGGGAAAGATCAGGTCACTGGTTCGGTCCCCCAGTTATTAGGATGCTGAGTGAGGATCTGGAGGCAGGAATAGCAGGCTTCTGGATTCCTGCTTTCACACCACACTTCACAGCCTCTGCGCATCGCAAACAAAGGACCAGAGAGCCACCCCTCTGCCCCTGCAGCACAGGGCCAGTCTTGTCTCCATTTCCTGGGTAAGCACTGCAGAGAAGATGGAGAGGGAGCACTGCCTCCAGGTAGGACAAATCTGCTGGAGGCATATTTTCTTGAATTTCTTTGAGTAGTCACGGCATGAATTCACTCTCACTTATGGAATCCGTAATCCTTCAGGCCCATTTAAACCTAACACATACTTAAAGATATTTGTAAATGAACTGCTGTTGAAGCTAAATTATTCAAACACCTTTTCTACTTCAACCCCACTGAAACTTTCAGTTTCCTGCCCAGAATTGAAGGAAGGGAACCATGTAGAGTTCATGTTAACATATGTATTTTCATTTTAATACTCTGGACTAAAATTTCTCAGTTATGGTTCCTCAAGGGTTAAAAGTACTTCAATTTTAAAAAATCATGTTATGGCACCTAATCAAACTTAAAAGCTTTTGCACAGAAAATTCTAGTAGAAAGGGACCCAATAGGAGCAGACCTGAGCTGGCAAAGAGAGGTCGTTAGTGACCACTGAGAGTGCAGTGTTATCAGAAATGCAAGGACCCTTTTTCTTCTGGGGACTAAGTGGGAGGTTTGCAAGTGGAGACGGTGGAAACAGATTTGTCCTTCTAGAAACTTGATGGTGAAAGGAGAGATGCATGGCCAGTTGTGAAGGAAAACTGCCCTTCTCTTAACATGGGAGACAAGGATTGAGACTTGAGGCTTGATTTTTTAAAATAATTTTATTTATTAGTTATTTTTGGTTTGACTGGGTCTTCATTACTGTGTGCAGGCTTTTTCTAGTTGTGGCAAGCAGGGGCTACTCCAGCTGAAATGCACAGACTTCTCATTGGGGTCGCTTCTCTTGTTGGGAAGCATGGGCCCTAGGCACCCAGATTTCAATAGTTGCAGGGCATGGGCTTAATCGCAATAGTTGCAGTGGCTCTGTGGCATGTGGGATCTTCCCAGACCAGGGATCGAACCCACGTCCCCTGCATTACAAGGTCGACTCTTCACCACTGGACCAACAGGGAAGCCCTTGAGGTTTGTTTATGTGATAAAAAGAAAGATCTAACACTGGGGGTGGAGAGAGAAGGAAGAACAAAAACCCATGAAGTAAAGACACGACTTCCAGCGGAAGCAGAAGATGTTAGGCGGAAGTTTATCTCTTTTTCTGAGTCAGAGAGACAAAAAGTGATTACATAGAGAAAGGAGGTGAAAAAAAGAGAAGGGAGAGAAAGGCGCTAAAGTGATTACAGGAGAAACGTCAGAACTGGTTGCCTCTGTTTCTACTTTGAAACAAAAAGTGAGGACACCTGCCAAACTGGGGGTGATGAGGCTCAGGTTCAAGACTTGAGTAAAGTGACAGAAACAGAAGCACTGGGATGGACACAGCACCACGTTCTGGATATGACGGTGTTTGGTGACTTGCTGAATATATTTCGAAAAATCTAGAAATACTTTTTTTTTTAGGGTCAGATCTTCCATGAGCCTTTGAGAAGGAAAGCTTCATTACGACACGATTATGAAGTGCTACTTTTAATGAAGAGTCTCTGCTCTCCAACACTAATTAGGTTATATCCCATTATAATTGTCAGCTGAATGGCTTACACCTCATTTTACTGCAGAACATCATTTATATTCAGAGGGAAGAAAGGCCACCCTACAGTATGTTTCTACAGTTCAGACTCCACTCCTTGCTTAAACAATTATCTAATGTAATTACTTTAGAGTTATTAGTGTGCATCTTTTTAAGGAATCAAAAAATGAATCCAACTCTTGGGTACAGATCCACACATAAGCCTCAGAAACTCAGCTATCTAATGAAATGCAGTGAATTTGAAATACTGTAATTAGTACTTTCCAGTCTACAAGAACATGTGTGGTCCCCAAATTCCTGGGTCCATCACAGTCTGACACTTAGAATTTTTTTTTTTTACTGAGTGATAATAAATAAATAAATAAATTTATATTGAGCTCTTTGCCCTCCCTCGATCTTCTTAATCAATGGAAAACATTTTTAAACTACTTAGCCTATATATGCTATTGCATAGTGATAATGTCTAATATTTATTGTCTACAGTGAGCCTGCATTGTTCTAGGTGATCTTACTAGTATTCTCTCATTTCATACTCCTGGCAGTCTTATGAGGTAGCTTCTAGTATCATGAGGATAAGGATATTTTCTATTGTGTTTGCGGCTACATCCCTACCACCTACAACAGTGTCTGGCACACAGTAGGCATGCAAAACATATTTACTCAATAAATGAATCTGCGTTTGATGGATAAGGAAACTGAGCCTTAGAGATGCTAACTCACCTATGTTATAGGCTAAGGTTGGAGCAAATTCAAAGAGCAAACCTGGGAAAAACACTTAACATAGGGTGAGGAGGAAATGCCTTCACACACATGAGTTGTTAGGACAGAGCCTGGAAGCTAATAACACTGTCCAGGAAATTTGCCAACATTGTTGGAATTTGTCAACATACTTTTTATTGTTCAGTCACTCAGTCATGTCCGACCCTTTGCAACCCCATGGACTGTAGCAGTCCAGGTTTCCCTGTCCTTCACCAACTTCTGGAGTTTGCTCAAACTCACATCCTTTGAGTCAATGATGCTATCTAACCACCTCACTCTCTGTCGTCTCCTTCTCCTTATGCCCCCAGTCTTTGCTAGCATCAGGGTATTTTCCAATGAGTCGGCTCTTCATATCAGGTGGCCTAAGTACTGGAGCTTCAGCTTCAGCCTAAGTCCTTCCAATGGATATTCATGGTTGATTTCCTTTAGGAATGACTGGTTTGATCTCCTTACTGTACAAGAGACTCTCAAGAGTCTTCTCCAGCACTAAAGTTCAAAAGCATCAATTCTTTGGTGTTCAGCCAACATTACTAGAGTTATCCATTACTCTCTGTCAGACTCCATTGCCAGTCGCTGAGCTAGCGTCTTCCATAAATTAGGGTGTACACAAACATGATGGAGGTGGAAAATATTTTCAAAGAGATATTTTTGAGGCATTAACGAACGATGTGTTTGATTTATGTGTTTATTTTTAAATTTTTATTGGAGTATAATTGCTTTACAATGTTAACGTTAGTTTTCGCTGTACAGCGAAGTGAATCAGCTCTGTTTCCTTACCATCTAGGTCACCCCAGAGCACTGAGTAAAATTCCCTGTGTCCTACAGTCAGTTCTTATTAGTTGTCTATTTTACACATAGTGTCAATAGTGTGCTTGTGTCGATTACAGTCTCTCAATTCATCCCACCACTGCCCTTTTCCCTTTGGTATCCATAGGTCTGTGTCCCTATTTCTGCTTTGTAAATAAGATCATCTATGTCACAAATTATTTGCTTTAATAAGAGTAAAAGAATTTAAGCCATACCTTCAACATTCATTCAACAAACATCATCAAGGACTACTCTGTTTCAGGTTCTCTGCTGGGTGTTTGCAATAAAATGTTGAAGAAAGACAAAAAAAGACAGTTCCTGACCTCATAGAAGTCACTCTGGGAAGGAATGAGTCAACAATATAGGCCTTTTTTGTTTTTACAATCTTGAATGGAAAGTTACTTAAAACCATGACTTATGCATGAGAAAACTATAAAAACTTTTTGATAACTGGAACCCAAATTAAAGTGCTAACAGTGATTGAAAGCAGGACCTCTGCCAAAACGTTAAGAACATAGAATATGTATGCTGCTGCTGCTGCTAAGTCGCTTCAGTCGTGTCCGACTCTGTGCGACCCCGTAGACGGCAGCCCACCAGGCTCCTCTGTTCCTGGGATTCTCCAGGCGAGAACACTGGAGTGGGTTGCCATTTCCTTCTCCAATGCATGAAAGTGAAAAGTGAAAGTGAAGTCGCTCAGTCGTGTCCAACTCTCAGCGACCCCATGGACTGCAGCCTATCAGGCTCCTTCGTCCATGGGATTTTCCAGGCAAGAGTACTGGAGTGGGGTGCCATTGCCTTCTCCGAGCATATGTATGGATTAGAGTAAATAAAATGGTGAGGAAAGGATGATTACTCACTAATATTTGGAAGAGAATGACAGAACAGCTTAGAAGAATCACTTACCATGATGTAGCATTACATAGTAAGAGGAGACATGCCACATCCAGGAATGAAACATTTAGATGTGAAATGAGAAACAAACAAAAAAACTGGCCATGACAAAATTGGTTAGATAATGGGATAATTTATCAAGAAACATTCTATTTTCAAATACAGATAATGACAAAATGTGCAAAATCTGCTATGCAAACCACATGTAAGCCCAGCGGGGAAAATATTAGTACATCAACCATGCATTTTCCTGTGCAGTCACATATACGAGCACTTCATTCCACATTGAGATGATGACATTTTAGCATTTCAGTGACGTGAACTTGGATTCAGGCACAGCCTCCTCTCCAGGTCCCACTACTCATGAGGCGGCTTCCTAAAGTGGATGTGTGAGAGAGCTTTATGGTCTCCATCAAGTCCTTTGACCTTTGTGGCCTTCAGCATGCCCATCTGTGAAGCAGAAGCATGCCCAGGCTCACAGTGCACTTAGAGATGGCCCACAGTGATTCAGAGGGCAGGATGCTTTAATGGATGCGGGAAGCTATGGTACTAATGGATTCTGTGTATTGAGTGCCTGGTAGAAGGCATCTTGTTCACACCATTTTATTTCACCTTTTCACAGCCCGTGAAGTGGGTGCTATCATTTTTAAGGATGAGGAATCTGTGTTTCTGTGGGACTCAGGGGCTTGTCCAAGTGCTCATGGCTACTCAACACCTGGAAGTACCCCTCTGCCTCCAGAATCTCCTTCCTGTCCTCTGGGCCCTGTTACCTCCTACAAAACAGGTCTTTCCTTCAAATAGCCCTGAAAGCAGCATCCTAAGGATGACAAAAGACATGCCCTTTCCTATCTTGATTTTACCAGAGATGTGACTTTTTCAGTAATAAGGAGCTTTTTAAATTTGTCAAGAGCTGTGAAAAGGCAAGCTGTTGCAATCACTGCAGTCATGATGGTGTCATCATCTTGATGAGCAGTCATATCAAAGTCTGTGTCAGCTTCCCTTTAAAGCATACAAAACTAGAAGAATTCTGCTATCTTTTTCTCTGGACCGCTTCCCACCCCAGATCTCAAGTTTTCCATACTTTAAGAGATACACTTTCCCCATCACCCTTTCCATAGGTCAGCAAAAGGTCCCCATCAACCAGCATCCTCAGTCCCAACCATGTCTAAGGGGAAGACAACCTGATTGCCTCTTGAAACAAGTCACAATGATGTTATCTGTATTTCCCAAGCAGAGAACTAAGTTTTAGAGAAAATGGTTGGTACAGAGTCTTTCTGCTGCCAAGTGGTAGGCCACCCCCACAGAGCTTCTCATTCATGATTGCACATCCTGTCTATTACCACTCACAGCTGCTCGCAGGCACTGCCTTTCTTTTGAGGATACCTTTCCTCCTTGGCTCTTTCCTAGTTCTGGCTACCAGCCCACCCTTCCTTGGAGCCATGGCATGGACAAACCATTCAGTTAGAGACGTAACAAACCAAAAGCTTGCTGAATATTCCTTTGTATGTCACTGACATGGTGAACAGAGTTACTGTTAAATTTGGCAACATAGAAGTGAGAGTGGATGACTTACGGTCTCAAATGTGTACTTATGGAAAAATGTTTTCAGCCAAGTGTGTGTGCTCAGTCACTCAATCATGTCCGAGTCTTTATGACCCTTTGGACTGTAGCCTGCCAGGCACCTCTGTTAATGGGATTTTCCAGGCAAGAATACTGGAGTGGGTTGTGAATTCCTACTCTGGGGAAATCTTCCTGACCTAGGAATCGAACCCTTGTCTCCTTCCTTGCAGGCAGATTCTTTATCATTGAGTCACCAGGGAAGCCAAAGCTTTCAAACAAAGTATATATATATTTTTCATTGCTTCATTTAATGTGTGGTGGGTACCATTTTCGGCACTTTACACAGACCAGGTCATTTAATTCTTAGTTCATCCTAAGAGGAAGGTGCTACTATTAAGTGCATTTTATAGATAAGAACACTGAGGCATGGTGAGGTAACTTCTCAAGGAGCCAGCTGGAAGTGAGATACAAACCTCAGGAGTGTGTTCCGAGTCTTGGCCTTGAGACCTGATGACCTACTCCCTGTCTCCCATAGACCTCCCTCTTTTTCTGGAGAATCCTGCAGAGGCTGGCATTGAATGAGAGTTGTTCAGTCGCTAAGTTGTGTAGAACTCTTTGCGACCCCATGGACTGTAGCATGCCAGGCTTCCCTGTCCCTCACCATCTCCTGGAGTTTGCTCAGACTCATATACATTGAGTCGGTGATGCCATCAAACCATCTCATCCTCTGTCACCTCCTTCTTCTCTTGCCAGAAATCTTTTCCAGGATCAGGGTCTTTTCCAATAAGTTGACTCTTGGCATCAGATGGCCAAAGTATTGGAGCTTCAGTTTCAGCAAGAGTCCTTCCAATGAAATTTCAGGGTTGATTTCTCTGAGTATCAGCAGCTGTGTGTAGAACAGACATCTGACATTCCACATGACCTCGTGCTTCTGATGCTTTCTCAGTGTCTGTGCCCCAAAGGCCACTTGACATATTCGCTCAGTAAGAACAATCTCTAGAATCTTCATTGATCTGAATTCAACCTCTCCATTTGTGGGAATTATTGAGCCCAGCATAAAATATGAGTTTATATCATGAACAAAGAAATCCATTTCTGCATTTCCATCTAAATGAGGCTTCTCTCCATGGAAATCAATGGAAACTGAGTGGTTCGGAAGGGCCTGCCTGAGATGTACTAATAGAATCACTGGTCACTCCTTCCACTTACTATTTCAGAAGCAAGAAACTCCGGTTGGTGCCTATACCCCTGTGGGAAGGGTGGGCTTGGGAGCTAAAGGACATAGACATATCTCAAGGGCTAATGAGCTAGAAAGCTAGCCTTCCTCCAAATTAAGGATACCACAAGTATAGGACTCATAAGTTGTGGTCCTTGTGCAAATTATTTAAATTTCCACGGCCTCAGTTTCCTTATCACAGGGTTGTTGTTTGGATTCTGTTGCATTAACATATGTGAAATGTTTGTAATGATGCATGACATTAATGTAAAAATGTTGAATAACTATGCTTTGTTTTTGCTGCTGAGTTCCCTAAGTGGATACATAATGGGAAGAGTGATAAAACAGAGGTCATGGCTTAAAATAGATCCACAAGGGGAAGGAGTGGGGATATGGCAGCTTCCAATTCCTTGTCATCCTTTAACACCCTTGTCATATGTCATATTTTCTTAGAAGCCCTTCTCAATTCCTTAGGCAAACTACAGTGCTCCTTTTCTTGCAATTTACACGCTCTGTTTATTTCCCCATCAGAATAGTTGTCAAACTTATCACAACCTGACGAGGCAGGAACTATTACTGTCTCCATCTTCAGATGAGGAAACTGAAGTCAGATGTTAAACAATCTGCTTGAGTTATAGAGTCAGTATGTGGGAGACAGACCTCAAATGGAGCAGAAATACAGTGATTGGGTCACTGACAAGGGCTTAATTTTCAAAACACATAAAGAACTTAAACAGTGCAATAACAAATAAATCCAAACAACCCAACTGAAAAATGGGCAGAAGATATAAATAGACGATTCTTCAAAGAAGGCATGTAGAAGACATGGCCAATAGACACATGAGAAGATGCTCAGCACTGCAAACTGGAGAAACAAAAATCAAAACAACAATAAGGCATCAATTCACACCAGTCAGAATGGCCATCACTAAAAAGTCTACAAACAATAAATGTTGGAGAGAGTGTGGAGAAAAGGCAACCTTCCCACACTGTTGGTGGGAATGTAAATTGGTGCAGCCATTATGAATAGTGGTATGGAGGGTTCTCAAAAAACTAAAAATAGAATTGCCATATGATCCAGCAATGCTACTCCTGGGCATATACTCAGACAAAATTACAATTCAAAAAGATATACATAGCCCTACTGGAAAAGGTCAGTTTTCATTCCAATCCCAAAGAAAGGCAATGCCAAAGAATGCTCAAACTACCGCACAATTGCACTCATCTCACATGCTAGTAAAGTAATGCTCAAAATTCTTCAAGCCAGGCTTCAGCAATACGTGAACTTCCAGATGATCAAGCTGGTTTTAGAAAAGGCAGAGGAACCTGAGATCAAATTGCCAACATCCGGTGGATCATGGAAAAAGCAATAGAATTCGAGAAAAACATCTATTTCTGCTTTATTGACTATGCCAAAGCCTTTGACTATGTGGATCACAAAAAACTGTGGGAAATTCTGAAAGAGATGGGAATACCAGACCACTTGACCTGCCTCTTGAGAAATCTGTATGCAGGTCAGGAAGCAACAGTTAGAACTGGACATGGAACAACAGACTGGTTCCAAATAGGAAAAGGAGTACATCAAGGCTGTATATTGTCACCCTGCTTATTTAACTCCTATGCAGAGTACATCGTGAGAAACGCTGGACTGGAAGAAACACAAGCTGGAATCCAGATTGCCGGGAGAAATATCAATAACCTCAGATATGCAGATGATACCACCCTTATGGCAGAAAGTGAAGAGGAACTAAAAAGCCTCTTGATGAAAGTGAAAGAGGAGAATGAAAAAGTTGGCTTAAAGCTCAACATTCAGAAAATGAAGATCATGGCATCCGGTCCCATCACTTCATGGGAAATAGATGGGGAAACAGTGGAAACAGTGTCAGACTTTATGTTTCGGGCTCCAAAATCACTGCAGATGGTGACTGCAGCCATGAAATTAAAAGACGCTTACTCCTTGGAAGAAAAGTTATGACCAACCTAGACAGCATATTCAAAAGCAGAGACATTACTTTGCCGACTAAGGTCCGTCTAGTCAAGGCTATGGTTTTTCCTGTGGTCATGTATGGATGTGAGATTTGGACTGTGAAGAAGGCTGAGCACCGAAGAATTGATGGGTTTGAACTGTGGTGTTGGAGAAGACTCTTGAGGGTCCCTTGGACTGCAAGGAAATCCAACCAGTCCATTCTGAAGGAGATCAGCCCTGGGATTTCTTTGGAGGGAATGATGCTAAAGCTGAAACTCCAGTACTTTGGCCACCTCATGCAAAGAGCTGACTCATTGGAAAAGACCCTGATGCTGGGAGGGATTGGGGGCAGGAGGAGAAGGGGACAACAGAGGATGAGATGGCTGGATGGCATCACTGACTCAATGAAGGTGAATCTGAGTGAACTCCAGGAGTTGGTGATGGACAGGGAGGCCTGGTGTGCTGCGATTCATGGGGTCACAAAGAGTTGGACACGACTGAGCAACTGAACTGTACTGACTGATAGTCATTGAAGCACAATAACCAAGACATTGAAACAACCTAAATTTCCATCAACAGATGAATGAATAGAGGCTGTGATGTATATATATAATGGAATATTACTCAGCCATTAAAAAGAATGAAATAATGCTATTTGCAGCAATATGGATGGACCTAGAGATTATGACACAAATATTAGTCAGAAAGAGAAAGACAAAGACCATATGCTATCACTTACATGTGGGGCCTAAAATATGACACAAAGCAGACTCACATAGAGCACAGACTTGTGGTTTCCCAGAGGGCAGGGTAGGGGGAGAGGGAAGGATTGGGAGCTTGGGATTAGCAGATGCAAACTACAATATACAGAATGGATAAACAACAAGGTCCTACTGTATATCAAGGTCCTATGGTATATCCTCAATATCCTGTGATAAACCATAATGGAAAAGAGCATGTAAAAGAATATATATATGTGGATAACTGAATCACTTTGCTGTACAGCAGAGATCAACACAACACTGTGATCAACTATACTTTGATAAACTTTAAAAAAATAAAATAATTTGTTTTAAAATTAAAAAAAAAAGAAATTCAAAGTGATTGCTTTTATATAATTCACTGTAGTACACTGCTCTAATTAGCTTTGAATCAGGAAAATCCAAGCAGGCATTCAGGTTTCACCATTTCTTGGCCATATGACCTTGAGCAAACTCTAGGTTTCTTGGCCTGTTAAATGTGAATCATGGTGTCTATCTCTTGGTACCATTCTGAAAATTAAACGAGACAGCACTCACCAAAAACCAGTAGGAATTAATCAACTGAAGCTTTTATTAGAACTATCTATTATGTCTACATCTTGATCCCAGCTTTGTATCTTCAACACAATGTCCAGCATGTTGTGGGTGCTGATGAACAAATCGTTGGATGAAAGAATGAAACATGAGGATTTCCCTGGTGGTCTAGTGGTAAAGAATCCGCCTGCCAATGCAGGGGAAATGGGTTCAATCCCTGGTCTGGGAAGAATCCACATACTTAGGGGCAGCTAAGCCCATGTGCCACAACTACAGAGCCTGGGTGCCCTAGGGCCCATGCTCCACTAGAGAAGCCACCGTAATGAGAGGCCTGTGCACCACAGCTAGAGAGTAGCCCCCACTCGCTGCAACTAGAGAGAGCCCATGAACAGCAACTAAGACCCAGTGCAGCAATAAATAAATAAGTAAAAATTTTAAAAATTTGTTTCAAAGAATGAAATATGAAAGATTAAGTCAGGCTGAGAATGTTAAGCTCTGAAATACAATATCACATCAAAGTAATGCTATCTATCAGTTGTTCAGACTATGGTTAGTGTTATTATTTTAATATATGCTCCACTGGACATTCATGGAGGAAGGAAGGTAGGCGAAATCATACAAATATAAAAGTTAGACATAGCTATAAACTTTATAAATGGCTATATTGATTGGTTAACATTCCCAGGTATTCAAACAATGTCTGTACAAATGCATATTTTTTTCTTCTAATCACAGTATCCATTTGCACTTACATGATCTAGAAGCACCTATTCATTATGTTACTGAAAAATCTACCATCAACCATTCATACTTCATTACATTTTTGTTATGACTATTGTTCCTCAAACAAGTACCCTGTCATTTGGCATATGCTGACGGTTCATGTAAATTTAAAGTGGTGTGGATTTTTTCCTGCATCACTGATCTCACAGGAGAACAAGAACATCCTCCATCGTCTGCCAGGCTGGTGACAGAAGAGGGGGCCCTATGACCCCATTGCTATCATCCAGACGGAAACAGAAGTTTTCCTTCCCTACAGCTAATGGTCTCTGTTATTGGACTTTCTTTTCCTTCCTATGCCTCTGTCTGTAGAGATAAACCTTTTTTCTTGTTCTTTTCTTCTCGTGGATCCTTTGCATAGCTTACAGCCAACAAAAGTTTCCTATATTTTCATCACTCTGTTGTATATTTTCTGTTTAAAAAAAGGAAATTTTGACTCTGAGACCATTAGTCCCAAAGCACAATGATAATCACAAGGTCAATAGGGCAGAGAGGTTAAATGGAGTGTGTTTATAAATCCTGTGAGGCCAGATCCATGAATTTTCCCCATTTCTCTTCTCCAGGATGTCTTTCTGTCTTCCTTTAAGTTCTTTGATCCTGGTTCAGAGCCTGGTCATCTAAATGGCATCCTTGGAGATTATTATCTGCTTCCAAATCTAGACATCTATGTTACATCTGTCTGGATTGTACACAAACATGTGTATATTGATTTAGTTAAGACTTCCTTAGGGAGGAAAATGTCATAGTGGTTATATACACACATTTATTTAGAGGAAGAACTTCCTGATTTTAAGTTGTTTGACAATATCTGAATGCAGTTGTCAATATTAGCACTAGGTTGATATTCTTTTTTTCCCCAAGCATCTTATTTTTATTTATTCATTTACAGAATGAAAGATTCCTTAAGTTCTACAATGCTTTACAATTTTCAAGTTTAGGTCTATATTGTTTATAAAAAGAAAGAGAATAACATAGGGAAAGAAGGAAAGGGAAGATGAGTGGGTTTAGCAGATCAAAGACTTCAAGAATTCAGCAGCAGAAATGAAGGGAGAGAAGGTGATGAATGGGAATTCTAGACTAGACATCCGGAGAACTGTTAAAAGCAGACTACCAAGAAGGGGAGAACTGTACAAAAAAGATCTTCACGACTCGGATAATCACGATGGTGTGATCACTCATCTAGAGCCAGACATCCTGGAATGTGAAGTCAAGTGGGCCTTAGAAAGCATCACTACGAACAAAGCTAGTGGAGGTGATGGTATTCCAGTTGAGCTATTTCAGATCCTGAAAGATGATGCTGTGAAAGTGCTGCACTCAATATGCCAGCAAATTTGGAAAACTCAGCAGTGGCCACAGGACTGGAAAAGGTCAGTTTTCATTCCAATCCCAAAGAAAGGTAATTGCAAAGAATGTTCAAACTACCGCACAATTGCACTCATCTCACACGGTAGTAAAGTAATGCTCAAAATTCCCGAAGCCAGGCTTCAGCAATATGTGAACCATGAACTTCCAGATGTTCAAGCTGGTTTTAAAAAAGGCAGAGGAACCACAGATCAAATTGGCAACATCTGCTGGATCATGGAAAAAGCAAGAGAGTTCCAGAAAAATATCTATTTCTGCTTTATTGACTATGCCAAAGCCTTTGACCATGTGGATCAAAATAAACTGTGGGAAATTCTGAAAGAGATGGGAATACCAGACCACTTGACCTGCCTCTTGAGAAATCTGTATGCAGGTCAGGAAGCAATGGTTAGAACTGGACATGGAACAACAGACTGGTTCCAAATAGGGAAAGGAGTACATCAAGGCTGTATATTGTCACCCTGCTTATTTAACTTCTATGCAGAGTACATCATGAGAAACGCTGGACTGGAAGAAACACAAGCTGGAATCAAGATTGCCGGGAGAAATATCAATAACCTCAGATATGCAGATGACACCACCCTTATGGCAGAAAGTGAAGAGGAACTAAAAAGCCTCTTGATGAAAGTGAAAGAGGAGAGTGAAAAAGTTGGCTTAAAGCTCAACATTCAGAAAACGAAGATCATGGCATCCGGTCCCATCACGTCATGGGAAATAGATGGGGAAACAGTGGAAACAGTGTCAGACTTTATTTTTTGGGGCTCCAAAATCACTGCAGATAGTGATTGCAGCCATGAAATTAAAAGATGCTTACTCCTTGGAAGAAAAGTTATGACCAACCTAGATAGCATATTCAAAAGCAGAGACATTACTTTGCCGACTAAGGACCATCTAGTCAAGGCTACGGTTTTTCCAGTAGTCATGTATGGATGTGAGATTTGGACTGTGAAGAAGGCTGAGCGCCGAAGAATTGATGCTTTTGAACTGTGATGTTGGAGAAGACTCTTGAGAGTCCCTTGGAATGCAAGGAGATCCAACCAGTCCATTCTAATGGAGATCAGCCCTGGGTGTTCTTTGGAGGGAATGATGCTAAAGCTGAAACTCCAGTACTTTGGCCACCTCATGCAAAGAGCTGACTCATTGGAAAAGACCCTGATGCTGGGAGGGATTGGGGGCAGGAGGAAAAGTGGACGACAGAGGATGAGATGTCTGGATGGCATCACTGACTCGATGGACGTGAGTCTGAGTGAACTCCAGGAGTTGGTGATGGACAGGGAGGCCTGGCGTGCTGCGATTCATGGGGTCGCAAAGAGTCGGACACGACTGAGCGACTGAACTGAAACTGAACTGAAGAAGGGGAGTCAGCTGAGATTCCTTGTCTCCACTGGTTCAGATGGACTGTAGTTTATCCTCAGTTAATATCCAATTATGCTGTTTTCTCTCTCAGCCTCACTTCATCCATGAATTTCTAGATTCAACACTTAAAAAAACAAGTTACCTCACTGTGAACATATTAATTCAACCTTACACAGGGACTAAAATTACAGCTAAATTAATGAACTCAAAATAGGTCACCAACTTAAAACATAAAACTGTGAAATATTTAGTGAAATTAAAGTCACATTTTATGGCAGCACAAGAAAAATTTAAATGCAAAAATTGTTCTCTGTACTTTGGCCTCCTCTCTCCCCACGTTGTGTATATCACTGGGCATTAACCAGATCTCTGTATTAAAAGGCAGAGGCATCACTTTGCCAACAAAGGTCCATGTTGTTAAAGGTATGGTTTTTCCAGTAGTCATAGACTTATGTGAGAGTTGCACAATAAAGAAGTCTGAATGCTGAAGAACTGATGCTTTCAAATTGTCACGCTGGAGAAGACTCTTGAGAGTCCCTTGGACAGCAAGGAGATCAAACCAGTTAATCCTAAAGGAAATCAACCCTGCATATTCATTGGAAGGACTGATGCTGAAACTGAAGCTCCAACACTCTGGCCACCTGATTTGAAAAGCCACCTCATTGGAAAACACTCTGATTCTGGGAAAGATTGAAGGCAGGAGGAGAAGAGCAACAGAGAATGAAATGGTTGGATGGCATTTGTTTGAGCAAATTCCATGAGATAGTGAAGAACAAGAAAGCCTGGAGTGCTGCAGTCCATGGGGTTACAAAGAATCAGACACGACTTAGTGACTAAACAACAGATATCTCCCATGGGCAGGAATACTTGCTCAGCCATAACGAGCAACATTCTCCCAGCATCAACAAGACAACTTTTTAAAAGATAACATTCCTTTTGGATCTTGTAAATGGTCACATGACCCACCATGATAATACAAATTTGGATTATGTAAACTCAATAATACATCACTTGATGTACAGTCTTCTGTATCAAAAAGCTTATATAACTGTGCTTTTGACAGTAGGCACATTTCTCAGAGCTTTTGGAGAAGTTCTTCCTGGGTTATAATCCTCAAATCTGGCTTAAATAAAATTTTTCAATTCTTTCTTAGATGTACTGATTAATTTTCATTGACAGTTTGAAAAGAAGATAATCATCAGTATCTAGGGCTAGAAATGAATTCTTAGACTTCACAGGAGAAGTATTATCCATAAGAAGAAAAAACTGACAAATTGGATCTCATCAAAATTAAAAACATTTGCTCTGTTACAGAGTGTGTTAAGAGGATGACAAGACAAATTACATACTGGAAAAAATGTGCATAGCACATATCTGACAAAAGATAGTATCTAGAATTTACAAAAAAGTCTCAGAGCTTAACATCAGAAATTCCAATAAATCCAATCAGAAAATGGGCAAAAGACATGGAGAGATATTTCACCAATGGCAAATCAGCAAATGAGAAGATATTCAGCAGCATTAGCTGAATGTGCAAATTCAGCTAAGGATGTGCAAATTGAAACCACAATGAGATCTCATTATACACCTTCCAGAATGGTTAAAATAAGTAACAGTGACAAGACCAAATGTTAGTGAATACACAGAGAAACTAGATCATTCAAGCATTGATAATGGGGAGTAAAATGGTATAGTCATGCTACAAAATAGTTTTACATGAAACTACAGATGTAACTATCAAATGATCCAACAACTACACACCTGGACATCTATCCCAGAAAGATTTCATATTGAAAGAAATGAAAAGAAAATAAAAACATATTCACAAATATCTGTACACAAAAGTTCATAGCAGCTTCAGTCAAGATAGCCAAGAATTGGAAACAACCTGGATGTCTGTCATTGTGTGAATGGTTAAACAGACTGGCGCATCCATTCCATGGAATAAATACTCAGCAAGCAAAAAGAATCAACTATTGATACATGTAACAACTTGGATGAATCTCCAGAGAATTATCCTTGATGAAAAGTTATATACTGGGTGATTCCATTTATATAACATTCTTGAAAACAAACCAAAAAAATGACAAACAGATAAGTGGTTTCTAGACATCAACAAAATCACTCCAAAATCACTGCAGGTGGTGACTGCAGCCATGAAATTAAAAAATACTTGCTCCTTGGAAGAAAAGTTATGATCAAACTAGACAGCATGTTAAAAAGCAGAGACATTACTTTGCTGACAAAGGTCCATCTAGTCAAAGCTATGGTTTTTCCAGTAGTCATGTATGGATGTGAGAGTTGGACTATAAAGAAAGCTGAAGAATTGATGCTTTTGAACTGTAGTGTTGGTAAAGACTCTTGAGAGTCCCTTGGACTGCGAGGAGATCCAACCAGTCAATCCGAAAGGAAATCAGTCCTGAATGTTCATTGGAAGGACTGATGCTGAAGCCAAACTCCACTACTTTGGCCACCTGATGCGAACTGACACATTGGAAAAGACTCTGATCCTGGGAAAGACTGAAGGCATGAGGAGAAGGGGACAACAGAGGATGAGATGGCTGGATGGCATCACTGACTCGATGGACATGAGTTTGAGCAAGCTCCAGGAGTTGGTGATGGACAGAGAAGCCTGCTGTGCTGCAGTCCATGGGATCGCAGAGAGCTGGACACGACTGAGTGACTGAACTGAAGTGAGACATTACCAATGGGAGGGAAGTATGTATGTCTATAAAAGGTGCCATGGGTGATCTTGTGGTGATGGAATTACTCTTCATTTTGATTGAACCAATGTTAATATCTTGGTTGTGACATTGTACAATAGTTTTGCAAGATGCAACCTCTGGAGACAACTGGGCAAAGGATATATTAGCTCTTTCTGCATTATTTCTTACAATTCTATTGAATCCACAATTGTCTTAAAAGAAAAAATTAATAAAATGTGGTTTTCAAAGAATATTTATTACATAGTCAAATGCTCTTATAACATGCGAAAAAGCAAAATATGAAAATATTTTAAGCAATGACAAATTTAAAGTATATTTATTTTATATATGTGCTAAGTTGTGTATATACTATGTACATCAGTTTAGTCACTCAGTTGTGTCCGACTCTTTGCGACCCCATGAATCGCAGTATGCCAGGCCTCCCTGTCCATCACCAACTCCTGGAGTTCACTCAAACTCACGTCCATCGAGTCAGTGATGCCATCCAGGCATCTCATCCTCTGTAGTCCCTTTTTCCTCCTGCCCCCAATCCCTCCCAGCATCACAGTCTTTTCCAATGAGTCCACTCTTCGCATGAGGTGGCCAAAGTACTGGAGTTTCAGCTTCAGCATCATTCCTTCCAAAGAACACCCAGGACTGACCTCCTTTAGAATGGACTGGTTGGATCTCCTTGCAGTCCAAGGGACTCTCAAGAGTCTTCTCCAACATCACAGTTCCAAAGCACCCATTCTTCAGCACTCAGCTTTCTTCACAGTCCAACTCTCGCATCCATACATGGCCACTGGAAAAACCATAGCCTTGACTAGACGGACATTTGTTGGCAAAGTAATGTCTCTGCTTTTGAATATGCTATCTAGGTTGGTCATAACCTTCCTTCCAAGGAGAAAGCGTCTTTTAATTTCATGGCTGCAATCACCATCTGCAGTGATTTTGGAGCCCCCAAAATACTATGTACATGTGCCTACACATAAACAAAATCTATATATATGTTGAGCTTAACAAATGGGAATACTGAAATACAAGTGGTAGAAGGGAGAAAGATTTGTTTCTTTATTCTAATTCAATACATTTTAAAGTTTTTTTTAAAAAATGTTTATATATTACATTTATAATCAGCAATAACAAAAATAAGCCAGCTTAAGTCGTGCCCACCCATTCAACTCATATTGGGTTGCCCAAAAAGTTCATTCCAGATTTTTCTATAAGACATTACAGGAAAACCAGAACAAACTTTTTGGGCCAACTCAATACTTCAAAACTTGAGACCTTTTCTAGCAGAGTATCAGAAGAAATGGGAATTTACTGACAATCTGGATCTGATATTAAATAAATTATCCTTTTCTACTCTCCAAACTGATGGCTTTTATAATTAATGGGCTAATTTAACTGCAAATCTTCAAGTCAGTAATATTAATTAAAAAGAAGACATGTAAATGACCTTCCAAAAAGGACTTATCTCTTAATTTGCCCACAAATGAGCACTAGCGATTACTTCTTAATCAATACCAGGAAGCTGGCTAGAATTAATGCCAGGTCTCTGAGTTTCAGCCACTTTTAAGAGCACTCAAGATCACCACACGCAGACTGTTCAAGGCTGGCCCTATATTATCCTTTAATTTACCTGACCTTTCAGGCAGTGAGTGAATTTAAGGCCTTTATAGGCTTGGCCTGAGTAACTGGCAACTTTCATTACTTTAATCATTGACCGAAAGCTTTGGGAAATGTCAGCCTTTTCTATGTCATTGTTTAATATGTTAATAAGATCATTACTATCTGCCTTTGCTGAGAAGGAGTCTGATACATAAAAAGTGGTAGGAGGCTGGAGGTGGATGGGGATGAATACAACTTTCTTTTTATTTCCAAAAAAATTAGAGTTACTTCCTCACTGTCTTCCTTCTTGCAATAGTCGTAACATAAATGTAGTTGTAGCAGTTCTCTAAGAATCTCTACGTGTGCATGCGTGCTCAAGTCGTGTCTGACTCTTTGCAACCCCATGCACTGTAGCCTAATAGGCTCCTCTGTCCATAGGATTTCCCAAGCAAAAATACTGGAGTGGATTGCCATTTCCTCCTCCAGGGTATCTTCCCAACCCAGGATTGAACCCACATCTCCTTCACTAGCAGGTGGATTCTTTACCATTGTGCTACCTGGGAAGCCCTAAGAATTGACACTAACAGGCAAAATGCATTGGCTTCTTATGTCAGATTTGAGATGAAAGTCATCATAGAGGGTGAAAATCAGATATATTCCAAATGACCCCTGGCATTCTTTACATTGATTGACCACAAAGACTTGCTAATACAATTTGTCTATAACACATCCCTGTGAGAAATGGATATTTCCTGACATATCAGTAAACAAAGGAGGTCACAGTCATCAGCAATTGCAGCCACTTCCTAGGATGAGCGCTGAAGAAACTCAGGGGTGAAAACCCAGGAAACCGGCCTCAGAACCTGAGGTGCATATCAAAGGAATGACTTCAGTGAGCCCAGACTCTTGCATCTTCTTACACAGAAATGCGCTAAATTCCTTAACTTGGGATATCTGGTTTTCTTTCATTAAAAATCATCTTTTGGCATCCAGACTGCCTGCCCTTTGTTACAAAACTTCTATATAACCTGACTTCTCCTCTCGCCTCTTCGATGCAGTTCCCTCAGGGTTACTAGAGATGCTGCCTCCTGGACTTAAGTCCTAAAATTCCCACAGAATAAAACATAACTCTCAAATTTCAGGCTGTGAAAAAATTTTAAGTCTACACCTGCAGTTCTTCCTTTCAGGGCTAGCCTTAGGTTAGTTCACTTGCTTTCTCAAAGATGTTGTTCACTGTTTGTTTGTTTGTTTGTTTGTTTTTTTCACATCTTAAGCATTTTGTAAGTAGCTTTTGGCAGTAAAGAAACTCTTTGTAGGAGATCCCTTTGTCTTGTCACTAACCTTAAACCAAGCACCCCCACACTCTCCTCATTTCAGGTCCTAGCACACCTTTCAAATCTTTTGATTACACAATACCTTGCCTATTCTGTTGGTTCTTTCCGTTGATCAAGGGAGTAGAAATGAGGACCAAGTAATTAATAGATGACCAGAGCTCTTCCCTAACTTCCCCTTCAACAATCTCAAAAACAAACTGTGAATAAGATAGCATCTAAAGAAAGCTCAGGAGCAGTCCACAGGCCTACACACAGACTGGACGCAGTGCAGATGGTGACATTCTGATCCCCCATCTCAGTGGTTGCCTGGACTTACTTCCTTTCTTCCCTTGAGAACTTTCATGGCCGAACACTGAGTCCACTGTCCCCCCACCTCCACCCCCCACCCAGATTACTGGCATTCTGATTAAAAGCAGCTTTTCTTTCTACCAACTTTTGCCAGTATTGATTTTTTTTTTTTTAAGTGGCAAGCAGCCAGACCTGGTTCGGTAACACTTTTACCAATTTGTCAATAGTTAGAAAGACCCTTAAAAACACTGGCATGTATTTTCAATATGTTTTGCCTGTATGTATCAGCTGTTCCAGGCTTGAATGTTTCCATTCCCTTGAAAATATAAGTGACTCAGAGCAGGAATTGCCAAGTTGAGTTCAGCTAATGTAGATAAATATTTGCATCTATCTGATGGCAGTACAACAGCTGTCCACTGCATCATCTTCTCATGAGATCACTGGTTACAGCTTCCTGCCAACTCCGTATAGGGTTTCTCCAAGTTGGAGCCTGAGGTCTAACAAGCAACATTAGAACCAAATCAGAATGCTTATTAGGGGCTTCCCAGGTAGCTCAAGTGGTAAAGAATCCACCTGCCAATGCAGGAGACACGGGTTCGATCTCTGGGTGGGGAAGATCCCCTAGAATAGGAAATGGCCACACATTTTCTTGCCTAGGAAATCCCATGGACAGAGGAGCCTGGTGGGCTACAGTCCACAGGGTTGCAAAGAGTCAGACACAACTGAGCATGCACACACTCTGTAGCAGCACACACCTACAGAACACACATTTATTAATTCAACAGCTCTACTGTAGAAAAAAGTGTAGCATATCTATTTTATTGCTTGCCTTCTTTTCTAATGAAGGGAAAAGTGATGCAAAATAAATAAGTGTGAAAAATACTGAAAAAAATAAAATAAATAAGTGGAAAACATCTAAAAAGACAAGCCACCACAATTAATTCTCCACTGGAAGTGGGGCAATCACAATAATTATGCCTGTTTTCAGAGACAGATGGATGGAACAGTAGCTCTCACTGGCTCAGTTCTTAGCTACATCCTCCTTGCCTTGCTCACAGCTGGATTGACCGCTCAGGCAGCTTCTGGATTCCAATACGTCATTTCAATGCATCCAACTCCACACCTGACTCACACCCCTGACAACGTTCATGGATATGGGTCTGACATTCTACGTTTGACTCTCCCTCTAACCACAAATATAGTGTGTGTTCACAGGCTTAACTTCTCAGAGATGTTTTACCCTGGTCTTCAGAATGGGATGAAGGGGGCACTGGGCAGGACCACACTTGGTGACATGGCCGGAGCTGTTGTCTATTGCAAAAGTTCCTTGGCAGGCATGAGGATGAGGCTAATCACTGAGTTACAGGCTTCCCTGGTGACTCAGAAGGAAAGAATCTGCCTGCAATGCAGGAGACCCAGGTTCGATCCCTGCATTGGGAAGATCCTCTGGAGAAGGGAAAGGCAACACATTCCAGTATTCTTACCTGGAGAATCCCATCGACAGAGGAGCCCAAGGGGGTGGGCTACAGTCCATGGGGTCACAAAGAGTCAGACACAATTGGAGCTACTTAACACACACAGTCTGATGTCAGCTCTTTGGACAGAGTTTTATTTCTCATAAATCTCCCATGTCTCAGGCTTTCAGGCTGCTTCAGTAGGAACACTCCTCAGTGGTGGAGAAGGAAGGTACGAATACAGTAACATGTTTGCCCCAGTTTTTCTTTGTTTTCTTTCATTTTGTGATTCTTTTATACACCATGTCAATAATGGATGTGATCTTAGTCTCGGAGATGGCAGCCTGGGATTAAAAACTATATTTGCCAGACATCAGTTTTCTGACCAGGAATAAATTATTTATCTTCTCTACACCTTGCATTTTCTTATCAATTAAGGAGAAAGACCACTTCCTTTGCAAGATTGATGGCAGGGTGAAATGAGCACCCTCTGGGAACTTACCTGGTAACCCAGAAGACCCTCAAACCCTTGCTTCCTTTGTTTCTTTTCCCCTGGTTTCTGCCCTTTGTACTGTCTTTCTCATTCTGGTTGAACCCTAGCACCTAGTGTTAGGGTCCTCCGAAAGTTCTTTTCTCAGTGGGATAGTAATTAAAAAGTATGGTATATAATAAAAAATATATACTTGATATTCATCAGTTCCTGGAACTGAGATTCTAAAATCTTTGGGATTTCCTGAGATAAGAGTGTCTTTTGTTGTTCACAAGGAGACCCTTTTGATCTTACCTGAGTTTATGTTAAAGAGGTGATTCTTTGGAGACAAAAGTCCTAGATAGCTTCGGGGAGAGAGCTGGTTGCTGAAGGAAGCAACCACACAATTAGAAGATTGGAACTTTCAACCCCACTCCCTCTGGGGAGGAGCCCGTGTGCATGCTAAATCACTTCCGTTGTGTAAGACTCTTTGAGACCCCATGGACTGCAGCACACCAGGCTTCCCTGTCCATCACCATCTCTCAAACTCACATCCATTGAGTCGGTGATGTCATCCAACCATCTCATCCTCTGTTGCCCCCTTCTCCTCCTACCCGCCATCTTTCCCAGCATCAGGGTCTTTCCAATGAGTTGACTCTTCAAATCATGTGGCCCAAGTATTGGAGCTTCAGCTTCAGCAACAGTTCTTCCAATGAATATTCAGAGTTTATTTCCTTTAGGACTGACTGGTATGATCTCCTTGCTGTCTAAGGGACTCTCAAGAGTCTTCTCCAGCACCACATTTCAAAAGCACCAATTTTTCGGCACTAAGCTTTCATTATGGCCCAACTCTCACATCCATACATGACTATCGGAAAAACCATAGCTTTGACGAGACAGACCTTTGTTGGCAAAGTGATGTCTCTGCTTTTTAATATGGTGTCTTGATTTGTCATAGCTTTTCTTCCAAGAAGCAAGCATCTTTAAATTCATGCCTGCAGTCACCATCCACAAAGTCTGTCACTGTTTCCATTTTTTCCCCATCTAAATTGGACTTACAAGCATGCTCTGGGAGCAGAACTCCTTTGTATGCAGGGAATATACTGTACTATCCCCTCTGCCACTGCCACCACTCTAATCCAAGCCACCCTTATTTCTTACCTAGATTACCAGAATCATCTGTCTCTGGGTCCTCTTGCTTCTATTCTTGTTTCCTACATGACAGCCACACCAAGGTTGATCCTGTCATTCTCCTTCGCTCAAACTTCTATTGGGTTCCCATTACATTGAGGATAGATCCAAATCCTTACCATGGCCCATGAAGTTCCTACAGATCTCACCCCTACTTAGCTCTCTACACTCACAGCATGTTGGGGACACAGCACAGCATCCCTGCTGTTTCTGGTACACACTGAGCATCCTTCTATCTCGGGAATCTGGCATTTTCCTGTATCTTGGCATGGCTTGCTCCTGTCTGCCACTTGGGCCTCTAAACTCCATCTTCCCATGAAGTCACCCTCTTTCCCTTATTCTGCCGTTTTTTTCTCTTGCTAGCATTTAACACAGGATATCACATCATGGATTTATTTGGTTACATATTATGTTTCTTTCACTACAATAAAAGCTTCATAAGAGCAGGTCCTTTTCATCCCCCAGTTGTATTCTCAGCACCTACAATAATACCTGGCACAGAGAAGATGCTCAATGAATTTGTTGCATTAAAATGTCTGACTCCAATGCTGAGAAAAGAAAATACTTAAGACAATTGGAACTTCTTTTAAAGAAAATTCCTTAAAAAGATTATCTCCTGAAAAACATGTAGAAAATGAACATTTCCCAGTAAGCATTACATCTCTGGCCCATTTATACCAGCACTATTTCCTGCCTTATATGACTGGCAAAGTGTTTTGATGACTGCTGTCATGTTTTGTAAAAACCCTTTAGCTACTTGAAGGAAAACACAAAATAAATGCAGAGTAATAATAAACCACCTCTCTGTTTGGTACTCATAGTAATGTACATGAGGCTTTTGATGATTAAGTGAAAAATAAACTAGGGGGTTTCTAAAGGTAAAGGAATAGATCAAGTCAAAATCATCACAGTCTGATCCAAGCGGCAGGGGGCCTTAGTGAGTAAACCCACCTTGATTTAAACCTTGGAAATTCATGTCCTGATGTCTTTCAACAAGGTGATAGCCTTCTACATTCAAGGCATTCTGCTAGCTGCTACCATTATCATACTCCAATCTAATCTTTAGTCAAACAGATAAAACCTTGATTTTATTGTCTGCAACAGAGCTCTCTCTTAATAAGTCAATATTTTCTCCCTTCTGAAAGTATAAATAAATAAATAAATAAATAAATATATATATATATATATATGGACAGAGGAGTCTAGAAGACTACAAAGACTGCAAACTATGGGTTGCAAAGAGTTGGACATGGCTGCAGCAACTGAGCACACACACACATACACACAGCACACTAAAATACTATAGACAAAGAATGAACAAGGAAACTGTGTGATTTAAACAGTCACCCAAAGCCAAGATGGTGTAAGTAATTAAAAGCTTACATGTGTTTGCCAGGAGTGTTTTTCTATTGCCTTATGTGTCAAGACAGTAGGTCTGCCGAGCCAAGGAAGAGCTGTGTTAGTCTTTAATGTAATATTTTAGAAGTTGTCCATTCATGTGAACTTTAATTTTATTGATTTTTTTAAATTAAGAAAAAAAGCTCTCTGGGTAAAGCCAGAGTTGCGGCTTAATATTAATATTTGTTGTTGTTCAGTCGCTCATTTGTGTCCAACTCACTGCAACCCCATGGACTACAGCATACCAGGCTTCCCTGTCCTTTACCATCTCCCAGAGTTTGCTCAAACTCATGTCTACTGAGTGGATGATATCATCCACCATCTCATCCTCTGTCGCCCCCTCCTCTTCCTGCCCTCAATCTTTGCCAGCATCAGGGTCTTTCCAATGAGTAGAAATGATAAATTTCTAGAACTGTATATTTTGCTTTTAATATCTGATATGGGAGATAAAAATTAGTTTATCAAAAGGTCATCTTGTTTTCTCCTCTTGGGAAAAACATGGGGGAAATGATTAAAGAAAACACAAAAGCTTCCATTAATTTGTAAAGAAGTTTATAAATCTCATCAGAGGGGCAAATAGAGAAAAAGTTTAAGGCAGAGGAAAGAAGGCATTTGTCTTAGTTTTCAGATTGATTTCATTACTAACAATGACACACATAAAGACTCAACTTGTCTCTTGTCTGGTAAACTAAACTCATTTAAAATATACAGTTACTATTGGCATCTATGATTTCAAAAGAAGAGTTATGATTACAGCTCTGATTTGCGACATTTAAGCCTGCTAGGAATTATTGCAGAAGTTGATAACATAAATACTGGGAATAAATTTAAAGGTATAACAAAAGAACATTTTTTGGGTAGAGTTCCAAAAATGATCAATCCTAGGCTATACTCTGTCATATTTCAATTATGAGACGCTATACTTCATGCATATTCTTCTTATAGAAGTCACCCCCAGGATACTTTATGGTATCAAATTCCACCAAGTGCTAAGCCTTCCTTCATTTTACTTTTTTTACAAATTCAAATATGAAGAAATCATCATTACTGACTCAATTCCAAAAGGGAAAAGAAGTGGAAAGAAATTACACTAATAAAAATGGGATTTCCCTTTAATCAGCTTCTTATGAAGAAAAGCAAAGTAAACTTCTGATGCAGGATGAAAGTGATCACACCCTCAAGGTGGCACAGGACTAAAGAAATATACGGCCGATGACTTCCTCCTCTGAGAAACAAAGCCCATCACCATGCTCTCTCAGGGACAAGTGCATTAGAGCACTGAGTGATGCAAAGATGCTTAATGGTCCCAGGGCAGGTGCATCGCCCTTTCTGACAGCACTCATTTGCATATGCACGTTTAATCCCAGCAGGAGGTGTGCATTCAGAAGTCCCCCAGGACAGAAATACAGACGCTCTCAGGTAAAAGCAGTTCCTCATAAACTTTATAACCTCATTCCAAAACTCCAGTTGTCAGTGAACAGCTTTCCAGATTGACATCTTAAATCAAGAAAATGTCACACGTGTACAGTAACTGGCCTAATCTTTTCTGTAAATTGCTGCCTGTGGTTTTCAAAAACATAGTAAATTGCTGGCAATTGACAATGTGTCTCCCTGCATGGCTAACTTCACTTCTGCACAGTTAACAAGTCAGTCTTAAATTATTCATCAGATCACCCAATGTCTAGGCTCTTCTGACTGCCATTGATTTCAGGGACCAGTAGCCTGCATGCCTTTTATGCTAAAGTGAAATGCACACCATGTTCTGGGCATATAAAATTAACTGCATGTAGGAAATAACAACTATCCTCTGTCTCAGGATCTCACTTAAGGGTGAGGGCAGCTTACTGCACAATCAGAGCTGCTGCTGTTCTCTGCTGCCTCAAAGCAGGACAGAACCTTGTTGCACACTAATACTTAAAATAGCCTTAATGCCCCTGATAATTCAAATATATGGAGGAAGTGTTTTCTCTATTAATTCCACAATTAAGGACAAGTGCAAAATGACAAACTATATGTACAAGCTAAAACACGGATGGTCCGTGCAGAAATGATGCCATCAAACCACTGCATTTTTGTTCTAGAAAAAGGGTCAAATCTACTCTCCAGACATGTTGACCAAATTGAATTTTGGTTGCTAAAATGAGTGTGGGGATAGAGTGCTTGTTCTGAAAGGACTGTTTAACTCAATGCCATTTTTCTTTTGGCAGCACACAGAGGATTTTGCTGGAAGCATGTTTGTCCTTCTTTGAAATACTTTTTGAATCACTGACTGGCTCTAAGTTAAACAGTGCAGTTGTGCAAGGCAATAGCCTCATATTTGAGGATCATATTTGTCTGTTTAGGGCTTCCCTGATGGCTCAGCGGGTAAAGAATCTACCAGCAATGCAGGAGACACAGGAAACTCTTGCTTGATCCCTGGGTCAGGAAGATTCCCTGGAGTAGAAAATGGCAACCCACTCCAGTATTCTTGTCTGCAGAATCCCATAGACTGAGGAGCCTGGTGGGCTACAGTGTAAAGGGCCAAAAAGAATCCGATACGACTAAGAAGCTAAACATGCAGTGCATATGCTACAGTCTGTAAACCATTCATTCATTTTGTCTGTTGATGCTCAGGAAAATTAACTCCAGGCCATCTCAAAAGGATATCCAGCATTCTGGTATTTTCTCCCAGCTGTGCCTAAACAGACCATTTTCAGGCCACTGGTAGTCAGGTATAACCTGAAAGCTCCCTTGTGGTCCTTACATGACCACTTCTAAAGGTAGTGACCTTGGCTCTGATTCATGTAACCCTATAGAGTTCTCTCTCCAATATAAGCTGGCCAGAGGAGAGTCTAGAAAAAGAGTACAGGATGGAGGCGGGTGGAGTGACAAAAACTCATTATAGGAAGTTGAAAACAAATAGCAGCTCAAAGCACTTTTCTCTCCAATGGTAGGTCAGTAACAGCATTTGTGTCTATGAAGGTCAGCATGGTATTTGCTCTTTCCAGAGGGTGTACAGTCCTCATGCCATCTTCCTTAGGAAAGCTTACCTGATCCTGGTGATACTGTGTTCCTTGTTCTATGGTATCAGAGTCCTTTTCAATTCATTATCCTAATACTGGTTACATTTTCTTGCTATTATGCATTTAATTTCCTATGGTAAGAACATTTTATGAGGCAGAAATAGGATGGAGCCCTAGTGCCTGGCACAACGCTTTGGACCAAATAAATGCTTAGTAAAACTGTCTGTACAATTATACATGATTTGTTGGGTATTTATTTTTACCTGCATATTTCAAGTCCTCCCAAAGTGGCTTAAACACATTTTCTAATCTGAAAGAAGTCTGTGTGGGAAATTCAGGGCTAAAATCTCCATGGAGTTAGGGTCCCAGGCTCCTTTTTTCTTTGTACTCAATTATTCTCATGCATGGCTGATATCCCTAAGGTTACCTCATGGTCTAAGATGGCTGGCACCTCTGTGGTAGCAGAATAGGGGCCCTCAAAGAAGTTTATGTCCTAATTCTCAGAGCCTGTGAGTATGGTACCTGATATAATTGACGTGGGGCTTCCCTGGTGACTCAGAGAGTAAAGAATCTGCTTGTAATGCAGAAGACCCGAGTTTGATCCCTGGGTTGGGAAGATCCTCTGGAGGAGGAAATGGCAACCCACTCCAGTACTCTTGCCTGGAGAATCCCATGGACGGAGGAGCCTTGTGGACTACAGTCCAAAGGATCGCATAGAGTCGGATGCAACTGAAGCGACTTAGCACGCACGCAGGGAAGAATTAGCCAGTGTGGAGACCGTGACATCAGCAGGGGCCATTATCAGTGACTGGAATAGACTAAGGCTGGCATGAGGTCAGGATATCTGCAAACTTCACCATCAGCTCAAGACCAGCTCTAGAAGCTGACTATGTCCTCTCTTTTCTCCCTGAGGAGTGGAGTCAAGGGAAGGGAAGAGGGAGAGGTGACCAAGGCCTTAGGCATGTCAGCTTTACTGAGCAGAGAACAGGTCTGAAGCAGACAGGAGACTAATTTTCCATGACCATACTTGTAATACAGAATCTGTTACCCAACGTAATAAGCAATGGGAATAGGGTAAGAGACAGAACAGTTGGGAGATGGTTTATTCAAAGAAGCACAGCCATTTCATGACTATAATCCACTGAGCTGAGATAATAGCCCAGTTATTCAATTATATTTGCACAGGCTTTGTTCAGTAACTCTTACTCTGCAGCAATAAACAGAGCCTCTCTTGATCAAATAATATATCCATCTGTTCTTTTGACAAAAATATTTGAACTTCTACAGAAGGGTACAAGGTTATCACACAAACTTGTGATTAAAAACTCCAAACACCGCCCAGGCTGCAGCAATTACTTAGTTTTTGCGGTTTCTATACGTCATTGGACTATAACATAGTGGCAAATTGGATTTTTTGAGCAAAGGGTTTCAAAATGTTTGTATTTGATGAAATCTATGAAAATATAATACTGAGTTTAGATGTGCTTATAATTTTCTTTACTGTGGAAAAGAAGCTACAGGGGAAACAATTATCTTAACACACAAAGAATGCCAAAGATGTTATTTTCAGAAGTTATGTTTATTTAGACCCAGACCAAGGGAAAAAGTATAGTTTAAGTACATTGGAATAAGAAATGCATAACTATATTTATACTGCCTTGCTACTTTTTAAAAAAATATAAAATAATTGCATCACTTAGGGAAAGGACTGTATAGGAAACAAAAAATAAACATTTGCAAGTTTTGGGGCTTAATTTTGATTTAATGCCCAGAAGCAGATTGTGATGGTTCTTTCTTTATACATTTTTAATAACTGGATAGATGTTCACCGCCACCTCAATTGTCCCTTTCTGCATTAATATTACAAACAAAAATATTCTTTCAGGACATCATGATAAGTATATACCAGTATATTAGTTCAGAACCTGAAATAGTTTGTTATTCTAGTAAATTGAAAGTTTATGCATTTTTCAAAGATTCTTATCAGTATAGATATGCTATTCATCTCACGAAACAGTAAAATATCATTCTTATAGTTTCAAATGTAGGTATAATTTTGCCATGTTTCTTGGATGCTATTCCTATATCATTTGCTGATATAATATTATTCTCAAATAAAGATATTTTGTATCCTGGCTTCAGTCTTCCATAAACATCACATTTCAAGATTCTTTTTGAAAAAATGTTCAAGGAGGAAGAAATTCAAAGGAAAGGATAAATGCAAGTTTAATACTCATTACTAGATTCAGTAAGTTGCATTTATTTAAAGAAAGATATATACTATGTCTTTAGGGGCTTCCCAGCTGTCTCAGTGGTAAAGAGGCTATCTGCCAGTACAGGAGCTGAAAGTTTGATCCCTGGGTTGGGAAGATCCCCTGGAGGAGGACATGGCAACCCATTCCAGTATTCTTGCCTGGGAAATTCCATGGACAGAGGATTCCGTCAGGGTACAGTCCGTGGGGTGGCAAAGAGTCAGACATGACTGAGTGACTGAGCATGCCCGCACATGTACTACGTATCACTGATTTTGTTTGAAACCGCCCACAGAAAAAGAATTCTTTAGAGACATAAAAATATTTAGAATGCTTATTAATGGAGGGGCTGTATGCAGCTGAAGGGGAGAGACAGTCCTGTTTCCTACGCAATAACTTGTACATGGAACTCTGAACTGTCTAAAAGTTTCTTACTTGAATGTGCCTGACCAAACCAAAGTTGGTGGAAGAATTCATCCTTGAAGGAAAGTGAATCTTGATGAAGAGAGAGATTTTTCTCAGTAAGTATAGAGGAACAATTCAGGCTGGGTAATAAGAATGAACCTTGAAAAAGAAGGATGATGTCATTGACCCTGCCAGACTGCTCTGGTGAAATATTCGACTGAAGAATCTCACAAGAGAAGAGAACCCTTGTGAGTGAATGGTGACGATTTAAGTCAAAAGAGGACAAGAAAGTGCTATTATTGCCATTTGGAGAAATGGCTTAAATTTCTTTAAGAATCAAAATATCCACAAATCAGGTACTATGGAAAACATGCAGCCATTAAGACAGGACACAGAGAAACAAATGTAGGTAGTTTTTCTTTTATGTGAAGGCCACGTGAACACAGGTGCAGAGGTGGTATCAGGGAGGGTTCATCTGTTTCCCTTTCAGGCTTCTTCCTAAGTTTTAGGAGACTCTTGATCAAAGCTCATAGTTAATAAAAGTCTTCAGAGAATTTCTTCATATTCATTTTTTACATCTAGATTATGCTCATGCACAGTAGCACAGTCAGAATTCTAGGAAAATGTAACACACTGAAAATTCTCTAGGATCGGTAATGAGTAAGTTACATACATTTTTCAGGAAATGACAGTTAGAAGAAATACTAACCTAAAGTTTCTACAATTTGGAGTAATCGAAAAGATGCCTTAAGGCATCAGTTTAATTTTGGAGGGATTAAAAACAAGTACAACAAATATAACTTATCCTTCAGTATCTTCAAATGTAACAAATGAGTTGGGTTTTCATATTTGCATTCTGAATGGATGCCTAGGAAGAAAAAAATGATTTCAAGTCTTGCGACTTCCAAAGAAGCAGCAATAACTTATTAATTGTACCCTTGGTGATCTTAAAGTACAGCATGAAAAACTGCCTTGGAGACTCCAAAGACGCATAAAGTTCCTCCCAGGGGGAGCAGGAGAGACAGCAGCAGAATCTAGCTGCAGAAGTATTTCAAAAATGCTATTTACAAGTTGAAGGAAAGGGTTTAATTAATCGTATTACAGCTGCAAAGTTAATATGCAGATCTGAGGTCCTAGCACAAGGGACTGTCACATACTTTTTAAACAAGTCACTCAATCCTACATATTCCCCTTTAACAGCTCTTGCATAGTAATAAATATATGTCCCACAGGTTTGCAGAATGAGGATCGAGATGTCTGTTAATTTCTCACTAATAAGAAAGATGATGATGTTGATGGCAATTATAAAGAACCATTTTTACTGAAACCTCACAATATTCCAAGATCCTTTCTAAGTTCTTTGTATGAATTACAAACAATTTCAACAACGTGGCATGCTGTAGCCCATGGGGTTGCAAAGAGTCAGACACGACCTAGCGATTAAACAACAACAACAATAAAATTAATGCTGTGGTTTTTCCTCATTTTGCAGAAAAGGAAACTGAGATTTCAGTAGATTATAAAAGTACAGGCACTTTTGGTCACCTACCCACAGTCATCCCCAATCTCACCATACAGGCACACATTTCCTAAAACAGCACCTTCATTTCCTTCAAGTTATAGAATCCAGGGAGAATGTCTAGGGAGACCCTCAGGACCACAGGGACAAAAGCATGATGCCAAGCAAAAGGAAATCTAAAGGTTGTGATCAACAGTCCCCATAAGAGGCCAGAGGTATGGATCACTCATGGTCAGCGAGTACACTATTAGTTTACAAGAATTGTTCAGTAGTGCCTGTCATTGGAATAACACCCAAATCCATAAAGGTGTTGTGGAAATTAAGCTGAATCTGATGTTTGGAGAAAGATTCACCACTTTACAATGGACATTTTAGGCAAAAATCAAAGTAGAGTGAGGCTTTTATTAATCTGTCCAAGTATATAATTCCAAGAAATGACTTCATGAACTAGAAGAAGAGGGAGGACTCTGGAGAGTTAGTATATAAAGACGCACATGTGAACAAGGATTATTTTATGAAATGGGGTACAACCTGGGAAAATGGCAGAGGTGCCGGGGTTTATCAAGGGTCCTTAATGCTGCTCTATTTTTCAGAATAGATTCCCGACAGACTGGAATTGAGACTCACCTGTGGCTAGCCAGGGAGCAATTACCAAGCTTGGAAACAGGAAGCAGAAAGAGATCAACAGAAAACCTTTAGGTCTTTTGGAATTGTCTATCTTTTTCATGATCTAGAATACTTGGTGGGCTGCTTAATGGCATTTGCATGGGTCATAAAATGAGTAACTGGGACCTTATACCCACATTTTTAACTCTGAACCCAAAGAAATGAGGGGCAAAAAAATCCTTGATGTTTTTCAAGGATTCACATTGAAATTCATGTGAAATTCACATTCACATCATTCACATCCATGTTAGAAAGCCAGTTACAAGACACAGTTCACAAAGGTCATCTTGGGCAGTAGAGCGAAATCAACTTTTGTGGGAAAAAGATACTATTATTTTAATTTAAAAATTTTTTTAAAAATCACATCATATTTGACACCTACCTGAGTTTCTATTTGCTAACAATGCTAAACACTAAACAAACACTGATTACTATCATTATTGGTGATGCTGGTCCTGTTTTTATATTTCACAGAGACTTTTGGGATTCAGCGATTTGCCTAAGGGCCCATGGTTTATAACTGCTACAGACAAGATTTGAATGAAAGACTTATGATTTGAAATTTAGTGTTTTTCAACATATTATGATGCCAGTTCCATAGAACAAACTTCCTATGGTCTAATTTATTCCAAACCAGTTAACAGAGAAGAAAATAAAAGATGGTTTCCGTCCAGTGAAATAAAAACATGATTTAAACTGACCAAATCAAGAAACAGAAAATGTTATGGGTAGAAAAATGCTATGCTTAACTTATTATTCACAATTATTTTATTCACAATATTTGCATTTTTAAATTACTGTATAATCTGCATGTTACAGATGATAACTGAGCACTGATTTAAGTCCTTTTTTCTGTCTTAGAAATTAGTGGTGAAATGCAATTAATGGCACAAATACTAAAGGTAGACGTTGGTGCATTTCTATGTAACTCAGTTTTAGGAGTGTCATTTCTGGTTCCTGAACACATTTGCCAATGTAAGAAAATGATGACAAGTTCTAATTATAAAATTATTATAGTGTAGAACAATCAACTCTGAAGGTTCTAGAGAAAACCCTTCAGGGATCTTTGCTCTTAGCTACATCAAAAATTCTTTATTACCCTATGGACTTCAATGGAGCCTAACAATTCTAAAAGTCTCTGTGCTGGTCAAGGCAAATGTTTCTAAGATCTAAACCACAAATGCTCCTTAAAGAAAATCTGACATTATGATGCAACAATAGAATAAGTTGGCACAGAGATAGTTGAAAACAAGAAACCTAGAAAAATAGGTTAAAACTTTCTTATTCTTTTTGTAATTATACTGTTAAGTTTTTTCTCTATGATTTCAAATGACAACTGCACTGGTTTATGAGAAAAATACGTAAGAAACATAACGAGAAGTTTAACCTAAGGTGCTCTTCCATTTGGGTGGTAATCAAAAGATGGTTCTGCAACAGTCATAATGAAAATTGTGTGCTTTGCTGACATGAGTTCTAGACAGACAGAAATAACATTTGTATCATGTTGCATAAAGACAAGTCTGATCAGGATTCACAGAGTTAACACACTGATGTACATAGTTGTTAGTAAACATATGCTCCCTCTAAATATAATGAGGATTTCCTTCTCTGTCAAACTTTTTTCTCAGAATTGATATTCCAGCAAAGATGGCAACTTGCTATTCATATCTGCTACATTTTGGTCAATCCCTTTCCCCACTTTAAACACAAGAATGTTTAAAGCCATTTTTTCACGTGACATTTGAGGCTAGTGGTCACTGGGATGAGAGGCTTTTTAAAACTGGACATGAGTCTGTACTGGAAGCTGAGTCCCACTGCAGCTTAGCAAACTAAATTATAAAGCTATTGTTTTGGAGTTTCATTGTTATTAACATGCTTCCAAGGTCATTCTTTCCTAAATGATATCCAAACTCTTTTTTGAATAGTATTCCATTTGTAACATTGTTTTGATTATTATATACACTTAGTATTCCATTTGCAATGCTGCTTAGGTTACTGTATATTGCATATTTATTAGTATGCCATTTGTAAAGTTGCTCTGATTACTATATATACTTAGTATTCCATTTGTAATGCTGCTTAAGTTACTGTGTATGTGCATATATATTAGTATTCCATTTTTAATGTTATTTAGATTGTTATATATACTTAGTATTTCATTTGTAATATATGTACACTGTAAAGATGTATATATATTAGTATTCCATTTGTAATGTTACTTAGATTATTTATTAAGTGTACTCTTTTTAAAAGTGTACTTTAAAACCATCATGAACTTACCTTAGAGAGCCCACCTACTTCCAAATAGAAGCAGATAATAAACACATTCCAGGTGACCCAGAGGGCAGTCCATACTGTATACTGGAAAGAAAGGGTGGGGAGGGGAGAGAAAAAGAAGAAAAATGTGGAGATGAAAGGAATGTATATTCAATAAGTCGATAATAAAAATGTCAATAAATCTGTCTTCTGGGATGAAACAGGGCATGCTCAGAAGAGTGCTCCTTATGGGGTCCCCTAAGATTTCTAGAAATTAAAAATCCAATAGTTTCCACTGCTTTCAGTAGATGTCAGTAAAACTAGATTTATTTTGAAAGTGCTTTGCTGGCTTGCAGATGCAAGTGAAATCCAAGTGCTGATTTGATTCCTGTTTTCTGAGTACTAACTTTTCCAAGGATACAATTATGCAAATTTTCTGTGGGCTATCTAGTCAGCTAGTCAGTCGTGTTCAACTTTTTATGACCCCATGGACTGTAGCCCACCAGGATCTGTTCATGGGATTCTCCAGGGAAGAATACTGGAGCGGGTTGCCATTCCCTCCTCCAGGGGATCTTCCCAATCCAGGGATCAAACCTGGGTCTCCCTCATTGCAGGCAGATTCTTTACCACCTTAGCGATCAAGGAAGCCCATCTAATCAGCTAGCTAGCTTTTAGTTACAATATTAAATCATCACGGTTTTAGGAATATTAGTCAAAACCCTTCACTTCCATATCACTGAATGAGAATCATGTGGAAAAATGGATGTGTGGAGTAAAATTAACCAACTTTCAACTGTTGGACTATTTTATTGAATGGAATGTATGCCCCTAATATAACGATAGGCTATAACATGAGCATGTAAAATATTTTTTGAAAGCATAGAAATGAATAACTAGGATTGCTGCTGCTGCTGCTAAGTCGTTTCAGTCCGAGTGTGCAACCCCTTAGATGGCAGCCCACCAGGCTCCCCCGTCCCTGGGATTCTCCAGGCAAGAACACTGGAGTGGGTTACCATTTCCTTCTCCAATGCATGAAAGTGAAAAGTGAAAGTGAAGTTGCTCAGTCGTGTCCAACTCTTAGCGACCCCATGGACTACAGCCTACCAGGCTCCTCCGTCCATGGGATTTTCCAGGCAAGAGCACTAGAGTGGGGTGCCATTGCCGTCTCCAAATAACTAGGATTAAGGATGAGCAAATAAGCAACATATTTCCATAATGGGAAAATACCTTCCAATTACATCCCCAAACTCTCTAAACATGCCAGCCTTATTGATTAATTGGTTTTATGAATGTATTATGTATTAGGAAATGCCTTTCTCAAGAGTATTAGACTGCACTAAGGTAACCTCAGATCAAGACATCAGAGGAGATGGTCTTAGGGTTCAATTCATCCAGTCACTTTCTTTTTCTTTTTTTAATTTTTTATTTTTAATTGGAGGATAATTGCTTTACAATGTTGTGTTGATTTCTGCTGTACAACAACGTGACTCAGCTGTAAGTATACATATATCCCCTCCCTCCTTACCTCCCTCTCACTCACCACCCATCCTGCCCTTCTAGGTCATCACAGAGCACTGAGCTGAGCTCCCTGCGTCATACAGCAGCTTCACATTAGCTGTTCACACGTGGTAGTGCAGGCATGTCAATGCTCCTCTCTCACTTCGTCCCACCCTCTCCTTCCCCGCTGTGTTCACAGGTCTATTCTCTTCATCTGCATCTTTATTCCTGCCCTGTGTATAGGTTCATCTGTACCATTCTTCTAGATTTCGTATACATGCATTGATATATGATATTTGTTTTTCTCTTTCTGCATCCAGTCACTTTCTCAAGCAGACAAAGACACTAAGGTCTGGAAAACTGACATATAAGACAGCTTGAATGAGGAAGGAATTTTCCACAGCAGCACAATGAATATACCAAGTACAATGGGTTGCTCACTCATTTTACTTTACCACAAAAATCTATGAATTCGTAAATAGACATACTAATTCAAGTATTGCTCTTTACTGTTAAATCATGATAAATGGTGAAATAACTTATTGTTAATATTAAACTAAGTACTAAAATGATTTATTAATATTAGTTTCTGCTATGCTCTGCCAAATAATAGGCTCATGAATTTTAAACACTATAAAACAGCCATATCCTTACTAGAAACCTTATCAGAAGCTTTTAAACTTTTTTCTAAAATTCAATTTATATTTTTTATCTTTATCATTTATGATGTGTAAAGAGTAATACATTTATAATAATGAGTTAAGTCTCCAAAATCACTAGAACTATAGAGGAGTTGGAAAATATGCCAAAAAGTTAACATCAGTTAAAATATACATTGAGGCTTTTGGTCTTTGCAGATACTGTTGATCTGCTGATATTTTCTGTTAAAGAGTCTTCCAGTGTGAGTGGGTAGTAGATGTTTTCTTAAAAATGCACCAAATGCATTGAAATGCACTTTTCTGACCCACAAAATATTCTTGTGAAAACTTAAAATAGCTAACCTCCATCCTCAATGTATGCTTTTTGCAAACTGATAAAGTCATAAAACCACAACAAATTTTTAAAGATGTTACTAATAAGATGGCACCTGGTATTGGACAGTTTTCATTCTACATAAGTCTAATTATGGAGATAATGAGTAAAAGAGCAGTGCAGACCACTAAGTCATGAGGAAAAATCTAGGGACAAAGGTTAAGGGGAGGAGATAAAATAAAGCAGGACTAAAGTAAGAAAATGAAACAAATTAACTGCAAATCCACATAGTTCTTAATTATTAGGACTGCAAACCTACACCCCAAGTATTCTTTTAGAAAAGTAAATCAACTCAGAGTTACAGAAAATGAATATTGAGGCAAATCTATTTAAAGTCAAAGCACAAACTTCATGACAGAAGTGTATTCTGATACATCACAAGTTGTACTATTGATGTCACTTCTGAACATTCAAAGATAAATTGATCAGGCTGAGTACTATAGATTCCAACCATCAGCTCTGAAATTCCTAACAATAGCAACAGTTATTACCGAGCTGCTTCCTATTGTTCCTTTCTAAGAACTTTACATAGATTAAGTCATTCAGTCATCACACTAAGACCAAGGTAGAGAGGTAATCATTTGATCCTGTAGTTAGTGTCAGACTTGGGACAGGCACTCTGGCAAGAGCTGGAGTGCTCAGGCATCATATGACTCCAGAGCTGGAGTGCTAAGACATCATATGACTCCAGAGCTTGAGTGCTTAGGCATCAAATGATAAGCTTCATTTGAAAAAATTTTAGGAAAAGGACTACAGGTTAATTTGCAAATTAACACTTTCCCAAATTTTCCATTTTATCAAATGATCAATTCACCAATTTTTCAAAAATTTACTTCATTCATATGTATTTTATAACCAGTTATATTTTTGAAATGATTTCTTTTTTATTTTGCTATTAATGTGTCATGCATTATATAGACATCAGGATTTTTAAAAGTAATATTGTAAGTTTCTTTATTCTAATACATTGGCCTGTTGAGAACAAAGAATATCTATATGGTTGAATTTTGGATTGCTTTGAGATGGAAACTTCATACCTCAGTGTGCACCTGAGACCCAAATCTGTACACAGGGGAAAAAGGAAGGATAACACAGCCAAAGGAATTTTGTGGAGGTAGAAAGTATCAGGACAACATATGGTATAAGATACTGGCTATCCTCCTCGTCATCTTTTTGATGAGGACTAATTTCTTTTTAGGATTTCCCTGGTGGCTCAGTGGTAAAGAATCTGCCTGCTAACGGAGACACAGGTTTGATCCCTGGTCGCAGAAGATCCCCTGGAGAAAGAAATTGTAATCCACTACAGTATTCTTGCCTGGAAATCTCATGGACAGAGGAGCCTGGTGGGCTAGAGTTCATGGGGTTGCAAAGACTGAACAACAACAAACTTCTTTATGCAATTGAAACTAGAATTTTTTAAAAAGAGATACATTCCATTTTAAACAAATATCTTTTGGTCATCATGGAGTATGCCTACAAACTCAGACAGTCACACAGATATACCTGCAATATAGAAGACGTAACTTCTCCAAGTAAAGAAAAATTCACTCTGCATAATCATTTATCCATCTATTTATCCATCATCTCTATATAATCTATCAACTATTTATCTATCCTACTTTGCTTATGTTCAGTACACATACTTTAAATCCTAATTTAATTAGGACAGTGCCTATAAAGATGAAAAACCATTTATGTTGTTCTATGTGGCTTCCAGGATATTGCATAGTTTTATGAGGATATTTCAGCATTTTTTAATTGAAATGAACTTTAGAAGTCTCCTAGTATATTTTTTTTCTCATTGAGCAATTAGTCTATAACTCAGACTACTTTATTTTTACTTTCCGAGCTTATTTTTCAATTCCCAAGAAGACCATTCATTAATTCATTCACATGTGTATCAGTTAGATATAGTAGTATACACAATTGGAGAAGGCAATGGCACCCCACTCCAGTACTCTTGCCTGGAGAATCCCATGGACGGAGGAGCCTGGTAGGCTACAGTCCATGGGGTCGCTGAGGGTCCGATACAACTGAGCGACTTCACTTTCACTTTTCACTTTCATGCATTGGACAAGGAAATGGCAACCCACTCCAGTGTTCTTGCCTGGAGAATCCCAGGGATGGGGGACCCGGTGGGCTGCCATCTATGGGGTTGCACAGAGTTGGACATGACTGAAGTGACTTAACAGCAGCAGCAGCAGTGTATACAATATGTTATGCTTATTTTTTAAAAAGGATCTGTTTCTTGCTCAGTCATTGTTCTAACAGTTTTTGGAGTTTAGTATTCATGTCCAAGGGGATTTAAATCTGAGACCACTGGATATGAACCTAATACTCTTAATTGCCATTCTGAACAGTAACTCTGGGGGAAGATTTATGATGATACAGTAGGGATATTTCCCTGTGTACAGAGTGCATGTGTGTTCAGTCGTGTCTGACTCTTTGTGACCCTTTGGACTGTATATAGCCTGCCAGGCACCTCTGTCCATGGAATCTTCTAGGCAACAATACTGGAGTGGATTACCATTTCTTCCTCCTGGGTATTTTTCTGACCCACGGATCGAACCCACGTCTCCTGTGTCTCCTGCATTGGCAGGCAGATTCTTTACCAGCTGAGTCATCTGGGAAGCCCCATATTTCGCTGTATAATAATTCAAATGAAAGGAAGTTGGAGTTCTTTGGATGTGGACCTTTGTATAAAAGTCCAAAGGACTAACTTATGGACGTAGCATACTTACTTGTTTTTTTTTCTTTCCTCTTTTTTTTTTTTTAATTTTTAAAGGAAGTTTTGGGTTACTTTTAATTCCAGTGTTAATCTGTATTCAAAAAATATCAAGTTAGCTAACATTTCTGCCTTTAAAGTAATATAAAACTTCTTGATTAAGTTATTATCCATGAAATAATAAAGATTTAAATAATTCTAGGGCAGAATCCGGAGAAGGCAATGGCACCCCACTCCAGTACTCTTGCCTGGAAAATCCCATGGACGGAGGAGCCTGGTAGGCTGCAGTCCATGGGTCACAAAGAGTCAGACGTGACTTAGCAGCAGCAGCAAGGCAGAATCTCGGGGCTTCCCAGCTGGCACTAATGGTAAAGAAAACACTTGCCAATCTAGGAGATGCAAGAGATGTGTGTGTGATCCCCGGGTCAGGAAGATCCCCTGGAGGAGGAAATGGCAATCCACTCCAGTATTCTTGCCTGGAGAATTCCAGGGACAGAGGAGCCTGGTGGGCTACAGTCCATGGGGTCACGAAGAGTCAGGCACAACTGAGCGACTGAGCACACACAGACTCCAGTAAGAGTTTAACATTATGCATACTAAAGTCTTCCATGCTGCAAGTCCAACTCTGTGAAACATCTTTCTAGTAGATCATACAGTGGCGTTGCAGAGGTTCTCTTTCAGGAAGAAGAATAAAGCAGGCATTGTTTAGCCCTTGCAGTCAGCCAAGGGACAGAAATGCTCTCCTGTACCCGGGTGGCAAGTTTGAGTACAGGGTCTGCTGTGAGCTGGCTATCTTCACCTCTGTGTGATGCAATGAAAGATACTCCCAAAGCGAGTTTTGAGACTCAGAAAGTTGATGCATTTATAGAAAAAATTATAACTTTTTTCTTTTTGATAGGAGTGATTGAATTAAACCAAAACAGGAAGATGGCATGCTGCTAAGTCTTTTGGTTTTCTTCTAGTGACGCAATCACTCGCATTGCAAGAAAATATTCACTAATTCTACTGAACACCATATATTTTTTCAGGTTCAGTGAGCATTTTAGAGTGTGTTACTCCTCATTACAATTCCTTACATTTGCTTGGTATTTCTCACAACCTTCTTATACATACATGTAGCCTAAAATATTCCCCTCTAGAAAAGAGAACTAATTACTGAAAATAACTTCCAGTCAAATGTGGAGCACAGATTAAATTCCTTATTAAATTTTTCTACAATGGAGGGTGTGCTGACCATGTATGTGATTGTTTGGAGCATGTGTTTGTTTCAAATTTATCATCACAAAGTTGAGAAATGTTTAGCAATATATAGTACACTGTAAATTAGGGAATAAGTATGAAAAAAAGGTGGCTCAGATGGTAAAGAATCTGCCTGCAATGCAGGAAACCGGGGTTCGATCCTTGGGTTGGGAAGATCCCCTGGAAATGGGAATGGCTACCACTCCAGTATTCTGGCCTGGAGAATTCAATGGACTCTGTAGTCCATGGGGTTGCAAAGAGTCAGACATGACTGAACGACTTTCACTTCACTTCATGAAATAAATGCACATGCATTCATTACATCAGTTAAAACTAATCAGCTTTTGAATCAGTTAGTAAATAGTTATGGCTAGGCAAGTTTGCTTTTTAGTGTTAGTGACACACGTGATTGAAATGATAGTTAATGCACATTTACATATCATCTAACATCAAGACCACAGGTCATCCTCTACTGAAACTCACCTTAAATTTCCTTGTGAATCTTGATCTCAGTTACACTATGCATCTCACACTCATAGTCACATTGTTTGCCTTCGTTGTAAACATGCACTGAGCCTTCTTCCCCACAGATAATCATCTCTCCACAGAATTCAGTAACGAAGGCCAGTACAGCCAAGCCATATTATATCAGAAAGAACAACCGAAATAATTTTCTTCTTCTCCTAACAGTTTTGCAGTGTTATATGAAAACACAAGTTAAAAATAAGACTTACCACCACAATATATCGAGGTCTGTACTGAATGGTTCCAAACAAACCCAATATGACGGCAATTATATGCAGAAAATTGCCAAGAATGGGCGCCCACTGGAAGCCAAGGAAGTCGAAGATCTGCCTCTCTAATGCTGAGAGCTGCAACAAAGCAAAGAGAGCCCATGAGTATGTGACCTGTGCGCCGTCAGGCCACATCAACGCTGGCTTCACAGCCGGAGAGGGCAGCAAAGTCAACTTCAATTGCACTTATGGACACTGTTATCACTAACACTGTGACACCCATTTCATGTACCACGTTATGCAACATCTCAGAAAATATACTAAAACTACTTTGACTATCAGGACTTCAACTAGAAATAGATTTTAAGCCTTTCTGGAGCGCTAGAGATATATTCCTGAAATCCTTTTCTATAGTAGTAAATCTTTTATGATATCATATCTTCTAATATTAACCTATCACTATTTTTGGTAAAATGACTGGCTTAGCTATAACATACTTAGAACAGTAACTCTAGGCTTCAATGCCAGTACTATTAATATTTAGGAAAACAAACAAACAAAAATAACAAAAACTACCCCCAATTCTACCTTCCTGTGTAAAATATGAATTATCAAATCTTTGTTTTTTCTTTCCTTTCTTTAGATTGTCATTGATTATAATGACTAGCCATTTTTTCAAAATGAAGCTTATTTATTTACTTTTGACTTATTTACATTAATGATGATAACTACTTTTTCAAAATGAGCTTACTTATTTATATACTTTAGCTCCCAATCTAACACTGGAGTTTCATAGCTCCTTTAAATGACATTTTATTGAGACAATATATTTACATGAAAATTCATCTTCAGTTAGGTATGTGTGTGTTTGTTGCTCAGTCGTGTCTAACTCTTTGCGACCCCATGAACTGTAGCCCAGCAGGCTTCTCTGTCCATGGAATTCTCCAAGCAAGAATACTGGAGTGGATTGCCATTCCCTTCTTCAGAGGAACTTCCCAACCTAAGGATCGAACCCTGGCCTCCTGCATTGCAGGCAGATTCTTTACCGTTTGAGCTACTGCTGCTGCTACTGCTAAGTCGCTTCAGTCGTGTCCGACTCTGTGCAACCCCATAGATGGCAGCCTACCAGGCTCCTCTCTCCCTGGGATTCTCTAGGCAAGAATACTGAATTGGGTTGCCATTTCCTTTTCCAATGCATGCACGCATGCTAAGGCGCTTCAGTCGTGTCTGACTCTGTGCGACACTATGGACCGCAGCTCATCAGACTCCTCTGTCCACGGGATTCTCTAGGCAAGAATACTGGAGTGGGTTGTCATTTCCTTCTCCATTTGAACTATAGGGAAGTACTATTCAATTAGGTATAATCCTTTCTAAATACCCAGATAAAAATTATAGGGTAATGACAATTTTACACATGTCACAGTTTATTATATTTGCATTAGATACAATTACATTTTTAAGCAATTCTAAAATATACTAAAGTATACACTTATACTCTTTAGAATGAAACAGATGAATTTCACATAGTCCAGTGAATGTCAACAATGTCATTATAATGTACAAATAACATTTATTATGCTTTATATCTAGAAATTTTATAATCACACCTGCTGTGTTTGGACATGGATCTTAATACATTTGAAGCATTCTTCTACATTAACTTTGATAAAATAGTAATTCTGAGAAAATTACCCACTGATCAACCATCCTGCCGGCACTAGAAACTGCAGGTCTGAAAAGAAAACGGTACCCTAGGTATTTGTTTTTAGTTATGTGGCACGTGTATGCCTGAATAACTTTAATTTTCTTGGACATAAAGAAATGTCCTCTATCCAGGAAGCTGAATTTACCTTGGTTTAGATCCACCTTCAATAAGATGTGAAGGAGAAAGAGAAACGAGCAAATACCTCAAGACAACCGCACCAGAACCACATTCATTTCATGGTATTTCCTGATCATCAAGTGATTTGTCACCAGCCCCTGCACTTGCAAACAGGAGGATATACAGGAATGGCTAAAACTCAAAATAATCAGAGCAAGGTAAGAAGCAGCACTGTGTTTTCAACCCCCTGCTTTTCTGCTCCTGACTGTAAATAGTTCCCAAGAACCTTCCCCTAAAAATGCAGCATTCTACTTCTTGGTCCATCAGTGATGTAAATATGTGGGGTTTTGTATCCAAAACGGATGGATGTGCTCAGAAAAAAACCACAAAATCCTGAAGAGCAGCTGCAGGCAATTCATCGTGAAAAGCAACCGATTTTAAAGCCATCGTGCATCACAAATACCTTTAAAGTGAACTTTTCAAACAGAGAAATCCATTTTCTTTTCTGTCAGAAGACGCATGAATAGCATTCTCTTTTATGATATTAAAGAAAATACACAATGAAAGGGAAGCCAAATTAACACCAGTCATTTGAAAATCTGCACTCTTTATGAAGACACCCTGTTTCTCTACTTATTAATACTTATTCTCTGATAACTTAAAATGGATTTACAGTGATTTTAAATCAAAGCACAAATAAAAGGTCATAAACAAAAAACAAATAAGGAGGTCATATCAAGAATGAGGCGAGAGACAGCTAAAACAACTATACAAATCATGAAAATTAGATTTGAGTATCGTGTTTGGAAAAGTCAACTAACAAAGACAAAAAATCCTCTAAAGGTAAACAAAATACCATTGCATTCTGCATTACTTATTTTATCTAATTTCCATGTTTGACTATTAAGCCATTTAGTTTAGAGGCAAATGTATTCTCTTTGGGCTTCCCTGGTGGCTCAGATGGTAAAGAATTCACCTGCAGGAGACCTCAGGTTTGATCTGTGGCTTGGGAAGATACCCTGGAAAAGGGAAAACAGCTACCCACTCCAGTACTCTTGCCTCGAGAATTCCATGGACAGAAGAGCCTGGCAGGCTACAGCCCATGGGGCCGCAGAGTCAGGCACAACTGAGACTCTCACACGTCCTCTCACTGTCATCATCTTTAGAGACAGCACTTTTGCCTTAGAGCTTGGCATTAGTAATGATGACTGAGAGCCATAGAATCAAATTAAATGATATCACGGTTGCTTTGTTAACTCAAAAACGTATGAATGTATTTTAGAAACATGTTTGTCAAAATGGTCTCATCAATACTGTGCTTAAGCCGCGAGTGCAGGGTGGGGAGTGTAGATCAGGTACCTCTTTTCAACTTCTCTATGAATGATGTTGCTTTGGGAACGTGCCTTTGCCCAGTATATTCACAACATGGACTTCCCTGACAGCTCAGTTGGTAAAGAATCCACCTGCAATGCAGGAGACCCTGGGTTCGATTCCTGGGTCAGGAAGATTTGCTGGAGAAGTATAGGCTACCCACAACATGGATGTCAGGAAGCACTAAGAAATCAAGGTCTTGTTTATTTGTAATGAGAGCCTATGGTTAAATAGTTACCTCTGCACCATGGAACGTGGCACTTAGAAATGAGTGGTTCTGACTCAGGAGAAGAGCGGAAGGAAGTTATTATCAAACGTGTGACGCAGCATCGAAAGGATCTGGCCCGCTGACAGCAGAGGACGGAGAGCTCTGTAGAGACGCCACAGCAAAGAAGAGAATGCATGAGACCCTGGGAGAACCTGAGTTTTAAACCAAGATAGAGAATTCAAGAAACTAGAAAGGGAACAAACAATCCAGAGGAAAGCAAAACTATCTGGTCCCTAGTTTAAAAACAGAACAGGAAGCAGTGGCGTAAAGAGCTTTTCTAGGGGACAGGTCCAGTGGGTAAGACTCTGGAAGTTCCAAGAATGTGATGGACGAGAATATGGATCTCTTCCTAACCAGTTAAAAAAAATTAAGGCAGACAGAATGTGAATAAGATGGAAGGAAGGAAGGAATGGAAGGAGACTAAATAAGTGATGCAAAGGAAGTATGGTTCAAAAGTACCAAGAAAAGTAAAACTGGGCATGGTTTTGAATGTAAAGATGAAGAAATAATTGAAACCTTCTCCTTAGATGGCAACACCGGAACTATAAGGAGAGATATGTAACCCTACGTCATACGTGGGATGGTGTGAGAATTATCTCATACTCATTATAATAAAAATGTAACTCGGCTTGTAACTTTCAGAATCCAATTGTAGAAAGCTCAGAGGCCTTCATTATGATTACAAAAATATAAGTTTCCTTTGACCCTATAAAGTATAACAGAACTGAGAAGGGGCTGAATATTCTCTGTAAACTCTGTGTATACGGCAAGGGGAAGGGGTATGTTTTAAAATTCTTCCTGCAGGTCAGGCATTTCCTTCTGTCAGGTTCCAAGGTGAAAATGTTTCCTGTAAATCTATGAATCATAAACTGCACCTCAAATTAACCACAAATAGTCCCAATAGCACCATAAAGGTCCCTATTTCCTTATTATGCCCAGACAATGTAGATAGAGACAAACAGGGGCACATGTAAAATACAGCAGTTCTTCTTCTTTCTTTTCTTTTTTTTTTTTTTGAGTATATTTCCTTTACATTGCTGTGTCAGTTTCTGCTGTACAGCAAAATGAATCAGCCCTACATAGACATATATCCCCTCTTTTTTGGATTTCCTTCCCATTTAGGTCACCTCAGAGTATAGAGGAGAGTTCCCTGGGCTGCACAGTAGGGTCCCATCAGTTATCTATTTTATACATAGTATCAACAGTGTATATATGTCAATCCCAGTCTCTCAATTTCTCCCACAGCCGCCTCCCCTCAGCTCTTGGTATTCATACATTTGTTCTCTACCTGTGTCTATTTCTGCTTTACAAAAACGATCATCTACACTGTTTTTCTAGATTCCACATACATGTGTTAATATATGATACTTGCTTTTTTCTGTCTGACTTCAGTTCAGTTCAGTTCAGTCGCTCAGTCGTGTCCGACTCTTTGCGACCCCATGAATCGCAGCATGCCAGGCCTCCCTGTCCATCACCAACTCCCGGAGTTCACTCAGACTCACGTCCATCGAGTCAGTGATGCCATCCAGCCATCTCATCCTCGGTCGCCCCCTGCTCCTCCTGCCCCCAATCCCTCCAAGCATCAGTCTTTTCCAATGAGTCAACTCTTCGCATGAGGTGGCCAAAGTACTGGAGTTTCAGCTTTAGCATCATTCCTTCCAAAGAAATCCCAGGGCTGATCTCCTTCAGAATGGACTGGTTGAATCTCCTTAGAGTCCAAGGGACTCTCAAGAGTCTTCTCCAACACCACAGTTCAAAGGCATCAATTCTTCGGCGCTCAGCCTTCTTCACAGTCCAACTCTCATATCCATACATGACTAATGGAAAAACTATAGCCTTGACTAGATGGACCTTTGTTGGCAAAGTAATGTCTCTGCTTTTGAATATGCTATCTAGGTTGGTCATAACTTTTCTTCCAAGGAGTAAGCGTCTTTTAATTTCATGGCTGCAGTCACCATCTGCAGTGATTTTGGAGCCCCCCAAAATAAAGTCTGACACTGGTTCCACTGTTTCCCCATCTATTTCCCATGAAGTGATGGGACCGGATGCCATGATCTTCGTTTTCTGAATGTTGAGCTTTAAGCCAACTTTTTCACTCTCCTCTTTCACTTTCATCAAGAGACTTTTTAGTTTCTCTTCACTTTCGGCCATAAGGGTGGTGTTATCTGCATATCTGAGGTTATTGATATTTCTCCCAGCAATCTTGATTCCAGCTTGTGTTTCTTCCAGTCCAGCGTTTCTCATGATGTACTCTGCATATTTAGACACTCTAAAATACAGTAACTTTCTTATTGATCCATATATCCATATATTATGTTTAACACAGTGTTTTGCTTAATAGGTCATAATTATTATAAATTGTGGAAATTTATTTATATTTAATTAAAGAGCTATAAAAAGTCTAGGTGACCAGATATTTTCCTAAGCATTTCCTAACTGGATGTACATAATATGCTTCTATCTAAACAAAACCTAGGTAGGAATGCTCATTGTTAAGAAGTGAATACCCTTGGAGGGTGAACTTCACAGTGAGAAAGGTGAGCTCCCTTTAACTTCCATTTCTCTTGCACTTTTCCCTGCTCAATAAAGTCAGACACAATACAATAGATCAAAGCAGTGTTCCTCATGTTAGTCGAATTATAGGAAGGTATTTGATCAAACAATGGTTTCCTAAAACACCAAAATTAAAGCTTATTGTATGACTGATCCTCTCTTCTATATAACCTCTGGTCTAGGAATTGAGAAAGCTCATCTTTCATAAAAAGGGAGAATGCAAAAGCTCTAATTAACACTCCTACTAGCTAAGTTGGGGCTTCCCAGGTGGTGCAGTGGTGAAAAGACCACCTGCCAATGCAGGAGATGCAAGACAAGCGGGTTTGATCCCTGTGTTGGGAAGATCCCTTGGAAGAGGAAGTGGCAACCCACTCTAATATTCTTGCTGAGAAATCTCATGGACAGACTATAGTCCCTGGAGTTGCAAAGAGTCAGACACAACTGAGCATGTATGCATTAGCTAAATTGATACATTCCAGACCATTTCAAATAACTTTTGGTATTAGAAGAGGTTCATCTTTGTCTGGAAGGTCAGTGTAGCCCTAAGCTACACCACCATCATCCTTGCTTCCTTTGTTCTAGAATCTCATAGCTACTCAATCTCAATGGACTTTTCATGCTCAAGGTTGATGATTCAAAACTTCTATGTTCATAGACCTGGCCTAGACCAAATTACAAGTTTATGTTTTAAGCCATAATCTGAGAATACTTTTTCATGGCTCTAAAAAATATATATATAGAAAGCATTTTCTATATGAAAATGCATTTTTATCATGAGCCTACTCATAGAGATGTGTCACAAGAAGTCCTAATAACCAGCAGATTTACCACTGTGTCAAAGTAGGTGCTGTTTTGGAGAGGATTCTCTTGCCTATGAACAGGTAACCAAGGCTTAGGATGTGCACAGACTGTGATGGACCTGGGAAGTTCAGATATAGCCTGTGCATGATTTGGTTTACCCAGTGAGGAAAGCAACTGTGTTAAGGGCTTCACAGTTTATGCATGATTTAGTATTATTTTTGGTAGCAGTTAGAGGGCAAGGGCTATTATTCCAGTGAAACCAGAAACCAATAATTTAGTGAAATGTATAAAGTAAAATCAAGTTGCAGTGGCCTGAATGTCTACTAATGCATTTGCAGCTAGGGGAGGCGGAACCATGAGAGCTCAGAGGAAGAGTATTTTCTTAATGTCAAGTGTCTGTTGAAATTTGTTCATTGAATTAGCTTTATTCAGGCACTGTCTCCAGAATATCTGAAAAGGCTTCTTGAATTCTGTCAATATATTTTGAATCCTTGTATCTCAAGGAAATTGAATGAGCACTTTCTACTCTTACAATTCAATCAGAAATATATAAACTACTTTGTCATGTAAGCAATTTCGGGAAATCAGAAAACAACCACGTGTTGTGTTGCAAGTGTGTTTTTTGAAGAAATAAGAAACCATGGGTAACATGCCAAGTTTTCTGTTTAAAAAGGAACAGATATTGCTCTGCCTATGGATGGATTTATGGAGGCCAATGAGCTGAAAGATTCATGTGAAGGGCATTTATGAACCACAAATTCAGTCAGGAAAATTCTTTAGTATATCTCATGCACTGACTCAGCATGTCAACTGTTTGAATGACGACTATTTCACCAATTTCTCAGTGTGGCAGAGAAGCCACCTAACTGAAAAAAAGTGCTCTAAAGCCTGAAAGAACAGTAATACCATGAATGGGACAGTGTTTAATGCTTACATTTTTCTATATGCATTAATCTAATTTGATGCTAACAAAATAGGATAAACATTATTATCCTTATATGAAGAAACTTGGAACACTCAGCTGATGAGCATCAGAGAGGTCTAGCGTCTTTATGCCCTGATCCTACATCCTTTCTCCCATACTACTCTGAACTCATGCAACAAAATATACACTTTAATGAGGTTAAATTCTGAAATGAGCTCTCTCACAAGAGATAGAAATAACACAGGGGGCACAGTGGGATGTTTCATGATGTGGTGCTCCTTCTGGGACCTCCCAGGTGGCGTTAGTGGTAAAGAAACTGCCTGCCAATGCAGGAGACCTAAGAGACATTAGTTTGATCCCTGGGTTGGGAAGATCCCCTGGAGGAGGGCTTGGCAACTCACTTCAGTTTCCTTGCCTGGAAAATCCCATGGACAGAGGAGCCTTACTGGCAAAAATTCATGGGGTTGCAGAGTCAGACATGACTGAGTGACTAACACACACACAACAATAACTTAGTCTTGTCTAACTCAATGAAACTATGAGCCATGCCACTTAGGGCCACCCAAGAGGGACAGGTCATGATGGAGAGTTCTGACTAAACGTGGTCCACTGGAGAAGGGAATGGCAAACCACTTCAGTATTCTTGCCTTGAGAACCCCATGAACAGTATGAAAAGGTAAAAAGATTAGGACACTGAAAGATGAACTCCCCAGGTTGGTAGGTGCCCAATATGCTACCAGAGATCAGTGGAGAAAACACTCCAGAAAGAATGAAGAAACGGAGCCAAAAAAAAAACAACAACACCCAGTTGTGGATATGACTGGTGATGGAAGTAAAGTCTGATGCTGTAAGAATAATATTGCATAGGAACCTGGAATGTTAGGTCCATGAGTTAAGGCAAATTTGAAGTGATCGAACAGGAGGTGGCAAGAGTGAATGTTGACATTTTAGGAATCAGAAAACTAAAGTGGACTGGAATGGGTGAATTTAACTCAGATGATCATTATATTGACTACTGTGGGCAAGAATCCCTTAGAAGAAATGGAGTAGCCATCATAGTCAACAAGAGAGTTCAAAATGCAGTACTCGGATGCAATCTCAAAAATGACAGAATAATCTCTGTTTGTTTCCAAGGCAAACTATTCAATATCAGAGTAATCCAAGTCTATGCCCCAACAGTAATGCTGAAGAAGTTGAAGTTGAATGGTTCTATGAAGACCTACAAGACTTCTAGAACTAACACCCCAAAGAGATGTCCTTTTCATTATAGGGGACTGGAACGCAAAAGTAGGGAGTAACGGTCAAATTTGGCCTTGGAATACAAAAGGAAGCTGGTCAAAGGCTAACAGAGTTTTGACAAGAGAATACATTGGTCATAGCAAACACTCTCTTCCAATAGCACAAGAGAAGACTACACATGGACATCACCAGATGGTCAATACCAAAATCAGATTGATTATATTCTTTGCAGCCAAAGATGGAGAAGCTCTATAGAGTCAGCAAAAACAAGACGGGAAGCTGACCTTGGCTCAGATCATGAACTCTTTATTGCCAAATTCAGACTTGAAGAAAGTAGGGAAAACCAGTAGACCATTCAGGTATGAACTAAATCAAATCACTTACATTTATACAGTGGAAATGACAAATAGATTCAAGGGATTAGATCTGATACACAGAGTACCTGATGAAGTATGGACAGAGGTTCGTGACATTGTACAGGAGATAGGAATCAAGACCATCCCCAAGAAAAAGAAACACAAAAAAGCAAAATGGCTCTCTGAGGAGGCCTAACAAATAATTGTGAAAAGAAGAGAAGAAAAAAGCAAAAGAGAAAAGGAAATATATACCCATTTAAATGCAGAGTTCCAAAGAATAGTAAGGAAAGATAAGAAAATCTTCCTCAGTGATCAACGCAAAGAAATAGAGGAAAACAATAGAATGGGAAAGACTAGCAATCTCTTCAAGAAAATTAGAGATACCAGTGGAACATTTCATGCAAAGATAGGCACAATAAAGGACAGAAATGGTATGGGCCTAACAGAAGCAGAAGATATTAAGAAGAGGTGGTAAGAATACATAGAATTACACAGAAAGATCTTCATGACCCAGAAAATCACGATGGTGTGATCACTCACCTAGAGCCAGACATCCTGGAATGCGAAGTCAAGTGGGCCTTAGGAAGCAACACTATGAACAAAGCTAGTGGAGTTGATGGAATTCCAGCTGAGCTATTTCATATCCTAAAAATGATGCACAAATCCTAATGTGATGCAAATCCTAAAAGTGCTGCACTCAATATGCCAGCAAATTTGGAAAACTTAGCAGTGGCCACAGGACTGGAAAAGGTCAGTTTTCATTTCAAACCCAAAGAAAGGCAATGCCAAAGAATGCTCAAACTACCGCACATTTGTACTCATCTTACACCCTAGTAAAGTAATGCTCAAAATTCTCCAAGCCAGGCTTCAACAGTATGTGAACCAAGAACTTCCAGATGTTCTGGATTTAGAAAAGGCAGAGGAACCAGAGATCAAATTGCCAACATCCATTGGATCATCGAAAAAGCAAGAAAGTTCCAGAAAAACATCTACTTCTGCTTTATTGACTACGCCAAAGCCTTTGACTGTGTGGATCACAACAAACTGTGGAAAATTCTCAAAGAGATTGGAATACCAGACCACCTGACCTGCCTTTTGAGAAATCTGTATGCAGGTCAGGAAGCAACAGTTAGAAATGGACATGGAACAACAGACTGGTTCCAAATAGGAAAAGGAGTGCATCGAGGCTGTATATTGTCACCCTGCTTATTTAACTTCTATGCAGAGTACATCATGAGAAATGCTGGGCTGGATGAAGCACAAGCTGGAATCAAGATTGCTGGGAGAAATCTCAATAACCTCAGATATGCAGATGACACACCCTTATAGCAGAAAGTGAAGAACTAAAGAGCCTCTTGATGAGAGTGAAAGAGGAGAGTGAAAAAGTTGGCTTAAAGCTCAACATTCAGAAAACGAAGATCATGGCATCTGGTCCCATCACTTCATAGGAAATAGATGGGGAAACAGTGGAAACAGAGGCAGACTTTATTTTCTTGGGCTCCAAAATCACTGCAGATAGTGATTGCAGCCATGAAATTAAAAGATGCTTGGTCCTTTAAAGAAAAGACATGACCAACCTAGACAGCATATTAAAAAGCAGAAGCATTACTTTGCCAACAAAGGTCCATCTAGTGAAAGCTATGGTTTTTCCAGTATAGTCATGTATGGATATGAGAGCTGAACTATAAAGAAAGCTGAGCGCTGAAAAATTGATGCTTTTGAACTGTGATGTTGGAGAAGACTCTTGAGAGTCAATCCTAAAAGAAATCAGTCCTGAATATTCATTGATGTTGAAGCTAAAACTCCAATCTTTTGGGCACCAGATACAAAGAACTGACTCATTTGAAAAGACCCTGATTTGAGGAAAGGTTGAAGGCAGGAGGAGAAAGGGATGACAGAGGATGAGATGTTTGGATGACATCGCTGACTCAGTGTACATGAGTTTGAATAAACTCTGGGAGTTGGTGATGGACAGGGAGGCCTGGCATGCTGCAGTCCATGGGACTGCAAAGAGTTGGACACAACTGAGCGACTGAACTGAACTGATTGACTATTAGGGATTATATTAACAACTTCTCATATCAACCCAGTTAGCTTAACTAAATATGCAAAGTTTCAAACTGTAGGGTTTAATTTTGTGAAATGAGGCTCTTAAAATTGAGTAAACTTTAAAAATATCTCTTTTGGTAGCATACAGTTTGAAAAAAAGATTCTTACATTTTACCAAAAGGTTCTTGTCCAGAGCGGCATTTTCATACTTCTTTGCTAGCCCTGCAGATACCGGTAGAGACATATAACTAACCATGCCATGGAGAAACCAGGTGATGAGCACTCTGCTCCCTCTTTTCATATTGAGTCAGAATGGGTAAGAATTTCACAAAAATTAGGCAGGAGGGAATAATCCGTCGGTATTTGTTTGAAGATGTCCCTTGATCTCTAAAGAGGACAATTACATCATTTGATTCAGCTTCTAAGCATCCTTCCCCTGCCAGAAATTATCCTGCAGCCTAACTCCTCCAGCTTTGCCAGGTTGAAGCTGACCTTAAAAAACACAGTTCCAGTTCATGAATAGCTCAAGCCAGGAAGAAGGCAACTATTTTAGCAAAAGCCCAAAGTACCAATTTGTTACAGAACAGCGATTGAAGATTAAATTTCAACCCTCCAGTGGAGCCATAAGAGACCCAAGAACACTAAAGCTGAACCCCTAGGCTGGGTGACCTATACAAGCCCACCAACAGCTGGCAGGAACGTGCCTGCTGCGGCATTTAAGACTCCCACTGAGGTCTGGCAGAAATGGCAACCCAGCATGAGAAGACAGAGAGAAGGTTATAGGTGGAAAGTTTCCCCAAGGGCCTTTTCACATTTTTATTTGTTGCGGCGACCACCTGTAAAATTCCCTTTTTTAAAGAATTCCTTTAAGGTATGCATTTCATTTGGGAAGGAAATGAAATGTTTCTCCTTTAGAAAATAATATGGGAACACTTGAATATGTCAAAGTATTTATGCTATACAGAAGCCATTCTCACCTGAAAATTAGAATGTACAACAGACCTTTAAGTGATAATCAGTTGATGGTGTTAAAGCAGGTGAACTTCAACTGTTCATTTTCCTTTTGATAGTTCTCTTTGTTTTTCTCTTGCCACTCTTAAGTTTACTATGTAGCAGCTGCTGAGTGTCCCATTGCTGTTCCTATCCTGGGAAAGGTGCAGCGACCCATGGACTGTGGACCGTGTCCCTAAGTACAGAACTAGTGAAAACCCTAGACAACGACTAAGGTGTTTCTGGTGTACACTTGCGTTTTGTTTTCTTCTTCACAGTTATCACTAGCCAATAGCTATGGTTTAATTGACAAAATCGTCTTCATCAGCTATGTTCAAATAACCCACAGGAAAGCAGAAAAAGAAAACTGGAAAATAATGTGAACAGAAAACACAAAATAAAATTTTAGATTTTAATCCTTAATATATCAAGAATCACATTAAATGTAAACAGTCTACATATGCAAATTAAAAGAGAGAAATGAGAAAAGTGGATTAAAAACTATGACTATCTTTATGGCATCTATAAGCAGCTCACATTAAATGCATGACATAAGCCTATGGCTCACTATTTTCAGTGCAGCCTGAGGATCTTTGTCTTTTATTGTCCAATTATATTTATTGTGATTAATGATATATTTGGTTTTGTTTATATTATTTGCATTTGTTCATATTATCCTTGCTTGGTATTTCTGTTTCTTACCATTTCTAGGATTTTACTTCTACTTTCATCGCTTCTTTTGAAATTTCAGTTTTTTTCCCATTTCATTTTATGCCCTTATTAGTTTCAAGTATATTAGTCTCAAGGCTTTATTTCTTTTATACAAATAATCAACCTAGACTTTTTAGCATTCAGTTCAGTTCAGTTCAGTTGCTCAGTCTTGTCCAACTCTTTGCGACCCCATGAATTGCAGCACGCAAGGCCTCCCTGTCCATCACCAAAGCCCGGAGTTCACTCAGATTCACGTCCATTGAGTCAGTGATGCCATCCAGCCATCTCATCCTCTGTCATCCCCTTCTCCTCCTGCCCCCAATCCCTCCCAACATCAGTCTTTTCCAATGAGTCAACTCTTTGCATGAGGTGGCCAAAGTACTGGAGTTTCAGCTTTAGCATCATTCCTTCCAAAGAAATTATCAATGTCTCCTCCATATCTCTCCAATAGATTTAAAAATCTCTCTACGTTCTTGAAGCTTTGAGGATAGCTCCGATGTATTTTTGTGTCTTTTCATCTATCTTTCTTGTTAAATTTTGGTCTTCCATAACGTGATGATTGATGTGATGTTTTGCATCAGTTCTGGAAAATTCTCAGCTAAAATCCTCTCTAAGTAGTTACACTTGTATTCTGCCTCTCTTCTTTTTTTCCCTTCCAGAACTGTATTCAGGAACATAGAACCTCTCACTCCATCTTCCTGTCCTTTAATCTTCTATATTTTCTCACTCTTGTTCTTCTGAGTTGCATTCTGTATAATATCTTCACCAATTATTTTTCCATTCACTATTTTTCTCCACTCTTTTAAATCTGGTAAACCCACTCACTGAGTTTTTTTAAAAATTAATGTTATATATGCATGTATGCAAAGTCCTTCAGTCACTTCTGACTTTTTGGCACCCTGTAGACTGTAGCCCACCAGGCTCCTCTGTACATGGAATTCTTCAGGCAAGCATCCTCGAGTGGATAGCCATTCCCTTCTCCAGAGGATCTTCCCAACCCAGGGATCAAACCCAGTTCTCCTGCATTGTAGGCAAATTCTTTACCGTCTGAGCCACCAGGGAAGCCCCAATATTATGTATATTTTTTTATTCATTCTATTTGATATTTTCAAATACACTTAGTCATTTTGCTCTTTCCTTAGCTCAAACCTCTCTTTCATTTCTTAGAGTATTTTAATTTGTGCTTCTTTCCTGTTCTGTGCCTGACAGGAGTTTGTGAGTTTGATTCAGTTATTTGATTAATCCTTGATTTACAGGTATGGCCCCTTGGTTCTTTGTATATTCTAAATTGTTTACTGTGAATCTAGTTTCTTGGAACTCTATCTTCGGGAAATTTCGTGATTTATTTTGAAGACATATTAACCCCTTTCCCACCTGAAAGGATTTTCTTTTCTTTTGGATTTTTATTTGTATTTGCATCTCTCAAGTGGTGTGAATTTAGTTTATAAATCCATGTGAGGACTAATCTATTTTAATGAATATTGAGGAGTTGTTTTAATTTTTTTTCCACCTAGGACTAAGGTTGTTGATGTTTGGTCCTTATGTCCTGTCTGAGTCTTTTGTAACCCCATGGACCATAACCCATGAGGTTCCTCTGTCCCTGGAATTTCTCAGGCAGGAATACTGGAATGGGTCGCCATTTCCTACTCCAGGGAGTCTTCCCGACCCAGGGATTGAGCCCGGGTCTCCTGTATTGGCAGGTGGGTTCTTTACCACTGAGCCACCTGCAAAGCCCGAGGCTAAGGCTAGAGGCAGACAAGTTTGCTCGTCTGTTGGGAGTAGGTTTTGCTTTACCTCTCACCTTCACTTTGAGGTTATATCTGAGTGGGCTTCCAGTTTTATGAGAAGGGTCTTCTGTTAGAGTCCCAGATTGGAGAGTCATTTGGAATTTATCTCTTTTTCTCCATTCTCTGAGTTTTGAAAACGAAGTTCAAGTTTAGAAGAACTTAGTTTCTTGTTAACTCACTGATGCAACTAAAACATCTTTTAAATCTGACACTCACAGTTGTTTTTTAACAGCAGTGATGTTCAGGGAAATAATTCTACCATTCTGCCAGAAATACATCTTCCAAAGATACTTCTGATCTCAAATAATATATTGCCTCTATTATGTGTTCCTCTTAGGGAATTTAAAGAAGTCTTGTTTCAAGGAAACAAAATTCCACTGATACGCTTTATTAGGGAACTAATGACATAGGTCCTCTCTATTCTGAGGCAAAGTAGGAACTTGAACACATTTCATTTCCATCAAGCAGTATTACTCTTTAATGTTAAACACTGGAACAAATAAAAGAAGAAATCTTTGAAAATAGTGATTGAAATTTGATTTTTCATTACTGACTTATGCATTTTTAGAAACTCAGGAATCAGCCTATGTTAAGTCGAAAAACTAATGTATGCTTTGTCATCATGCAAATGTTAGAGGGCAAAACAGTCTGAGGCATAAGATATAATATTTAAGAATCCAGGGCTTGGGTCAGCTTATATTTGTATCAGACAGCACACATACAAAGAGTATAGCAGTATTTTGCATATTGTAGCTCTACAATAAATGTCTGTCAAACAAGATTCTCTTTTCTCTCTGACAAAGAGAAATTGCTGTGAAAATATTTGGTGGGACATCTTGGTTTAAATCATGGTAGACTGAGTAAATAAAATGGGCATTTACATGAGTTGGAGGAAATAAGGCAAGTGGTTTGACAAGTGAGGTGAGAGAGGTAACTCCTGAGCTGGAAAACAAGGAAATGAATAATGGAACAATTTTCATGGTATATTTCTGCATTAATGTGATAAAAATGGTAATATGAGCCTGATTATTCTCCCCTCGGTTATTGACTGCTACATAACTTGTACATGGAAGGAGACTTGGAGTTTTTATTTCTTTGTCTCCAGCACAACCAGCACCATCTGTTTTTCCTCTTGTAGCCATCTCTCCATGGCAACATGTATCGATTTACCAGCAAGATTGCAACTGTATGGCCAACTTTATGTAACTCTGTACTGCCAACCATGAATCCAGCAATTTTCTTTTTCTACTGTGGTTTTCACAGTCACCCTCCAGTGACCGCATTTTAGGGCACTCTACACAGAGAGGAGAGTAGTGTTTTTTAGTGAAAGGTGCCTTTTATCCCAGCAGCTATCTCAGGGCCAAAATGTCTCCAGCAGTTATTTTGTGAAAGTTAAGACCTGGCTGGCAACTAAAAGTGTACGTACTTGTCAACAGCATTAACTGAGATCTCAATGTATCAAACCAGACAAAAGAGATGCCGGAAAGCTGGCATCAAGTTAAAAAATGGCACATTTCTTTTCCACTGGGCCCATGTCATGCCATTCCTGACTGGCATGATGGTTTAATGAGACCTGGATGCTTCTTTGGTCATTGAATAGTGCCATCCATCACAACAGAAACATGAATGAATTGCTCATCAAGACTGGACTTTCTTTCATCTTTATGGTTGAACTAAGAAGAGCTTGCAGGCGTTGCATTGTGACAGATAGCCAATGCAAGGAAACCACTGAACTCCATCAAGGGATTATCTGATGCATGTTGTGAGCAGCTTGCCAAAATTATTAACTGGTATTTTTCCAGTGGATATCTGGAGTTAGAATATTCTTTTTATTCTCATAAGTACTAAATGAATTAGAATAAATCTTCAAGGAAGCAAGAAAAGGAAGACATATTAATACTTAGAAAGTAAAACAGAAAATATTAGAACTGATTGTGATATGTAAAAGTAGCCCAAACTACGTTCAGCAAGGTCTTTACTCTGTACTTCCTCAATAGCTGTATCTGTGGCTCTATACTATTTAGCATGTGTTGAATTCAGCAGTTGTATATTGGGTAAATGAATTACACTCTGGATTAAAGCACAGGGAACTCAATGGAAAGACCCACATCCTCAACTACTTAGGTATTTTTGCAGGTAGTAAGATTGATTGAAAACATTTGCAAAGAAACGTGATCAAAAGATCGCTTTTCCACCCAAATAGAGTCAACGGTTCAGGATCAAATAAAATGGACATGACAAGCAATATCTTGGATCTCAAGGTTTGGCTAACAATATTTCAGGAATAAACATATTTTGCACATTTTCCACCTGATTTCTGCATCCAAAAGTCTTCTTGCTGAAACTCCTGGGAAAGTGATGGTTTGGTTTTTACAATGAAGTACCTCTTTTGTCTCTGCAAATCAAATTACAAATTTATTTCCAAAGAGTTCAAAACACCTGTTCAAATGTAATAGCTTTCTGTCCTCTCTGACCTTTGTAGGTTGAGCTACAAGCTAATGTCAGAAACAAGCCCTATTCCAGCACCAAACACTCAGGCAATGTAATGCTAATTTGTCTTGGCTTTTAAGATCCTTCTCTTATTTTCTCTTCTATCATAATTACTAAGGCACAGATAGGCATCATTTCCACAGCTGTTTTGATTTTCCTCTTTGTCATAGTTCAGTTGCACTGATATTTCAAACCAACTAGTCCATGGCTTAAATAACAACAAAATAAAAACCCTATGACCATATAACACTGTGTCATGTGTGTTATATAACACACACACACACACACACAAATATATATAACAGTGCTATATAACACTATGTTATGTATTTAGTCAAGGACTAAGTAGGGGGTCACTACCCAAAGCCAACAGTCAAGTTGCAGAGATGGACAAAACATCAGCCATCCAAATACTGAAGAGCAATCAAGGAAAGAAATAAGAGCATGACAGAGGCAACATTAGAAACCTCCAAAAGATCATTAGTAGCTCTGAAGTGCTTCTGGGTAACAGAGTCAGGATTTATAAATGAAATAAGGAATTCACGTCATTCTCCTTGGCCAGCCAAAGACACATTTGACCTGTTCTTCTTGCGCATACTCATTCTCCTCATCTTCCATACAAAGGAGATCCTATTCTAAGAATCTTTAAAAATCCCTTACAATGTATAGCACATCTAATTTTAGAGGAACACTTTAAATGCACCAAAGTCTTTTTATTTGTATAAAATGCAACTCTCATTTTTGCCTCAGAGAAGTTTAATAAATTGGATGTTTACCTTGAGAACCTTCTCTTTAAAAATTATTTCTACTCTTCATCCCCAGACAAGCATTGTTTAAAGCAACTGTCTCACTGCTTGTACAGAAGATCTCAAATTATAAAGTTCAATTCATCCAACATCCATGATGTTCCAGGAACCAATCTAGGCAATGCCAGAGATGAAAATACAAAAGGAAAGAAATAAGATTTCTTAAAAGGGCTTGAAAACCTAGGAGGAGCCATAGAGTCAAGTTCCCAAATAATGGAGCACAATGAGATCAATGACATAAAAGAAGTGAAAACCAAGAGCTGTCCTAGCTCAGGGAGGAGATGAAATTACAGCTTTTTGAGCGCTGGCCACATTTTTCAAAGGAAAAGGGAAAACTGGTATGAAAATGAAAGAGTAAACGCCTTGTAAAGGCCATGGATTGACAGCAAATAGTGAAGCAAAAGAGAAATATTTATCAACAAAAATGACATGATTGGAGATATGAGCAGAAGGGCAATGCATGTACACATACAAACTATAATCCTAAGAGTTTTCTAATAACTAGTCGGTCTGCCACACTAGTCCTTACCTCACTAGTAATAGCATTTCCTCCTGGTTTAATTTGTGTATTCTTTCTTTCACTGAACACATACTGAGTGATCTGCTAGACTCTCAAGGTACAAAGTGAATGAAAGGACACTCTTTTCATGAATCTTGCATTTCTAGAAACATGAGGCTACCACAAGATAAGCATGCAGATCTGAGTATATGTATATATTTGTACATATAAATATAACCTCTCAAGTATTTGAATAAAATTAATTCAAAGACACTTATCTAGAAGTACAGATCATTTAAGGGAGAAAAGAGTCAGAGACAGAGAGGGAGAGAAACCTGGAAGAGGTGGGGGGTGGGGAGACTGGGAGAGAGATGGGAAGGGCCCATCTGGATAAAGGAAAGGAATCAACAAGTCAGTGTAAGAAAAGAGAATTTGTTTGCTGTCAGTCAAACGATTGCAACATGGACGCATGTTGTCAGATTTCTGAGCAGAATTTTTCCTTCTCGGGTGAAAATACAAGATGTTGAAATATCCATATCAGCAGATAGCTGATTTTACCTAGTAACATCCTTTACAAACTTAAAGGCTGTAGACAGAAAGATGAAGGGACATACCTGTTGCTGAAGCTAGATTTCACACAAGATGAAAACAAAGACAGGATTTAAATTAGAAAAGAAAACAACTTGGGTAGTAGAGAAGGCAGAAGAAAAGGGGTATAGTGGGGAACAGACTACCCAATTGGATTTCAAGAGGTGGATGTCACTTGATAAAGGAATTTCCTAACAACACTTTTTACTGAGTGTCTGATGAGGACAAGAGCTCTTCCTGAAGGGCCTGTGAATTTCATCAGATTTTAGGAAACATTATGGAGCTTTTGGCTTCCCTAGTGGCTCAGATGGTAAAATTCTGCCTGCTATGCAGGAGATCCGTGCTTGATCCCTGGGTCAGGAAGATCCCTTGGAGAAGGGAATGGCTACTAATTCCAGTATCTTTGCCTGGAGACTTCCATGGACAGAGGAGCCTGGCAGGTTACAATCCACGGACTCGCAAAGAGTCAGACACAACTAGGCAACTAACAGCATCACTATGAAGTTCGCATGAAAAATGAAAGTATTAACCAAATCTGTAAAAATGTATTCATTCTTACAGTCAATGAAAAAAAAAAAAAAAAAACCTGCTTAATTTCTCTAAAGGGAGTCTTACCTAGAGTGGACTTTTGCAATTAAATATGTGGAGAGAAGCATGAATGATTGCAAAATATTACTATTGAGAGTTCTTGTTTTCCTGTGATTTATTGAAAATTGTATTATAAAAAGAGGTACTTTCTAAGAGGAAGTTAAATCATCTATACTCAACACTTTGACTAACTTACAGTTCTCTTTCCCAAATTTCTTTTTATCTTTTGTGTATATTAAAAATTATAAACACACAAAATGCATCGTTACATCTGACTTTTTCACTTAACGTGATATAAAATTTTGTGTTATTAGAGTTGTTGTAACTGTAATTTACTGAGGTACTTTCTATTTCACCAGGGTGACATGCCATAATTTGTGTGTGTGTGCTCGGTTGCTGAGTCATGTTTGACTCTTTGTGGCCCTATGGACTGTAGCATGCCAGGTCCCTCTGTCCATGGGACTTCCCAAGCAAGAATACTGGAGTGGGTTGCAATTTTCTTCTCCAGGGTCTCTTCCCAGATCAGGGATTGAACCAATGTCTCCTGCATTGGCAGGTGGATTCTTTACCACTGATCCACCAGGGAAGCCCTATGCCATAATTTACCAAATATTTTTATCTCAATGGGGACTTTTTTCAGCAACATGCATTGAGCATTTACAAGTGCCAGGTGGGCTCTGGGTGGCATGTGGATGGGGGACAAATGGGATTCAGAGCTGGCCCTGGAGTGGTGTGAGGACCACCCAGAGGGGAGGCAAGGTGTTCTGATGGCAGTGACCCTGGCTGCGGAAGGGCTGAACTGAGTCTAGACAGGGAGGTAACAGATTGGAAACTGAATATACTTCTTTAACATTACTATCCTTCTTAACCAATGTTCCTAAGTCCTGTATTCATATTCAGCAAACTGTGAACTATGTTTCAAACAGTAAAATACTTGACCATATTTTCAATTTATTTACAAAAGCTCAACTTTAACAATAGCAGGTTTACTTTGCAAACTCAGGAGGAATAAGGGGATTATCAGAAAAAATATTCATCACCCTTTGGTCACTGCAGAAACTGAATTTCTGTTCACTTATGTCTAGGAAAGAGTAAAAGAGTGGGCCGGTGGTATAGACAGGCAGTGCAAGATGAACAACCCAAGGGGTCACAGACCAACAGAGATTGTGTTTTTACCTTCAGCTCTAAGTAAGAGGTTTAGAAACTAAGACTTCATACATTCAAAGTGTGGAATGTGGACCTGTGAGTGGGTGAGTACTGGTCAGTGCACAGAACGCCATGCCCCACGGAGAACTACAGCGTCTGAACCCGTATTTTAACATGATTCCCAGGTGACTTGTATGCTCATTCAAATCTGAGAAGCAGTGCCTCAGAGACCACCTCCATTGTGACAATATGCCATGCAGAATGCCAGTCCTTGTGGTTATGGAAACAGTAAACCTGGGACCCTCCTTACAGCCTACAGCCCAGTGAGAGCTGACCCTTAAAGTGTTTGCTTGCGGGTGATCAGACAAGCAGTTTGATCACATGTTTAGGCCATCATTGAGCTGGTGGCTAGGGGCCAATTAAGTAAAAGCCTTGAAATTCTACAAGCATTTTAAAGCCAATTCAAACAATAGAAATGTAATCACTAAAGTCATGGGATACAGCCTTCTGTTTCTCATCAGCACCAGCCTAGTGACCTCTTGAGTTTTTCCTTTCGAGGAGAAATGAATAAATAGGAAAAAGTCCCTGATTGTCAACTGAAGCTGCCATAAGCCAGGGCCTTATTTTGGCTAATTATTGATGATATTCCTCCTGACACAATGTTCTTTTAGTTATCTTTGGCTCTGACAAACTCATACAGAAGAAAATCGAACCTCTGAGGGCTGGAGGCAAGGAGACATGGTCCTGTGTTAATAACCCATCAGGAGCTACCAGAGGGAGAGGAACCACGGGGAGACCTCTCCAGGACAAGGATGAAGTCACCACGCTACCAAGAATGGAAGATTTCGGTGACTCCGCTCACTGGGGACACAAGCAAGCCACTCAAAATGTATCTAATCGTGGCAGCTGCTGGTGCCACTGTGGGCACAACTGGGCCTCATTAACAACCTCACCCTCATCTGACTTCTTTGGATGTGTCCCTCAATCTGTCTTTAGACCTTAGACAACAAGGACGAAAAGGGTCTCTGATGTAGGCTCAGCTGTGCCAGATACTCACAAATCCACTTTCCTCCCTGGCATCACACCCCAGATAATAGAATATTCATTGTTCATTTAAAACCATATGCTCCATTGGCACAAATCCCATCATTCAATATTTAAAGCCAAGGTGGATCTCCTGATACCCGCTGTCAGAATACCAGGGATGGTGTGCTGAGTGCAATGGCAAGACCTAACTGTTACTTCATATTTCTTTTTGTTACCTTTGCAACATTTTGTAAGCTTATGCTTAAATAGAATGAAATAAATATAAAATATTTCATCCAGAGCAAACTAGAGACTTCTGACTTAAAATAGTGTCTAGTTCAATATTCATGACATGGCTCTTCTGAATTCACCCAATGATAATGAAGAAGACACCAAAACAGTGAAAATTCAGGGAATGGCATCACAGACCAAGGGCCCAGGGCAGCATCTGGGAGAAACAGTCACCGATAGGACTGGGTCCAAAGCACAACTAACACCCATTTGTACTTTGTTGTTTGGAAACCTCACAAACCCGCAATTGTGAATATAGATACCCAGGTGCTCCTACGACCCTCACTTAGGTATCTCATCATGTCCGCCTGAGATCAGAAATGTGAGATTCATAGCATCTCTGAAACTAGCTTCTGCTTGCTTAGGTAGCCAATGGAAAACATCAGCTTTGCCCCCATGAATGCTTTTTCCTATATCCATTCCAACTAGGAAGCTCAGAAAAATGAGTGGGATTGCAATATGAGTGGCCTGATGAAGGTCGTGAATCTTACTGTCTAATTCTGATATGGATATGGGCATGAGAGTAATGCATTAACCTACTGTAGATACAAGTAGGAACAGAAGCAGCCCTGGAAGCAGTGCATGCTGTGGAACGTAGTTTTTCTACATTGCATGATCCCTCAGTTCAGCTCAGCAGCTCTGTCGTGTCTGACTCTTTCCGACCCCATGGACTGCAGCACGCCAGGCCTCCCTGTCCATCGCCAACTCCCGGAGTTTACTCAAACTCATGTCCATTGAGTCGGTGATGCCATCCAACCATCTCATCCTCTGTCATCCACTTCTCCCGCCTTCAATCTTTCCCAGCATCAGGGTCTTTTCTAATGAGTCAGTTCTTCGCACCAGGTGGCCAAAGGATTGGAGTTTCAGCTTCAACATCAGTCCTTCCACAGAATATTCAGGACTGATTTCCTTTAGAATGGACTGGCTGGATATCCTTGCAGTCCAAGGGACTCTCAAGAGTCTTCTCCAACACCACAGTTCAAAAGCATCAATTCCAGGGTGCTCAGGGTTGGTTCACTGGGATGACCCTGAGGGATGGGATGGGAGGGAGGTGGGAGGGGCTTCAAAATGGGAAACACACGTACATCCATGGCTGATTCATATCAATGGATGGCCAAAACCACTATAGTGGTTTTTGAAAGTGAAGTAATTAGCCTCCAATTAAATAAATTAATTTAATTTGAAAAAAAGCATCAGTTCTTTGGTGTTTGGCTGTCTTTATACTCGAACTCTCACATGCATACATGACCACTGGAAAAACTATAGCCTTGACTAGACGGACCTTTGTTGGCAAAGTAACACCTCTGCTTTTTAATATGCTGTCTAGGTTGGTCATAACTTTCCTTCCAAGAAGTAAGTGTCTTTTAATTTCATGGCTGCAGTCACCATCTGCAGTGATTTTGGAGCTCAAAAAAATAAAGTCTGACACTGTTTCCACTGTTTCCCCATCTATTTCCCATGAAGTGATGGGACCGGATGCCATGATCTTCGTTTTCTGAATGTTGAACTTTAAGCCAACTTTTTCACTCTCCTCTTTCATTCATTAAGAGGCTCTTTAGTTCCTCTTCACTTTCTACCATAAATATGGTGTCATCTGCATATCTAAGGTTATTGATATTTCTCCAGCAATCTTGATTCCAGCTTATGCTTCATCCAGCCCAGCATTTCTCATGATGTACTCTGCATATAAGTTAAATAAGCAGGGTGACAATATACAGCCTTGACGTACTCCTTTCCCTATTTGAAACAAGTCTGTTGTTCCATGTCCAGTTCTAACTGTTGCTTCCTGACCTGCATACAAGTTTCTCAAGAGGCAGGTCAGGTAGTCTGGTATGCCCATCTCTTGAAGAATTTTCCACAGTGTGTGGTGATCCACACAGTTAAAGGTTTTGGCGTAGTCAATAAAATAAAATAAATGTTTTTCTGGAACTCTCTTGCTTTATCGATGATCCAGCAGATGTTGGCAATTTGATCTCTGGTTCCTCTGCCTTTTCTAAAACCACCTTGAACATCTGAAAGTTCATGATTCAGGTACTGTTGAAGCCTGGCTTGAAGAATTTTGAGCATTACTTTACTAGCGTGTGAGATGAGTGCAATCGTGCGGTAGTTTGAGCATTCTTTGGCATTGCCTTTCTTTGGGATTGGAATGAAAACTGACCTTTTCCAGTCCTGTGGCAACTGCCGAGTTTTCCAAATTTGCTGGCATATTGAGTGCAGCACTTTCACAGCATCTTCTTTTAGGATTTGAAATAGCTCAGCTGGAATCCCATCACCTCCTCTAGCTTTGTTAGTAGTGATGCTTCCTAAAGCCCCTTGACTTCCCATTCCAGGATGTCTGGCTCTAGGTGAGTGATCACACCATCATGACTATCTGGGTCATCAAGATCTTTTTTGTATACTTCTTCTGTGTATTCTTGCCACCTCTTCTTAATATATTCTGCTGGGTCCATACCGTTTCTGTCCTTTATTGAGCACATCTTTGCATGAAATGTTCCCATGGTATCTTAATTTGCTTGAAGAGATCTCTAGTCTTTCCCATTCTATTGTTTTCCTTTATTTCTTTGCATTGATCACCAAGGAAGGCTTTCTTATCTTTCCTTGCTATTCTTTGGAACTCTGCATTTAAATGGGTATATCCTTCCTTTTCTCTTTTGCTTTTCCCTTCTCTTCTTTTCACGGCTATTTGTAAGGCCTCCTCAGAGAGCCATTTTGCTTTTTTGCATTTCTTTTTCCTGGGGATGGTCTTGAGTCCTGTCTGCTATACAATGTCAGGAACCTCTGTCCATACTTCATCAGGCACTCTGTCTATCAGATCTAATCCCTTGAATCCATTTGTCACGTCTACTGTATAAATGTAAGCAATTTGATTTAGGTCATATCTAAATGGTCTAGTGGTTTTCCCTGCTTTCTTCAATTTGAGTCTGAATTTGGCAATAAGGAGTTCATGATCTGAGCCATAGTCAGCTTCCAGTCTTGTTTTTGCTGACTGTATAGAGCTTCTCCATCTTTGGCTGGAAAGAATACAATCAGTCTGATTTTGGTATTGACCATCTGGTGAAGTTCATGTGTATAGTCTTCTCTTGTGTTGTTGGAAGAGGGTGTTTGCTATGACCAGTGCGTTCTCTTGGCAAAACTCTATTAGCCTTTGTCTGACTTCATTCTGTACTCCAAGGCTAAATTTGCCAGTTACTCCAGCTATCCAGCAGCAAAAGGCCTGTGTGCCTGCAAAAAATCAGGCTTGAATGACTGTTTATACTTAGGGAAATATATTTTAAAATAATAACTAGTCTTTTGGATTTCTCAGATTGGCAAAACACTTAAAAACGGACAGTATTCAGCATTAGTGAGGGTGTGAGGCAACAGTCATATTTATATATTTTTAGAGTGATTTATAGTGCCTTTTTGAAAAGTAATTGGACCTTGCATTAATTCAATAAATACTCATATACCTTTGATTAATTCATTTTATTTCTAGGACTATATCTGACTAAAAGACATTTTGCACACATATGCAAAGGGCTCTGTGTATAAAGATGCACAGTGCAGTGTTCAGCATAATAGTAAAAAAAAACTAGAAAGAAAGTTAAGTGTGGGAGGGAGGTTCAGGAGGGAGGAGACATATGTATACCTGTGGCTGACTCATGTTGATGTATGGCAGAAACCAACAAAATAGTGTAAAGCAATCATCCTTCGATTAAAAAAAGGAAAGAAAAAAAAACAAAGATTGTTGAGAAAATTTTCACATAAATTATTGCATATCAGTCCCATGAGGTTATTAGAAAGAATGCGATAGATTTATATTCACTAAGATAAGAGATGTGCTCATTGTAAAAGACCAGATTTTAAAAGTAAGTTGTGGAACAGTATGCGTTCTGTACTTTATTCAAGTAAGAAAATTTAAAGGCTGGTGTATATACCTATTTATTTTAGTGTGCATAATATACATGCATCTTTAGACTTTAGGAAATATATGCTTTATATAAAGGCTATAAAAATGTGATGCATAGTGGAGATCTGGGAAAATATACAAGCAACTTTAAAGAAGTTAAACCTTGAGGAACCTTATTTCAGGGAAAAATAAGGCTAAAATGGAATCCTAATTATTTGTGCTCTATAACTTTATGTTATCTATATTTTTGAAATGAGTATTTAATACTTTTGTGAGGAAAAGTAAAAAAAAAAATAAGGCCTTAAGGATATATAAAAGTATAAAGCTTTAAACTGGTTATGTCTGAATGTTCAGATTCTGGATTTAAGTTTCTGATAATATTTCTGTATTTTGCAATGTTCTATAATGAAGATATAGTATCATCATAATCACAAAAAATTATCTTTTAAATTTAGCATGAAATTTTGTTCCAAACATCATAGTAAATAAGAAAACATAACTTGCAAAAAAGCACACAAATATTAACAGGAATTCTGTTTGGTTGATGACACTTCCAGATAATATTACTATTTTGGTGTTCTCCTATTTCACGGCACTTGAGAAATTTTCTATATGTTATAATTTTGCACTATAAACAATAGATACAAAAAAAAAATGAAAACCTTCAAAACTCTGGGACATGTGGGCCAAAACAGTTATATATTACCAAGCATCTAAAATAGAAGGAATGTTAAAACGGTAAAAGAATTGAATTCAGGAAATTAGTTTGAGAATTCCAGTTTCCTATGTACCAAAGGTGTTACATACTGGCAAAGATTTTGCCAAAGTATCTCATTAAAGAGTCTGTCTAAAGCAGATTAAAGATCAGCATTTTCTCTGGGCGCTAGAAGTATGGTGCCCAGGAGCTGTCACATTCTAGCCCAATGTGACAGACAATTCTAGCATCTATGGTCATGCGTGCTCAAACCCTTTCTGAGATTACACTAATCTCAATGGGGCTCTGCAACCTGATGGACAGAGTCTCCTATGGGGCCTTCAGTGCCACCTCTGAACCACTGCTTACATAGAAACTGAAGGCACGATCCATAAAGCTAAGTTTCCAGAACTCTCTTACATGTTCCTTCTGGAAGGGACATGGAAGGAAAATAAACGATCCCTTAATTCTCTAGACATTAAACAAGCCAGGTGGACCAAAGCAAGGCAAATAGCCTGGAATGCTAGCAAAAGCCAGTAGGTGACAAACTGATGCAGAAAAATGACTTGAGTGAGGAATTAGCAGCATCGCTGGTGGTCTCAGGTAGAAGATGGCTTGCTGCAGAAAAAGCAGAGAAGAAAATTCCACAGCCAGAATATGAAACAATCCAAACCCTATCATTTACAACCTTAGAGAAGACAACATTTATAAAGCAAGAATAGGATGTTCTAAGGAAGAACAAGAAACACAGTAATGAACTTTCAGAAATTTAAAAATATAGCAATAATAGAAAACTCATTAAGTAGAATAAACTTGAGAACATTATTTCAGAAAATATAATTAAAAATAGGACAATAGGAGAAAAAGGATGAGAGATACAATAACTAAATAGTAAGAGTTCCTAAAGAAGCAACAACATACACACAAAAAAACCCAAATAATTTAATAAAATTTCTCAGAGCTCAAGAATAAGTTTCTAGATGAGAACTCCTCCTCTTCAACCAAGGGCTCAGCAAGATGGGTGAAAGTCGCCTTCACAAGCCCCATCATTTTGATGTTTCAGGGCATAGAAGAAGAAGAAGCTATCCTTGCTTTTCGTTGCTTTTGAGGAGTGGGAGATGATATAAATATACAAAGGATGTAAACTCACAATGCATTGGACTTTAAGTTCATTCATGGTGTCACAAATGAAAGGAATTCCTTTAAAGGTTAGGTAGCATTTGATGATATATATATATGTGTGTGTGTGTGTATATATATATATGTGTGTATATATATATATATATATATATATATAGACACAAATGAGTGACTGAGCACACACTTATATATAATTATACATATATAAAATACACACACATGTGTGTGTGTGCTCAGTTGTTTCAGTCGTGTCTGACTCTTTGCAACCCTATGGAGATAGCCCTCCAGGCTCCTCTGTCTATGGGATTCTCCAGGCAAGAATACCAGAGTGGGTTGCCATGCCCTCCTCAAGGGGATCTTCCCAACCAGGGGATAGAACCTGTGTCTCTTACGTCTCCTGCATTGACAGGCAGGTTCTTTTTTTTTTTTTCCTTTATTTTACTTTACAATACTGTATTGGTTTTGCCATACACTGACATGAATCCACCACGGGTGTACATGCCTTCCCAAACATGAACCTCCCTCCCACCTCCCTCCCCATAACATCTCTCTGGGTCATCACCGTGCACCAGCCCCAAGCATTCTGCATACTGCATCGGACATAGACTGGCGATTCGTTTCTTACATGATAGTACACATGTTTCAATGCCATTCTCCCAAATCATCCCACCCTCTCCCTCTCCCTCAGAGTCCAAAAGTCCGCTCTACACATCTGTGCCTCTTTTGCTGTCATGCATACAGGGTCGTCATTGCCATCTTTCTAAATTCCATATATATGCGTTAGTATACTGTATTGGTGTTTTTCTTTCTGGCTTACTTCACTCTGTATAATCGGCTCCAGTTTCATCCATCTCATTAGAACTGATTCAAATGTATTCTTTTTGATGGCTGAGTAATACTCCATTGTGTATATGTACCACAGCTTTCTTATCCATTCGTCTGCTGATGGACATCTAGGTTGTTTCCATGTCCTGGCTATTATAAACAGTGCTGCGATGAACATTGGGGTACATGTGTCTCTTTCAATTCTGGTTTCCTCGGTGTGTATGCCCAGCAGTGGGATTGCTGGGTCATAAGGTAGTTCTATTTGCAATTTTTAAAGGAATCTCCACACTGTTCTCCATAGTGGCTGTACTAGTTTGCATTCCCACCAACAGTGTAGGAGGGTTCCCTTTTCTCCACACCCTCTCCAGCATTTATTGCTTGCAGACTTTTGGATCACAGATATTCTGACTGGTGTGAAGTGGTACCTCATTGTGGTTTTGATTTGCATTTCTCTAATAATGAGTGATGTTGAGCATCTTTTCATGTGTTAGCCATCCGTATGTCTTCTTTGGAGAAATGTCTATTTAGTTCTTTGGCCCATTTTTTGATTGGGTCATTTATTTTTCTGGAATTGAGCTGCATAAGTTGCTTGCATATTTTTGAGATTAGTTGTTTGTCAGTTGCTTCATTTGCTATTATTTTCTCCCATTCAGAAGGCTGTCTTTTCACCTTGCTTATATTTTCATTTGTTGTGCAGAAGCTTTTAATTTTAATTAGATCCCTTTTGTTTTTTTGCTTTTATTTCCAGAATTCTGGGGGGTGGATCATAGAGGATCCTGCTGTGATTTATGTCGGAGAGTGTTTTGCCTATGTTCTCCTCTAGGAGTTTTATAGTTTCTGGTCTTACAGTTAGATCTTCAATCCATTTTGAGTTTAGTTTTGTGTGTGGTGTTAGAAAGTGATCTAGTTTCATTCTTTTACAAGTGGTTTACCAGTTTTCCCAGCACCACTTCTTAAAGAGATTGTCTTTACTCCATTGTATATTCTTGCCTCCTTTGTCAAAAATAAGGTGTCCGTATGTGTGTGGATTTATCTCTGGGCTTTCTATTTTGTTCCATTGATCTATATTTCTGTCTTTGTGGACAGGCAGGTTCTTTACCACTAGTGCCATCTGGGAAGCACGCGTGCACACACACACACACATATCTATATATATTCTAAGTCAATTCAGTCGTGTCTTTCTCTTTGTGACCCTATGGACTGTAGCCTGCTAAGCTCCTCTGTCCATAGGATTCTCCAGGCAAGAATACTGGAGTGGGTCACCATTTATTTCCCCAATCTCTCTCTTTCTCTCTCTCTCTCTCTCTCTCTCTCTCTCTCTCTCTATATATATATATATATATATATATATATATATATATATATATATATGGGGAAGGCAATGGCAACCCACTCCAGTACTCTTGCCTGGAGAATCCCATGGGCGGAGGAGCCTGGTAGGTTGCAGTCCATGGGGTCGCTAAGAGTTGGACACAACTGAGCGACTTCACTTTCACTTTTCACTTTTATGCATTGGAGAAGGAAATGGCAACCCACTCCAGTGTTCTTGCCTGGAGAATCCCAGGGATGGGGGAGCCTGGTGGGCTGCCATCTACGGGGCTGCAGAGTCGGACCCGACTGAAGTAACTTAGCAGCAGCAGCAGCAGCAGCAGCAGCATATATGTATATATGATAACTTCTTGCTCTCTGCTTTTCAGGAAACTATTGGAGGAAGTGCTCTACCATAAAAAAGAATAAACAAAAATATAACAGACTTTTAGACAATAGGAGATTTCATATAGAAAAAAGACAAAAAACCCAAACACTCAAATTGATGGTTGAGGGGTCTCTTCAGATGACAGCAGAAGAGAAAACCCAGAGAACACCCAGGCTGGAGGTTTTGAAAGAGTTGTCTCCAAGATAAATGTGATAGAATAGCCAACATTTAAAACATATTGATGGGTTTACACTATGAAGGAAAGTTGGGGAGTTAGAGACAGATATATAGAAAATTTATAAGCAAAAAGATAAGATTTTAAGAATGGAAATCTAACTGCAGAATACCACATGGCTCAGTTATGAATAGTGCTTATATAATGATGTAGACACTGAATAATGATCCATCAAAAGATTACAATTTTTAACAATTGGCAAATGATTAGAGGTAATTATGCAGGTGAGGATTGGGTTGAGAATGATGGGAGAAAATGAAAAATACTAAATCCCCATTTTTTATGGTGGATATTAATTGCTAATTGCATGAAGCTTAAAAAAACCCAGCCAGAAGTAGCTCAAGCATGTTATTGACTGATTTGGAAATAAACACCAAAAGAAACAATTAGAAGATTTATAAACTTTCCTTTTGAGAGCAGGAATTAGGAATTAAGAATCAGGCAAGAGATGGATATTTTCAATGTTGTTGAATTAGTTGACTGTTAAATTTTATAAATGTATTATATATATATATCATATATTTATAGATTATATATACATATTTATATGTGTATATAAAACAAAGTTATAAATGTATAACTTTGATAAAAAATTTTTTTAAAGCCATTAACAGTTGTTATGAATATTCATTGGAAAGACTTACGCTGAAGCTGAAACTCCAATACTTTGGCCACCTGATGCGAAGAACTGACTCATTTGAAAAGACCCTGATGCTGGGAAAGATTGAAGGCAGGAAGAGAAGGGGACGACAGAGGATGAGACGGTTGGATGGCATCACCGACTCAATGGACATGAATTTGAGTGATCTCCGGGGGCTGGTGATGGACAGGGAGGCCTGGCGTGTTGTAGTTCATGGGGTCACAAGCAGTCAGACATGACTGAGCGACTGAACTGACTGAACTGGGCAGTTGTTATATACGTAATAATAGGGTTTATAGTTCTTAACTAAAAGCTGACACATTTATTAACACAAAATGAAGCAATGCATAGACCATTTGTTGCCTTTTCTTTTGAATGTGATTGACACATACAACATACATTAGAATGCTGATTTTTAAAAAAATTTGAAAAATATATTCAGGTTGTTTAAAGTTTTTCTGTGATTGATCAAAAGAAATCCTTTGAATCTTTTTAATATCTGCACATAATATACCTCTTGTCTTGGTGATTTATAGGGAGAGTATGACAATAGGCCAGTTTTATACTGCAGAAAAGCTGAAATGAATGCTTACCGTTGTTTTCTGCCAGTTTTACAACTGACTCTTTAGATGTTTCAGTAAAGCCTTTAGCTTTCCTTCAGTTTGGGATATTTACATTTTGCTGTTCTCAAACTTTATCTTTGATGATTCAGTTGTTCCTACTGAGTTATCATTCAAAAAATTAATTCTTCAGAATGTCACATTTGTCAAGTGATGTTGCTAATTGCATGCAAGCTCAAAAGGAATTACTGATCAGTTTGGATAGTTTTGGAACCAGTGTAAGAATGAGGTACACAGTTTAGCACACAGACACAGAAGTAAGTAGGCAGGAAGAACAAGGAGCCCTGCTAACATCATTTGCTGAACATCCACTGAATGTCTCTCAGGAGGACCCACAGTGTTCTGGGTGCTTGGCGGATATAGTGGGGGTAGATGAACAAATATTTAATATGCACAACAGTAAGCGGAAAATGAAAGAGGTTATGGGATAAAGTGGTTAAGGAGATGCTGCTGTCTATTTCATTACTGGCTTAAACATAATATGCATCAGTTCAATCTTTCAAAATTAATATAATTAGAGATCTACTAGAAATCGAGGTAGTAGGAAAAACTCTTCACAGAAAATGTGCTATGTCATGTAGAGGAACATATTGTTGGCACAAAAAGACAGAAAACAACAGTAATTTTAACTGAGACCACAGAGGCTGAAATTATAGTTAGTGCTTTGGAATATATGAAATTTGTCACACAGAAAAATCCTAAAACATGAACTCCAACAGTATCTGTTTTATGGCTGAAAATTAGTAATGTGAATTTCTAGCAATACACACTCTGAAACCATTTTCTTTTGGAACTCTGTTTAAGATTTATTTTACCAAAAAAAAAAAAAAAAAAAAAAAACCACCCCAACTATTAGGCTACATCATAACAAGCACGACCTTTGCCAATGACATGTTTAACGATCAAGCCAGACCTACAGTTTCCTGAAGTTCCTAGGGGCTCTGTTTTCCTGCCCCTTCCCCTGGTGCTCTGACACCTGCTCTCCATCAGGGGAGGTGACTCCTGGCAGAGACCCTGGACTCAGGGACGCTAGGCTGTAATCACAGTTGCCATCACTACTAGGGGCAGCAAAAGACCACACTGCTCTGTCCTTGAACTTGGCTTCTCTGAGATTGTGTCTAAGAGTGAAAATTATCCTGCACTTCCTGAGTATCTTTCAAAAGCAACCTGATCAAAGGTGCCCCAGAAAGCAGAAGTCAGCTCTCAAAAGTCACCATCTTCACTGCATAGTGGCAAGGCTCTTATACATTTTCAAACAGAATGTATCTTCTGAGAGTCCTAAAAAAAAGTCTTACCTACAGTTGTTCCTCAGTATCCAAGGGGGATTGGTTCCAAGACCCCTGCCCATGGGATCAGGCAGTACTGTAGGATCTATTGAAAATAAATCCACCTATAAGTGAACCCACACAGTTCAAACCCAAAGAGTTCAAGGGTCAATTGAGCCTCTATGAGACTACACGCTAACATGCAAAGGAATTGATGATTGAGAACTGTTGGATGAAAAATATAAAACAGGGAAACTGATGAGAGAATTGCTAGGTATAGCAAGATACAAGATGCAGTTAAGGAGAAGTGGCCAGGAGTAATGAAACCAAACTAAGAAAAGGAGAATCCTCCTGGGAATATTTTGTTTCTTACTGAAATCTTTTAAAATCACTCTGTTTCTGTTGCTATGTTGTGTTCAGTCACTACGTCGTGACTGACTTTTTTTGTGATGCAGTGGAGTGCAGCACACCAGACTTCCCTGTCCTTCACCATCTTCCGGAGTTTGCTCAAATTCATGGCCATTGAGTCAGTGATGCCATCCAGCCATCTCATCTTCTGTTGCCCCCTTCTCCTCCTGCCTTCAATCTTTCGCAGCATCAGGGTTTTTTCAGTGAGTTGGCTCTTCGCATTGGGTGGCCAAAGTATTAGAGCTTCAGCTTCAGCATCAGTCCTTCCAATGAATATTCAGGGTTGATTTCCTTTAGGATTGACTGTTTTGATCTCCTTGCAGTCCAAGGGACTCTTAAGGGTGTTCTCTAGCACCACAACTCGAAAGCATCAATTCTTCAGCGCTCAGCCTTCTTTATGGTTCAACTCTCACATCCGTACACGACTACTGGAAAACCATAGCTTTTATGATATGGACCTTTGTCAGCAAAGTGATGTCTCTGCTTTTTAATACTTAATGGCACATTAAAGAGATGCTGGGCACTTTACAACAGTGGTGGCAACAAGGGTGAAGTGCTTTAGAACCCCAAGAACTTCTATTGGGTTTCCTCTTCTAGGCATAATAAACAGAGACATGTGTAGGTGGAGAAAAAACCATATAAAATAAAAGTTGCCTTTCAAAAAAAAAAAACTTTGCAAGTACACCCTAAGTAAAGTCAGCATATTTACTTAACAAACACAACTTCAGAACAATTTCCTTATCTCTTTCTTCCAACTAGATTGCTGTCCTGGGCTCCCACTTATCTAGAAATTCGGGAGCACCTCCTGCTCAGTTAAACAACAATCAGTTACAGAATGAGTTCCTTCTAAGTCTGACTGCCAGGAAGTATTAGCATTTTGTCTTCATTCAAAATGTGCCCCAGTCAGAATTTATTCTAAAGTAAAGGCATAAGGTGGGCTTCCCAGGTGGCTCAGTGTTAAAAACCCACCTGCCAAGCAGGAGATGTGGGTTCAATCCATTCAGGAAGATCCCCTGGAGAAGGAAATAGCAACCCACTCCAGTATTCTTGCCTAGGAAATTCCATGGACAGCAAAGCCTGGTGAGTTATAGTGCATGGGGCTGCAAAGAGTGAATACAACTGAGCGATTGAGCACTCACGCACACACATGTATTTACACATATGACATATATGACACGTAGATGAGTGATGCATATAATACTGGAGCTTCAGTAGGATGAGCAGTGTGTGGATTTAACTCAGCGCTCATCTGTGAGCTCTGTCAATTTTGGATGCAAAGAGGAATCACTTGGTGTTAGCTGAATGGTTATAATGACTCCACAAAGGACAGCCCGATTCCAAGTTTTATAAATAATGCTACTCATAAACAAAGCATACACACAAATCAGTTTGAATTTCAATATACAGCTGCAATGAGCAGAATATTTGTCTAGCTGTGTTTCACAAGAAGCTGCTTATAAATATTTCCTTTGGGACCATTCTGTGGTACTTTCAGAAAAATCAGAAAACATACAAAGAAAGAAACAACAAACGGAATGTTACTACATTTCTGCCACAAAGAAAGAAGCATTTTCCTTACGAAGGAGTGACAGCCACGTGGAAGTGGAAAAGAGGCATCTGTTGAACCAGAGTGTGGTCCGAGAGACACAGTGTCAATAGATGGAAAAATTTCCAACTTCTATTAGAAAAGGAAATACCCACACACTACTGGAGTGGGGCCCAGCACCCCATTTTAGCAAGCCCTCCAGGTAATTCTGCTGTTATTGTTGTCCAGTCACTCAGTCGTGTCCGAATCTTCGAGACCCCACAGACTGTAACCGACCAGGCTCCTCTGTCTGTGGGCTCTTCCAGGTAAGAATACCGGAGTGAGGAGCCATTTCCTACTCCGGGAAATCGAGTAGTTGGGCTTTCTGAACCAGGGATCAAACCCAGGTCTCCTGCATTGCAGGCGGATTCTTTCACTGCTGAGCCACCAGGGAAGCCCAAAGTGATACAATTACCAACCACTAAATGAAGTGTGCGCTGCAGTCCACGGGGTCGCTGAGAATCGGACACGACTGAGCGACTTCACTTTCACTTTTCACTTTCATGCATTGGAGAAGGAAATGGCAACCCACTCCAGTGTTCTTGCCTGGAGAATCCCAGCGACGGGGGAGCCTGGTGGGCTGCCGTCTATGGGGTCGCACAGAGTCGGACAAGACTGAAGTGACTTAGCGGCAGCAGCAAATGAAATGTGGGTGGGGTGATTTCATAACTCGGCAACATCCACATTGTGAAAGAGAAGTTGCACTACAGAGTTCTGCCAGAGGGGGAGCTGTTCTATTCACTAGTGTCCCCGTTAGCTGTTTTCTTCATTTAGTGTTTCATCACTCACTAACCTTCAAAGGAAGAAATTCTTCTCACATTCGGCTGCTGTTTAGCTCAGAGCTAGGTATCCTGAGTGCACCCGTTTGAACAGACATTGGAATCAGTCTGCTAAGGGAGAAAAGCTTTCATCTTTAATAAGGAGTGGCAGATCCAAGGCAAGAAAGTCATCAGAGGATAACGAGAGTCCAGAAAACTCAGGAGGTGGGACCAAGCTCCGCCCACCTTCCTTATTTCCATGAAGTTGCCGTGGCAACAATGATGCACCTGAAGGTAGGGACCAGCATTGCCGGGAGGGCAGCATGACCCTCTGTGGACCCCTCATTCTCCAGTGCACTCCCATTCTCACTTTCAATCTGCCACCTTTCTTTCATGTCTAAAACCTTGTAAATTTAGATGATACTGCAGAATAACTATTATCATAACTTTGTTTTCCGTGGTTTCATAGTGGAGTTGTGTTTGTGCAGAGTCCAGAGAGAAAAGACTTCAAAAATCTAGGCATAAGGAGGAGAGGGTGGGGGAAAGATGGATTGGGAGTATGAGATTAGGATGCAAGCTATTTTATAGAGAATAGATAAAGAACAAGTTCCTACTGAATGGCACAGGGAACTATATTCAACATCTTATAATAAACCATAATGGAAGAGAATATGAAAGAGAATATATATGTACATATATACATATATATGTGTACAGCTGAATCACTACTATACAGCAGATATTAACACAAGATTATTAATCATTTTTCCTTTTTTAAAAAAAACTTTATTGATGTGGACCATTTTTAAAGTCTTCATTGAATTCATTATAATATTGCCTCTGTTTAATGCTTTGGTTTTTTGACTGTGAAGCATGTGGGGTCTCGGCTCCCTGACCAGGGATTGATCCTGTGCCACCTGCATTGGAAATGTCCCAGGGAAGTCCCTCAACTATATATCAATAAAATAAATATTTTAAAAATCTAGGCATAATGAAGATTTCTAGGAATATAATGTGAACCACCGATTTATACCTGTGGACTTTTCCCATCTTTATAAGTAATGATCAGGGTCTCAAAGTAAATGGAGAACAATTAAAAGTTTAAGATGCTCCAAAAAAAAATCATCTATAAAGGAAGGAAGCAGTGGGGAGAAGGCAGAGCTTTAACTGAGGTTTCAAAACGGAGAAACTCTGTCCCCCAAAGGCACTCATGTTCCTCGGAGACTGATTCTCCCCACCCAAGTGCGTTAAACTGGTTTGGGAGGTAGAATCTGAAGATGACTGCATCAGGGCCCCTGACTCAGGCACCAAGGTCACTCCAAGTCATATGATAAAATAGGAGAATTTGGAGAGGGCTGTCACCATGTGGAATTCCAATCTAATTTCTCCAGTTTGTTCCACTGAAGCTGGGCAATGCTATACATATTCTCCTAAAGATACCAGTTGTTAACAGCTTTAATTATTACAGGTAAAGAGTCCATCTTTTTACATTTTTCTCCTTGAGATAATCACACTTGAACTAGGAGTAAGTAAAGTCACATTTTCTGGGAAGACTTTCCCAAACAAACTATAAATTACAGCTCCCTGCCTAAACTCCCCTTTTACTTCCTGTTTCTTTTCTTCTGTGATACATTTTTTCATTCCAAAATTATATATTTTAGTATTTATTTGATTTATTTTCTCTCTCCCCCACTTAGAACATCAGAGGTTTTTGTTTAGCCGACTGTTGTACCCAAGGTAGCTAGAAGAGTTAGTGACACAGGGCAGACTCTGAATGATTTGTCAAAAGAATAAATAAGTGAATATTCCACAAGGTGGTATTTCCTAGATTCAAAATGCTGACTCATCCATGCTGGAAAGTAAAGCATGAAATCCAACAGTGATATGGGATGTGGAGCAGGATTTTTCATACACAGGCCCTCAAATCTCAACTACCTCCATCAACCTGGACAACTACCTAGAATGAGGGGGAGATTCCAGAAGCCAATGAGGAGAGCTCTCACCATCTCAGGCTACTTTATTGTTCCAATTATTTTTTTTTTAATTTTTATTTTTGCTTTATTTTACTTTACAATACTGTATTGGTTTTGCCATACATTGACATGAATCCACCACGGGTGTACATGCGTTCCCAAACATGAACCCCCCTCCCACCTCCCTCCCCATAACATCTCTCTGGGTCATCACCATGCACCAGCCCCAAGCATCCTGCATCCTGCATCGGACATAGACTGGCGATTCGATTCTTACATGATAGTATACATGTTTCAATGCCATTCTCCCAAATCATCCCACCCTCTCCCTCTCCCTCTGAGTCCAAAAGTCCGTGATACATATCTGTGTCTTTTTTGCTGTCTTGCATACAGGGTCATCATTGCCATCTTTCTAAATTCCATATATATGTGTTAGTATACTGTATTGGTGTTTTTCTTTCTGGCTTACTTCACTCTATATAATCAGCTCCAGTTTCATCCATCTCATCAGAACTGATTCAAATGTATTCTTTTTAACGGCTGAGTAATACTCCATTGTGTATATGTACCACAGCTTTCTTATCCATTCATCTGCTGATGGACATCTAGGTTGCTTCCATGTCCTGGCTATTATAAACAGTGCTGCGATGAACATTGGGGTACATGTGTCTCTTTCAATTCTGGTTTCCTCGGTGTGTATGCCCAGCAGTGGGATTGCTGGATCATAAGGCAGTTCTATTTGCAATTTTTAAAGGAATCTCCACACTGTTCTCCATAGTGGCTGTACTAGTTTGCATTCCCACCAACAGTGTAAGAGGGTTCCCTTTTCTCCACACCCTCTCCAGCATTTATTGCTTGCAGATTTTTGGATCACAGACATTCTGACTGGTGTGAAGTGGTACCTCATTGTGGTTTTGATTTGCATTTCTCTAATAATGAATCTCAGGCTACTTTAGTGAACTTTCTCACAGAATGGAATTGAAAGGCAGAACCAGATCACCGAGGGATTACAGCCATGTATATCCGACTCTTTCTGACTCCATGGACTGTAGCCTGCCAGGCTCCTCTGTCCCTGGAATTCTCCAGGCAAGAAATACTGGAGTGGGTTGCCATGTCCTCCTCAGGGAATCTTCCTGACCCAGGGATTGAACCCGCATCTCCTGCGTCTCCATAATTGCAGGCAGATTCTTTACCAATGAGCCACTGGGGAACCCTATTACAACCTAAAGACCCCTAATTGGACTCAGTACCAAAATAGTTCCAATATGGTGCCTATCTGGAAATGCTAGAATGCTGACATAAACACACACCCTACAAAGCTATGTATCATCACAAAACCAATGCAAAATGCTGAGCCTGTCTGCCAGGAACACTAATTCTTCAAGAGATTAGCTTCCTAGCTCTATGAAAACATGGATAATTAGAGCATCATGTTTATTATGCTGTAGCTAGCAAAGCACACATTTATTATAATGCAGTTTTCCCCCCTTGGGGCTCCAGTACAAATATAGACATTACACTTTGGACTGGATCATGAAGGCACGGAGCCTCAGTCTGAGCGGTTAAGCAGGGGATGCCTGGCAGAACCAGATCACAGCCTTGCCATGGGTGAACGGCTCTGCCTTTCTGCCAGGCTTCGCTGTCACCTCCGGGTGCCATGAGGCTCACCTTCACTTTCAGCTCACAGTCATAATCAGTGTGATGAAAAGGTACATGCAAGATGATCATCTCATTTCTCACGGATGTCACTAAAAAAACCAGAGCCTAATAGAGCTAAGCCGAGCAGAGATCACGATAGAAAGCATCACACCAGGGGCTTTAACCAAAGAACAGATGCCAGAGACAGAAGAACGTGTCCATGGGGGCTCACAAGTAAATTCTAAATGACAGAGAGTTTCCCCAGACATGCAGAGGTGAGGTATATTAAGTTCCTGCCTCATTACTGTCATCTGAGAGGACAGGGTGGTCATGATGACACTTGGCAGGAAGTGCAGCACCTGGGGCTCATCCAGACTTCCAAGGGGGAGTGTGATTGTGCAGCTGAGAGCAGCATCTCCCCCAGGAAGGTGGGCAGCGATGCACATGCCCAGCGGTCCAGAGTCTGGCCATTTTCCTTCAATCTGTCTGTTCCTCTGCAATCAGACCAGGCACCATCTGAGCAGGGTGTTGGGAGAAAAAACACCATCAGCCAGTCATTAACTTCACATCATCTCCATGTCAGTGCATCTTAAACTACATGGTGGGTGCTTTTATTCCTGTATTGCTTTACTCAGGAAAAAAGGTATTACACCACCTACTCTGTGGACTGTGTTGATGGTTCAGTGCTAAAGAATCCACTTGCCAATGCAAGGAAAATGGGTTCAGTCCCTGAGTTGGGAAGATATCCTACAGAAGGGAAAGGCTACCCACTCCAGTATTCTTGCCTGGAGAATCCCATGGGGAGCCTGGAAGGCTATAGCCCATGGGGTCACAGAGAGCCTGACATGACCAAGTGACTGAGCACACACACGTGCACCTACTCTGCATCAATCAGTGGGCTGGGGGTGCAGAAGCTCAAGATGCCTGTCCTTGAAGAGCCCGAGATTGCTGGGAAACTGATGTGTGATAACCTTCTTACAGTACATGGTGAGAGTGCTGCCACTGTGATTGAAAAATTAAAAATAAAAGACCCAGTGGCAGGGCTCTATAACAACCTAGAGGGGTGGGAAAGGATGGGAGCGGGGAGGGAGGTTCCAGAGGGAGGGGACATATATACACTGATGGCTAATTCATGTTGAAGTCAAACCAATATTGTAGAAATCAAACCAATATTGTAAAGCAGTTATCCTTCACTTAAAAATAAATAAATAAATAAAAAAGATCAATGGCCTGGGGGGTGCAAGGAGGGAGCAACCAAGGCTATTTTAAGTAAGGAAAGAAATAACATATGAAAGAAGCATGGACAGAATTCATATGATGCTTTGAGGAGAGATACATAAGGACCACAGTATGAGATATGTTAGATTGAGTATGGTGACTGAAAACAGAAAGAGATGGAAAGACAAAAGGCACTTATTGTTCATAATCACCCAATATTTATGACTTAGTAAAGGGACATGAAGAACTGTCAGGTGTCTGGTGAGCCGTGCGTGTGGATAGGGGGTTGGTTACTGCAGCTCACATTTCAGAGGCATCTCCTGTACAAGAGTAACTGGTTCCCTTCAACATGCCTAATCATTCCTTCCCCCCATTTCATTGCTCAGTTCTTTCCAGTATTGTTCCATTTGTTTGCAGTCCTAAATTCTGTGACTTTATTGTAGTTGATGCAGTTAATAAAAGCAAATTTGTGAGTGCAATGTCATCAGAGCAGGCCTACAGCCAAGCCAGGTGAAACCTGGACTGGCTGCTGCTAGAACTTGTAGAGGAAGCTTCTAGCATCATGACCAAGGTACTGAGAGATTTGTTTGCTTCATGTGAAAACATCAAGAGCTCAGCTTGATGGTTCTGACTCCAGTGCTTGTTCTGTACATGACTTATAAATCTTATTATCCCTCCAGCCAGTGCTGAAAGTGTAAAAGGATGTGTCTACTTTATAGTAGGAGACAGGAAGGGCTTGCCTGGTGGCTCAGTGATAAAGAATCCACCTGCAATGCAGGAAACAAAGGGGACTGAGTTCGATCCCTGGGTAGGGAAGATCCCCTGGAGGAGGGCATGGCAAACCACTCCAGTATTCTTGCCTGGAGAATCCCATGGACCGAGGAGCCTGGCAGGCTACCGTCCATGGGTCGCAAAGAGTCGGACGTGACTGAAGCAACTTAGCACTCAAGCAGAAGGTAGAAAGGAGGTACATGGAGGTAAGATTTGTCTAGAATAATTTGAAGTTCAACTACCGAAGGTCTTAGTGGGTTTTGGGTAATGATTTTTTCCTTTTAAATTAAAGACACTTCAAGGTGATCATATAAGAATCCCACTCTCAGTGCATCCTGATTTGCCTTCTTGAATAGGAGAGAAAAGGGTTGAATTACAGGAACAGGCCAGGGATTGCACTCAACCCCAGGTAGCCTGTCGGAGTGTGTTTAGTTGTGTGTGATAAAGAACTAGGTTAGACCTGCTGGTCTAGCAGAATGTCTCACTATCAGACAGTCCTGATTCTAATTCTTTCACTGCCGCTATGACTTTGGTCAAATCACTCAGCTTCTACATACCTTGTTTTTCTTATCTGCAAAGTGGAAAGACAGTATCTACCATTTGGGGGAATAAAATGATAAAAAGTGTAGGCACTCTATCTATGAGTTACTGACTGTTTGTTCCTGAAGTATGCTGAACAATCAGTGTACAAACTAGAAAGTTTTTGGTTGCAAATAACAGAAAAGCCAACTCAAACTGGTGTAGACCACATGGAATGTACTGGCCCCATAACTGAAAAATTAAGATGGTCAGCCTTCATGGATGTTATCATCTTTCGACTAGGATGGTCACCAGGAGCTTGTTATTGCCATCCCTTAGGTCTGCCTTCAATAGGGCCTAAGTACCCTTTTATTATAAGATGCTCCAGGAGAATGAGCTTTGGGAGAGAGAGAAAGGGAGAGCGAGAGAGGTATCAGTACGTCAATATCACTCAAACAATATGGATGCTACAGAGGAAGAGTGACGGTGTAGATTAGATGCCAGGGAGGCAACCAAAAGTTCACTGCAGGAACAGTAACACTGGCATCATAGAGCCCTTATGGGAACTTTCCACGTTACGTTTATTCTATGAAAAATATTTACATGTATTCATATATCTATATATACACATTATACAGAGAGAGAGAGATGAGATATGGAGAGAGAGATGTTAGTCCAAGGAGAAGGAGGAGAAGCCATAGGTGCAGTTCCATAACCTCTTGGACGAGAAGTGTGGGATTCAGGAAGGGTCTTTATCTTGCCTTTAGAATCCATTTGATTTAATCCAGTTGTTTTCTTCTTTTCATAAAATCACACAGATAGATATAATGGCCAAGAAAGAATAGATTTATTTTCCTCACTAACACATGAACACATACATACTACCACCACCACCACCAAAAATCCCTTTGTTAAATCCTTCATAAATAAGCAATTTCATATTGCTATCATCATGTGAAGTCTCAGACTCAGCAAGAATCCTGAGGATTCATTATACTCTTGACATTTCCAAAGCAGTTTCATACTTGAAGCATGAACACTTCTGACTAATGTTTATTATTGGATCCTGGCTGGATCGGAGAGGTACACATATGAATACATCTTCTAAAACATGAGTTCTTAACCTGTCCATAGCATTTGCCAAAAAGAAAATATTCTTCACATTTGAAATATAGGAAAGAAAACTGAGGGTCAGTGAATTAAATCCCAAATACACAGTAAATGATCTGCTAACTATATAGGGATTGTGTACCCTGAAATGTTCAGAAGAGTCACAGATTCAAAAACCTTACGTTGCTGTTTCAAATGGGATAGTATATCACCACTGTTATTTTGTAAAGATACTATTTGGTCAAATGTACACGTGTGCTCATGCTCAGCATGTCCAACTCATTGTGATCCCACGGACTCTATCTCACCAGGCTCCTCTGTCCGTGGGATTATCCAAACAAGAATGCTGGAGTGGGTTGCCATTTCCTCCTCCAGGGGATCTTCCTGACCCAGGGACTGACCTGGTGTCTCTTGTGTCTCCTGCACTGAAGGCAGATTCTTTACCAACTGCGCCACCTGGGAAGCCCATGAACACACATTATAAGGAAAGGGTTTATGAAATTCTCTACTGCAGTTAGACAGGAACAAATGCTCTTGTAATTGTTGTCTATTGTGTTACATACTGACTCTTGAAGATGTTACGGGAGAGATTGCTTTGTGGAGATTGTACTTCGGACATCTGAGTTTACTTTATCCACCATACTGTGTACACTTTATAACTGTTGATATTTTCCTTTTCCTTTGCCACTGGAAGCTATGACCACACAATCAGGCATGTGACTACACTGTAAGGAAAAATGGCAGAAAAAAATCTGAGCTTGGTGCTGTTTTCTTTTCCTACTCATGTCCTCTCTCCAACTAAATAGTCCAACAAATATTTCAACCAAATATTCCAACAAATTCATGTCCTCTCTCCAACCAAATATTCCAACAAATATCACAACAAATTCATGTAGTGATAATACCAATATTTTTAGGAGATGTGTCAAATCCCTTTTGGAATGAAGTAAAATGTACAAGAATAAAGAAGAAAATATGGGTTGGAAGATAGACTAAATATAACTTTCAATTATTTATATGGTCAAGATGGAGGAGCTCTTCCAATGAAGATATTTTTGACTTTTGATATAAATCCCTCTGTGTGCGTGCTGTGTGTTAAGTCACTTCAGTCGTGTCCAACTCTGTGCGACCCCGTGGACCATCACCCTCTGTCCATAGGAGTCTCCAGGCAAGAACACTGGGGTGGGTTGTCATGCCCTCCTCCAGGGGATCTTCCCAACCCAGGGGTCGAAGCCGCGTCTCTTCTGTCTCCTGCATTGGCAGGCAGGCTCTTTACCACTCGTGCCACCTGGGGAGCCCATGAATCCCTCTGCTGCTGCTGCTGCTGCTGCGTCGCATCAGTCGTATCCAACTCTGTGCGACCCCATAGACGGCAGCCCACCAGGCTCCCCCATCCCTGGGATTCTCCAGGCAAGAACACTGGAGTGGGTTGCCATTTCCTTCTCCAATGCATGAAAGTCAAAAGTGAAAAGTGAAAGTGAAGTCTCTCAGTCGTGTCCAACTCTTAGCAACCCCATGGACTGCAGCCCACCAGGCTCCTCCGTCCATGGGATAAATCCCTCTAACTAGCATCAAATCCCAGCCCATTCCAAAGAGGAGCAAGTGGCAGGTGTACCAAGCAGAAAAGGAGGGGATCACCCCAGAGGATGACTTGGCAGGTTGACCAGGAACAAGGGCTCCTTCTGACGTGTCTTTTCCTCTAGTTATAAAACTGCCTCTTCTACCACCGCCTCCTACTCCCACCACTCAGTATCTGTTTCCCTTGAAATGTCAATTTTGAAAAGGTTACAATTCACTCTTAAGTATGCCTCCCTGAGTAAGTATTTGAAAAGGAATGTAGTCAGCTCTCATGAAGGGGTTCTGAAGCAAAATCCTTGATACATGGCTCCCCACAAAAGCTAATCTCAGTGTAGCTGGGGGCTCACAGTAGGAATGCAGCTATTGGTAATCAAAGAAATGTATATGGAATCATTTACCCTCTGAGGATCTCTCCACAATACCACCCCCCCCCCCCCCCACACACACACGTATACACATATGGTAGTCTCTGGAAAGAATGAGGTGACAGAGCAAGAGATGGTTCTAAGTGGGCTATTTCTTACGGAGCTTTGGGTAAAATCAGTCTTTATGCATAATGAACACATCTTTAATACAACCATTTACATCACCAAACAAATGCAGCTCTAAAACAAGGGTATCTCAATAACTCTGAAGGCCTGTATTCATTTCATAAAATCTCAAGATATACCAAGGATTGACAGTAAGCAAATAACATGCATGGGATGAACAGAGTACTCTTAACAATGAACAGTGAAAAATAGTACAATTGGTAAGTTTCAAACCTTTGCAAAGAAACCAAAACAAATTTGAAAAATTCTGGATAGCTCCCTTAGAAGGATGGGGTGAGCCTGGAGATTTCAAATAACTGAAGAATGCCACAGGGGTTAATTGATGTCAGTAGTGCAAGGCTGAGAAAGCCACTCACTGTGGATGGAAGATGAATAATTTGTTCCATTCAGGGCTATTTTCTGAATGACCTGGGCTGATTCCCACCAGCAGACAGAATTAGTTATCTCTGCCCATGTGTCCCTTCAGGGCCTGCTCATTTTTCAATCCACTGCCATTTGGTTGAGTTATTCCCTAAATGAATCAATCGCTAATTTATAATTAGATCCAATGACAGCATAAATCTCTGTAGTGGAAAACTCTGGAAATGATGATATGAGTCTGAAGACAAATCAGACATACAGCATGTTTGTTATTCTTAAAACCAATTGAATCTTGGCTTAAAAATCATGGTCAAGATATATTAGCTAGATTTTTGAGGAGTCTGATGTGATAAATTGAATATTTCTTCCATTCATTTATCCTTGCTTTTCATACACATCCACAGTGACTATTCTAGAATAGTAGGATTTATCAATGTCACTGACATAAAAAGTCTTGTCATCAGTTTTATGTTAGAGGGAATATCATATGAAAGCAACTATTACTACTTTCAGGCCCAATCATCATGCTCAAGGACTAAAGCCATACAGGGACTGGGACTGTTAAAACTCTAGAAAACTCTAGAAAATGCAGACTATAAAATGGTAGGGCTGGCTAAGCCAGCTGAGTCTCTAACTTGTCCTCCTCTTTGTGAGGCTTGGAGAAGTCTCAGACTCTAGAGTAGTGTTATTGTATCACATTGAGTCTTCAAATTCTTGCCCACTGTACATCCAGGTCAGTTCAGTTCAGTCGCTCAGTCGTGTCTGACTCTTTGTGACCCCATGAATCACAGCACGTCAGGCCTCCCTGTCCATCATCAACTCCCGGAGCTCACTCAGACTCATGGCCATCGAGTCAGTGATGCCATCCAGCCATCTTATCCTCGGTCGTCCCCTTCTCCTCCTGCCCCCAATCCCTCCCAGCATCAGGGTCTTTTCCAATGAGTCAGCTCTTTGCATAAGGTGGCCAAAGTACTGGAGCTTCAGCTTTAGCATCATTCCTTCCAAAGAAATCCTAGGGCTGATCTCCTTCAGAATGGATTGGTTGGATCTCCTTGCAGTCCAAGGGACTCTCAAAGAGTCTTCTCCAACACCACAGTTTAAAAGCATCAATTCTTCGGCACTCAGCCTACTTCACAGTCCAACTCTCACATCCATACATGACCACTGGGGAAACCATAGCCTTGACTAGACGGACCTTAGCTGGCAAAGTAATGTCTCTGCTTTTGAATATACTATCTAGGTTGGTCATAACTTTTCTTCCAAGCGTCTTTTAATTTCATGGCTGCAATCACCATCTGTAGTGATTTTGGAGCCCAAGAAAATAAAGTCTGACACTGTTTCTACTGTTTCCCCATCTATTTCCCATGAAGTGATGGGACCAGATGCCATGATCTTCGTTTTCTGAATGTTGAGCTTTAAGCCAACTTTTTCACTCTCCCCTTTCACTTTCATCAAGAGGCTTTTTAGTTCCTCTTCACCTTCTGCCATAAGGGTGGTGTCATCTGCATATCTGAGGTGATTGATATTTCTCCTGGCAATCTTGATTCCAGCTTGTGTCTCTTCCAGTCCAGCGTTTCTCATGATGTACTCTGCATATAAGTTAAATAAGCAGGGTGACAATATACAGCCTTGACGTACTCCTTTTCCTATTTGGAACCAGTCCGTTGTTCCATGTCCAGTTCTAACTGTTGCTTCCTGACCTGCATAAAGATTTCTGAAGAGGCAGGTCAGGTAGTCTGGTATGCCCATCTCTTGAAGAATTTTCCACAGTTTCTTGTGATCCACACAGTCAAAGGCTTTGGCATAGTCAATAAAGCAGAAATAGATGTTTTTCTGGAACTCTCTTGCTTTTTCCATGATCCAGTGGATGTTGGCAATTTGATCTCTGGTTCCTCTGCCTTTTCTAAAACCAGCTTGAATGTCAGGAAGTTCACGGTTCATGTATTGTTGAAGCCTGACTTGGATAATTTTGAGCATTACTTTACTAGCGTGTGAGATGAGTGCAATTGTGTGGTAGTTTGAGCATTCTTTGGCATTGCCTTTCTTTGGAATTGGGATGAAAACTGACCTTTTCCAGTCCTGTGGCCACTGCTGAGTTTTCCAAATTTGCTGGCATATTGAGTGCAGCACTTTCACAGCATTATCTTTCAGGATTCCAGTTCAGTTGACAGTACACATACGTACAGGAAACAAAGTACTATTGATGTATCACTTCCTTACCCTCTGCAGATAGGATACGCAGAGAATAGAATAGAACTCTAGTGCTTTTGTTGTAACCCAAAGATCTCATGGGAATGCTATGACCCCTTAGGGAGTGAGCCTTTCCATTTCCCTTTCCCTGTATCAGGAAAATATCTCCCAGTCCTAAAGTCCTGATTTCCCAGTCCACACCAGTGGGTGATTTATTAATAAGTATTCTCTTTCACAATTTGCTAGCTGTTCCTTGCTCAGTGCACTGCCTACTTTGTACCTGTTTTGGTGAGTCTAATGGATATTGGGGGCTTTCCTGGTGGCTCAATTCTAAAGAATCTGCCTGCCAATGCAGGAGACAAGGGTTCGACTCCTGGGTTGGGAAGATCCCCTAGAGAAGGAAATGGCACCCCCCTGCAGTATTCTTCCCTGAGAAATCCCATGAACAGAGGAACTTGATGGGCTATAGTCCATGGGGTTGCAAAAGAGTTGGACATGACTTAGTGACTAAACAAGAACAGTGGATACTACGAAACACAGTCAATACGGAGAAATGTGGCCACTGTGCTGCTGGGATCCAAGGACCTGTGTTCCCCAGCCTTCTCTCACTGAACGAGTGTGGAGATGAATCCAGGTCTTGTGTCTGAATATGAAGAGATCTTACCACTGAACAAAACCTAGACTGCTGCCTTTCTGGGCTCTTTGCTTCCTATTCACTCTACGACCCACAAGGACAAGGGTAGCCATGCAATTTGAATGTCATTGCCATCACTTGCTTCCTGACAACTGTCTGATCCAGGGAACACATGCCTAATCTCAACTGAAACATGGAGAACTTCTCACCACAATTGAACTTCTCATTCAATATGTTTTAACAGCAATTATGGCATTGAAGAATTCAGATTTCCCAGGACCAAGAGAGAAAATGTTATAGAAAACCGTACCTAAAATCTCATCTAGGAATAAAGATGCTGATGACATCAGCTGGAGATGTTTTCTGGTTTCTAGAATCCTTCTTTCTTGAACTGACAACCCCTAAGTACTCTGCGTTAATGAGCCTTCTGAGATAAATTGGAACTGATGTGGAGAATCAGAGGCTGCAATCCAGGTCCAGATCCTGTATGCTCTTTTTACCCATCATTCAGCTACATTGCCAACAATTAAAGCAACTCAAGATGACTTGCGAGTGGGGTCAACAGACTTGCTAACTGCGTTTAATTCAACATGGATGCACAGGCGGCCTCAGCCATTTCTTGCAGGTCATTTAAGGGGATGTCTGTGTGTCTCTTAGAGACACATGGGATTTACTGTCCATTCACTATGATCACACATATGGCCATAGAAGGACTCTTGTATGGCTCTAGAACCTTCCTGCTCTCACTGCTAAGCCCTTGCTCAATGATCCACACACTCCCAGGCAACAAAAGTTAGAAAATTCTACAGAGGCAGTTATGTAATCACAAAGATTAATTGTTCTTCCAAACACAACATTTAAAAACAGCTGGAGTGTGGTCTGTCTACCCACAGGTTATCTCGGAATCATGAAATCAGAGCAGGAGGAGACATTGAGAGAACAGTCTCTCTGCCCTTCAGGTAGACTACAGCTAAGTCATCCCAGACAGAAGTACATTTGCCCTAATTTCAAGCAGCTCTAGGGACAGAGCTCTCATGACTTTCTAGTCTGAATAGAGATAAAGCCTTTCTTACGGCTAAACAATATCTCCCTTTAGAGCTAAAGTCTATTCATCGTGTCTGGCTGCCCTTTGAGATGCAGAAGGGTCTCTCTAACAATCTTAATACCTCACACTCCACACAAATGGAAATCAGCTTCCTCCTTGAGGACTCTATTTTCCCCAAACTTCTGAAATATTAAAATCACTTTATGACTTTCACTTGCTTCTGAAAGTTTTCTCTATTTCTTCTTAGTTCTTAAATCCAGATTTAGATATTATTTTCATGTAAAGTCAACTTGTTCTTGTTCAGTCACTGTCATGTCTGACTCTGCAACCCCATGGACTGCAGCATACCAGGCATCCCTGTCCTTCAACATCTCCCAGAGCTTGCTCAAACTCATGTCCATTGTGTCAGTGATGCCATCCAACCATCTCATCCTCTGCAGTCCCCTTCTCCGCTTGCTTTCTATCTTTCCCAGCATCAGGTTGTTTTCCAATGTGTGGGCTCTTCATATCAGGTGGCCAAGGTATTGGAACTTCAGCTTCAGCATCAGTCTTTCCAATGAAGATTCAGGACTGATTTCCTCTAGGATGGACTGGTTGGATCTCCTTGCTGTCCAAGGGACTCTCAAGAGTCTTCCCCAGCACTACAGTTCAAAAGCATCAGTTCTTCGGCATTCAGCCTTTTTTGTGGTCCAACTCTCACATTTGTACATGACTACTGGAAAAATCATAGCTTTTACCATACAGACCTTTGTCAGCAGAGTGATTTGTTTGTCAAAGTTTGTCAAAGCTTTGCTTCCAAAGAGCAAGCGTCTTTTAATTTCATAGCTATAGTTACCATCCATAGTGATTTTGGAGCCCAAGAAAATCTAACGAGACCTGAATAAAATACAAAATCTCTGTGTTGCCCAAAATGGTCACTCCTAGTCACATGGGTATGTGAAATGTGGTGAGTGTGACTGAGAAATGGAATATTTAATTTCATTTATTTGTACTTGATTTAAGTTTAGATTAAAAGTTTAGATTTAAAGACTGGCTACAATGTTTGGAAGACTTGAAGTATATTTGGAACAACTTTGGTTTGTCAGTCTCCTTTTTCACATGTAAGTTTTATGATATAAATAACATTCAAGTATTGCTGATGAAAATTCAGCACCAGCTTTGAGATATCTTTTAGTGTATAATACACAGAGGACTTCTGGAGACTTCAAATAAAAAGAATTTAAGCATTTCATTAATATTTTTATATTGATTCCACACTAAAATTAAAATGTTTTGGCTATACTGGATGTTATAGACTGAATATATGTGTCCCAGCCCCAAAATTTCACACAGTGAAGGCTTTATCTTCAATGTTACAGTATCTAGATGTGGAGCTGGTGGGAGGCAATCGGGTCATAAGGATGGAGCCCTCACCATGAACCAACCTGGCCAGGACTCTGATCTGAGACTTCCTGCCTCCAGAACAGTGACGAATAAATGTCTGTTGTCTAGGTGACTCAGTATATGGTACTTTGTCGTGGCAGCCAGAGCTGTCTAGGACATTGGGTTAAATAAAATACATTATCAAAGTTAATTGTATCTTTTTTTTTTTTTTTTTTTTTTACTATTTTGTAACCTAAACTAAATCACAATCCTGAAAAGAATTCCTTAACAAGTGTTCTATCTCTGATTTTATTTCCTCTCATAAGCTTCATGAATCTGCAAGATTGAAAGGTAGAGAGAGGAAAGGAAGGAAGTTGGAACAGCAGGATTTTAGATGTTGTGCCACAAAGTCATGATGAGAAGCAGCCAGAGGAAGAGATTTTAAGGTTGTCTTCATGTTCGCAGGCTGCTTCCCTGGTGGCTCAGTGATAAAGAATCTGTCTGCAATGCAGGAGACGTGTGTTCGATCCCTTAGTCAGAAAAATCCCCAGGAGAAGGAAATGGCAACTCACTGCAGTATTCTTGCCTGGAGAACCCCACGGACAGAGAAGCCTGGTGCGCTACAGTCCAAGGGGTCGCAAAGAGTCAGAAATGATTGAGCCACTGAGCAACAACAAAAACCATGGTCTCAGTGCTCCAGCAAGTGACAAATCGAAGAATATCTAATATACACAAGTTGGTGTGAAGGTTTTTTTTTTATTGTTGTTAGTCTTATTTCAAATTTTGCCTATGATAGATATAAAATGGGAGTCTGCAAAAAAGGGAAAAAGCTGACAAAGGCATGTTATGAGTCCACAGTCATCTGGCTGGTCTGGGAAGGCCTTGAATGGCTCAAGTGCAGAGGGCTGCATAACACAGGTGGGAAGTGTGTGCACAAGGATGGGGCTGGAGACAAGAGCCAAAGTCACAAAGCGAAGAGGTCTTGGCAATTTGAAGATTTAGGAAGCTATTTTGAATGCAACTGGCTATGAAAAGATGAGCAGCATTATTAGGTGGTGCAGTTGGTAAAAGTCCGCCTGCCAGCGTAGGAGATGTAAGAGATACAGGAAGATCGGCATGGCAACCCACTCCAGTGTTCTTGTCTGGAGAATCCCATGGACAGAGGAGCCTGACGGGCTATAGTCCATGGGGTCGCAACGAGTCAGACACAACAAAGCACGCACGTACAAGACTTGCAAATGATTTTTTCAAGAATTACCTGGATTTAGTAGGATTAGTGCTGAGAAGGGGACCGTCACCAGACCCAGCTCTGTTCAGGAGGGGAGATGACCATGCAGAGATACCCACAAAAGGTGGATTTGGGGGGATCGATGCTCCCTTCTTTCACCTTATGTTAAAAGCCACTTTTTATTTCCTCCTGGAACCCCTCTCTGGTGTCCTTTAATGATACCCAAAGAGCATGCTTTGTGTGTACCCCCTGTGACTGTAGGCATTAGTATTGTACATGCTCTCATGGATTCTGATCTTCTAAGAAAATAAAGTGTGTAATGACTAGCAGTTTTTCTTTGATATGATGTGTATTCATGACAGCACCATTTTACGGGTCAGGAAAGTGAATCTGGTCTGTTTTAACAGAGAAACTCCCAGGAGGATGAAAGGAGAAAACATGAGATTTCTGCTTCCAGACCTTTTAATGAATCATCCTGAGAAGTTTAGCAAGTCACCTTTCCCCTCCAGCTTTTCCTCAACATTATGCAGTACTAACTTTTGTTTCTGCACTTGCTTTTAATATGCTAATAGTGCCATCAATTTCATCTTACTAATATTAATACTAGAGGCTTCCTGAGGGTGGGGACTGTGTCCTCAACTTTTCTTGTGTTTTCTAAGTTTTGGTACAAAGTGCTACATGAAATATTGCACAATGCATTCTTTATACCCTTAGGAAAAATATGTTGACCTTGCACATTGTTAAAGCTTTAAATATTAGAATTTGGATGCTAAAATGAATCTGAAAGATTGACTAGGAAATCCTATCATGGTAGAACTGACAAAGCTGGGACCCAAGCATCAATGTCACTTCTAAATCCTGTATCTAGTTAGCAAACAACTATAGCCAGAATCTAGGTCACTAGAAGATTTGCTTCTTTATGCTGTTTTAGCAACAGCAGAGATAATTTGGGTGGACATTTAAGAGCAACTCAAATACACAAACAAAAATAGTTTAAAATTTCTCATTTTAGTTTTAAAGAACTATGTTTAAAAAAGTCCAGTCCCATTACTTCATGGCAAATAGTGGCGGGGGTGGGGGGGGGGGCGGGGGGTGGAAGCAGTGACAGACTTTATTTTCTTGGGCTCCAGAATCACTGGGGATGGTGACTGCAGCCATGAAATGAAAAGATACTTGCTCCCTGGGGCAAAAAAGGTATGACAAACCTAGACAGTGTATTAAAAAGCAGAGACATCATTTTGCTGATGAAGGTCTGTATATTCAAAGCTATAATCTTTCCAGTAGTCATTTACCGATGTGAGAGTTGGACCATAAAGAAGGCTGAACACCAAAGAATTGATGCTTTTGAACTGTGGTGCTGGAGAAGACTCTTGAGAGTCCCTTGGACAGCAAGAGGATCAAACCAGTCCATCCTAAAGGAAATCAATCCTGAATTGGAAAGACTAATGTTGAAGCTGAAGCTCCAATACTTTGGCCACCTGATGCAAAGAGCCCATTCACTGGAAAAGACTCTTATGCTGGGCAAGATAGAAGGCAGGAGGAGAAAAGGACTCAATGGACATGAGTTTGAGTGAGCTTCAGGAGATGTTGAAAGACAGGGAAGCCTGGTGTGCAGCAGTCCATGGGGTTACAGAGTCAGACATGACTTAGTGACTGAACGACAACATTTTCCCCAATAATGGTGTTCCACAGGAAATGTACTAGACAGCTAAGTCCGCTGTTTAGTTCAGTTTCTGTCAACATTATATATATATATATATATATATATATATTTTTTTTTTTTTTTTCAACGTGAGCTTAACAATCCAGTAGGAAAGCAAATACTGTGATAAAGTCTTTTACTTGGTGAGTCATACACTCTGCTGCCATGGCTTGGTGTGTGTGTGTGTGCATGTGTGTGTGGTTAAGTTTACTTGTTTTTCAGTACTTATTGGGAAGCTACTTGTCACTTGCTGATAATGTACCATCTGTTCAGCGAAAATGAAATACATGAAAAATAAAAGTTTCCCTGATCAGAAAGGAAAGCCAAGAGGAGGCTGAAACTCAGGAATTACCTGAGTTTAAACACGCGGTTACATAAATAGATGCCCTAGGTGAGAGGACTGGTTTTAAATGTAACAGTAGCTCAGATGCAAGTAGTAGTATGAACAGTCAGTGTGTTCACTGCACATGAAGGAGATTTCCCAGCATCCACCTCTGCAGTGTGGACACCACCCTTTAGCACCTGCCTCTGTGGGAGTCCTGCGAAGTACCTGTTCCCTCAACGTCGCTTCCAGATGAAAGGATAAGCAAGTCTAAGACTAGAATTTGACATCAAGGGAGGTGATTTGGGGGATTAAAAATCAGAAGTGAATATCAACCTGAAACAAAACTGACAGTAAAGTTGAAAAAGAAGTCAGAGGAATCTAAAACCCCAAATCCTTTTAAACCAAGGGAAACATTGCCACATATTGGGTCCTGTTTCTGTGACTTGATCCCAGGAGGGAGAGATGAGAACATGCTTCTAGGTTTTCATTAAATATTTGAAAGAGAAGATTGTGTAAAAGAAATGAGCTAAGAGCATTAGAGGGATGAGCTGGTTAGGAATATCAGGGGTTAGTTGGCTAGGGCAATGGACTCCTTCCAAGCCTACAATCTCCTGTTGATAGCTACAAATTCATCAGCCTGGCAGTTACAATAGTTCATTCATTAAATCAATCATCCATTGATCATTTTAGTGACTCTCACAGATAAGAACTCTTTAAGATCCTGGGCATATTTTGTCAAATCAGGATGGTCTCAGTTCCCCAGTTTTATGGTGTAAAAAAGAAAGTTGATTCACTCATTCATTTTGGCTAGGAGAGTTATATCTACTGAGCATTAGACCTTTGCCAGGCATCGTGCAAGACACTGGGCATTAAACCTTGAGCAAGTGAAAGTGAAAGTATTAGCTGCTCAGCTGTGTCTGACTCTTTGAGACCCCGTGGACTGTAGCCTGCCAGGCTTCTCTGTCCATGGGAATCTCCAGGCAAGAATACTGGAGTGAGTTGCCATGCCCTCCTCCAGGGGATCTTCCAGACCCAGGGATGGAACTTGAGTCCCTTACATCTCCTGCATTGGCAGGCAGACTCTTTACCACCAGCACAACCTGGGGTCCTTTACTGGACCTTAGTTTACTCAAGGGCAAGATTCATGTTCACATTAGTTTTATTTTCTAATACCTGATACATGGTTTTTCCCATATAAGTTCCTTAGAAGTGACTTAATAAAATGTATAAGAGTTTCAATATGAATGAACCTAGTAATAGAGATTGATGGGTAATGTAATATTTTGGAGTGTTATGATAAGAAAGAAAATGCCTAGTAGAATAATCAAAGCCAGAAGAGAGAGTTAATAGCAATTTTCAGACACAGCTTCATGGAAAACGGCATTTTTCTGGAATAGTGGACCCAAATCTCAGGGCAGCGTAGTAGTGATCTTACATTTCTGGCACCTGGAGGCTTGTGGTGCTTAGAAATACAAATGCAACCACTGCTGTGATTCATTAAAAGACCAAAGATCAGGAAGAAGGCTTCCCTGATGGCTCTTCAGATAAAGAATCTGCCTGGAAAGCAGAAGACACAGGAAATGCAGGTTCGATCCCTGGGTTGGGAAGAGACCCTGGAGAAGGATATGGCAACCCACTCCAGTATTCTTGCCTGAAAAATCTCATGGACAGAGGAGCTTGCTGGGCTACAGTCCAAAGGGTGGCAAAGAGTCAGAAATGAATGAGTGACCACACACACAGGAAGACCAAATCGAAGGCTGACTTTGTGAAGCCAGGGTCACACAACACTGGCAGCAAAGGAAGGAAGCATATGGGGCACAGACAGAAATGAAAGTGACAGATAAAGGATGGCGAGAACAAGGGCCGCAGATCTCGCTGGAGGGGACCCTTCACCCAGACAGATGGCACCGTGGGTGGTTGCAGTTACTTGAGACAGTAAAGCAGGGTCTGAGGTACAAATGATAAAGTGAGGTGAAGGATAAGATGAGATGAGTCTCTAAGTGCTTTTCTCAGCCTTGAGGAAGCCTTTCCTGACAAAAATCTGCTCACTCCCTTCCCCTGTTCCCTTTGATCAGCACTCTATTCTTCATGCTCATCACATTCATTTCAGCAAAGTCCTTCAGCTGTCCTTCCCTTGTGCTGAGTCCTTTTGCTCCCCCTACAAGTCTCTAAGGGAGACCCTACAGAGAAAGCCACCCCTTCCCCACAGACAGGACAGAACTGAACATTCTCAGAGGGAACCATGCTCGATTGTGGGGAGATGTGAATGAATTCCCCCCGCCAAAAAGCCCTTCTTTAAAATGAATATATCTGGCTGAGTTCATTTGCTGTCCACCTGAAACTATCACAACATTGTTAACTGGCTGTATCAGTGCCAAAGAATTGATGCTTTTGAACCGTGGTGCTGGAGAAGACTCTTGAGAGTCCCGTGGATAGCAAGGAGATCAAACCAATCAATCCCAAAGGAAATCAGTCTTGAATACTCATTGGGAGGAGTAATGCTGAAGCTCCAATATGCTGGCCACCTGATGTGAAGAGCTGACTCATTGGAAAAGACCCTGACGCTGGGAAAGACTGAGAGCAGGAGAAGGGGGCAACAGAAGATAAGATGGTTGGATGGCACCACTGACTCACTGGACGTAAGTCTGAGCAAACTCTGGGAGATAGTGAAGGACAGAAAAGCCTGGTATGCTGCAGTCCATGGGGTCACAGAGTCGTACCTGACTGAGTGACTGGACAAATAAAAAAAAGTTTTTGAAAAGATTAATGCACAGAATTCAAGTTTTATGACTCCTGAAGTGGAGTGTGACATGATTTTCTAGTGACCTTCTTCCTCTTTCAGTCAAAGAGCTCATATAATTTAAACTTGCTTCTGTTTAATACATACTTATTATCTACTTGTGTAAATATATGTGAGTTTTACAGTAAAGTTCAGTTTTCAGGTGCTGAATACTTTGCATTGAGTATGGAAATAAAAAATATCTACTACAAAAAAACAAACTTCCATAAAAAATAAAACCCTATTGAATTGGGCAGAGGCATGAGGGTACCCTGGGGTACTGACAATAATAAAGTTCTCTCTCTTCTTCTGGTGTTTGTTATGTTAGTGTGGTTTGAAAAAAAGTGAAAGTGCAGGTCACTCAGTCATGTCTGACTCTTTGCAATCCCATGGACTGTACCCACCAGTCTCCTCTGTCCATGGGATTTTCCAGGCAAGAATACTGGAGAGCATAGCCATGCCCTTCTGCAGGGGATTTTCTCAACCCAGGGATCAAACCTGGGTCTCCTGTATTGCAGGCAGATTCTTTACCGTCTGAGCCACCAGGGAAGCCCGTTAGTGTGGTTACTTTGTGAAAGTTTATTCCATTGCATGCTACGATCAGTATATATTTCTGAATGTATGTTATACTTCAATAAAATGTAAACTTTAAAAAAGCTTACTGAAAAATTCATTCTGAAATATCTCTAATCTGAAAATAAACCCATAACAAAGTTCATGTGAATATGAGGTCTCAACTGAGTGGTGAGAACCATGGGAACTAGCTCCTCAGTGTGGTAGAGTATGGACTGCATCATCTTGGAAGAATGCTCTGGAGTGGGTGAAGCATTGGGAACACAAGATTTTGGGGTTCTCCCGACAAACCCATGCAAGAGGCATGCTGAGCTTGTCCCCAGCATAGAAGCGGCTTGGCATATGGGTCCACCTGCAGCTTCAGGAGCCCACAGCCCAGACAGAGAGTGGATGGGACATTTATGAGGTGCATGAAGGGAAACTGGTGGTCATGCCTCAGCTTGAGGGAGCTAGAAAGCAAAGGAAGACTCCAGAAGCAATGCCCAAGGTGGAGGAAGGAGGCGCAGAAAGACTCAAGAGTAAAGAACTGAAAACTGAGCAAAAAAAAAAGTCCTTCAGCCATGAAGCATGGCTAGAATGATTCAGCTTTACTATCTTCAAGGATCACTTCCTTGTCCTTATGCTTCCTTTTTGCATTTGTAGCATGGCCTAGCTACTCTCTAACCAAAATCTCCCTGTGTTTTTAAGACCTGCTTTCTCCCCAGCCTGACACACAACCATCAGTGACCATCTAGAGAAAAAGGCATAAAAGGAATGATTTCTTAGAAATAATAACAGATCACATTCCCTGTGGAAGCCCTATCACTACATTAGGACAGATGTCTGTTTTAGCTGATCCTGAAAAACAACACACCAAGATGTTTTTCAGCACTTTTAACACCATGGAACGAAAACATGGGTCTTTGATAATGAGCAGCAGAATCATCATCAATGATGAGCACCAGTGATGAACCAGCAGAATCTCCCCAAAGGTCACTGGATAGACTCTTATCCCTCTTCTTCTACATGTCCTTTCAGCAAGCCCTTACTCTGGTCCTTGCAGTGGGCAGCCCTGAACAGGCACAGTTACTTTTACAGATTCCACAGGAAACAGCTGATCATTTGGTACAACTGGTGGATGTGGAAGCAGGTTTGTAACAGAAAGGAAGAGAGGGTCATATTCATAATGTCTCCTCCATCTATCCTGGAACACTTTTTATTGTTCATTTTTTTTATTGGAGTATAATTGCTTTACAGTGTTGGGTTAGTGTCTGCTGTACAATGAAGTGAATCGGCTATATATATTCCCTCCCTCTTGGACCTCCTCCCACGCACCCCCACCTCACCCCTTTAGGTCATCACAGAGCACCAAACTGAGATCCCTGTGCTATACAGAAGCTTTACACTAGCTATATATTTTACACACGGTGGTGTATATATATCAGTCCTACTCTCTCAGCTTATCCCACCCTCTCCTCCCAACCCTGTGTCCACAAGTCCATTATGCATGTCTGCATTTCTATCCCCACACTGCAATAGGTCCATCGGTATCATTTTTCTAGTTTCCACATATATGCATTAATATATGATATTTGTTTTTCTCCTTCTGATTTACTTCACTCTGTATGACAGACTCTAGGTCCAACTACATCTCTACAAATAGATACTATTTTAAAAAGGGGACAAAGAAGGAAATAAATGATGGCGACTTTGTTATTCTCAACCAGTGGGAATAATGTTAGCAATTCTGGGAGGGTGATGGCATTCAGTAGAAAGCCTTATGAGGGCCTGGGAGCGGGCATCACGTGGACCACAGTGGTAGGAGGAACTCATCTGACAGGCATGTCAATCATTTCTGCCTGCTTTACAGGAAATTGACTGGGAAGAATACCATCAGATGACTATTGGCTCCAGAGGAGAAGTGAAACGTGATTATCCTCTTATGCAAACAGTAAGTATTTATCAACTGTCTACTGTGTGCAGAACAAGATAGTTACCGAGATACTGGTTATGTTGCGCTATGCGTGTGATCAGTCGCTCAGTCGTGTCCGACTCTTTGCGATCCTATGGACTGTAGCCCACCAGGTTCCTCTGTCCATGGGATTCTCCAGGCAAAAATACTGGAGTAGGGTTGCCATGCCCTCCTCTAGGGGATCTTCCTGACCCAGGGACTGAACCCTCGTCTCTTATGTCTCCTGCATTGGCAGGCGGGTTCTTTACCACTAGCGCCACCTGGGAAGCCCACTGATTATATTAGTTTTCCATAAGTCCCAGCGAGTAATCCAGAATCCACAAGCAGTGTTTTCTACTTTGTTCACATTCCAGACTCAAATCAGAAATCCTCATCCATCTGCTTGTATCCACACTATCCAAGATTGTTTCAATTTTGTAAAGTGAAGCTGACAAACACATTGTGGAAATATTTTTTCTAACCACTCACACACTTTGGAAAACAATGGAAAATTATTCACACAGTGCAAAATTATCTTTATTCAGAAGATCACATCAAGCAGCATGTTCACAATCAAAAACGTTTTACATTTGCAATAAACACCATTCATTTATGCAGGAGCTCTGCCGGGTTGGTAGATATTTTTATTGCTTCATTTTTCTTCTGTCAAAGAAATGAAAGAGATGGTTTCAACCTATTATCAATTCCACATGAGGTGTAGGAAAGGAAAATGCAAAGCATCAGAAAGAGGTCGGGGGAGAAGAGGGACCTCCAGTGTTCCCTATAAATGAAGTAGATTCAGACATGGCCAAACCAGACACCACCTTTAATTTCTAACCTTATAAAACAGGGAGAAATGTGTATGTCTTAAGTCACACATGCACACACATTCTGACGCAACTGCCTGTGGATTCTCAGGAAATGCAACTTTAGTTGCTGTTGTAGTGAAAGTCACTCAGTCATGTGTAACTCTTTGTGACCCCACGGACTATATAGTCCATGGAATTCTCCAGGCCAGAATACTGGAGTGGGTAGCTGTTCCCTTCTCCAGGGGATCTTCCCAACCCAGGGATTGAACCTAGGTCTCCCACATTGCAGGCAGATTCTTTACCAGCTGAGCCACAAGGGAAGCCCTAGAATGTTGGAGTGGCTTATCTTTTCAGGAAAGGATAGGAGTAGCCTATCCTTTCTCCAGGGGATCTTTCTGACCCAGAAATCAAACCAGGGTCTCCTGCATTACAGGTGGATTCTTTACCACCTGAGCTATAGGGAAAGCATCCAGAATTAATTACATCACGCAGTTTTCTCCTTTCAACCAGTAGCTGATGAGTCACAATCTCCATTGGATATTAACACAGGTCAGTATGATGGTATGGAGGCTGAATAAACCCCCTGCACCAAATATTCTCACACTAATCCTCAGATTATTGGGATGTATTATTTGTATAACAAAAAAAATTCTTTGCAGATGTGATTGAAGTAGTTAAAATGAGAAGAGTGACCTGGATCATCCAGGTGTGTCCAGTCTAAAAAACAGAGGAGCTTTGCCAGTTGTCATCAAGGGGAGATGTGACTATGTAATGATGGCCAGAGAGATGAGGCTTTAAAGAGGAGGGCACAAGCCAGGGAATATGGATGCCCTCTAGAAACTGGAAATAGCAATGGAACAAATTCTGCCCTGGAGTCTCCATAAAGGAACCAAGTCCTGTGGTACCTAGGTTTTAGGCCAGTGAGAACTATAAGTGACTTCAAACCTACAGAGCTGTTAATGAAATAAATTTGGTTATTTCAAGCCATTATTTTGTGATAATTTGTTACAGCAGCAATAGAAAATTAATACATATGAGCTGGCATATAAGGGTGTCTTGGTGCTAATATCTCAAATAAATGCACACAGCCATTTTGACTAAGATATCAGTGATACTGCTGGAGGTGTGTCTGGGTGTATTTGGCAAAAAGATTGTTAAAATGAGGTCATAGCACTTGATTTCAAAAACGTTTTAGCAGGTGCCTACTACAAGGTAGGGAATATTCATTGCTTTTCAATGGTAATTAACAGTCATATAAAGCTTCTGTTTTAATTATGAAAGCATTTTTGAGGGTGTTACCCTTTATTTCCCTCAATATATGCTAAATGATACACCAACTGGGAAATTTTTCTTGGAGAAATGTTTCTCATAATGAACTGTTGCATCTATTCTTCTAAGATCATTTCAAGTATATGACTTATTCCCACATATATTTTCTAAGTAGGAGTCAGATCTATCTTATTAATGGTTGCCTTTCAATATTTTGTGCCAGGTAAAAGGGATTCACTCAAAATTATTTGTGAAGGGAGTGAATCAAAGACTAACTCTTGACTAGGTTTTGTGCACAGTCATAGCAAGGGCCTTTGTTGCCATACTGGCTTTATTCTTGTTTTTCTTTCTTGGCCATTTTTTAATTTCTTTTTTCCAGCTGCACTACATTTGTCTTGTCTGCTCTCAAAGGACTTAGATTGTGGGGGAGAAGAATACTTGCATACTAACTATGATAGAAGGAAGAAGCACCGACAGATAGTCAAGTATTACAGGAAGTTAAAGGAAGAAGTGGCTAAAAGTAACTGTTCAGGGAAGAAGGGCTTCTAAAGAGAAGGAGCATGTGACTTCCCTGGGGGTCCAGTGGTTAAGAATCTGGCTTGCAATGCAGAGGACTCAGGTTTGATCCCTTGTCAGGGAACTAAGATCCCACATGCCAAGGAACAATCGCGCCCACACGCCACAACTACTGAGCCCTGGGCCACAACTAGAGAGCCCATGTGCCACAATGAAAGATCCCACATGCTGCAACTAAGACCCCAACACGGCCATGTAAATAAATAAATACGGAAAAAAATAAAGAGAAGGACTGTCACTAACACAGACAGCTATTTGGGGGACACTGAATCTGGTGTTATTGAAACATAAGCTAGTGGGAGAAGAATCTGGAAAAGACAGTGGAATACCACTGTAAAGGATGATGCCAGCTACACTTGGGGATTATGGAAGTATACCATAGGCAACAGGAGCTACTGAAGGGTCTTGAGAAGACTAACCTATTTATTTCTGTGTTTCAGGAAAACAAAACAAAGGAACATAAAACTCTTATGACAACATAATGGACAGTTTTGAGAAATGGGAAGTTGATAGCAGAGGCATCAGTTTGAATGTTATGGCAATAGTCCCAGAAACAAACAGTAAGCACCAAAACACAGCTAGCTAGCAATAGGGTCCAGGGAAACTAAAGAAATAGGATCAACGTGACACAATCAGTGACTGGAACTGAGGACTAGGGAGAGGAGCAGAGAACATGATGACAGTGCGATGACACCTTGATTAAAAAGTAATAGGAATACAAGAAGGCAAAGAGGTACTGAAGAGATGGTAATAATGCTGAACATCTCCTATATATTGAGTGACAACCATTTGCCAAGTTCCGTTTTAGACGTTTTAGGTAGAGGGTTATTCTACAAAGTCAGTTCTATAGTCTTCTTTTTATTGTTACACAAAAACTTTCAGTATCTTCTCCAAGGTCCTGCAGCAATTAAGAGCCAGAAATCAAACCCTGGTCTATTCATGTACAAAGGTCATGGTCTTTACGGTGTTCTTCACAGTCCAGGTTCACTTTGGACACACTGAACTTGAAAGCCGGAAGAATGTCCATGCCTAGAAAGCTGTTGCCAATGTTCTTGGGGTGCCCAGGAGAGCAATGATAGAGCAAGATTTCAAGTCATCTTGAAATGATGGTGGTAAATGGTAGCTAGGGAAGCATCTGATGGAATTTCAGGAGGACCCAGGAGAACAGAGAAGACCAAGAATGTTACTCCTTTAGGAAGATGGAGAAAGCGAAAGTCAGAGGGGAAACTGAGAGTAGAAAAAGTGAGACATGAACAGGGAGAGCATAGTGTCACAGAAGTCAAGACAGGGAATGTCAAGGAGTGGGTGGTCAGCTAGAATAAACTAGAAAATTATGGGAGGAGGAGAAATGAGAAGAGGTCACTGAATTTTGCAAAGGGGAATCCATCAGGGGCTCTGGCAATCATCAAGTACTGGGAAAGCCTAGAGGCAAGATGCCTGGGTTGGGTGGTGAGGAATAGTAAAGACATAAAGCCTGTTCTCCATGACATTTAGCAGTGACAGGAAGACTCGACATAGGACAGAGGATGTAGAAACAAGGAGACTTTTTCCTGTATATTTTCATATCTATAGGAAAGCTTCTTAGGGTATAATGAGGCAGTGGAGAGGGAAGACTATGAACATATGAGAAAAATGGATTTTCCTCATTGTCTGGGGGATCACTTGGTGGGATGCAATGGGAAGGATGATGCTTACTGCTGGGTTATATCCCTCTGGAGGCCACCTGTGGGACTGCAGTAGTTGCTACAGGATGGACATGTCTATGTCATGTCTATGTCTGTATGTCATGTTTATGTCTGAACTTCCAGATGTTCAACCTGGTTTTAGAAAAGGCAGAGGAACCAGAGATCAAATTGCCAACATCTGCTGGATCATGGAAAAAGCAAGAGAGTTCCAGAAAAACATCTATTTCTGCTTTCTTGACTATGCCAAAGCCTTTGACTATGTGGATCACAATAAACTGGAAAATTCTGAAAGAGATGAGAATACCAGAACATCTGACCTGTCTCTTGAGAAACCTGTATGCAGGTCAGGAAGCAACAGTTAGAACTGGACATGAAACAACAGACTGGTTCCAAATAGGAAAAGGAGTACGTCAAGGCTGTATATTGTCACCTGCTTATTTAACTTATATGCAGAGTACATCATGAGAAACGCTGGGCTGGAAGAAGCACAAGCTGGAATCAAGATTGCCGGGAGAAATATCAATAACCTCAGACATGCAGATGACACCACCCTTATGGCAGAAAGTGAAGAAGAACTAAAGAGCCTCTTGATGAAAGTGAAAGTGGAGAGTGAAAATGTTGGCTTAAAGCTCAACATTCAGAAAACGAAGATCATGGCATCTGGTCCCATCACTTCATGGGAAATAGATGGGGAAACAGTGGAAACAGTGTCAGACTTTATTTTTTTGGGCTCCAAAATCACTGCAGATAGTGACTGCAGCCATGAAATAAAGAGACGCTTACTCCTTGGAAGAAAAGTTATGACCAACCTAGACAGCATTTTAAAAAGCAGAGACATTGCCAACTAAGGTCTGTCTAGTCAAGGCTATGGTCTTTCCAGTAGTCATGTGTGGATGTGAGAGTTGGACTATAAGGAAAGCTGAGCGCCGAAGAATTGATGCTTTTGAACTGTGTTGTTGGAGAAGACTCTTGAGAGTCCCTTGGACTTCAAGGAGATCCAACCAGTCCATCCTAAAGGAGATCAGTCCTGGGTGTTCATTGGAGGGACTGATGTTGAAGCTGAAACTCAAATACTTTGGCCACCTGATGCAGAGAGCTGACTCATTTGAAAAAACCCTGATGCTGGAAAAGATTGAGGGTAGGAGGAGAATGGGATGACAGAGGATGAGATGGTTGGATGGCATCACCAACTTGATGGACATGGGTTTGGGTGGACTCCGGGAGTTGGTGATGGACAGGGACGCCTGGTGTGCTGTGGTTCATGGGGTCACAAAGAGTCAGACATGACTGAGTGACTGAACTGAACTCAACTGTCTGTATCTATGGCATGTCGAGACATTTAATACTCTTTAACTCAAACGTGATATCCAACTAGGTTATTTGGTATGTGGGCTTCCCTGGTGGTTCTAATGGTAAAGAATCTGCGTGCCATGCAGGAGAACCAGGTTTGACCCCTGGGGTGGGAAGATCCCCTGGAGAAGGGAATGGCTACCCACTGCAGTATTCTTACCTGGAGAATCCCAGAGGAGCCTGGTGGGCTACAGTCCATGGGGTCGCAAACAGTTGGACACGACCGAGTGACTAACACTTTTCACTTATTGGTACATAAAATGCATCCACTGAGAAAAATGCTGTCTCTAAGATATGACTCATCATCACTTAGCATAGCGATATCATTAGCAAATACCAAGGATAGTTGCTCAAGTTTATGGTTTTATTTTGCATACATATAGTAGCACTGATTTGAATACTTACATACAGGAAGTGTAAACCCAGCAGCTTCTGTTTGCTACAGAAATTGATTTCAGCTTTTAAGTGAGCAATCATAAGACAAATATTTAGAGTACTTTGAGGAAGAGTATCTGGCAAGGTTTAGTCTCATCGTACAGAATACACAACAGCAAGAATGCACATTTTGCATCACGGCCAGCCATCACGGGTGGAAAGCATAGAATACAGTTTGACTCCAGCAGGGGCCAGGGTTCCATCCCTGGTCAGGAAACCAGATCCCACTTGCCGCAACTATGAATTCACGTGCTGCAACTAAGACCCCATTCGATCAAATAAATAAATATTTAAAAAGAAAAGGAGCTACAAGAGCAATAAAAGTTTAGAATCAGCAACAAACAAGAGAAATGGGAGACCCGGAAAAGACACAAGTTAGTAGAAAGCGTTTTAACTTGGAGGGAGTTGAGAAAGCAAATAAAGTTTAGCAAAAGAAACTTATCAACCTTGAAGAGAAAGCCCAAAAGGAACACAATCCAGGTAGCACCCTAGATTATCCTGTCCCCAGAAGATCAATTTTACAAGGAGAGAAGAGACAAGTCTTAGGAGGATTGAGTAGGACAATGGGAGTCAGGGTAGGTGGTGGGACCTTCAAGGGCCACTCTTGGAAAGTCAGGGTGTGATTTCTTACACTGCATCCCCTTCTTTCATACATTCAATACATTTTCATCCTATATTCATAAAAAAAAGACTAGGAAATTTGGGAATAATACAGTTATGTCATAAATGATCTTTGCCTTCTCTAAACTCTCAGTTTAGTATAGTTGGGAAATAGTAAAAAAAAAAAAAAAAAAACAATAAATGGAATAACTAGACAAAGGAGGGTTTCCCTGGTGGCTCAGATGGTAAAGAATCTGCCTGCAATGCAGGAGAACCAGGTTCAATCCCAGGATCAGGAAGATCCCCTGGAGAAGGGAATGGCAACCCACTCTGGTATTCTAGCCTGGAGAATTGCATGGACAGAGGAGCCTGGCGGGATACAGTCCATGGGGTCACAAAGAGTTGGACATGACTGAGTGACTAACACCAGAAAAAGGAACATGTGTAAGAATCTGTTTATATGCATGAAATCAGCATAAGAGAACAACTGATATACTCTCAGATTTTCTGAAAAGCTGAAGCATTTTGCTTTTGTCTAGCAGTCCCATCTGGCACAGCAAACACCACTTCCTGCCTGATAGTGGCCTGGGAGTCATCTCCCTGCTCCCACGATGAACTCTGATCTGGACGTTCCCTTCCTGGTGTCTTTGGGCTTCTGCCTTCTCTGGTTTTCTCTGATGACATCCCTCTCCTACTTCATCCGAACTCATCTGCCTCCACCCTGACATCAAACACAACCTATTCATCCAGGCTCAAACACAGGATCATTTCCTTGACCAAATCCTCCCCACTGCTGTGTCTTTCTCTTTCATCCTTCCTGCTGCTACACGGTGCGGCAGTTGTTCAATCTTGAAGTCATGTCCAACTCTTTGTGACCCCATAGGCTGTCACGGCTTCCACTTTTTCCCTTTCTGTTTGCCATGAAGTGATGGGGCCAGAGGGCTTCCCTGCTGGTTTAGCAATGAAGAATCTGCCTGCAGTGCAGGCTACAGAGGAGACACCAGTTCAATCCTTGGGTCAGGAAGATCCCCTGGAGGAGGGCATGGCTACCCACTCCAGTATTCTTGCCTGGGAAATCCCATGGACAGGGGAGCCTGGTGGGCTGTAGTCCATGGGGCTGCAAAGATTCAGACACCACTGAAGTGACTGAGCATGCTCGCCCAGCACGACAGGACCAGATGCCATGATCTTAGCTGTTTTTAATGTTGAGTTTTAAGCCAGGTGTTTTCTCTTTCACTCTCATCAAGGTGCCACAGAGGTGATATCTAATTGTCTTCTGATCATTTCTTACATTTCTGAATAAGGTCTGACATTTTCTCTTAGGATTGAAACCCATGTAGCATTTGTCCTCAGTTAAGGAAGGCATGATAAAAGAGCTTTCCATGGCTGAAATAAACCTCCAAAAAAGCTGATACAATTCAAAGAGCACAGGATTAGAGAAGCAGCATATTTGGGTTCAAATCCAGATTCTGGCACCAGGAATTACCTTTGCCAGGGCTCAGATGGCTTATATGCAAAATAGAGGGTTAAGAATGACAATGTTCTCTGGCACTCCAAAATCCCCAGGCTCTGTGACCTTCTTCGGAGACAAGTGGTACACACATTCAGACCCATCCAAACACACTTCTATGAAGCATTCACTGATGTTAGTGTCAACCTTCAAACATTAGGTCTGATCTTCCTCTTGAAATAAATCATCAGTTCCCCCCTCCTGTTATCTGTTCTTAGAAGATGCTTCAACCATGACAAGACATAATAAAAAGAAAGATTAATCCTGAACTGAAAAATCCTTGCCGTGACAAGGACACAAAAAGAAGAAGGAAAAAAAAAAAAAAAAGACAGAGGGGAACAAAAAGACCAGAGATAAGACATTGCTTTCTTTCACAGTCCTGTTGATCTCAAGTTTCAAGGTTTTATTAGTGGGATGACAAGTAGACATCCTTAAAAATATACTGACTAAATTGTTAACAAAGAGAAATATATAAGTCCTACTCTGGCCATTAACTGACTTTGATTAAGCATCTATTTATAGTGACTTTCAACTTCCTAGGAGATACGATGCTATGTAACCTTTGCCACTTTATCTGCCCTCCCAGTGATACATGAAACATCATTTTCTTCTATTTATATTAAGTCAACATAAATAAAATTGAATTCTGCTTGAAGACATTAAGTGAAACACCTCTCAAATAAATTTGAGACACCATGAGTAATGAAAAGTTAGATTTGGGAATCATTCAATGGCATTCTGTCCTAGAGAGGCAGCAAAAAGAACAGAAGCTCCAGCTTCTATGTTCAAAAAGTGTGACACTTGCAGCTGACTTTCACCAAGGTCCCATCATGGGCCAGGGAAGGTCTTTCCATACTTACTGCAGTCCTCCATGTAGATACCCTACTACTTCCATCTTAGTTGTGCTCAGGACAATCATATGGCATAATCTGACATCTGCTACAGAATATGTATTAACAAGGAATCCTTTCCTGGGGTTCAGTAGAGAATCAGAATTGATAAAAAGTGGGAGAACACAGAATAAAGAGGATTACAGAAGGAAATCCACTTTCTACAAAAGGAGACATTTGACTCAGTCTTAAAATTGTTATTGGGTATAAATAAATGATATTAAGTGGGGAGAATATTCCAGAAAAAAGTATATGACGAGAAAAGCCCTATCACAGTAATGATCACAGCTGTACTAGGATGGCTCCCTGTCAGTTGCCCCCACTCTGCTGTAAGATTCATCAACTCTGAGGCTCTGCCTAGCTTCCAGCTACAATTTCAAGTCCTAGGATATAGTAATAGAAGTTTAATAAAAGGAAATACATGTATCACTTAGTAGACTGAGTTACTGGCCCAATTCTATATTCATCATAAAGACCTTTGCCATGTACCTTTTCAGTTCATCCCTAAAATGGTAGAGTATATTTTGTCACTCTGTTATGGACTGAATGATTGTGTCCCCCCAAATTCATATGTTGTTGACCCCCTAACCTTTAACATGATGGTATCTGGATGTGATGCCTTTGGGAAGTAATAAAATTAATTTCAGGTCATGAAGGTGGGACCCTTGTGATGTAATTAGTGACCTTCCATGAAGAGGGAGCTCTCTCTTTCCAGGCACAAGGGAGGAGAAAATGTCCTGTGAGTACACAGTGAGAAGGATGCTACCTACGAGCAAGTAACAGAGCTCTGACAAAGAACTGAATCTTCTTATGTCTTGATCTTGGACTTCCTGGGCTCTAGACCCAAGAGAAATAAGCATAAATAAATAAATTTGTTGTTTAAGCCATTCATGCTATGGTATTTTATTACAGCATCCTGAGTTGACTAAGACACACTCATGACTGTGGACCTAGTCATGTGATTTGCTTTGTCCAATGAGATTGAATCAGGTTGATGCAAGCAGAGGATTGAAATTTGCTTTGTCCCTCATGCTTCTGCTGATACCACAAGAAACAGGCAGCACAGAGCTTCAGGTGGTAGAATGCAAGGGCTGGACAGGTAGTTCAACAGAATAATATAACTCATATAATTTGAAGCATTGTGGTGCTGCATGTGTTTGAGAGTAGAGTTGGAAGTACGAATAAAATGAGGACAGAGCAGTTGAGAAAGAGTCATCATCAGTTCAGTGCAGTTCAGTTCAGTCACTCAGTCGTGTCCGACTCTTTGCGACCCCATGAATCGCAGCACGCCAGGCCTCCCTGTCCATCACCAACTCCCGGAGTTCACTCAAACTCACGTCCGTGAGTTGGTGAAGCCATCCAGCCATCTCATCCTCTGTCATCTCCTTTTCCTCCTGCCCCCAATCTCTCCAAGCATCAGAGTCTTTTCCGATGAGTCAACTCTTCTCATGAGGTGTCCAAAGTATTGGAGTTTCAGCTTTAGCATCATTCCTTCCAAAGAAATCCCAGGGCTGATCTCCTTCAGAATGGACTGGTTGGATCTCCTTGAAGTCCAAGGGACTCTCAAGAGTCTTCTCCAACACCACAGTTCAAAAGCATCAATTCTTCAGCGCTCAGCTTTCTTCACAGTCCAACTCTCACATCCATATATGACCACAGGAAAAACCATAGCCTTGCCTAGACGGACCTTAGTTGGCAAAGTAATGTCTCTGCTTTTTAATATGCTATCTAAGTTGGTCATAACTTTTCTTCCAAGGAGTAAGCGTCTCTTTATTTCATGGCTGCAGTCGCCATCTGCAGTGATTTTGGAGCCCAAAAACATAAAGTCAGCCACTGTTTCCACTGTTTCCCCATCTATTTCCCATGAAGTGATGGGACCAGATGCCATGATCTTCATTTTCTGAATGTTGAGCTTTAAGCCAACTTTTCACTCTCCTCTTTCACTTTCATCAAGAGGCTCTTTAGCTCCTCTTCACTTTCTGCCATAAGGGTGGTATCATCTTCATATCTGAGGTTATTGATATTTCTCCCAGCAATCTTGATTCTAGCTTGTGTTTCTTCCAGCCCAGTGTTTCTCATGATGTACTCTGCATATAAGTTAAATAAGCAGGGTGACAATATACAGCCTTGACGTACTCCTTTTCCTATTTGGAACCAGTCTGTTGTTCCATGTCCAGTTCTGACTGTTGCTTCCTGACCTGCATATAGGTTTCTCAAGTTGAAAAGTTTACATTTCAAGAAGAAGTCTGAGGAGAAAAGCAATTGTATTATCCAATCTTTACAATGGAGTTAAGATAAATCCAAAACTAAATGAAGCATTCTTCAGACCAATTCTGCTTTGTTCAGTGAAAAGTGTTGAAATCTGCTATCTTTTATTTTATTAAAAAAACTTTTTTGTTGTTGTTGAAGTATAGTTGATTTGGTGGTGCTAGTGGTAAAGAACCCACCTGCCAACACGCAGGAGACATAAGAGACATAGGTTCAATCCCTGGGTTGAGAAGATCCCCTGGAAGAGGGCATGGCAACCCACTCCAGTATTCTTGCCTGGAGAAACCTCATGGACGGGGAGCCTGGCAGGCTGCAGTCCATAGGGTAGCAAAGAGTCAAACACGATTGAAGTGACTTAGCGTATGTCCTACCACATAATTTGCAATATTAATCTGTTGTACAGCAAAGTGGTTCAGAGATATGGATATATATATATATATCATATTCTTTTCCATTATGGTTTAATCACAGGATTTATTTTATTGTTTCATACATCAAACTGTTTGCAACACAGGAATTGAGACACAGATGTAGAGAAGAGACTTGTAGACACAGTGGGGGAAGGAGAGGGTGGGGTGAACCGAGAGCATAGCATTGACATATATACACTGCCATGTGTGAAATAGATGGCTAGTGGGAAGCTGCTATATGGCACAGGGAGCTCAGCTCGGCACTCTGTGATGACCTAGATGGATGGGATGGGGTAATGGAGGTGTGCGAGAGAGGCATATGTGTACTCACAGCTGGTTCACTTTGTTGTACAGCAGAAACTAACAGAATATTGTAAAGTAATTATATTCTAATAAGAAATAAAATGAAAATCTTATCTTGTGTTATTTTTTTGACAAAGCAACAACGGACCTTAGTTTACAATATGTTATATAACAACCCTGGCTAAATATTATTCTCAATTCAGCCCAAAGGCTTGATAATTACTAGCCTTCCTTAATTGTGATGGTAGTCTACAGTCATAATCAGTGCACATCTGTTACACACACACACACACACACACACACATGCACACAAACTTGGCAATGTTCTAAAAACCAAATGAAAGGAACTAAGCAACATGAGAGGATTCAAGTGCATGAATACCAAGTAAAGTAGCTTTCCCACCTTCCCCTTAATCACTGAGCCACTTCAACAGTAGTTACCAGCAGGCTTATTGATGCTAATCCTAAGATTTTGTAGTTAATAAGCCCAAATTGGCAATGACAGAGACTCAGTCTGCAGAAATCAGTAGACTAAATTCCCTAGGGCTGGGAACTCGGAGAAACATAAATATCCAGGGGCACTGGAATCAAAACCCCAAGTGCACAGCACAAGGCTCCTGGATTTCAACATCAAGTTCAAATTTGGCTCCTAGTGTATTCTATCAGGGATACTTTGGGCCTATGCTAATCTAGGGTCCTCTCCTAACTGGAATTGGTCTCTGTGAAATAAGATGATAGTCTACAGTGTGTTTCCACTGAAAACAAGCCTGGAACCAAGAAGGGACTAGGGGGTTGGAAGTAAATTATAGGGTTAGGAGACCATTTTCTACTTCTATTGTAAGAGTTTATCCTAAATTAAATTGCCTGCAAGGCAACAAACAACAACTATTACTTTAAAACTTCTGCTAGGAGCTTGAAAAGAAAATTCAGGGTATACCTAGAAATCACTGTCCACATATCTTATATCCCACAGAACTCTGCATCAATAATTACTATTTGTTTTTTATTGTGAAAATGGAATATATATCCTGTCTTCCATTATTAGGTGTAAGTCTACAAGTGAGACATTCTATGTTTAGTAGTTTATTTTGCTACAATTTGTCATTCTCTTGTCTTTTCCTAAAATTCTACATTTTTATAACTAAGAATGATTAAATTACATATTTTGGAAGTCTTTTTCTTTTTGTAATAGCTGTCAAAAACACTTCAAACACTTAGAATTTTGTCATAGTAAGATAGAAGGAACTTATTTTAGCCTAAAGCAGAAAAAAAAAAACTTCTTTTTCAGATTATCAACTCCTTAGTTGGCAGCTGTATCATTAGGGAAATGTCTCTTTTTTTTAAGACCTTGAACTTCAATGCCTTCTTAATTACGAAACTCATTAAGTGTTCAGACATGACATTATTCTCTAAAGCTCATACCCATTAAGCAGAGCATACCCATTGTAGCTATTAAGATTCTGGGGAATCATTGCACTGGTGAGGAACCAGAAAAGTAGGAGGCCAGAACAAAATGAAAACATTTCCACTTAGAAAATAACTGCATAAACAATACAGAGCAAATGAAACTTCTGCTCCCACCAAAATGGAGCTAAAGTCAGTCTAATCTAGTCTAATCAAGTTGGACAACTTATCTTAGCTCTCTTTTTCTGAAGGAAGGTCTCCAGTAGCCTTTCAGAGGTCTCCCCACACTCCCTGACACCAGTGAAACCCACTCTTCACACTCTCTATCCTGTTGTTGTTCAGTCACTAAGCTGTGTCTGACTCTTTGTGACGCCATGGACTACAGCAAGCCAAGTTTCAGTGTCCTCCACTGTCTCCTGGCGTTGGCTCAGACTCATGTCCACTGAGTCAGTGATGCCATCTCTTGAATAAATGCATGTAGGAATAAATGCATGATGGATGCACAGGAGCTTGGAAAAAGCATCACAAACAGACTTCCTACTAAGCATGTTTCAGCCGGAACCAGTGGGCCAGATGGTGGTCTAGGGAACTCCTTTCTCTCCAGTACTCTCCTTCCACTGGAGCTCTCTTCATCTCTAATCACCCAGCAAGGAGGCTCTGGACAAGCTTGACATCCAGCACTTTCAACATCATTCAGGCAGAACTGAGGTAGAGAGCTGAAACTCACCGGAATTATTAAAACATGTGACTTTCTCCCATATATACTGTGAAGCTTTGGAGAAGGAAATGGCAACCCACTCCAGTATTCTTGCCTGGAGAGTCCCAGGGACAGGGGAGCCTGGTGGGCTGCCATCTATGGGGTTGCACAGAGTCGGCCACGACTGAAGCGACTTAGCAGCAGCATGGTAAGAATGGGCTTTCCTGGTGGCTCTCTAGACGGTAAAGAATCTGCCTGTATGAGGGAGACTGGGGATTGATTCCTGGGTCGAGATTCCCTGGAGAAGGGAATGCCTATCCACTCCAGTATTCTTGCCTGGAGAATTCCATGAACTAGAGGAGCCTGGTGGGCTACAGTCCATGGGGTTGCAAAAAATCAGACTCGACTGAGCGACTAACACTTTCACTTTCACAATAAAAATGCTTGCTATATCAGATTTTTGTGCCCCTTGGGAGGGTGCATAAGAGAAGCATTATCAGTAGCCTAATTTAAAACAGCTTATTTCTTGTTTTGTGTATTTATAGCTTTCTTCCTTTTCCTTTTATATTTACAGACTATAAGCAGTAAGCACAGCATTAAAAGTGGTTAAAGTAAACAGGCATGATGATTTTAATAGAAGCATGTAACCACAAATGATACAAAGAAAAGATGTCCCCAGGCTCATTGTTCAGTTACTACACTGATAATTCCTTGCTTAGACCAAATTAATGGGTCCAACCAGGACTTAGCCGTGCTGCACAGTGAGCCCTGAGCTAGCGCTAGGACTCCATTTGCTAAAGAGCTCCCAGGCTTGGAAGTCAGCCCTTTGGTTACCTCATTAGTTATGTGACCTTGGGTGAATTACCTCACCCTTATGAATCTCAATTCTCTTATCTACAAGTTAGGACTCTTAGTTTATAGAACTGTTGAGATATTAAGCAATGTGGGTAAATAGCTTAGTATAGTACAAGATCAGTCAGTTAATGATAGGAAAAAATATCTACTCTTTGAGTGCTTCAGCTAACTTTTTATTCCATTTATTAAAAGAAAATCTAAAGCACGTTTTTGTCCCACAAGCATATATTTTAAGTATATTTTTATATATTCTCTATTTAATTGGTCCCTACTTTGACACACCCTGTAACACTTGCATTATTGATCAAATGAATTTATTGAAAAAAGTGAATTCAGCACTAAAGATACATACCTGCGTAATTCTCAAACACAGTGGTTTTTTTTTAATATTTAATTAAAGTTTGTGTTCATTTATTTATTTCTAGTGCTTTCATCTGCAGGTATTTGTTGTTTAGTCGCTAAGTTGTGCCCAACTCTTTTGCTACCCCATGAACTTAGTCCACCAGGCTCCTCTGTCAATGGGATTTTCCAGGCAATTCCAGGCAAGAATACGGGAGTGAGTTGCCATTTCCTTCTCCAGGGGATCTTCCTGACCCAGGGATCGAACCCCGGTCTCCTGTGTCTCCTGTGTTGGCAGGTGGACTCTTTACCACTGAGTCACCAGGGAAATCCCTTGTGATGGTATAGTGTCTATTTTTCTGACTACATATCAATGCTCTTACTCTATTAATTTAAATCTGTCATTCAAAGCTAACCTCAGTTTTTGGTTCAAAAATACTTACTAAAAATTTACATAGCTCACACATAATTGGTCATGAAACAGTTACAGGAAAACTGCAGTGCAGCAAGCAAACAGTTTTAACTACAGCTGCTGTAGCAAAATATGTTAATGGATTGTGAGAGATGGGAAGTAACAATAGAATAAAGGGTTTCGGATAACAGAGGGAGAGATTTTCAAGTAAACCTCAGACCAGACATTGCTCTTTCCCTCCAAAATTGCTACCAGTTAAATTACTGATAGCATTTTCTGCTATTCACAGGCAGCTGCAAAAAGCATAATTGCAAAAACTGGTTGAAAATTGTACGTCCGACATTTTTACAGATTTGTAAAGTAACAAGTCAGAACATTTGAACTAGTTACTACAAAAGAACAAGAGTTGGAAGATATGCGTTCAGACTACAATTTAAGAAACTGCAGATGGAGTTGAGTAACATCTTGAAGTTAATATGTCAACTCTGATACAAAGAAGAAAACAATATGATAGAGCATGGGCATATATAGAGTACCTGGTAAGACAAGAAGAAAACCAGGACTATAGAAGACTCATTCCTTCCCTGAGAAACTGGTTCACAGATTTGAGGTAGGACTTGGGCATTTATATTTATAAACTGTCACAGGTAATTCAGGTATAAAACCAAGTGGTACCAAACTCCATCATTATACTTACTAAACAATTATACACTCCACTGCTGGAGAGAAGCAACTCATCACATTTTTTGTTGAAGCCCATCATTGACTAACAAGATCTACTAACATCCCTGACATATCTTTATTCTTTCCTTCTTGGCTTAACTTCTTGGGGAAGTTTACTACAATTTTTTATGTCTTCTCCTCACCTACTCAAGCTATTGCAATGCATGGTCTATATTCACAACTTCAGTTACACTGGTCTCGTTAAAATCATTCAGGACTTTCTTAATGAATAAATTGAATGAAAGTTTTTAGTCCCCAATGCTTTGGCTTCTTCCCTTAGAAGTAACTGACATTATTGATTACACTCTCTTTAAAACAACCACATTCATTTATCTCTCCTTTTGGCTTACTCCAGGAACTTCTCTTTCTTTTCCTGCAGTTTACTATGTGGTACCCAGGGCTCTATTCTTAGCCCCCTTAGCTTCCAACTGTAGATGCTTTTCCTGACTGATCAAGGAAATGGGCTCAGAAAATTCTCATTAGCCTAGATTTTATTTCCTATAGTCACTCAAATAGGACTTAATATCCAAGATGGAATTATTCCACCATCTTTTGCCTCCCACACATGACATCTGCTCTGCTTTTCCTCTGTTTTAGTGATCTTCAATGCTTTTAAAATTTTATGCAGACTGCAGGCCATTGCTAATTCAGTGTAACTAAATCCCTTGTTGTTGTTTAGTTGCTAAGTCGTGCCCATCTCTTTTATGACCCTAAGGACTACAGCTTGCCAGGCTCCTCTGTCCATGGGATTTCCCAGGCAAGTATACTGGAGTGATTTGCCATTTCTTTCCAGGGGATCTTCCCCACTGAGTGATCTAATCTGTGTCTCCTATATTGGCAGGCAGATTCTTCAACACAGTACCACATAAGAAGACCCATTAAAGCTTAGAGGCCATTATTTATGTTTGCTTCAAACAAGAAATTGAAAAAGGAAAAAAGTCTAGGATGTCTTTCAAAAGACAATTCAGATGCAATGGTTAGCTTGAGAAGGCAAGAGAAGTTCTTATATTTAGTTATTTCCAGAACATCTAACTCATGAATGGGTAGGGAAAAAAAGTAATCTAGGCATGATAAAAAAGGAGACCACATGGGCAAAGGCTAGACCAATAGTTGACCACTGGCCTGTAGGATCCTCTGTGCTGTGCCTGTGCTTTCAATTGTTTGGTAATGTTTAGGGGAAATCATACATTGCCAGTGCATAGGCTAGGTAGTCAATGTCTTAGGACTATGGTGACATTTATAATAGCTTGCCAGGCTACAGTCCATGGGGTTGCAAAGAGTCGGACATGACTGAGTGACATCACTTTCACATTTACACAATTTAGGAAACATGAACTGATGACTTTTCTTTGGGTATTTACTATTTATTTTCCCTTGGGACATAGTAGGTAGGGAATATGTAAGTGCTCAATTACCCTCTAAAGATGCTAGTTCATCAAGGTTGGTTCTTAGCAAGAAGCTCAGAAAATGAGAAAGGGCATAGTGTGTTGAAAATCCACAGTCTCAATGTCATACTATCAGCCACTATTTATCATGTGTTTATTTTATGCTGGCCCTACACATGCATCTTTATTTTTAAAATATTTATTTATTTACTTGGCTGCTTTGAGCCTCAGCTGCGGCATACAAGATATTCATCGAGGCATGTGTGATCTTTTAGTTGCAGCATGGGTGATCTAGTTCCCTGACCGGGGATCGAATTGGGGTCCCCACATTTGGAGCATGGAGTCTTAACCACTGGACCACCATGAAAGTCTCCCTTTTGATTCTTATAGCATCCCTGAGACAAAGGTATTATTATCTGACATTTTCATTAAAAAGTAGTAGAAGTGAGCTTCAGCGAGTTTAAATAACTTTTCCAAGGTCAGGCAACTAGAAATGACTCCCTGAGGCATGATTTTTATTCGGGTCTGTTTGACTTCTGTACCCTTCTTCTTTCTACAATGACCTGATACACTGCCTCTCCCATGATACTGTTGTGAACTGATTGATGGACTGGGCATTCCTTTGGACCCATGGGTCGATTTTATAATTTATGAGGCACATGTAAACGTTCAGATTTCTGTTTTTCAGTGAGCTAACACATTCCCATATTCCTAAATTTCTGCATGAGGACTTGTTCTTACTACTTCCCATGGCTCTTCTTCCCACCTGATCTGAAAAAAGTTCCTCTTAATCATGCACAATATGATTGCTTGATCCCTCATTGTCACCTGTATTCATTATCATGCCTTCCTCTCAAAGAGCACAGTCATGTAAATTGCCACTGTATCAACTGGAGAACTAGAACCGGTAGGAGAAAACATATTAAGAGATGCAATGCCAGCACCTGGCTTATGCTACTGTGAGGTTCAGATCTGCAAATCTGAAATCACTAGGACTAAGCCATCATGAAAGGGAAGTTATAAACCACGGATGGGCAGGAGGAAAAGTGGAATTTCTTCTCTTTGGGGAAGCCCAGCTCTGTTTCTAAGGGCTTTCAACTGACCAAATGAGGTTCATCCAGATTGTTCAGGATAATCTCTTTAACTTTAAGTCAACTGATTATGAATTCTAATTACATCTATAAAACACCACCACAGTAACACCAAGATCAGTGTTTGAATAACTACAGACTATACCTTGCCAAACGGATGCAAGGAAAAGACGATTAGAGCAGCAGACTATATTTATTATACTAAAAATCCTAAAAGATGATGCTGTGAAAGTGCTGCACTCAATATGCCAGCAAATTTGGAAAGCTCACCTGTGGCCACAGGACTGGAAAAGGTCAGTTTTCATTCCAATCCCAAAGAAGGGCATTGCCAAAGAATGTTCAAACTACTGCACAACTGTGCTCATTTCACATGTTAGCAAAGTAATGCTCAAAACCCTTCAAGCTAGGCTTCAATAGCACGTGAACTGCAAACTTCCAGATGTACAATCTGGATTTATAAAAGGCAGAGGAACCAGAGATCAAGTTACCAATATCCACTGGATCATAGAAAAAGCAAGGGAATTCCAGAAAAACATTTACTTCTGCTTCATTGAGTACACTAAAGCCTTTGACTGTGTGGATCACAACAAACTGTGGAAAATTCTTAAAGAGACAGGAATACCAGATCACCTTAACTGCCTCCTGAGAAACTTGTATGCAGGTCAACAAACAACGATCTAAGGGGTCTAAACTGGACATGGAACAACAGATTGGCTCAAAATTGGGAAAGGAGTATGTCAATACTGTATATTGTCACCCTGTTTATTTAACTTATATGCAGAGTATATCATGAGAAATGCTGGGCTGGATGAATCACAAGCTGGAATCAAGATTGCTGGGAGAAATATCAAAACCTCAGATATGCAGATGAAACCATGCTTATGGCAGAAAACTTAGAGGAACTAAAGAACAGAGCCTCTTGATGAAGGTGAAAGTGGAGAGTGCTTAAAAGTGGAGATAGCTTAAAACTCAGCATTCAAAAAATGAAGATTATGGCATTCAGTCCCATCACTCCATGGCAAATAGATGGGAAAACAATGGAAACAGTGACAGATTTTATTTTCTTGGGCTCCAAAATCACTGTGGATGGTGATTGCAGCCACGAAATTAAAAGAAGAAAAGCTGCTCCTTGGAAGAAAAGCTATGGCAAACCTAGGCACTGTATTAAAAAGCAGAGCTATCACTTTCCCAACAAAGACCCATCTAGTCAAAGCTATGGTTTTTCCAGTAGTCATGTATGGATGTGAGAGTTGGACAGTAAAGAAGGCTTAGTGCTGAAGTATTAATGCTTTGAGTTGTGGTGCTGCAGAAGATTCTTGAGAGTCCCTTGGACTGCAAGGAGATCAAACCAGTTGATCTCAAAGGAAATCAACCCCAAATATTCATTGGAAGAACTGATGTTGAAGCTGAGGTTCTAACACTTTGGCCACTGATGTGAAGAGCCGACTCATTGGAAATGACCCTGATGCTGAGAAAGATTGGGGGCAAGAGAGTAGGTGAGAACAGAGGATGAGACGGTTGGATGGCATTACCAACTCAATGGACATGAGTCTGAGAAACTCTGGGAGATAGTGCAGGACAGGGAAGCCTGGCATGCTGCAGTTCATGGGGTCAGAAAGAGTTGACAAGACTTAGCAACTGAACAACTCTGTTTTAACTGGTTCCTCTCCCTATTCGTTCTTCCACGATGTCGTTCCTTGGAAAGAGGATGTGAAATGCCAGTCACTGTTTACTGACCTTAAAACAATCACAAGGAGCAATAAGAGCTGGAGAACTGCCATGGGAAGATTAACAATGTCCTTCCCACTTTCCTCTATGCGTGTTTTTGAAACTGTAACAAAGGATATTACTCTTTCACATGGCCTGAGGTCAATGTCAAAAATCAAATGCAAATGAGCAAGACACCTCACTCAGCTTGTGGGGAGCTCTACCAGAGATAAAACCAGCATTCAAGCTTAATTTGATGCAATATTTCAAATTACCATGAGGGGATGCTCCAAATATTTAATACAATATCCGCTGAAGCACCAAGTATTCAGATGAAAGAATTTACACACACACACACACACACACAAAATCTAAAGGAAGAAGGGGGAGGAGGAAGAGGATGGGAATAAGATGAAGAAAGGAGGAAAACCTATGACCCTGAGCTCAGCATGCAATGAACTGACTCCTTATACAACTTTTCATCTTTGAGATCAACAGATTCTAACTTACAGAGGTTTCCTTTCTTCTTGCCTCCAATGTCGACCTCCCCTTCCTGAAAGTCTCTTCTCTCATAGCATCCTTTTATCAGTCTCAGCTGAGTCTCTGCCTGCATGACTTTCTCAGTATCCTCTGCTGCTTCATTTTATTCTGCCCCTTCAATGTTGGTGTCCCTATGACTCCATCCTCAGTATTTTTTACTTTCTTCTTTGCTTATCTTGGGTGATTGAATCCTCTCTCCCAGGTTTAACCACATACCAACAATTTCTGAATTTTCTTTCATCTCCATCCCTGGCCTCACCTCTAAGCTGACACTCTCATTTGTACTGCATATTTGCGGCTAAAAAGCCTACAACCACTGCCTAATTAACATTGACTTATTGTCATCACTTAGCCCTGCCCTCCACCCATATTTCATAAATCAGTTAAATCATTATCAATCCCCTGCTCACTCAAGCTAAAACACTTTCTTTCAGACTCCAGATCAGATCTGTCATTAAATCTCTCAAGTCGACCTCCAGAATCACACTCAAATCCATTCTCTCTTCCCTTTTCCCCAGGGCCATTGTCTTGTTTAGATTTTAGTCTCTTCTCCCTGAATAAATGCTACAGTCTCTTGATCTCCCCTGTTCTGCACTCTCGTCCCTTCCGGCCATCTTCTATACAGCCCCTCTGTATGGTAAAGGGTCACAAAGTGATGTTCCCATAGGTCCACTGTGTTCTTGGCTTAACACTTTTGCTGAATAAGACTCAAACTTCTTGATGTAGAATGCAAAGGTCCCTAGAAAGCTGACCCCAATATGTAAAACTTAACCCCTATTGCCAACCATCTAATTTGGCAGACAACACACATAGTGAGCACACAATAAATATCTGCCTGATGAATGATCTTTAAACAGGATCTGACATCTCTGTGATATAAAAAGGTTATTTCCTCTCAGTGTGGAGAATGAGAACCTTCCTACAGTCTTGGTGGGAATGTAAATTGCTGCAGCCACTATGGAAAACAGTACGGATATTCCTTTAAAAAAAACTAAAAATAGAACTACCATATCCCCAAGCAATCCCTCTCCTTGGCATATATCTGGGGAAAAAAAAAAACTCTCATTTGAAAAGATACACGCACCCCAACATTCACAGCAGCACTATTTACGATAGCAAAGACATGGAAGCAACCTAAGCATTCATCAATAGATGAATGTATGTGATACATTCAGAAAGATGTGGTCCACGTATACAACAGAATATTGTATATTTAGCCAAAAAAAGAATGAAATAATGCCATCTGCAGCAACATAGAGGGGCTTTCCAGGCGGCTCAGTGGTAAAGAATCCACGTGCCAGTGCAGGAAATGCAGAAGACTGAGGTTGGATCACTGGTTTGGGAAGATCACCTAGAGGAGGGCCTGGCAACCCACTCCAGTATTCTTGCCTGGAGAATCCCATGGGCAGAGGAGCCTGGTGGGCTACAGTCCTTGGGGTCATAAACACTTGGACACAACTGAGCAACTAAGCACGCAGGCAGATGCACCTGGAGGTTATCATACTAAGAGAAGCAAGTGAAACAAAGAAAGACAAATGTTATATGATATCACTTATACGTGAAATCTAAAAAAATAATACAAATGAACTCACAGACATAGAAAACAAACTCACAGTTACCAAAGGGGAAAAGAGGAGACAGGGACAAATTAGGACTATGGGATTAACAGATACACACCACTATATATAAAATAAACAACCAAGATTTACTATATAAGACAGGGACTATACTCAATATCTTGTAATAACCTATAATGGAAAAGAATCAGAAAACATATATATGTGTAACTGAATCGCTCTGCTATATACCTGAAATGAAAACAATAGTGTAAATCAACTATACTTCAATTGGAAAAAAACTGTTATTTCCTTTGTATGTGGTAAAAATAAAAATAACCTGTTTGACTTGAAATTATACATACACACCCCATGTAGATTTCCATAGCCTCTTCAGTTCAGTTCAGTCGCTCAGTCATGACTGACTCTTTGCGACCCCATGAATCGCAGCACGCCAGGCCTCTCTGTTCCATCACCAACTCCTGGAGTTCACTCAGACTCATGTCCATCGAGTCAGTGATGCCATCCAGCCATCTCATCCTCTGTCGTCCCCTTCTCCTCCTGCCCCCAATCCCTCCCAGCATCAGAGTCTTTTCCAATGAGTCAGCTCTTTGCGTGAGGTGACCAAAGTACTAGAGTTTCAGCTTTAGCATCATTCCTCCCAAAGAAATCCCAGGGCTGATCTCCTTCAGAATGGACTGGTTGGATCTCCTTGCAGTCCAAGGGACTCTCAAGAGTCTTCTCTAATACCACAGTTCAAAAGCATCAATTCTTCAGCGCTCAGCCTTCTTCACAGTCCAACTCTCACATCCATACATGACCACAGGAAAAACCATAGCCTTGACTAGACGGACCTTAGCCGGCAAAGTAATGTCTCCGGATTTTAGGAAAATACATCTGCGAGCTGACCCGCGGATTCTTACTTCCATCATTACCAATGTTTCTGGAGGGTTTGGGTCTCCATTCTGATGTTGTGAGGGCAGATGGGTAAGCAGGGGTTGCCAGGCTGTGCATCTGTTGTGACAAAGGACTTTGCCCTGGGGCAGTCAAGACCCTGTCTCCTGCTGACCCAGTGGCTCTGCCTGGCAGGGACCATCAGTTCATGTTGGGTCCACAGAAATAGTTAATTAATAGATAATTTGGTGAGCCCAATGATAGCAATGTGCACAGGATTTATTTATCCTGGATGGACGGGAGGGGCTGTTGTCACTCAGTCCAGAGCCCAGTAAAGGCCAGTCCACACTAACATGCAGTCCCTGCGCCAGGGCCATAGATGCCCAAGCAATGGCTGGGCCTGGTTGCCTATGACTGGAGGTCCCACAGCTTTGGTTATTTCTATGGATTTCTAGATGAACTGTAGTAAAGCTACCCCAAACATTTTCATTCTTTTTTATTCCATCAGTTATCAAATCAATGGACATTTACGAAATGCTGCCGTGAAGCTGCTTCTGTTCTAGTGGATGCACATGTAAAGTTTGGATTTCAAGCAGCTTATGGCTCTGTCTGGGGTGGCAGAGATACATGGACAGTTAATATAGAGTGGGTAAAGTCCAGTGACAGAGTCATGCACCAAAATTATGTCTATATGAGATGAACACATCCCCTAATCTGGGGCCTTCTTAGAGAAAGTGCCAGCTGAAAAGGGATCTTTAGCAGATGAGTAAGTGGCTAGAAAAAGGGAGGAGGAAATGGGAGAGAACGTGGAGCTCATAAGCAGTGTGGTGCATGCAAGTGATTGCAAGGGACTGAGTGTTGACGCAGGATCGGGTACGAGAGGAGGAACAGTTGTGGAGGATATTTCGAAGAATTATTAACATCATTGGTCCAGTGGTTAAGATTCCGTGCTTCCACTGCAGGGACACGAGTTAGATCCCTGGTTGGGGAACTAATATACCACATGCTGTTGGGGCCACTAAACCCACGCGTCACAGCTATTGAGACCCTGAGTCACAACTAGAGAAACCCTTGCACCACAGTGAAGATCCTGCATGCCAAAACTAAGACCTAATGCAGCCAACAAAATAAATAAATATTAAAAATAAAGTGCATATGAACATGTAAATGTATGATGTAAATCAAGGAAGAATTTAACATTATCTGTCACCAAAATCAATTAATAAAAATGAAATGGCAGTGATATCATGATTATAAATATGAAAAGCACGAGAGAGGTTGGGTTTTAAATCATTATGCCCAGGCATCCAGATCGTATAGTAACCATCAGTCCAGGAGAAGAGGGTGGCGTATGTTCTCTCGGGATTAGCGACTTCTCTTCTCTCACGTCCCCTTCTCTATCTCTTTCCAGGTCCCTGGCGAGTTATTCTATTCTGCCCACTCCTCAGTTTTGTAAGTTCTGAACTCTATAGCCACTGAGAAAAATCATCCACTATGCTCACTCCCTCCTGCCCCCAGAGTCTATTTCTCATCACTATTCAGGACTCCAGAAGTCCATGACTTTGGTGTGTAGCTTCAAAGAAAGTCCCAAAGTTATTCAAGAAATGGTTTTTCTGGGTTCAGTTCAGAGCTGTCCTTTAAATAGAAACCTAGGGCTTTTCTCAACAAGCCCTGAGGCATCTCTCCTCTGGGACTGTTTTAAAAGTATCTTGACTTTTCCTCTCATTGAGGGATGTTGGGAAATCCCAAAGTCTAACTCGTTTTTCAAACCTTTCCCGTTGATTTTAAAGAACTACCAGGTTGAGAAGCATTGTGGGAAAATGCTACTTTTCTACTACTAGTAAAGATGTTTCATAATAAAGATGATAACACTAACGGTAGTAAGTATGAAAGTTTACTTCATGCTGCTCACAATGCTAAGTTCATGGTTACACAATTGGTGGTGGTAGACTAGGATGGGAAGGCAGGTCTGAGCAGCTTCAAGGTATGTAACCACATATGTGCCTTGTGTTAATTTTATATTTGATGGGCCATCCGTATAGTATGGGCTTCCCTTGTGGGCCAGCTGGTAAATAATCTGCCTGCAATGTGGGAGAACTGGGTTCAGTCTCTGGCTTTGGAAGATCCCCTGAAGAAGGGAACAGCTACCCACTCCAGCATTCTGGCCTGGAGAATTCCATGGGCTGTATAGTCCATGGGGTGGCAGAAAGCCAGACACGACTGGGTGACTTTCACTTTCACTATATAGAATACATAAAAATTAGCACACTGCTGGGCTTTACTTTCTTTACATTCCATGATGATGTACAGTTATCTGAGCAGTGGGTGGCCACTTGAATTTGTGACCTTGACTTTGTATTGCATAAAGTGTCATAGTGGGTGCGTGCTAAGTCGTTTCACTCACGTCTGACTCTTTGAGACCCCATGGACTATAGACCACCAGGTTCCTCTGTCCATGGGATTCTCCAGGCAAGAATACTGGAGTGGGTTGCCAGGCCCTCCTCCAGGGAATATTCTTGACCCAGGGCTCGAACACACGTCTCTTATGTCTCCTGCATTGGCAGGGGGGTTCTTTAACTAGCACCACCTGGGAATCCTGTGGCTAAAAGCATGCATGAGTGAACTCTGGGCCTGGACAGCGTTGGTCCAAATACTGGCCCTACCTCTAACCAGCTGAACAGCTGATTCTACTAGTTACCCTTTGCCTAACATCTCTGTTCCTCAGTTTTCTCATCAGTTATATGGGAGGAAGAATAATAGTACCTTACAGAGTTCATTAAATTACTACATGGGAATAGTGCTTAAAACAGAGTCTGGCATGTTGTAAGAGCTATACACGTTTTGGCTTTTTTCATCATTATATTCATTGGAAGGACCAATGCTAAAGCTGAATCTCCAATACTCTGGCCACCTGATGTGAAGAGCTGACTCACTGGAAAGACCCTGATGCTGGGAAAGACTGAAGGCAAGAGGATAAGGGGACAACAGAGGATGAGATAGTTGGATGACATCACTGACTCAATGGACATGAGTTTGAGCAAGCCCAGGGAGGTGGTGAAGGACAGAGGAGCCTAGTGTGCTATAGACCATGGGGTTGTAAAAGTTGGGCATGACTCAGCGACTGAACAAGAACAACATCATTATATATACCTAACTGAGGCAGGGCTCAATGGTGGGGATTCCAGGAATCATGGAAGCCTGCTGAGGAGACACTTTGGATGGCTAGCTCTTTGCCACATTTCTAGGATCACGCTACATTTGTGGTTATTTGGTTCTGAAGTTTTAGCTCACACAGTGAGTGATGTGTCTTAGCAGTTCTCAGAGGGATGGGGGTTGGTGCTGCTTTCTAACAAGAATTTTGGAATGTGTGTGTAGTGGGTTTTTACTTGTCCCCAGCAAAGGGGAAGCCCTACTCAGGGATAGTGGCTGAAAACCATGGTCATTTCACACTGCACACAAGGGAGGGAGGTCCCCCAGACAGCAGCAACATTCTATGGAGGAACACTGAGGAAGCAGACACAGTCCAGGGTGATGGTATATAAAAGGCTTTATCATAAAGTCAGAGAGAAAAGGACAACAGCAAGTTTCCTTTAAAGTAGAAAACGAAAGGAGATGGAGGCTATTTGTATAGTACAAGTGGTAGCCAGTGGAATTCAGATCTGCTCCTCAGGGGGTGAGTGTGAAGATCCCCCACACAATATTTAGTCTAGCAATTCAGGTCCAAGGCTGTAGGCAGGACACACTTAAAAAAACACTTGCTATAATTATTGTTGTGTCAGAATACATAGCTATGAACAAAGAATAAAAATAAAAAAGTAAAACAAATATGGATTTTAAACATGTTACTGTAATAGGACTGTGTATGATTTTTCTTTCAAGATTAAAAATATGGTGAAAAATCCATAAATGCAAACATGTACTGCCGTTCTAACCATAGTGATGAGGATGAAGCTGGTGTGAAAAACAGTCTTGAACAGGAGAGCAAGCAAAGAAAGGAGATAAACGACAAGCAAAAATATGGCCTCACTTTCTCCTCTTTAAGAAAAGAAACCTGTTTTTAGAAGTACGAGTACAAACTGATTTCATATTTTTGACATGTTCTTCTAATTTATATAATGCACTTTTACCTTTTCATATCGCGATCTCTAAGAGTTTATCACTCTCTAAAGAATTAGGCTTGCTGTTGTTCGGTTACTAAGAGGTGTCTGACTTAATTTAGAGTGTGCGGTTCCATCTGCAGGTGTGCTACTCCTAAATTTAAAATTGTGTTTATTGATGACATCCTTTAATTAAGACAATATCTACTCTGTATAAAACTGGAAATTTTATACAATTTAATCATATTTCTAGTTATAGCTAGCTTTCATTTCTGAATTATTATTTATGGGCCATAAACCACCTGCTTATCATAAGAAAAAACATCACTCTTCCCCCATGCCCATATCAAACACTCTTAAGATTTTATCTGATTACATTTGGTCTCACGGGGCCTCCCTGGTAGCTCAGACAGTAAAGAATCTGCTTGCAATGCAGGAGACCCAGGTTCAATCCCTGGATCAGGAAGATCCCCTGGAGAAGAGAGTGGCTACCCACTCCAGTATTCTTGCCTGAAGAATCCTAGGGATGGAGGAGCCTGGCGAGCCACAGTCCATAGTGTCACCAAGAGTCAGACACGACTGAACAACTAACACTTTATGATAAAGATAAAACAAAAGTACACGCTCAAAAATGCAACACTTCTACAATCTATGTCTTTGACTTGCATCGTTCCTTCAGTGGTGATATTTACCTGTATGTGATTTTCTCTGAAACTCTAGACATCTGGCTTTGACCTGTCTGTACTTTTAATTGGAATGAATATGAAACTCTCTTTTCAAACCTCTCAGGAGTTTTCCTACTTCTTATTTGAAGTGACATTTTCTTCCCCAGGTGGTAACTTACTACTCTGCTGTTTGCTATACTTTCACCCACTGTCCTTGTGCTTCACTTTTTACAAAAGCACTTTTTTCCTTCCCTGAACCACACAGTATATGGATACATTTTATAATTTATCTTTTTTCCTACAGAACAATTTTTGTTTCAGATCTCAGGAGCATCTTAGATCTAAGAGAGGATGATCACAAAAACTTGATTATTTCCCATCCTTTCTCTTATTATATCATCCACAAAGTACAAGAAAGCATAGAACAGGCCTCCATTTATCCTTCCTGTTTATCAACTTCAGATTTAGTCAGTACAATAAAAATACGATGTTCATGTTTATTTTTTCTTCTGTGTTTTCTATTTAAGATGCCTCTGTTATAAAAATAATCTGTCACTTATATATCAGTCTTAGCTCACAGAAGTTAGTGTCCTAAGTATGAATTAGGTTCTGAAAACTATTTAATATACATATTTTTCTAATATTTCCTTGATCTCCTTTATTTGAGTCTGTCTCTCTGCCCTCATTCTTAGAATGTTATTCCTCTTCTTCTCAACAGCCAGCCTGCATTATGTTACACTGGCCAAAAAGTTTGTTTGGGTTTTTCCATCAGGTGTTATGGGAAACAAAATTTTTGGTCAACTCATTATTTCATGGGAGTCACAGTTGTTTCTGTTTTACTGCTGAACTCCTCTTTCCCATTTTCTTTCTCTGTTAGACTCTCTAAGTTCTAAAGTATATACCTCTCAGGAGTTCCCTTCACACAATAAGGCAAGCACCCTTATTTCCCAGAAATATGATTTTTCCCCCAAAGGAAGCTCAATAGATGAAAGTATAAAAGGAAGGGGTTTAAGAACTGTCCTGTTGGGAGAACTGTCTGCTGGGCTCTGTGGCTGTGATGGGAGAGCTGCTGTGCCCTCAAGAGCTATGAAATCAATGAAAATAACAGCCCAGATATTCTTTCTCTAGGTACCTTGAGTCAGCCCACAGCTCTCATTCATCCCATCACCAGGCGAAGGATATGCTCTTGTCACTGTCCTTGGCAAGCAGTCTAAAAGATACTGGAGTGCGTGCGTGTGTGTGTGCGCATGCATGTGTGCATGTGTGTGGGTGTGTATTCTAAGCCCACCCCTGCCCTCATCCCAGTCCTGGCAAGAAGCCTGTGCTCTCACGGTGCTCATCTCCATGTTTATTTCTCTGCATGATGGATACTCAGTATTTTTAACCAGCTGTTTCCTCCCCACATGAATATTTCCTGCACTGACTTTTCCCTCTGCCCAGGAGATCTTTATAATAGTTTCCTCTGATTGCTCTTGTATCTCTCCTATGTTTCCCCAATCAAAGCTGTCTCTGTATTTGTAGTCAAACCACACACATCTTTCCATCCTAAAGTAACAGTGTACTCCCTTCTCTCTCCTTTCCCTTTGTCTTGGTGGACTGATTCATTTCAGAATTCCTGTGATTGCTTTAGAGTGTCAGAGAACATAGAATATTATTCATGAAACAAGAAACAGGTACAGACAGATATATGTAAAAAAATTAATTACCCCAAATATTTTATGTAGAAAGAGGGTATGATGGCTTTTGAATTACTATAGAAACAAACAGAAACTATACAAGATGTGGGGCTTTCTACCCATCTTTCACCAGAAAGATACATGATTGTATCATGCTCCATGATAATAGTTGCAAAAAATGTGCAGACTCAACTTCTCTAAATTCCATCTGAATAAGGAAGACAATCTACAGATACCCTGCCACTTCCCTCTGTTTTTTCATACATCTCTTTCTCAGTGACAACATGCCATGAAACAAGATGTGGTTATAAAATTTCAAGCCTCTTAACTTGATAGTGGGATAGAGCAGCAAAATGCTTCTTCAAATTGGTCTTAATAAGAGCTTCCCAGGTGGCTCAGTGGTAAAGAATCTGCCTGCCAATGCAGAAGACTCAGGTTCAATCCCTGGGTCAGGAAGGGAGAAGGAAATGGCAACCTACTCCAGTATTCTCGCCTGGGAAATTGCACGGACAGAGGAGACTGGAGGATTACAGTCCACGGGGTCACACAAGAGTCAGACACGACTTCGTGACTAAATAACAACAACAAGCCTAACCAGAAACTGTGATAAACTATAATGCTAATAATTAATGTCTATTGAATGCTTATCATGTCCCAGGCATTCTTCCAGATAACTGACTTCTTTTGTTTCATTTTATCTTAATCACAAATTCAAGAAGAAGGTGTTATTCCAGAGTAGAACTTGCTGTGAGTTGGAGTGATTTGCTCAACTTCACAAAGAGAGACCCCTTTGATTGGACCTGATCACACTTTATGCCCTTTTCTTAACCACTACTGTCTACTGTGACTTATATTGATCAGTTAAAAGGTTTGCTTGTATTCTTCAGCAATACTTTTTCTTCTTTTAAATCTATGTGACTTTTCATAGGGCCCTCAGACAGCATCAACTAGGGGAACTCATCAGAAACAAGGCACTGGAAGATGAGCTTCTGGGTCAGGCAGTCCCAGAAGAGGGTACAAGCTCAGTTTCACCATGGAGTATGAGATGTTTGTGAACTTCCAGGATGCAACGAGAGACAAAGTGAAATAGGTTTAAGGAGAGAAGAATAACAATTACTGATGCGAGTGTCAACTGTTTGTGTTCCCCCAAAGCTTCTGCAGGAGCTTGTTAGATACACATGTGTTCCTATCTACCCCAAGGCATGTGGTTTCAAAGTCTTTAAGGTAGAGCCCGGGATTCCAAAATTTAACAAGCCGAGTAGCTACATGAAAGGGGCAGATGAGTACAAGGTTTCTTTGGGGATGATGAAACATACTTTTTCCTTTTCTAATTACTTTTATTTTTGATTTGTATTTTAAATTAATTTTTACTAGAGCATCAGCTCAGTTCAGTCTCTCAGTCATGTCCGACTCTTTGCGACCCCATGAATTGCAGCACACCAGGCCTCCCTGTCCATCACCAACTCCTGGAGTTCACTCAGACTCACGTCCGTTTATTTATAATGTTGTGTTAGTTTCAGATTTACAGGAAAGTGAATCAGTTGTACATATGCATATACCCACTCTTTTTTAGGTTCTTTACCCGTAGAGGTCATTACAGAATATTGAGTAGAGTTCCCTATGCTATAGAATATTGAGTAGGTCCTTATTTTTAGTTAGTAGTAGTGTGGATGAATCTCCCAATTCATCCCCCTCCTTCGCCCCTTGGTAACCATAAATTTGTTTTCTACATCTACGAGTCTATTTCTGTTTTAAAAATAAGTTCATTTGTACCATTTTTTAGGATGCAAATGGAGCCCAAAAGAAAGCAGGAGTAGCAACACTTATATCAGACAAAATAGACTTTGAAATGAAGACCGTGATGAGACAAGGAAGGACACTACATAAGGATCAAAGGATCAATCCAAGAAGAAGATACAACAATTATAAATATATATGCACCTAACATAGGAGCACCTCAATATGTAAGGCAAGTGCTAACAAGTATGAAAGGGGAAATTAACAGTAACACAGTAATAGCGGGGCACTTTAATACCCCACTCACACCTATGGATAGATCAACCAAACAGAAAACTAGCAAGGAAACACAGCTCTAAATGATACAATGGACCAGTTAGACCTAATTGGTATCTATAGGGCATTTCACCCAAAAACAACAGAATTCACCTTTTTTCTCAAGAGCACATGGAACATTCTCTAGGACTGATCATTTACTGGGCCATAAATCTAGCCTTGGAAAATTCAAAAAACTTGAAATCATTTCAAGCATCTTTTCCTAATACAATGCAGTAAAATTAGATGTCAACTACAGCAGAAAAACTATTAAAAATACAAACATATGGAGGCTAAACAACATGCTTCTGAATAACCAACAAATCATGGAAGAAATATGAAAGGAAATAAAAATATGTGTAGAAACATGAAAATGAAACATGACAACCCCAAACCTATGAAATTCAGTAAAAGCAGTGCTAAGAGGGAGATTCACAGCAATACAAGCCTACCTCAGGAAACAAGAGAAATGTCAAATAAACAGCCTAACTTTACACCTAAAGCAACTAGAAAGAGAAGAAAAGAAGATCCCCAAAGTTAGTAGAAGGAAAGAAAGCATAAAAATCAGAGCAGAAATAACTGAAAAAGAAATGGAGACTATAGCAAAAATGAACAAAACCAAAAGCTGATTCTCTGAGAAGACAAACAGACAAACAATTAGCCAGACTCATCAAGAAAAAAAAAGGGGAGAAGAAAAAAAAAATTAGAAACGAAAATGGAGAAATCATAACAGACAACACAGAAATACGAAAGATCATAAAAGACTACTGTGAGCAATTATATGCCAATAAAATGGACAACTTGGAAGAAAAGGACAAATTCTTAGAAAAGTATAACCTTCCGAAAGTGAACCAGGAAGTAATAGAAAATCTTACCAGACCCATCAAAAACATGGAAATTGAAGCTGTAATCAAAAATCTTCCGACAAACAAAAGCCCAGGACCAGATAGCTTCACAGGTAAAGTCTACCAAAAATTTAGAGAAGAGCTAACATCTATCCTACTCCTTCCAGAAAATTGCAGAGGAGGGCAGACTCCCAAACTCACTCTATGAGGCCACCATCACCCTAATACTAAAATCAGACAAAGATGCCACAAAAAAAGTAAACTAAAGGCCAATATCCCTAATGAACATAGATGCAAAAATCTTCAACAAAATTCTAGCAAACAGAATCCAACAACATATTAAAAAGATCCACGTAGGAGTGATATCATATAATACTTGTCTTTCTCTATCTGACTTCATTTAGTGTGACAATCTCTAAGCCCATTCATATCACTGCAAATGGCATTATTCCCTTCTTTTTATGGCTCAGTAATATTCCATTGTCTATATGAACCACAGCATCTTTATCCATTCCTCTGATGATGGACATTTAGGTTGGTTCCATGTCCTGGCTATTGTAAATAGTGCTGCAATGAGTACTTGGGTACATGTATCTTTGAATTATAATTTTCTCAGATATATGCCAAGGAATGGGATTGGTGTATCATATGGTAGTTCTATTTTTAGGTTTTTAAGGAACCTACATTCTGTTCTCCATAGTGGCTGTATCAATTTATATTCCCACCGACAGTGTTGGAGGTTTTTCCACAGTCTCTCCAGTTGTTTACTGACTGCAGACTTTTTGGGGATGGCCATTCTAATTGGTGTGAGGTGATACCTCATTGTAGTTTTGATTTGCATTTCTCTAATAATTAGCAAAATTGATTATCATTTCCTGAAATATTGCGTGTATAAAATATTCATGCAATATTTTAAATTGGGTTACCATAATTATTGCAAATCTCTGTAAACATATTAAAAACATTAAACTGTATCCTTTAAAAGGGTGAACCCTATTACACATAAATTGCATCTCATGAAAAAAAACTCACATGCAGAACTGACCACACAGATACAGCATTCCAGGCAAGCCCCTCTGACTACAGCTCACAGAGGCCCACAAAGAACAGGGTTAGAATGGATTGATTCTCTGAGCTGGAAGAGGTGTGGTTTTCTCATCCATTTCGGAAAAGTAAAGTAGTTTATGACAAAGACAGAGAACATATTTAGAAAACGAACTTAGAAAAACATAGAAAATAAACTTACCATGACCAAAGGAGAAAGGGAGGGAGGAGAATAAATTGGGAGTTTGGAATTACTAACAAACTACTATATATAAAGCAGACATACAACGAAGAATTACTGTGTAGTACAGGGAACTATATGAAATTTTATAATAAACTATAAGGAAAAGGAATCTGCAAAAGAAAAATATATATTCACAGACACACATATACATGTACAATTGAGTCATTTTGCTATACATCTGAAACTATCACATATTGTAAGCAACTATACTTCAATTAAAAAAAAATTAGTTCATGACAAAGAAATCTCCAAGGAAACAGGGTCTCTATTCTCTTTTTATTTCTTTTAATTCTTTGTTCCTTCTTTCCACTTTTTTATCTGGAGAGGAGTGGATGAGCATGTTTTAGTATCTTGTCTGCTGGCTTTTTTAGCTATGCCTATTTTTATTATTTTCATAATCAGCCCTCTAGGGATTACAACTTATCATGATCAACCTTGAATTCATATTTCATATAATGTAAAAAATTTTAACTGACTTCTTAAAAATTTAAGAGAGAAGATAATCTTTTATATTAACCCTTTATTCTTCCCTGTATCAAGGTTATTTACTCCTTATTGTAGATATAAATATCCATCTGGCATCATTTCATTTCAGTCTGAAAAACTCTCTTTAGCATATTTGATAGTGTGAATCTGCCAACAATGAATTCTCTTATCTTTTGTTCATCTGAAAATATTTTTATTTAACTATAATTTTAGTGATTTCATTTTTTTCATAGAATTTGTTGTTGTTTAATCTCTGTCGTGTCTGACTCTTTTGCAACCCCATGGACTGTATCCCCCCAAGCTCCTCTGTCCATGGGATTTCCCAGGTGAGAATACTGGAGTGGGTTGCCATTTCCTTCTCCCAATATAGAATTTTAGATAGACAGTATTATATAGTTTTTGTGTTTCAGCACCTCAATGGTTTTGTTTTATTTTTTTTTCACCTCCATTTTTTCTTACAATGGCATATTTATTATTATTCCCTGCAGGTATTGATCTTTTTTTCTGGCTCCAAGATCACACTGTCTTTTTTCACTTCCCATCGCAGCTCCCAGCCTCTGCTTACTCAGCAAAACTCCCAGAGAGGGAATTACTAGGTACAGAGGATTAGTGTTTGGAATGAGGTTAGATTAAAATATAATATGCCGGTCCAAGAGCTGTACAGCATGGACTGGTTTCTCCTAGTCCCAGCAAAGACAGACCTTCTTTGGCTGACTCCTTTATGCTTCCTGACTAGCCACAAAAATGTGGCTATCAGCTCACATCTATCAGCTTCTCTGGTATTATATCTTTAACATTTCTTTGTGCTCACAGTTCTTTCATGTCTTAAAAAATATATAATTGTTTTTGTTTGTATGTTGGCCTGGTGATTTCTGAGTTTTATCACATGAATGAAGATCTTGCTTATCCTTTTGCATCCAAACTGGAAATGGAACTCCTCTCTGTTTCCATGGAGCTGAAAATCTGACTAAAGGGATATAATAGGACTGGGTAGGGAACGCCAGGCGATAAGTGAATGATAAGAATAGTCAGTCCCCCAAGAGTTCAAAGGAAGTAGGGTTGCCAGATACAGTATAGGACAGCCAGTTAAACTTGAACTTCATATATGCAAGATTTAAATTTTTAGTAAAAGTATAGCCCAAATATTGCATATTCCATTATTAGACTGAAAAATATCCCTTGTTTATCTGAAACTCAAATTTAACTGGACATCCTATATTTTTCATAATCTGTCTTTAGGAGAGAAAGCCCCCAGTAGAAAAAAAAAAAAAAAAGGCACTGGAAGCAAGTAAAAATTGAGTCAGGCTGTTAAGAAGGGCTGAAATGATAAAAAAAAATTACCATGTAGCACATGTACAGATAAACAGTGGAAGAAATAATCAGAGGAATGTGCTAGGTTCAAAACCCCTGAAGATTCTGAATGCGAACCTCAGAAGAAAGGACCTATTTTGCTGGCAAAGATGAATAAAAAAAGATTCTCTGTATGTCTCTCATTGTTGACCTCTTCAAAGGTAACAGTAGTAATAAGAATCAATTTTACAGTATAGGTCTTCCATAGCAAAGCCCTTTTCAGATTTTATAGGGCTTTTTGCTTTAAATAAGATCCCATTTTCCTTTTAATGCTTTTCCTTAGGATTTTTTACAGCCTTCATTTGTTCAGGTATTAGAAATGATGATGGCTCTACCTTCAGAAATGTGAAATAAATAAGGCTTTCTATGTCTGCCAAATAAATGAAAATCTAGACGGTGTAGAAATTGACAAATGCCAAACAATGGACTTGTAACCATGTTTATTTGAAGCATCTTGCTGTACTTCAGCGCACAATTGCAAATCATCCTTCCAAGCTCTTCAGAATCTCAGACCTGCCAAGAACTAATTAACTGCTCTGACGGTGGGAAGATGTGGCAACATAAGGAACAGTTTCTGAATGACTGTAAGGTATTTAATTTGAATAAAAGGAGAATTAAAAAGCAGCAGTGAGTAAGAGTGGTAGCAGATAGAGAATGCCTATATTAAAGATTCTTGTCTGGCTTCAAAATCGTCCCCTGGAAATTTATATCAGGATGAATGCTTTACAGTGTGAGCCAGCCCTCCCTGCTGCTGCTGCTGCTGCTGAGTCACTTCAGTTGTGTCCGACTGTCCTATCCCATAGACGGCAGCCCATCAGGCTCCACCGTCCCTGGGATTCTCCAGGCAAGAATACTGGAGTGGGTTGCCATTTCCTTCTCCAATGCATGAAAATGAAAAGTGAAAGTGAAGTCGCTCAGTTGTATCGGACCCTCAGCGACCCCATGGACTGCAGCCTTCCAGGCTCCTCCATCCATGGGATTTTCCAGGCAAGAGTACTGAAGTGGGGTGCCATTGCCTTCTCCACAGCCCTCCCTAGCAGACAGCAAATGACAGAAGAAGACAGTGACTTTGTGTTGGTGCAGCTTTTATTTTCTTGGACTCCAAAGTCACTGCAGACAGTGACTGCAGCCATGAAATTAAAAGAGATTTGCTCCTTGGAAGAAAAGCTATGACAAACCTAGACAGTGTATTAAAAAGCAGAGACATCACTTTGCCAACAAAGGTCTGCATAGTCACGGCTATAGTTATTCCAGTAGTCGTGTTCAGATGTGAGAGCTGGACCATAAAGAAGACTGAGAGCCAAAAGATTGCTGCTTTTGGACTGTGGTGTTGGAGAAGACTCTTGAGAGTCCCTTGGACAGCAAGAAGATCAAACCAGTCAACCCTAAAGGAAATCAACCCTGAATGTTCTTTGGAAAGACTGATGCTGAAGTTGAAGCTCCAATATTGGGCCACCTGTTGCAAAGAGCCCACTTGTTGGAAAAGACCCTGAGGCTGGGAAAGATTGAGGGCAGGATGAGAAGGGGGTGGCAAAGGATAAAATGGTTAGATAGCATCACGGACTCAACAGACATGAATATGCGTGTACATATCAAAGATATTTTTTTTACCAGTAACTTGAATGTTTTATGATACACAAGAGAATTTCTCTCCTAAATAATATCCTGAAACTTCTTATGAAACTTAATTTTAACAGAACTTATGAAATATTCCAAGCATATTTAAAGGTATAAGAAAAATAAAACATCTACATAATTATCACCAAGACTGAACAGATGTTAACATATTGCAATTTGCTCCAGATCATTTTTTTAAAAGAAATATAATGTTACAGACATTACTAAAATGTTACTTTCATCCTGTACTGCCTTTCTCTCTAGAAATATCTTCTAGAAGTTGGTGTGCTCTTCCTATGCATGGTTTTGAATTTCTACAATATAAATAAATTTATCAATAAATAATATGTGTGTTTTTAAGATTTATGTAATTGAAATCCAACTGCACATATTTTTAATAGCTTGTTTTTCTCCCACTTTTTATAGATGTCTATCTAAGGGAAGCTAGATGAGTTCAAGGAGGTATGTATGAGGATTTTCACTTAATCACTGTATGCTAGTAAAACAAACAATGAAAACAACCTAATTGTTCCTCTCCTATGCAATGCTCACATAAATGTGATTTATGGAATGAGATGCTATCAAAGATATCCAACAGTTCAAATGGATCCACAAGATCTGCACCACTTTATGGAACTTAAGTCCTATTTTTCATATTTCAAAATGCATTTAGGCCAAGCAGAGCAATGAACATAAAGTGAGTTTTTACAATATTAGGATTTTGTTTGCTTCTGCTTAAGATTGAGCCCTTGGTAATATAAAATATTGAAGGATTTAGTACATAAAAATTCTTAGTGTTATCACTGGTGAGGGGAAACAAAAACCGTTTCAGTATTTTTATCTAATGTGTGTGCTCGTTTGCTCAGTCGTATCTGACTCTTTGCAACCCCATGGACTGTAGCCTGCCAGGCTCCTCCGTGCATGGAATTTTCCAGAAAAGAATACTGGAGTGGGAATACTGGAGTGGGGTGCCATTTTCTTCTCCAGGTGACCTTCCCTGCCCAGAGATCAAATCCAGACTCCCGCATTAGCAGGTAGGTTCTTTACCACTAGGGGCACCTGGGAAGCCCTAAGCCTCTGCTCTATCTTCAGCTCATGGGTTTAAGCCTGCAATGCAGATAGCAGAAAGATGCAGGATTTTGACACTAAATTAAGTCAACATGTTACCAAATTCTCATTCAGCCCTTGTCACCGACTCCACTGTAAACTCAGGATAAAGTAAGTCTCTCTTTCATTCTTAGTAAATCAGTTGCACTCACTGTACTTGTGTACAGAAATTAGATCAGTGATGCTGTTCAGAGGACTGGTCTTTCTTGCTATCTGGTCTGATCAAATTAGTTCCAAAAAGACTTTAGATGACTCATTGGTATGCAGACCAGAATTTCCAAACTGGCAGTTCTAACGACCACAGCATTGGAACTGCCATATATAGATGACAGTAAATTACTTTTGATATTACCTCCAGACTATTAAAGCTACAGTGGTATGAGAATAATGCATGCATGCATACTGCTACCGTCAGTAGGTACCCAATCAATAAAACAATATTGCTCCATATTTCAGCAAAGCAGAGGCTTGATAAGGTAATGGTAGCCTGAAAATGTTAACAAATATATTTAGTAAAACCTCTATTAATGAAGATGAGACTGCTTGAACTGGGAGAGCCACAAAGCATGCTGGAACCTGTGCAGCTCAGAGCTGGAATTCTGCTGCAAACTTTCTTGTGGCTGAATCTAGAAAGGAAGTGGGGTGTGAGTCAGACAGTAAGTACTGAGCCATCCAATTGAGTTGATGAGGCAAAATATCTCTGACCTGCTAGAATAGGTCAGGTCGTCCTGTTGGCTTTTCATGTGCACAGCAATCTTCCTTAGTGAGCTTATGACAACAGTAGACACGCAATTTTTTTGTAAAATTAGGTGATTAAGGTTTCTTTCTCCTGCCAGATGCTTAGTTGGATATAAAGGATTGTGCCTCTCTTGTCTTTTACATAACCCCAGTGCCAAGCAAAGGTTCCCTGAACACATAATAATATAGTCATAAAAAGTAGTTAAAGCAGTATGAGGGGAAGGGGCCCAGTGTAGAAAAGGCAGGTCTTCTTTGTGCCTGCATTCCACCTCTGAGCAGTCCAGCAGAAGCTGTGAGCCAGTGATTCCAGCGGAGCCCCAGAGTGGAGTTCAGAAAACAGGTCTGGCTTCAGGCCGTTTGGTTCATGTTCAATGGTATTACTCACAAGCTGTGTGACTTTGAGCAAGTGACTTAGCTTTCTTAACTCTCCAGTTCTCCATCTGCAAGATGGATGTGGGTTTTATACATTGTTTTTAAGAATGAGATAATCCAGGATAGTACCTGCTCAAAACATGATTTCTATTATTACCATTATTATTTAAGATGAGAATTCATTGCAAAGGAATGAGGACAGATAGGAAATAAGAGGGCACGACACAACATCCAGTCACTGGTACTGGTTTAGGATGGCACTCCAGACTCAGGGATGTGAAGTCTCAGATGGAATCACTAGCATATTTCAGAAAATAACCCAGATTTACGGTCAAGACCTATACAGGGGTGATGGACCGGAAGAGAATGATGACATTTTAGGTCTTGATGGCTTGAGAATAAGCAACAGAATCCTAGGTTGGATGAGAATAAGTTTGATTAGGAAGAATGTAGAAACCCAACAGATATCCACTAGATTTGGGGATTAGGGCTGCCTTATTCCAAATTAATGATTCAATTTTGAGACACTGGCAAAGAGAGAGAAAACAAGTCAGGAGCTGACAAATTCATTCTGGTGGTGTCAATTACTATAGGAAAGGTTATTTAGAGACATAAATATAACATTTAAGCAGAACTGAACTTTGAAGGACATTGGAAAGGGGAGTGACCATATGTTTATTATCCGTTTACTTAAATTAAATCACAACTAAGTAGAATCAGTGTGGATAAACACAGGCATACCTCAAAGGTATTATAGGTTTGGTTCCAGACCACCACAATAAGCAAATATTCCAATACAATGAGTCACACTTCTGTTTTTGGTTTCCCAGTGCATTTAAAAGTTATATTTATGCTATGCTGTAGTCTTACATGTGCAATGGCATTATGTCTAAAAAACACAATGTGTATACCTTAATATGAGCCATCATATGAGCTTCAGTGAATCTGACAGCTTTTGCTGGTGGAGGAAGACCTTGCCTCGATACTGATGGCTGCTGACTGGTCAGGGGGTGGTTGTTGACAGCTGTAGCAATTGATGGTTGTAGCAATTTCTTGAAATAACATAGTGATGTTTGTGCAGCCCCAAAACAATTAGAATAGTAACATCAAAGATCACTGATCATGCATCATCATAATAAATACAATAATGATGAAAAACTTTGGACTATTATGAGAATCACCAAAATTTGATACAGAGATACTAAGTGAGGAGATACTGTTGGCAAAATGGAGCTGATAGACTTGTTTGATACAGGATTGCCACAAATCTTAAGTCATACAAAATGTAATATCTGCTGGCACTTCCAAATTATGTGTTCTTGACCAACCTAAAGGTGTAATCGCTCTATTCTCTGGTGACCCCACATGTGGCCTCAAGGTTCTCAATATAGAGCACTGGCCTCTCCCAGCCAACGTGGTTTGACAAGAAAGAGAGAATGAACCAACTTGCCTTCCCTGATCTACATTAACCCTTAGCACTGAAATGAGAAAATTGGAGGCCAATGAGTTGAAACCACTTTCTTCTTAAAATCCCAAAGTCCACTATTGCACCTCTCCTGGTTAGTACCTTTCATATATATATATAGTCTATTCATGATCCTCATTTCTATTTATATTCAATTAACCTTATTTTTGGGGCTTCCCAGGTGGCTCAAATGAATCCTCTGCAAATGCAGAAGACACTGGTTTGGTCCCTGGGTTGAGAAGATCCCCTGGAGAAGCGAATAGCAACCCACTCCAGTATTCTTGCCTGGGAAATCCCATGGACAGAGGAGCCTGGCAGGCTATAGTCCATGGAGTCACAGAGTTGGACATCTTATTTTTACACAGAAAACCTCATTTTTATATAAAATAAACTTAGGCAAAGTATCAGATATTAAATTAATTAATTAATTAGATGATCTTTCCAGAAATTAGATGACTAGTTGTTCACAGAGCCAGTACTTTGGGAAAACACTAAGTGCCTGGGGCTGAATCCAGTGACCATGTAAGAAAAGGCAAATGGGGGCAAATATTGAGTAAACTCAAAAATAAAAGTTCTTTTCAATGAAGGAGACATAATATTTGTGCATCACAGGGACTCTCCCTCATGTAAACAAAGTCATGAAAATAAAAAGACATAAACACAACCTACTTTAGCAGCTTTTAAGAGAGACCTGGAACATCCAAATTATCTGCCCTCAAAGTCCTGTAAATTCTAAACAGCAAAAATAATAGTTGATGGGGACTTCCCTGGCAGTCTAGTGCTTAAGACACCAGGCTCTTGATGAAGGGGGCCTGGGTTCCATCCCTGATCAGGGATCTAGACCCCATATGCCACAACTAAGGCTTGGCACAAGAAGGTTCATTAAAAAAAAATAGTTAATGAAATTGGTAATGCCTTACTGTAACTTCCATATGGACTTCAGATAAATTTGTGACACACTAGGGACAACAGTACTTTCGTATTAAGTACTTATTACAGATAGAATTCAAAGTAAGTGTGTTAGTCGCTCAGTTGTGTGTGACTCTTTGTGATTCCATGGACTGTAGCCTGCTAGGCTCCTCTGTCCATGGGATTCTCCAGGCAAAAGTACTGGAGTGGGTTGCCATGCTCTCTTCCAGGAGATCTTTATGACCCAGGGATCGAATCCATGTCGCTTCTGTGTCCTGCATTGACAGGAAGCTTCTTTACCACTAAGGCCACATGGGAAGTCCCACACAGTTCAAAAGGAAACACCAATGTGTAAGGTTTCAGGATAATTTAAATTGCCTACAGGAGAGCGCCTTTGTTTTCGTAAGATTAGTGACTATGGCTGTGATTTCTTTGGTACAAAATCCCTGGTTAGGAATTCCCCCCTTTTTTCATTTCTAGGAAAGTATATGACTTTTTTTCCTGATACAGTTTCTAAGAAACACACAGAGGTAATAAGAAGAAAGCACTGCCTAGAGTCTGACTTGGATGAGGCTGAGGTATGAGGAAAAAAGAGCTATCTTTCCAGACAGAAGCAACAAGCAAGTGCCAAGGTCCTGAGGCAGCAATGAATTAGGCACCTTTCAGGAACAGAAATACACCTCCCATGACTGCTGCACTGTAGACCTGAAGAGCAGGAGAAAAGTCAGAGCCAGGTCAAGTGGGGTCTCACAGGCTAGGAGTTGAGCTGTAATTCAAGTCCCATGGGAAGTCATTTAGGGGGAGTTAAGGACAGGGATGTGAAAAACCCAATCTTTGGAAAACACCCTGATGCTGGGAAAGACTGAAAGCAGGAGAAGAGGGGACAACAGAGGATGAGCTGGTTGGATGGCATCACCACCTTGATGGACATGAGTCTGAGTAAGCTCTGGGAGTTGGTGATGGACAGGGAAGCCTGGTATGCTGCAGTCCACGGGGTTGCAAAGAGTCAGACACAACTGAGTGACTGAACAGAACTAAACTGAAGAACAGGGAAGTTTGGGATGCTGTAGTTCATGAATTCGTGTCCACAAAGAGCCAGACATGACTTAGTGACTGAACAACCACAACAAGCAAGAAAATGAATGATTCGATTAACCTTTTAAGGTTAAAGGAAATCAACCCCGAATATTCATTGGAAGGATTGATGCTGAAGCTGAAGCTCCAATACTTTGGCCACCTGATATGAAGAGCCTACTCACTGGAAATGACCCTGATGCTGGGAAAGAATGAGGACAAAAGGAGAAGGGGACGGCAGAGGGTGAGATTGTTGGAGAGCATCACGGACTCAATGGACACGAATTTGAACAAACTCCACGAGACTGTGAAGGACAGGGAAGCCTGGTGTGCTGCAGTCCACGAGATCACAAAGAGTCAGACATGACTGAGCAACTGAACAGCAACAACAACTTTTAAAGTGAAAGTATCTTTTCTCTTTGAATTTGTTTTATTTAAGTAAGTCATGTAACTAAACTCAGGACAGGAATTGTTTCTGATTCAGCTCTGACACCTCCATATCATCCGATTCATAACAGGCTGAGAATAAATGTTTACAAAATTAATAAGATGGCTTGCTGAATGAAGAAATGAATATACAGGAAGAACCATCAATGTGGACAGAGTTCAAAACACACCCTGAAATAATTCTGGCCAAATGTAAGTCTGAGTGGATAGGAAAACACTTTAAAATAGTATAGGTTTATGATTTATTGTTGAAGATGTAATTAGCCCCTGAATTTTTTTCCTTTTTCAAAAGTTTGTTTATTCTGCGGTGGTTGTGTTAACATTCTTGTTTTATTTAAGTGTGTTCTTGCTGATTAGCATGCATTTATGTAGCCAGGATAATTAGGTTGAATTACATCAATCCGGAGAGGTTAAATTCTAGTAATTATACATGTGCAATTTGGAGTATAAATCTAATGATGGTATATAACTTGCAACGAATACAATAATGGCAATTTAAGAAACATGTTACGAGTCCAGGATACTGTTGACTTAAGCAATCTATTTAGTCTATAAAAATATTTGCATTTGAATATTCTTAAAAAAAAAACAAAGCTGTAAATTGTTATCTCCCTATTTTATAGTTGAAAATGCTACATTGTATCTGTCTTTAAAATGGTTTCCAACAGGAAGAAAGTTAATTAGAAAACTACATTAGAAAATGTAAATTCCTTCTACATATGAAACTCACTGTATTGAAATGACCATTCCATCTTCACATCTGAGCTACAGCCTCAGGTAGTTTTGCAAACAAATTGCAAGCTGCACTATTAAAAAGAGCTATGATAAATAATTCACAGGTATATCTTTATTTTAAGTACATTTAGGCATGTGGAGTATCATCAATATCAAGAAAGAATCTACCTGTGGCATTTTTCAGTCAGCACTGAATCACTGGTAAGTTTAGTTGACCATAAGCTAATTTGCTTTCCCAAAATAAGTTATACCTGAAGCTCCTGACCCATCACAGAGGACTTTTCTAATAGCATTTAGAATGTCATTAGGATACATCTATGAACATCTTTAAATATAACATTCTAACTAACATTACATGTCTGCTGCTGCTGCTGCTAAGTCGCTTCAGTCGTGTCTGACTCTGTGCGACCCCATAGATGGCAGCCCATCAGGCTCCCCCGTCCCTGGGATTCTCCAGGCAAGAATACTGGAGTGGGTTGCCATTTCCCTCTCCAATGCATGAAAGTGAAAAGTGAAGTCGCTCAGTCGTGTCCAACTCTTAGCGACCCCATGGACTGCAGCCCACCAGGCTCCTCCGTCCATGGGATTTTCCAGGCAAGAGTGCTGGAGTGGGGTGCCATTGCCTTCTCCAGCATTACATGTCTAAAAAATGTCGAATGTTTTTGAACAAAGAAAAAACGGAAGGCCCACGTAGTGACTGATTTTTTAAAAATGTTACTTCATGAATCAAATACTAGTGATTACTCTTTTTAACTATTTTCTGTGTGAGTCCAAATACGCACATACATGTACATCTATACTTAGAGAGACTATATAGTAATAATTATTTGATAAAATATGCTACTATCAAGAGTAATTTTATTGACTTCATAATGTAAGAGGAATCGAGGGATATACCAGCTTTGCCATTTTTAATTTAAGAATCCTTTCCAAATACTGCAGCTCTCATTTATTTTTGAATACAATTTAACTTAGAATAATTAAAGATTTACAGAATGGTCAGAAAAATATCATATCACAGAGAGTTCCCATATACCTCTTAATTTTGTTTTTTGTACCAGGATATGGAGACATAGATGGGTAACTAGATTGCTATATCTCTATAGTTAGATAGATGTAGATAGATAGACACAAACACACACAATACAAGGGAATGATCACATATAAATAAAGTCATTTAGGGACAAAGAATCAGCTTTAAGGCACAAAGAGAACGAGCAAATCACCAAGAGTTAATATAGTTTTCCACATTATGACATAGTTTTTAGCTATCACAAAATTTAGTCCAAGCACATGAACTTTAATAACAAATTTTTATTCAACAGGCCCTCGGTATATTTTAGGATATGTGGGGCTTCCCAGGTGGCTCAGTGGTAAAGAACCCAGCAGCCAGTGTAGGAGATGCAGGAATTTAATCCTCTGAAGGAGGAAATGGCAACCTGCTCCAGTATTGCCTGGGAAATCCCATGCTACAGTCCATGGGGGTCGCAAAAGTTGGACAAGACTGAGCATGCATGCACACTCTAGCAAGGAATGTTGTGTTTCTGTTAAGTAGCTCTGCTTTCTAAGATGGATTGCATTGATTCTCAACATTTTCCAAGATAACACCAATGCTAATTGCTAATAAGCCTTATACTATGCCTAAAATAGATTTTAAATTTGCTGGATTCTATTAAAATGAATTTTAATGGAGCAAACTCACTTTTATTGCCCAAATGGTTGTTCCTACTTATAAGGAAACATTTATTAGCTCTGAATAGAATTACAAAAATGAATAAAAAAGCTAGTTTTCCCTTGAAGGAGCTCAAACTCTACAAGGAGAAAGAGAAAAGAAGGACAAGAGATTCAATGAAAGACCTAATATGAGATGCACTGTTAAGAGCTGAGCCCATAAAAGGCTGTGGGAGCTTTGAGAAGACATGCTGTTGAGAGAAGCAGTTGTTAGACTCTGAGAGCAATGAGAATGTTCTGGGTATTCAGGAATATGGGAGAAGGTGGTTGCATGAACAGAAAAAAGGTATGGGGGCTTCCCTGGTGGTCCAGTGGTTAAGACTTCACCTTTCAATGCAGGGTATGCAGATTCAATCCCTGGTCAGAGAGCGCGGATTCCACATGCCTTGCAGCCCAAGAGCCAAAAACATAAAACAGAAGCAATATTGTAAAATTCAATAAAGACTTTAAAAAACGGTCCACATAAACAAAATCTAAGAAAATGTTATGAAGCAAGGTTTGCAAAGCTGGCCTACAGAATGCCTGTGTCCTGTGAAGAGGCTAGTTGTCAAAAGGATGGACAATGTCTTAGAAGCATCAAAGATGTTCCACCTGATAAATGCGTGCTGTTCTACAAAGGCAAAGACCTGGAACACCATCCACCTCAGCTGCTTTTTCCAAATCAAGATGACCAGCAGAACATACATTCTTTCTAACCTTCCTAGGGACAGCCAGTTCAGGATCTGCTGCTCAAATACCAACAGCCATTATTCACACTGTGAAGGGCTGGGTCAATGACCCCCAAATCCAGCCACCCACCATGCTCCACCCATCACACTCCAGTGCAGCCACCTATCATGCTCCATTTCCACCAGCAGATATGTTTTGACATGTTTGTATTTCTTAAAAGCCTTATTCTTTTGTGATAAACATGATCCCTCTTAACAAGATCTTATACATATACTTCCTCTCCATACTTTTTCTGACTCCTTAGGTTTGGCAAATGTTTTTGTTGAGATAGGAGTAGGAGCATGCAATCAAGTGAAAGGACTGAATATAAGACATGGGCTCTTTCACAAACAGCAGCCTCCACTAAGTAGCTGAAGAACACACACAGATTAATCTTGACAGAGTCAGACTTGCAGATACTTAGACAGGGAGATGGCAATATACTTGAAGTTGTCTACAGTAGTGCTATAATTTTTGTTTCTAGACAAGAAACAAAACTAGAGCATTTGAAGGTCAGATTAAACTGGACTAACACACTAACCACTACCCTGTGGGACCTACCGATAGACACAACCCAAGTCAGAGAGACAGAAATCTATAGGTAATCAATAGTGAGCTTCTGACGGCATGGTGGCTTAGGTAATCTTGGCCATGTGTCTATTCTATCCACTTGAGAAAGACCTGAATAAATCTTCCCTGAAAAATAATGAATTGGGTATAAGCAGGTGCTAATGACCACGGTAAGAAAAAGTAACTTACAGTACAAGGCAGACCCAAGTTATTTCAAAGTATGCCTACATATGACTAATTTAATATACTAAAAGCCGTGGTATAAATTTGAATCAATGGTAAAGTGTGCTTAAATCATGCTTTACTCAACACTTTTTAGCAATAGTTATTGACCTAGAAGAAAGAATTTACTGCTAAAAAATAAGAAAATAGCTTTTTGAATGAAATTAGGAGTTGTCTTGAAGAAAAGTAAGAACTATAGGAACTTCCCTGGTGGCCCAGTGGCTGAGACTCCACACTCCTGGTGCAGGGGTCCTGGACTCGATCTCTGGTCAGGAAACTACAGTTCACACATCACAACTAAAAATAGATCCCACATATCGCAAAAAAGATGGAAGATCCCACCTGCTGCAACTAAGACCTTGCCCAGCCAAATAAATAAATAAATATTAGAAAAAATTATAAACCATAAGTGGAAATCACTGTGTGCTCAATTACATTAAAGTCAATTACTCACATACCTCTGCAAAGTTGAAGTTTAAAAAGAGAAACTCTAGGTAAACCACTTCATCCCCTGAAAAAGTCACATGATCACAGTTGAAGAGGCCTTCAAAGTGAGCATGCTCATTGAAAGAACCTGCTCTATCACCTATTATGCAAATGGATTATCTCAACTCTGAGTCCAGTATCAGAGAACTTGATACCATGAGGGATTTTGCATGGGATTTCACTCTGTGTAAACATTCCAATTTAATTTTAAGTCCTCCTTCCCAGATGTAGATCTCATCTTCTGTGTGATTTTGCTGTACTCCTGAACATGATGAATGAGTTGCATTATTCTACTGAGTAGACCATAAGTAATATTAGTCGGTCAGTCATGTCCAACTGTTTGTGACTCCATGGACTGCAGCCTGCCAGGGCTCCTCTGTCCATGGGGATTCTCCAGGCAAGAATACTGGAGTGGGTTGCTATTCCCTTTTCCAGGGGATCTTCCTGATGCAGGGATCAAACCCAGGTCTCCCACATGGCAGGCAGATTCTTTACTGTCTGAGCCAGCAGGGAAGCCCCAAGGATGCTAGAGTGGGTACCCATTCTCTTTGTCTCAGATGGTAAAGGGTGGACCACATAGATGTTCAACATTCTTAACTAGTAATTGAGGTATCCTGGAAAATAAAGCAAGCATGTGTATGTGTAAATAGTATGCATAATAAGTAGTGTTCAACTGAACAGCAATGTCAGCTTCATGCCCCTTTAGCTTTTTCAACCTCAGATATTTTTCCTGGAAAATGAGAGGTCATTTCTGAAGCTTTTTAGCTTGCTTCCAGTCGTAATATCCCATGAATCTGAATACTGTTTAATAAAGTTTCAAATACTTTTCTATAACCATGTTCATAAGGTACAGAAAAGAACCCCTTTGGTTGTTAAGAGACTTACCAAAATATATATTTTTAAGAAAACACATTTTCTGAGGACTCAAGAACACTTGACCATGAATGATGCTAAGTAATCTATTTCCACTGTTTGAAACACTCAGTTTTTAGAATTCTACAAAGTGTTTTTATGGTAGATTTTAGCATAGATCTCTCCATCAAACATCTACTGAATAGCACGAGTCTAGAAGCAGATTGCTCACATGGTGCTTATTACCACTTTGCATTTTCTGAATGAGCTGCTCGCCAACTAGCTAAGTTAACTGTTGCTTGAAATGTTCTGAGAGTGTTAATCAATAACGAAAAACGGCAGATGACATGGATATTGGGATTTCATCATGCATCACTTTGACATTTGTTTGAACCCAATTTTTATTTTGCAAACTCAATAACTTTTACCTTAACTTCCTGGCTAGCTTCAAGTGTTTTAACCTTTCCTTGTAAATTATCAGATATAACTAGTGACTGAACTGGCTAAAGGTCACATTGAAGGAGGGAATTGTTAATGTTATTCTGGGTCTGGAAATGAATTATATCTGAGAGAGAGAGTATAAAATGTGTTCAGGGTGGGACTGGTGAGAGAAACACACAGAACTCAGTGTCTTTTTCAAACACTGTTTTGAAATATGTATTTCCTTCACGTAGTAGCAATATACATGTTCTAGCAAATAGTGAAGGTGAACTAGAATTTCATTAGCTCACTCAATCCTAGTAGTAGTAAAAGGCTGTTTGTTCCAACTAAAGATTGCAATGCTTTGAATAATAACAATACACCTTGGTCATATAATTTATGAAGATGGTGACACTGCAGATTTAATGAAGTTTTAAAGTACAATTTGATACACTAAAGAAAGTTTTAGTCTCAGTTTTTGATTTGTAAGATTACAGCATTCTTCATGAACTAACCAAGGACAGCCAAGTAGAGGGAAAGAAATGAATGAAATAAAGACAGAACAACAAATTGGTCATCAAAAACACAGTAGAATTATCCTGCCTACCCCATCAAGGATACAGGGGACAATAAGTAAGCACTAAAACTCAACAGTAACCTGAATACAAAGGATATTGAAATTAAAAACATTATTCTGTTTGGCTTTAGGCTCTGGTATTAGTGTGGATACACATTTAATAATATCTTCCTGCTAAGATTCTCTTCAGTCAAAACCATTTATATCAACTACTGATGGAGAGTTGTCTCATTGGAAAAGACCCATGCTGGGAAAGATTGAGGGCAGGAAGACAAGGAGGCAATAGAGGATGAGATAGTTGAATGGCATCACAGACTCAACGGACATGAGTTTGAGCAAACTCCAGAAAATAGTGAAGGACAGGAAAGCCTCACATGCTGTAGTCTGTGGGGTCACAAAGAGTCAGACACAACTGAGTGAATGAACAGCAACGGATGGGTAATAAACCCAGTAAGGAAGGGCCACGTGAGGGTGGCACTCCTTTGTGGTCTGTGTCATGTGATGGCTTACTATGCTTTATTAAATTTCAGCAAAGACAAGCTTTTCTGACAGTTCAGTAAGACATAAACTCATGAAGATGTAAAGGGAGGAGGTGGGGGACTCCTGGCAGTGATTCCTTTTCTGAACCATAGACAAAAGAAAGTGAAAGCAAAGAAAGTGAAGTCGCTCGGTCGTGTCTGATTCTTTGCGACCCCACAGATAGTAGTCTACCAGGCTCCTCCATCCATGGGATTCTCCAGGCAAGAATACTGGAGTGCGTTGCCATTTCCTTCTCCAGGAGATCTTCCCGACCCAGGGATTGAACCCAGGTCTCCTGCATCACAGGCAGATGCTTTACTGTCTGAGCAACCATAGACAAACCTTACAGTATTTAAATACTTAAAACTCACTCATTCTGAAGACTCACTCATTCTGAAGGCACACTCTGCCTCTTTCAGTCACATATACATGACTCAAAGGCTGGGGGGCGGAAAAGAAAGGAAAAAGAAACAGAACTCAAGTGCATCTCAAAGCTTATTGTTAGTTTTATGACAGAACGCAATGAAATCTAAGAGAGCAGAGACTGTAGGTATATATTTAACATAAATGGACAAATTTGCCCTAAAAGCATCAGCACATGGCCATGTATGTGAAATAGATCATTTTTGACAGTCCTGAGTACTTCATGGGCTCTAAATATTTTATGTCCTCCCCATTTGTGAATGCTTCCAGTCAAATACAGATACAGAGTGGAATACAGAAGGCTGATGTTCTCGGAGTCAGATGCAGATTTAATAGACTATAGATAAAGCCTGACTTCTAATCTTAGGCTTGTTTTCATTCACTAAGAATTTCATGACGTATTTGTCAACACATCCCTGTGCAATCTTGGAAAAGGATGAAGAGGAGCAGATCCCATAATTTTTTAAGCACTGCTTCTAAAGACCAGCTGCTTTTCACTTAAATGAAGCTGTCTGACCCCTGATAAGAAAAGCATTTTGTGACTTCCGACAGGCTTCAAATATTCAGTTTTTTACAAAGATCACATTACGAACATCCTCACATGGTAAATCTTTGAGTTAGGAAGTATAAACTCTATAAAAGAATAAAGACAACTCACATAATTTGAAAATTCCAAGATAACATCTGTTCCTTCAACAGACATAGCGTAGGACAATTTTAAGGTCAGACGAGGGACTGTGTTCTCATTGTCAATAATGACAAGAAAGAAAAGTGGAAAAACTGACAAAATGGAGTTTGGAGATTTTCTGTGCATTAAAAAAGAATCCATACTATATCATATCCCATATAATAACCAAAGGTTTTCTTAATTTGAGGACTCCTTCATTTGGTGGCACAATCCAACCTAACCCAGAAAGAAACTAGGTAAAGCTTTTATCCTCCTTGTGAGAATTCTGAGACAGTCTGCTACAGAAATACTAATGTGCTTGATTATGGAGTTTGAAGACTCCACTGGGGTTTATACAAAATTTGGAGTGTGTGCGTCATCACATTTCTGAAACCTGGAAAGTTCTGAATTCTTAAACCCATCTTATCCTAAGCTGTTTGGATGAGAAACTGTGGATCTCTAGTAAAATAACAGGATCTTTCACAAAACTTAAATCCTATATATGAGATGATCACAACCCAGTGCCATTATTAACCAATATACATTCGCCTACAAACAAACTCCAATAGAATTAACAGGTAAATACTGAAAAAAAATAAGTTAGTTACAGAAAGCTGTCAGATACGAGATCAACATTCAAAATTTCTTCTACACAAGGAATAAAAACATAAGAAATAAAGTTGGAAATTATTCAAATGAGCAAAGTGACAATAAAGATATTATTCAAATGAGCAAAGTGACAATAAAATATCTAGGGATTATTGCAACCATGTGTATAAAGAATGCATATGACCTTGTAGAGAAAACTTATTCTTTTAAAATTTTATTCACGCTACTGACAGATATAAAAGATCTGAATGAATGAAGAGTTAAACTCTGTTCACTGATAGACAACTTTGCACTGCAAATATATTAAATATTGTTGTACATTTATAATACAGGGGGCTGTGGTTCAGTGGTTAGGACTTGGCACTTTCATGCATGGGGTCGGGGTTTGATCCCTGGTAGGGGAACTAAGATCCTGCAAGCCATGTGGTGTGGCAAAAAAAAAAAAAAAAAAGACACAAAAACAACTCATAATATTGGAAGATAAAATTATCTTTTTTAAATAGGGGGTGACTCATATAATATATCAAGACATACAGAAAAGAAAAAAGAAAATAAAACTAAATACCATAGCTACAGTGGTAAAAAGAGTATGGAGCTTAATTACCTGTTAAAATCAGTATCTCTGTGTGCTGTTTCTTCAAAGAATAATAAAAACCTTAGCCCCTTGCTGGAACCAATGAGACTTACCCTGTATTCAAAACTGTAACCTAATGACAAGCAAGAGGTAAACACAAATAAAATAGAAAAGAGACAAACCAAAGCTGAGTGTTTTGACAACTTCTCACCGGATGAAGCCTCAGACCGGATGAAGCCTCAGAAATAGAGGTGGATACATGGCAACAGGAGGCAGGCCCCACCTCAGGGATGATGCGGACAGCAAAGTGCACGTGTCACGGGAGCTCCGAAATAAGTCAGGATATTTGGAACAGAAGTTTTGTGCAATTTTATTCATCACCTCGCAGGTAATAAACTCTTGTAATAGCCACAAACTGATCTGCCTGCTTCTGGCACCCCCCTGGTCAGATTAATCTTCCTGGGACACTGCATGTCAGGGGAGCAAGAATGTCTGAGGGGAAAGATATTTCATTCTGCCTTTATTTCATGGTCGTTAGTACTGGCTTGATACAAAAAAGAAAGGAGAGTGTAGCCACTAGAGAGTTACTGAGGAGCTAGGGAGACTGTATATACATATAGTTATATGTAACATTATATATGCCTTTATATATAATTACATATAATAGTTTATATGTACAGTTGTACATGCATGTTAAGCTGTTTCAGTCATGTCCGACTCTGGGACACCATGGACTGCAACCCGCCAGGCTCCTCTATCTGTGTAATTCTCCAGGCAAGCATACTGGCGAGGTTTGCCACGCCCTCCTCGAGGGGTTCTTCCCAACCCAGGGACAGAACCCACGTCTCTTATGACTCCTATATTGGCAGGCAGGTTCGTTAGTCACCACTAGCGCCACCTGGGAAGCCCCATACATGTACAATTATATATATACGTATATATATATGCATAGTTTCACATGTATAATGTATATATTTAGCAAGTACACACACACACACACACACAGAGTAAGTTCCCTACATACGAAAGAGTTCTGTTTTGAGAGCGAGATCACAAGTCCAATTTGTTTGTTAGCCCAACAAAGTTAGCTTAGGTACCCAACTAAGACAATTAGCTACATAGTACTGTATTGTAAAATGTTTATAACACTTTTCACACAAGTAATATGTAAAAATAAAAAATAAAGAAAATATTTTTAATCTTACAGTACAGTACCTTGAAAGTGGTACAGAACAGTACCTTAGAGTGGTACCAGGTACAACACTTCTGCCTTTATGCTTGCTTCCAGATATCCTGGGCTTGAAATAAACGTACTCTACTACTGTCCTCTGCAAAGGACTGTACAGTAAAGTACACAAAAGTAAAATCACTTGCAGAAGATGCACGCATGTGACATGCACACCAGACATGTAAACTACCTTACGAGTTTGGACGTGTGAATGCATATTTGTATCTTTGAAAGTTTACAAGTTGAAGGTTTGTATGTAGGGAGCTTAGTGTATATTCATACATTTGAGCATGGACATGTATGTAGGGAAACTCATGATAGAAGTCTGTAGACAAAGGAGATATGATGACAGTGAGATGGAAAGGATTGGATCAAGAGCAGTGTGAAACTATGACCAAGGACAGGAGGCAGGAATCTTATTTCCTAAGACAGAGGGAAAGTGACACTCTTGTCAATATATTGGCTCAACTGGTCCCTCCCATATCTACCGATAAAAATGCTGCCTTGTCAGCTGCAAACCCTGTCTGAATCTTGACAGCTTTTCATCTTCAGTGAAGGTTGGACACGGATCCTTTGACTGACATTAATTTCTGAGTGAGATCAAAGAAATCATAAAATTCACACCTGAAGGGCACCTTTAGTTGGGGCTGGATTTTGTCCCACTGTTTACCTTCTGGGTCCTTTTGGTGTGCAGTATGGAAGGTAACTAAGAAGACTAACAGATCAATACTGGAGATAATGATGTTTTCCTAATTCAAGAACTGCCCTGACCTTGGACTTGCGTGAAGGAGTAAATAAAATGCACATTTCAGGGAAGGCAGAGCATTCACTCTCAGTTACAAAGAAGGAGGCAAAATTCAATGAAAAAGTGGGTTCTGAATTTCTTTTCATTAAAATCAGCATTATAGTGTAAGCAAAACACTCTTTCTTCTCATATTAATATCTTCTTCCCAACAGAGTAAGTAAAACAACAAAAACAACCATAAACCAAGACTAGAACAACAGCTGATCTGTGCAGAAAAGTAAAATGCTTTCCCTGTATGAATGCATGTTCATAATTCAACAGCAAACAAACAAACAAAAATGTGTCTCTGCTGACTGCAGCTCAAGTTGGTGGCAATGGTTGTTCTATGCAAATAAATGAATGAAACCGTGAAACGCAAACAACTTCGATAACATCTGCCTGCAAATGTTCGGAACACTCAAGCGTTTGAATCCAGTGCAACTAAGTACAAATGTTAACACTTCTGCCTTAAATGGGGTGGAGTACTGCATCTTCCAAGTCTGACACAGAGAGTGATGTGAGGGAGAGCAGTCTGTGCTGGGTGCATCTTTTTCTTCTCAGAATGAAGGCTGAAATATGGAGACACTTGAAGGAAATCTATTCCTTAGCCAAAATAATGCTGGTATTTGTCATTTGCTTCCAGGCTCGAACACCTGCTAAGTTTAAACTTTTTAAGAACTGAAAAGCATGTGCTGGCGAGGATCAAAATTATACTAACAGAGAAGCAGAGGCTGTACCGTACTTGTCTTAACAGTCTTCTAAGAGCCTGCATCTCCCTTAAAATTTCTGAACCAAGAGTATTCTTAACAGTGTTCTTTGCAGTGTGAAAAGGGTCTTCATTTCATAATCCAGAGGACCTGGGCCCTCAGCCTGGTGCCTTACCCACCAGTTGTACAAATGTGGCCCACAGCCACAATCATCATTTACTTTCCACATCATTCTCCCCTGAATAAAATCTTTCAAGCACTCCCTAGTGACCTTCGATAAAGCCTAGTACAGGCATGCATGCTAAGTCATTTCAGTCATGGCCGACTCTTTGCGACCCTGTGGATGGTAGCTCTCCAGAATCCTCTGTCAAAGGGATTCTCCAGGCAAGAATACTGGAGTGGGTTGCCATGCCCTCCACCAGGGGATCTTCCCGACCCAGGGATGGAACCCATGTCTCTTACATCTTCTGCATTGGCAGGCGGATTCTTTGCCACTAGCACCACCTGGGAAACCCACAAAGCTTAGTATCCTGACTTAACTTGTCCTGGAAGGTCATGCATGATTGGCCTCACCCACCTCTCCATTCTAAAGCTGGGCTCTACCCCTGCTGGTATCCATCCTTCAGCCACATTGGCCTCTTTCAGTTCCCAAGTCACTGCTCTGGCACCCGAGGATTAACAACTTTGGAGCTCTGAGCCATCCCAAGCACTACAGCATTCTCATGGTGGCTGCTCCTGACACTGGCCTCAAGGGTGTCTTTGATAAGTGGACACAAAGAAAAGAGATAATATGGTAGGTGATATGAGATGATTCTGGGTGACAGACTGCATGGCAGCTACCAGACTCACTAGTGTACGGGTAAGTCACAGGAAGGGGAAGTGAGGGCTCACGGCAGTTATAATGGGCATAGTGTAAATGTCACTTTATTTGTGAACACAAATTTGAACTTAGCACACTGATTCCCATCATAAAGTATGGCTAAAGAAAGAGACAATAGCAACTGATTTTATTTATTCCTTCAACTAAGGATTAGGCACTTACCTATGGAAAGATACACAAGAAAAATATGAAACTTGCTCAGAGAAGGCTATGAAAGGAAGAGAGGTGAGGGAAGTAGGGTGACAGGGTAGAAGAAAGGAAGGGCATAGAGCCAGGCATGGTCATTTCTCCTGCTGTTGTTGTTCAGTTGCTAAGTCATGTCCAACTCTTTGCAACGCCATGGACTGTAGCATGCCAGGCTCCCTGGCCCTTCATTATCTCCCAGAGCTTGCTCAAACTCATGTCCACTGAGTCAGTGATGCTAACTAACTATCTCATCCTCTGCTGCCCTCGTCTCCTTTTGCCTTCAATCTTTCCCAGCATCAGGGTCTTTTCCAATGAGTCAGCTCTTCACATCAGGTGGCCAAAGCATTGGAGCTTCAGTTTCAGCATCAGTTCTTCCATGGAATATTCAGGGTTGATTTCCTTTGGGATTGACTGCTTTGATCTCCTGGCAGTCTGAGAGACTTTCGAAAGTCTTCTCCAGAAGCACAATTTGGAAGCATCAGTTCTTCAGCACTCAGGCTTCTTTATGGTCCAACTCTCACATCTATACATGACTACTGGAAAAACCATAGCTTTGACTACAAGGACTTTTGTAGGCAAAGTGATGTCTCTGCTTTTTAATATGCTATCTGGGCTTATCATAGCTTTTCTTCCAAGGAGTAACCATCTTAATTTCATGGCTGCAGTCACCATCCACAGTGATTTTGGAACCCAAGAAAATAAAATCTATGCACCCGCTCAAGGGATCCATGAAGTCTTTTCAAATTAGGGAGCATTATATACCAAACAATTAGTGTACATTTACCAGAGAAAATGTGGAAAGTTGGCAACACAGGAAAATTAAAAACAATGACCCAAGGTCCTTGCACAGTAAACCAAATGATGGTAAATCTCTGCTGTGTTTTCTTCTAGCCTTTTTTGGACTTGTGTAGTTTTTAGATTTGTTTTTAGGTTTTAACATAGTTGAAAACTTACTCCTTTTACAGCAATTTCCCAAGTTATCATATATTCTTCCTACACTTCAATTTCAATAATGATATTGATTCCATCAGGAAGACAGAACATTGTATATTTACCCACATTCCCTACATGACTATTAAAGTTCTTTCCAGTGTTTTACATATAAAAATAGTCATCATACATACTTAAGTTCACAAGATCTAAGAGTTACCAGAGGACTCCCAAAATATGGTCTTTACTGCTCTCACAAACCTAGACAGCATACTGAAAAGCAGAGACATCACTTTACTGACAAAGCTCCGTATAGTCAAAGCTATGGTTTTTCCAGTAGTCATGTGCAGATGTGCAAGTTGGGCCATAAAGAAGACTGAATGCTAAAGAACTGATGCTTTCAAACTGTGGTGTTGGAGAAGATTCTTGAGAGTCCCTTGGACTGCAAGGAGATCAAACCAGTCAATCCTGAAGGAACGCAACCTTGAATATTCATTGGAAGGACTGATGCTGAAGCTGATGCTCCAATACTTTGGCCACCGGATGTGAAGAGCCGACTCATTGGAAAAGATCCTGATGCTGGGAAAGATTGAGGGCAGGAGGAGAAAGGAGTAGAAGAGGATGAGATAGTTGGAAGGCATCACCGACAACAGACATGAGTTTGAGCAAACTCCAGGAGATAGTGAAGGACAGGGAAGCCTGGCGTGCTGCAGTCCATGGGGTCACAAAGAGTCAGACATGACTGAGTGACTGAACAATGACAACTGTTTTCAGTGACTCGCATAACTTAGAATTTCACAGACCCTTGCTTGCAGAGGAAGACAGGAGGACATAGCCTGTAGCACTGATAAGCAAATTTAAGTCTGTCCACAGTGCATGATGTCCAAGTTCCCAGCTAAAATGGAGCCTGTATATCAAGAAAACATCTCCATATTCCTTTATCTGTGCACACCTGCAGGCCTGGGGGAATTTCTTCTGTAGAGAAAACTAAACTTTTCTTTCTTTTACTAACAGTGTTAAAGATTTGTTTCTTGCTACTCAGGAGAAATTTTATGAAGATTCCTTGAGGGAAGTTCAAATAAGTCAGCCATACCTATTTTCTTGTTTTTGTGTGTGTCCTGTGAGATATTATAGGTCAGTAATGATCTAATGGTTTTTCATATGCTTTTAGGCTCTTCTGCCAAAAGGAAATTCTGCTTGTGTCCATACTAATAATATTGAAAATTTCACTTTTAATAATAGCAATTTCTAATCATACTTCTCTTCTTTCTAATGTATTTGCCTCTCTACATTTGCATCTCTATTTCTTCCCTGCAAATACGTTCATCAATACCATTTTTCTTAGATTATATATTTGTTTTTCTCTTTCTGATTACTTGGACACATGGGGAGAGAGTGAATGGGGAAAATGGAGAAAGTATTATCAACATATATACACTATCATGTGTAAAACTGATAGTTGGTGAAAAATTGCTATACAACACAGGGAGCCCAGTCTGGTGCTCTGTGATGACCCAGGGGGGTGGGATGGGAGGAATGGAGGGAGGCTCAAGAGGGAGGGGATATATGTATAATTACAGCTGATTTGCACTGTTATATAACAGAAACCAACACAATATAGTAAAAAGTAAAAAAAACAAAAAAAAAAATTTAAAGTAACTCATTTGCCTCTATTTTAAAATTAAGCAATGAAACTTACAGTGATTGGAAAATCATACTGAAGAATGTAAAACAATCTTTCATTTACTTTAGCACATTTTATTTAGATTTAAATATAATTATTAATTCATTTTAATATGTATCCCTCTTTTTGGTGTGTCCCACACATCAAATTGCATTTCTTCCCACTTTACAGGGATCCTAATTTCTTAATTCAGTTGGTACAAAATCTAGTACTTTTGAGAAATATGAACAATGCTAACTGCCAAGTCAAGGACATCAGTTCAGTAGCCTGTGACATTGCCATTCATTCTACAATAAAGTAGATTTCTGAGGCTTTACTATTTGTATGAAAATCTTGACATTTATATCATTGTCATTTTAGGAAAATTGTCAGTGTGTGAGAACTCCTAATTAAGTGACCAAACTAGGACTTCTGGAAAAGGATACTGTCTCTAATTTCTATGTGTTAATATAATTGCTTTCAGTTCAGTTCAGTCACACAGTCATGTCTGATTCTTTGCAATCCCATGGACTGCAGCACGTCAGGCTTCCTTGTCTTTTACCAACTCCCAGAGCTTGCTCAAACTCATGTCCATCGAGGCGGTGATGCCATTCAACCATCTCATTCTCTGTCATCCCCTTCTCCTCTTTCCTCTAATCTTTTCCAGCATCAGGGTCTTTTCCATGAGTCAGTTCTTTGTATCGGGTGGCCAAAGTACTGGAGTTTCAGCCTCAGGATCAGTCTTTCCAATGAATATTCAGGATTGACTTCCTTTAAGATTGACTGGTTTGATCTCCTTGCAGTCCAAGGGACTCTCAATAGTCTTCTCCAATACCACAGTTCAAAAGCATCAGTTCTTCAGCACTCAGCTTTCTTTACGTCCAACTCTCACATACATACATGACTACTGGAAAAGCTGTAATTGCTTTATTGTGTACTTAATAACTAATAACAAAAACATGAAAACTAGAGTTTATTGATGGTTACGTAAAATTTCCTTATTTATTAAGCTGGCACTCACAGCTGTTTTACAACCACTTAAACTGACAAGAAGTAATGTAATGGCTTTATTCTGTCTTATTTGAAATCTCCATATTAAACATTATTTAAATAAATAAAAGATGTCTCTATAGTTTAGACTCTTCTCAGAAAATACTTTATGTAAAGTTCACAGCCCTGAATTCAGTTCTACTCGAGCAAAAATAAAACTTCACCCGATTGCCTTAATTAGAATGTAGCTGGAAGACTTGGGTTAAATTATGAGTGAAAGAAGACTTTTAAAGAGCTTTTTATGGCGCTTTAAAATCTCCATTTATTAGTGAGGATGGGGATATGCTGGCTTTTCCACATACTCGCTGGTGGACCAGATATTCAGATACATAATATTTGAAGGGCAATTTGATAATCTGTTACATTATAGCTTAAAAATGTTCATACATGCTGTAAGACAGCAAATTCCCTTTAGGAATTTATCTCGAAGGGAAAAAAAAGCAAGGGCAAGCAAAAAGATTTACATCTAAAAATATTTATCCCTGTGCTTTTAAAAAATAATGTCAAAACATTAAGAATAAAGGAGAGAAAAATTACATGTTAAAAATTATATTAATAGCATGTTCATATAAAGGCAAGTTGTGTAAAGTGTTTAATGACTAGGGAAAATTCTGTAAATACATTTTTGAATGAAGAAGGCCTAAACAATAGATTTTGTAGCATAATATGAAATTTTAAAACACTTACCTTTAATGTATATTGTAGAAAAAAATCCCTGAAATGATATATACCAAAATATCATTGTTTCTCACCAGAAAGGTGATTTCTTATATTTTAAAATACTTTTATATTTTCTACATTTCTAATTAATATATATTATCTTGCAATCTCTGATAATAATACATATTAATTTCTAAGCATGTTGAGGTTAAAAGAGTGAGCTTTGTCTTTGGGCCATTTACTTGTATTTATATATGGACATAACCAAATAAAATTTAGTGTTCCCTCATGGTAAAGAATCTGCCTGCCAATGCAGGAGACCTAAGAAACACGGATTCAATCCCTGGGTTGGGAAGATCCCCTGAAGAAGGACATAGCAACCCATTCCAGTATTCTTGCCTGGAGAATCTCACAGACAGAGGAGCCTGGCAGGCAATCGTCTACAGATTAGCAGAGTCGGACATCACTGAAGCAACTTAGCACACAGGCAGCACATAGTTATTTTAAGCAATAACTCTCTTTCAGTGGAATTTGTAAGGAATTATTTTTTGACTTCTTATATCTACTTGACTTTAAAAATATATATTTTTGACGTGGACCACTTTTAAAAGCCTTTATTGAATCTGTTATAATACAATATTGCTTCTGTTACATGTTTTGGTTGTTTGGCCCTGAGGCATGTGGTAGCTTAGCTCCCCAATCAGGGATGGAACCTGTATCCTCTGCACTGGAAGGTGAAGCCTTAACTGGCCTGCCAGGGAAGTTCCAACTCTTTTTATTTTTTATAGGACCCATTTGTCCAGCATCCCAGTCCCCTCATGTCATAACTGTCAGCATGTGGTTTTTGGTAAAGGTGAGAATAAAGGAAGCTGTGCTGGAGAGATTTTATTGTGTCTACAACCTTTAGTTGTTAGAATCTGCTGTTGCTCTGAATCAGACACTGGTTATTAGGCCCCTGGGAAAAACCACTTTGAATAATCAGGAAGCCAAGCCCTGGCGGCCAATAAGGTCCCCACACTTCCAGTAACTGAAGGTGGCCATAAAAGAAACCAAACACTAGGGGAGAATTTCAAAGCCTGAACTGTCTCACTTCAGAAGCTACAGGTATTAGAGATGACTGAAAATGTCAGTTTATCACAAATCTCCATTTTATTTTCATCCCCTTTATATCCCTTCTTCCTCCCTGTCCCCATCTTCCGTCCTGCCATCTGCTGCTCAGAGCTCAGTGTCTTCAAGTACTCTCCTGGCTCATGTCTGCCACTGAGAAAGACAGAATATCTTGATGTCTAAGAATAATTGATATGTATCAGAGCTCCATCAGTGTTAATACATGTTCTATGAAAAACTGGTGAAGAGAGGTATTTGATGATTAGCTCATTTATTCTGTGAACCATAGGGTAAAAAAAAAAATAGATACACATGTGTAAAATTAATTTTCAAGAAAGGTCTATAGACTGAATGCTTCCTAAATTTAATCATCATGTAACCCTTTTCATTATAAAATATATTCAGGACTCATGCTTTCCAAAAGGCATTTTGAAATTTTTAAGCCTAAATCAGTGGCATTTCCTTATAGGTAGAGTTTGGAGCCTCTGTGGAACGAATGGCTTGATCATGATGCATCATAACTTCTTTATTTACCTATATCAGGTGCAGGGACAGAGACTTGGGGGAGAAGTGGTCCCTTTCCAAAATTTTCCCCAAATATGCATCGCTGGATGTTGATCTTAAGATAAACCGTGGTTCTGATAAAGCAGAACACTCCTACCACTTAGCAGGACCTACGCAGGGCTGAAGAGCTTGGAGCCGCGTTTTCGGCTACTTTCAATGCCACTGCATCCATTGCGTTCCCTGACTGCTCCCCTTGGGAGTAGAGCTTCATCATTTGTGTTTTCATGCCACAGTTTGCCTGTGCCTTTCTTCCTGGTTTCTTTACTCTCTCTCTTTCTCTCTCTCTCTCTCGCCCCTCGTGAAATTTGAGAGCAGAGTCCTTGATTGAGTCACTTCAGTAGCACTCTTAGCATCCTGCAAAATGACTTTTATATCTTGGATTCCTCTTAAACATTGTTGAATAAATAACAAACAAGAGAAGATATAAGGCTGACACTCATGACTCAGTGGTACCAATAGGGTCTAAATCTTACTCAGTTTTGAGACTCAGCTCAAGTGTCAGCTCTCAAAAGACACAGCTCTGATTTTCTTAGGAAGAGCAAAGCTCTGCTATAGTGTCAGTACAGATCTCTACCAGAGGACTTATCCCAGGGTGTGATGGAGTATTTTATGTGCATTTCCTTCATTAGAACTTATTCTTGTCACCCTGGTGTGGTCCACACTGAACTCACACAGACTACAAGGTCCAGAAGACAGAAGGCGTATCTGACTTGCTTGTATCTATATCACTAGGACTCAGCATTGACTCTTGCATTTGGTAAGTACTCAAAACAAATATATTATTATGAGTGAATTGAAGATTAAAAATCAAAGGCACAAAAGGATGATAGGGTATTGAGGGGAATGTTCCATGCATTTGCTTGACTTTTATGTTCACCAAAGATATAGTTTCAAAAACCACAAAAGGGAGAAGCTATAGATATTTCCATCAAGGAAAATTTTAACTCCTCTTATCTAACTAATTTCATTCATTAAATTTAATGTCAAATGAAATTTAAAGTAATAACCCCCAAATTTGGGATTAGCTTAGAGAAAAATACCCATCATCATGTAAAGAAAAAGTATAATAGATATCTAAGTTTCCATTTCTAATAGAGCTTTTTAAAATGGTTTTATTGCATTTAGAGATTATGAAATCACTCTAAAGTGCAAATAAAGTTACCCAAACCAGTGAAGACTGTTTTTGCTGCAACTTTGCCTACATCTTTTTCTAGTAATTTAAGAGATGGATGTTTAGAATTGCATTATTATTTTACTAGTATCTGTAACTACTTTGCCATTTGTATTTTTAAGCCTTTATTGTTTCAGGATAGCAATATTGAGAAGGTACAGAGATTTCCCATATATCCTTTGCCCTTATGCCATAGTTTCACACATTACCAGCATCTGCTACAGATGAACCTATTTTTTCCCATTCTTAACCTAATTCTAGGAGCTGATCATCCCTGTTCCCTACCTTCTACCAAGTGACTGCCTATAACCTGAGGTAATAAACTGAACATTTGGTAGAAATTGGTGCTCCTACTCAGAGATGGGCCTCACACTTGTGATCTGAAATTTAGCAAGAAATGATCTTCAAATAGGAAAAGAAGTATGTCAAGGCTGTATATTGTCACCCTGCTTATTTAATTTATATGCAGAGTACATCATGAGAAATACCGGGCTGGAAGAAGCACAAGCTGGAATCAAGATTGCCGGGAGAAATATCAATCACCTCAGATATGCAGATGACACCACCCTTATGGCAGAAAGTGAAGAGGAACTAAAAAGCCTCTTGATGAAAGTGAAAGAGGAGAGTGAAAAAGCTGGCTTAAAGCTTAACATTCAGAAAACGAATATCATGGCATCTGGTCCCAACACTTCATGGGAAATAGATGGGGAAACAGTGGAAACAGTGGCAGACTTTATTTTTTTGGGCTCCAAAGTCACTGAAGATGGTGACTGCAGCCATGAAATTAAAAGACACTTGCTCCTTGGAAGAAAAGTTATGACCAACCTAGATAGCATATTCAAAAGCAGAGACATTACTTTGCCGACTAAGGTTTGTCTAGTCAAGGCTATGGTTTTTCCAGTGTTCATGTATGGATGTGAGAGTTGGACTGTGAAGACAGCTGAGTGCTGAAGAATTGATGCTTTTGAACTGTGGTGTTGGGGAAGAGTCTTCAGAGTCCCTTGGACTGCAAGGAGATCCAACTAGTCCATTCTGAAGGAGATCAGCCCTGGGACTTCTTTGGAAGGAATGATGCTAAAGTTGAAACTCCAATACTTTGGCCACCTCATGTGAGGAGTTGACTCATTGGAAAACACTGTGATGCTGGGAGGGAATGGGGGCAGGAGGAGAAGGGGACGACAGAGGATGAGATGGCTGGATGGCATCACTGACTCAATGGACGTGAGTTTGAGTGAACTCTGGGAGTTGGTTATGGACAGGGAGGCCTGGCGTGCTGCGATTCATGGGGTCGCAAAGAGTCGGACACGACTGAGCAACTGAACTGATCTTCAATGAGTCTATATTTTCAGTTGTACTGAAAAAAATCAATTAAGATTGTATTTGAATAAAGAAGTCCCCCAAATAGTTCAGTTACTCTTAAAAGCATCAGAACATTTATTAAACTTTCATAAATATAAAATGCTCTGTCAAAATAATTCAGTGAGGATTTAACTAATTTAGTTTGGAATTAAGAAGGCAACAAACCACCCTCAGTGGGTTGCCATTTTCTTCTCCAAAGTTCAAGTTGAGAGAAGCAAATGTTTGGAGAAATATGAAATCTACATTCTACATTCAAATCATGTGGTCCAGGCTGAGGAGTGTAAACTGGGATGTGCCTCTCTTCAATGATGCATTATAGTTCAGAAAGGCTATTTCCCTTGTCATAGCCCTCAGTAAAGCTCAAAGACAACAGGAAAAAATATATGTGCAATATTATGACAGACATCAAACGGCATGCTGATGTACAGTTTCTGTCACAGATTAATTTGATACATGGGCCCTTAAGTCACCTCAATATCATAAAGGGTCTTCTAAACTACAGATCTAAACCACTCCACAGTCTGCTCCTCTAACATAGAAGTAGTTCATTAAAATGATTGTCTGGAAAGTGAAAGTGAAGTCACTCAGTCATGTCCAGCTCTTTGTGACCCCGTGGACTGTAGCCCACCAGGCTCCTCCATCCACAGGATTCTCCAGGCAAGAATACTGGAGTGGGTTGCTATTTCCTTCTCCAGGGGATCTCCCCGACCCAGGGACTGAACCCAGGTCTCCCGCATTGCAGGCAGACACTTTCACCTCTGAGCCATCAGAGAAGAACAAAATGATTGTCTAGTTTCTTAAAAAACTAAAAAAGGGCTGACATATGACCCAGCAATCCTATTCCTGAGCATATACCTAGAGAAAAATTCAGAAGGACACGTGCACCTCAGTGTTCATTTCAGCACTGTTTTACAACAATCAGGACCTGGAAGCAATCTAAATGACCATCAACAGAGGAATGGATAAAGAAAACGTGGTACATATATACAGTTGAATATTACTAAGCCACAAAAATGAACAAAACTGTGCCATCTGCAAAGATGGGGAGGATCTAGAGACAGTCATACAGAGTAATTCAGAAAGAGAAGAACAAATCTTTATTAATGCATGTATGTGGAATCAAGAAAAATGGTATAGATGAACATATTCACAAAGCAGAAATACAGACACAGTCATACAGAACAAACATATGGACACCAAGGGGAGACAGGAGCAATAGAAGGAATTGGGAGATTGGGATTGACATATATATATGTGTATATATATACATACACACACACACACACACACACACACACACACACACACACTATTGATGGTGTTTAATTACTAAGTTGTGTCTGACCTTTTTGTGACCCTCTGGACTATATAGCCCATCAAGCTCCTCTGCCCATGGGATTTCCCAACCAAGAATATCGGAGTAGGTTGCCGTTTCCTTCTTCAGGGAATCTTCCCAACCCAGGAATCAAACCCGTGTCTCCTGCATTGGCAGGTTCTTTATCAATGAGCTACCTGGGAAGCTCCACAATACTGGTATTATGTATGAAATAGATAACTAATGAAAAACTACTGCCTAAAAGGGAAGGAAATCCAAGGAAGAGGGGATGTATGTACACGTGTGGCTGATACACTTTGCTGTACACGATATTGCAAAGCAACTATACTCCAGTAATGAAAAAAAGATTGTGTAGTTGTAAGGAAATGATTTCCCTATTTCCTGAAGTTCCTTCAGTGACAAAAGAGCTCTTAGGCTAAGTTTTCCCTTGACTGGAAAAGCAAGACTCAGCTGGGAAATTAAACAAAACCACTTCTAAAGGAATTTTGAGTCTGACAATTTCAGACTTCTGTGGAACCATCATAATGATTCCATTTCCCTTAGTATTTTTACATCAGAGACCTTCTTTGTGAATTTTTATGGCTTATTTTGAGTGACTTGGCTATCTTTTGGGGACAAGCAAATTGAAGAGACTATAAAGAGAAATGATCAAATTAGAATCTTTTTGAGGATAAAACCATGCAGTCAACATTTGGTTCTTCATTAGTTTTCTACTATTTATTTTATTTCTTTTGCTAAAAATGATTCTCTCTCATATACTTAAATATCTAAAAGGTTTTGACATGGGATAACTACATGTCAGTTACAGTTTAATTGGGTGGATATAGTTCTTAGAACAAGTTAATTAACTTTTTCCGTTTTATATGCATTTCTTTTGGTTGTCCTTACAGCATCTCAAGCAGATAATTAAGCATTCTCTAAGGCACTTTTACAGTCCTTGTTACCATCGATTGCTAACAAGACTTAGCAGAAAATAAATCACCATTTTTTTTTAGGCTACCTGAAAACATTACAAAAAATCCTTTGTTATTTTAGAATACAAGAAAATCAATCACTACAACAATAATGCTTTTCAGATACAAGCCTGAAGTAAGAACAAACATAAAGATGTTACTTGTTTCATTTTGTGACAGTTTAATCTATTTGTTAAAAGAACCTCTGACCTAAAATTATGATTGTTTCCCCACTATTTGCCTCTCCAAATTCACAACTTTAAATATAATACTGGTTTATTTTTGGCCACATATCTAGTCAATTTAACATAAACCATTTCAGTCAGAGCTCAGGGAAAATAACAGAATATAGTTGACAGAAATAAAATGCTAGTTGACAGAAATAAAATGCTATTAACATGTTTGTTTTGAATATAAGCTATATTTAACTTAAACAGTGGAGATACAAGTGAAAAAACCGAGATGCACCTTAATTCTTTATGTTCTTTGTTAAATACATTTAGAGAATTCGTTTTCAGGTCTCCCATTTTTAAAGAAGACAGGCTGATTAAGATTAGAATTAGAGTAATCCAACCAGGAATTACTCTGACTCAGACTGTCTTTGTGTATGATATAAGAAAACTCTTCTAATGAAAGGAACACTGCTTCCAGGAAACATTTATATACAATGCAGTCATAAACATGTTTGTTAAATGTTATGAGTATTTTATCTCCCTATCTTTCTAGGATCAACTTTTTCTTGAATCATACTTCTGTGCCATTTCTCAGTAAGCCAGGTTCACACCGTATGTCTGCCTGCACTGGTTGCCTGCCTCATCAGGGTCTACAAGAACCTACTAATTATTCAGTACACACATGCGCTTCCATCCCTTCCATGATTCTCTCTGACTACCCCCTCTCCAAGCAAATATTTATAATCCTATCCCTACAGTTCTAATTCAAGGCAGTTTCTTTACCTTCTTACTTCAGATATACACCCATTCTCAAATGCAATATTTCCATTTGGACTTCTTTTAAGGACATGATTAAGAATGGATCAATTTTTTACATCTGTTACTCTATCTCTTGTTTTGTAAATAAGTTCATTTGTACCATTTTTTAGATTCCACATAAAGGCCTTATCGTATGTCATTTATTTTTCTCTGTCTGACTTACTTCACTTGGTATGACAATCTCTAGGTCTATTCATGTTCCTGCAAATAATTTCACTCTCTCTTGTGGCTAATATTCCATTGTATATATGCACCACATCATTAACCATTCTGGTTACTGAGAGGGAGGAATAAATTGGGAGATTTGGATTGACATATACACACTACTATACATAAAATAGGGGCTTCCCTGGTGGCTCAGAGGTTAAAGCGTCTGCCTGCAATGCTGGAGACCTGGGTTCGATCCCTGGGTCAGGAAGATTCCCCCTGGAGAAGGAAATGGCAACCCACTCCAGTATTCTTGCCTGGAAAATCCCATGGACAGAGGAGCCTGGGTACTGTATCACATAGGAAACTCTACTCAGTACTCTGCAATGACCTATATGGGAAAAGAATCTTTAAAAAGAGTGGATATAAAATAAGACTGGAACAGCTACAAGAGCAGCCACAGCATACACACTGGAGAAAACTGGATATGACGACCGTCCCCATGCGGAACACTAATGCCTGCAGCTCTACAGGGGCGTATTAACAAACAAAGGTGGTCCAAGGCACATTCTCAGAAGTGAATGGGTTCTTCTGAGAAAACAAAGGGGAAAAAATCTCTGGGAGGCAGAACCAAAGGCAGCAAGGTCTGCATACAGAGACATTCTCTGTGCACAGAAAAATTTACCAATATATCATCTCTGTCTTAACGACATTTATCAGCAATGATTATTTTGTACCTAGTAATCATCAGTGTCAGGATTCATACTACATTTTAGATGGGGATATTGAATCTGATGAACAACAAGTGACTTATTCCAGCCAGCAAGCAGTGGAATGAGGATCAGAGCCCATCTGAGAATCTCAAAGACCTCTGTTCATCAGCCCTGTTATCTTTCAGTGAGTCTTCCACTGGTTGATAGCAGAATCTGGTAGCAATCTGCAAAGGTCTAGGAAACTTCCATTTTTTGAGGACCTTAAAATACGTTTTATCGATTCACTGGAAAAGACCTTGATGCTGGGAAAGACTGAAGACAGGAGGAGAATAGTGCGACAGAGGATGAGATAGTTGGATGGCATCATCAACTCAATGGACATAAGTTTGAGCAAACTCTGGGATATAGCAAAGGACAGGGAAGCCTGGCATGCTGCAGTTCATGGGGTCACAAAGAGCTGGACATGACTTAGTGACTGAACAACAACATATATTTTTAGCACCTCTAAGTCCAGATTTCAAAAAATTATGACACACTTAAACTTACATTCAATGTTAATAATTTTGACATAATATAACCTTGTTTGTATATATTAAAACCTACATGTACAGCATCCCTGGAATAATAAGTAACTGGGCTAAATGCCCATCTTGACACCACTCTGTTGATAGATAGAAATATCACCAGTAGCTCCCATCAAACACAAGCGTGCATATCAACTCTACAGGTACTACCTCATACAAAAGTCTCTAGCCAGGAGCATCTTTATGACCAACAGGTACTTTTTGAGGATCCAATATGGTACTTATTATACTCTGGGAGTTGGTGATGGACAGGGAGGTCTGGCATGCTGCAATTCATGGGGTCGCAAAGAGTCGGACACGACTGAGCGACTGAACTGAACTGAACTGAACTGAACCTATGCTCCACATTACCTACACAGTGGCTGAGCTAACTGATATGGGAAGAATATAATTTCTTTTTACCAACATCAGCAACTTCTGAAATAATATCTTAACATGGACACATTTAACAAAGAACAGAAGCAAGCAAGCAAACTGGAAAGCAACTAAAGAAAGTTAAAGTGAGAATTGTTTCTATGCTCCATTGTTGCATCTATGGAAGGTCTCCATGAAACATCTCTTGAGGCAGTTTTACTAAGGCTCTTAGTTAATGAAATGCCCTCCACTCAACCGCACACAAAGAATCAAGCAGAAAATGGCGCAATTGGGGAAGGTACTGCAGAAACACAGACTCTTTAAAGAGCAAATAGCCAATCAGAAGTGTTCTATCGTGAAGGAAATGTGTTTTTAGAAGGTAATATTTCCATATGCAAAAGGCCACCTTAAAGATAAATTTGTCTATCACCGTGGCAATTGGAGAAGGCAATGGCACTTCTCCAATTGCCAGAGTGATACACAAATTATAAGATGGCCTTTTGTTCTTGCCTGGAGAATCCCAGGGACAGAAGAGCCAGGTAGGAGGCCGTCTATGGGGTCGCACAAAGTCGGACACGACTGAACTGCCTTAGCAGCAGTGGCAATGGCTACTAGCTACTACTGACTTTTCATAATCTTAAACTTTTCAGTTTAAGATTACAGTTTGACCGTGAAAAAAGTAGATTCTCACTCTAAATTCACATTCTGAAATAACTAGTTTTAAAAAAGTTTCCCCTTACCTCACTGATGGGTGGAGTTCTTTTTCAGTAATAGGCTTACTGAAAGAAGTTAAGAAAGATTTCTTTAAAAATATCCATGTTTAAATTTTCCAAGCATACATTTTATCTTCATTAAACTGGAAACTGGGATAATTAAGTCAATGTATGTCTCTAGTGGTAGACTCAGTGTTCTCATCACTGTCCTTCTAAATGGACAAGATTTTCACTTTCACTGTATGTTTCAGAGCTCACTTGATCAGATATTGACCTGACATTTCCAATCTGCTTCAGTGCTCTTGATGATTTATCTTAATTATGCAAGTAAGTTTTTGGAGAATATGCAAAGCTGTGGTAGAAATGGCATTGCCCATGTCAGAGATGGAAAATAAGTTGAACACTTATATTAACTCCTATTGGTGTGGCCTCAAGACTTGTGTTGGAAAACTTCTGAGATAATGTCCTTTTTCAATCAGAAAGAGCATGTAGTTGATTAGCAATGTCTCCCATGAGTGTAAGACAGGAGAGATGGGACAGTTGCCATGTGGTTGTCATTGATGATTTTTCATTTTTTTAGGTCACCAAAGTAGAGCATTCAAAATCAAGTTAAAAATGTAAGGCTCCATGAGAGTGTCAACCAAATCTGGACAGCTGATATTTTGCCCTTAAATTCTCAGTTACTAGGCACTGCATGTGCTTGTCCTTGCATTCAGAATACTTCTCACATTTCAATTTTGTCATCATGTTTCATGGTCACACCAAGGGAAGACTCATAATCTTAAAAATAAATTAAAGTGTTGTTTATTCAAACCACATTTTTCTGCTGAGAAAGACAGCACAAACTTGAAAAGGAATTATTATCATTAAAAAAACTTATTTATTTAAATATTTAATGATGTATCTTATTCAACATTCAAAGCAAACAAAATATGTAACTCTATGACATTTTGCCCTAAAACAAAATAACTTACATACCTTAGGTTTCTAGAGATCTTTATTAGTTTCATTATCTAAATGTTATCTGTAAAAACTATGATACGGAACTTATCGTTCTCTTTGACTAGCCAAATGTCAATACTTTTGGCTATGAAATCACGGCTGCAACAACAGACCTTAAGGCAGACTCATATCTACCATTACCTATCTCTGCACCATTCTGTGTGACAGTGAAGTTAGAGTCCTAGAAGCTTGAACTTGTACCTCAGTTTCAGCTCAGTTCTTTTCAGTTGCTCAGCCGTGTTCTACTCTTTGCGAGCCCATGGGCTGCAGCATGTCAGGCTTCCCTGTCCATCACGAACTCTCAAACTCATGTCCATAAACGTGGTGATACAATCCAACCATCTCATCCCCTTCTCCTCCTGCCTTCAGTCTTGCCCAGCATCAGGGTGTTTTCCAATCAGTCAGTTCTTCCCATTAGGTGGCAAAGTATTGGAGTTTCAGCTTCAGCATCAGTCCTTCCATATGAATAATCACGACTGATTTCCTTTAGGATTGACTGGTTTCATCTCCTTGCAGTCCAAGGGACTCTCAAGAGTCGTCTCCAACACCACAGTTCAAAATCACCAATTATTTGGGGCTCAGCTTTCTTTATAGTTCAACTCTCACAACCATACATGACTACTGGAAAAACCACAGGTTTAACTAGACGGACCTTTATCAGCAAAGTAATGTCTCTGCTTTTTAGTATGCTGTCTAGGTTGGTCATAACTTTTCTTCCAAGGAGCAAGTGACTTTTTATTTCATGGCTGCAGTCACCATGTGCAGTGATTTTGGAGCCCCCCAAAATAAAGTCTGTCACTGTTTCCACTGTTTCCCTATCTGTTTACCATGAAGTCATGGGACCAGATGCCATGATTTTAGCTTTTGAATGTTGAATTTTAAGCCAACTTTTCACTCTCCTCTTTCACTTTCATCAAGAGGCTCTTTAGTTCCTCTTCACTTTCTGCCACAAGGGTGGTGTCATCTGCATATCTGAGGTTATTGATATTTCTCCCAGCAATCTTGATTCTAGCTTGTGCTTCATCCAGCCCAGCATTTCTCATGATGTACTCTGCAAATTAGTTAAATAAGCAGGGTGACAATATACAGCCTTGATGTACTCCCTTCCTGATTTGGAACCAGTCTTGTTGTTCCATGTCCAGTTCTGTTGCTTCTTGACCTGCATACAGATTTCTCAGGAGGCAGGCCAGGTGGTCTGATATTCCCATCTCTTTAAGAATTTCCCATAGTTTGTTGTGCTCCACACAGTGAAAGGCTTCGGCGTAGTCAATAAAGCAGAAGTAGAACCTCCATTTACCACATACTAACTACATGACTTCATAGCTTTACATGATTCAATTAAATCTGTATCTCAGTTTTTCCCATATACAAAAATGGAACATTGGTACTTATGTCATGGGATTCTTATAAGGATTACATTAGGTAAATATGAAGCATACTGCAACCTTCCAACACACCCTTGCTACTAAATGATGAGGAAATGCAATCTAGTTCCCCATGGAGAGTAGATTCACACCCCTAGGCAGGTGCAGAGAGAGAGAGCAGGACTTCTCTTGAGAGCCAAATTCTCTCACAGCCTTTTCAGCTGATATAGGAAAATGAACTCCACCCCCAGGCAGATGGTGTGTGGTCGTCTCCAAATAGACTGCTTCCCCAAAGATTAAACCTGTAGGGGTTAGAGCCTCCTCCTGCTCCACCCATCACATACACACTTTGACTCTACTTATGAAAAACTCTCATGCACTTAAAACTAAGAGATAGCTACATCCTCACTCATAGCTGAATGATATGTATGTTTCACAGCTTACTTAACTCTCAGTATAAGGAGGAAAGATAGTCATGGGCATTTTAATTTTTTTATATTTAAAACCTTTGTATGAATAAATTTTTAATGAAAGAATGAAAAAATCTTCAAATCACCTTTAATAAAACATATACTAATTCAAATATAAAAACTCTTTTTTCCAATGGAAAACAAAATCTTTTTTCATTCCTTATTTTCCTGGCTTTGAAGATTTTGAAATGCATATGAAATTCACAAAATCCTTTGAATGGAGCTAACTGCTCATCAATTTCCATGAACCTGGAACATAGCCACTTAGTAAATTCTAATTCCAAATGTTAAATACATCTTTAATCTTTAATACAGCTTGTCAAAATGTCTCATTTTTCTTGCCTTTGAATTGTCAAAATGTAATTCTTTTGACAACTGTCAAGATTTATAATTTGCTTTTTGATCAATCCAAAAGATTTTCCATGTCTACATTATGGAGCTCCTTTTTGAAACATTTCCATATAAACCATACCCACTGACTCAGAACTCTAAGAATGGTACCCAACAATTTGTGAAATATTAGCAGGTTTTCTCATTAAAATTAAGAACATAACTTGGAGGGTGACTGTTGTCATAACTATTTATCACTTTTTTTTGGAAATTCTGCTGCTGCTGCTGCTGCTATTTTGCTTTAGTTGTGTCCAACTCTGTGCGACCCCATAGACAGCTAGTGTTATAAGGCAATTAACAGAAATAAGAGATTGAGTTTCTTTCAAGAAAAAGCTAGAATGTGAAGTCAAGACAACTGACTGTAAGTACAATGAAATAAAGCTCTACGTTTTAAAGTTAAAAAAAATGACAACTGACTGAGAAACTGTTTTCATTAATATGATGATTCAGTAAAATGTCATGTAAAAGACGGATGCACAATAATCAATGGCACTTCCTGTGAAAGTATTATTAGAAGAAAGATCTGATTCCCAATAGTAATAAAAATATAAAATATTAAAAATTACTATAAAGAAATATGCTTGCTTTACATTTTAAAAACTACAAGTCTTTAATAAGACTTTAAAGAAGCGTTGAATAGACTATAGATCCAACCCTGTAAATAAAAAGACAGACTATTGCAAATTAGCCAATTCTTCCAAAGTTAGCTTAACATTTCAATACAATTTCAATCAAAGGTAAATTAAGTTTTAAAAAATTTAACCTCCCAAATCTAAAAAATATAAAAGAATAACTATAGAAATGTTTGAAATGCCAATTATAAAATAGATATTTACAATCCAGAACTGTACAAAAAAGATCTTCACAACCCGGATAATCACGATGGTGTGATCACTCATCTAGAGCCAGATATCCTGGAATGTGAAGTCAAGTGGGCCTTAGAAAGCATCACTATGAACAAAGCTAGTGGAGGTGATGGAATTCCAGTAGAGCTATTTCAAATCCTGAAAGATGATGCTGTGAAAGTGCTGCACTCAATATGCCAACAAATTTGGAAAACTCAGCAGTGGCCACAGGACTGGAAAAGGTCAGTTTTCATTCCAATCCCAAAGAAAGGCAATGCCAAAGAATGCTCAAACTACCACACAATTGCACTCATCTCACATGCTAGTAAAGTAATGCTCAAAATTCTTCAAGCCAGGCTTCAGCATACATGAACCGTGAACTTCCTGATGTTCAAGCTGGTTTTCGAAAAGGCAGAGGAACCAGAGATCAAATTGCCAACATCCACTGGATCATGGAAAAAGCAAGAGAGTTCCAGGAAAACATCTATTTCTGCTTTATTGACTACGCCAAAGCCTTTGACTGTGTGGATCACAAGAAACTGTGGAAAATTCTTTAAGAGATGGGAATACCAGATCACCTGACCCGCCTATTGAGAAATCTGTATGCAAGTCAGGAAGCAACAGTTAGAACTGGACATGGAACAACAGACTGGTTCTGAATAGGAAAAGGAGTACGTCAAGGCTGTATATTGTCACCCTGCTTATTTAACTTCTATGCAGAGTACATCATGAGAAACACTGGGCTGGAAGAAACACAAGCTGGAATCAAGATTGCCGGGAGAAATATCAATAACCTCAGACAGGCAGATGACACCACCATTATGGCAGAAAGTGAAGATGAACTAAAAAGCCTCTTGATGAAAGGGAAAGAGGAGAGTGAAAAAGTTGGCTTAAAGCGCAACATTCAGAAAACGAAGATCATGGCATCTGGTCCCATCACTTCATGGGAAATAGATGGGGAAACAGTGGAAACAGTATCAGACTTTATTTTTTTGGGCTCCAAAATCACTGAAGATGGTGACTGCAGCCATGAAATTAAAAGATGCTTACTCCTTGGAAGAAAAGTTATGACCAACTTAGATAGCATATTCAAAAGCAGAGACATTACTTTGCCAACTAAGGTCTGTCTAGTCAAGGCTATGGTTTTTCCTGTGGTCATGTATGGATGCGAGAGTTGGACTGTGAAGACAGCTGAGTGCTGAAGAATTGATGCTTTTGAACTGTGGTGTTGGGGAAGACTCTTGAGAGTCCCTTGGACTGCAAGGAGATCCAAGCAGTCCATTCTGAAGGAGATCAGCCCTGGGATTTCTTTGGAAGGAATGATGCTAAAGCTGAAACTCCAATACTTTGGCCACCTCATGTGAGGAGTTGACTCATTGGAAATCACTGTGATGCTGGGAGGGATTGGGGGCAGGAGGAAAAGGGGACGACACAGGATGAGATGGCTGGATGGCATCACTGACTCAATGGACGTGAGTTTGAGTGAACTCCGGGAGTTGGTTATGGACAGGGAGGCCTGGCGTGCTACGATTCATGGGGTCGCAAAGAGTCGGACACAACTGAGCGACTAAAATGAAATGAATGAAAATGAAAAGTAGAAAGAGCCAAACAATTGATGCTTTAGAACTGTGGTGTTGCAGAAGACTCTTGAGAGTCCCTTGGATGGCAGGGAGATGAAACCAGCCAATCCTAAAGGAAATCTGTTCTGAATATTCTGAATATTGAAAGGACTGATGCTGAAGCTGAAATTCCAATACTTTGGCCACCTGATGTGAAAAACTAACTCATTGGAAAAGACCCTGATGCTGGGAAAGATTGAAGGCTGGAGTAGAAGGGGATGACAGAGGATGAGATTGTTGGATGCCATCACTGCCTCAATGGACATAAGTTTGAGCAAGCTCCAGGAGTTGGTGATGGACAGGGAGGCCTGGCGTGCTGCGGTTCATGGGGTCACAAAGAGTCAGACACGACTGAACAACTGAACTGAACTGAACTGAAAGTAGAAAACCTACAGAATATAAAACTCAAGCCAAAACTAAAGAACATAAACCTTCTGTAGCTAGGAAAAAAAATAGAATTACAAGTGATAAGAACAAATAAATGGAAAGATAATCCATGTTCATGGATTGAAAGAATATTGTAAAAATGTACATAACTTCCCAAAGCAACGGATTGAAAGAATATTGTAAAAATGTACATACTCCCCAAAGCAATCTAAAGATTCAGTGAAATTCTACACTCAGTATCTTATAATAACCTATAATGGAAAAGATTCTGAAAAAGAATGTGTGTGTGTGTGTGTGTGTGTGTGTGTGTGTGTGTGTGTGTATAACTGAATCACTTTGCTGTACATCTGAAATTAATACAACATTGTAAATTAACTATACTTCAATTTTTTTTTAAGAAAATGGCTTCCCTGGTGGCTAAAATGGTAAAGAATCTGCCTGCTATGTGGGAGATCTGGGTTCAATCCCTGGGCTGGAAGATCCCCTGGAAAAGGGGAAACCCACTCCAGTATTCTTGCCTGGAGAATCCCCACAGACAAAAGAACCTGGCGGGCTGCAGTGCATGGGGTCACAAAGAGTTGGACACCACTGAGCAACTAAGCACACAATTTAAAAAATGGTTTAAAAAAGACATAAAAAATCTAAAGTAAGAGTGATTAGCATCCTACTTATTTTTTTACAGCAAAGTTTTAGCCTTATGCTTTATATCTTGTGCAACTTACAATCTTATTTTCCTGTGTTTTGAAAACAAATGTTGGATATCATATAAATTTTATATATTTCTTAAATTTACAGAGAGTTCCTCCTAAGAGACCGAACAGTTCATATATTACAGCAGACACTAATTCTACTGAGGCACAGCCTTTCTTGTTTTAAGATGCTGAAAATGTATTCAACAAAATTATTTACATGCCTTAAATATTTACTAGTTGCCCATATCAACAAACATTTAATGAATATGTTGCATGTAGTTAGCTATGTGTTAGTATTGAGAAGAGATATTAAATATAAGGCTTACTTCCCTAAGAAAGACGCTGGAACAATATTTCATTAAACATTTGTGGTGACTAAGATAAATTATCCTTGGTTATACTGTAGTGAGCAATATTGATCGAAGAACTTATTGGAGAAAGGAGACTCATAAATTTCGAACAACTGGATACTGGTTCCAAATAATTTATAGTCAAGTAATAACTTGCACGGTATAAATTATTCATACTTTGTTAGTTAAGAGAAGGGATAAATTAGTGAGCTTGTAAAGGAAGAAAGCTTCATCAAGAATACTTAAATTTGGACTTAAAACATGAACAGATTAAGGTAGGGAGAATGGGTAGTGGGTGAAACTGAGAAGAGCACAAAAGAGGAGCGTTGGTAAGATGGCGGTGGGGGGAGTGTCAGGAAGTGGGGGCATAGGAGGAGTGTGACCAGAATAAGTGGAAACACTCCCTATTTTAGAGTAACAGATTAAAAGGTTGTAATGAGAGTAAAATATACTATTTTATTAGCTCATGATTGCTTCTATACCATATTTGCTTATTCCCCATGGTTCTAAAGTATAATATAGATCAGGTCACTAATTTGTATTTGACTAAAACATGATAATTTGGCTATAACATGTTAATAAAATATTAGCATGTTTTGGTGTTGTTGCTCAGTCACTCAGTCATGTCCATCTCTTTGCAACCCCATGGACTGCAGCATGCCAGGCTTCCCTGTCCTTTACCATCTCCCAGAGCTTGCTTAAACTCATGCCCATTGAGTCAGCGATGGGATCCAACCAGCTTGTCCATTGTTGTCCCCTTCTCCTCAATCTTTTCCAGCATCAGGGTCTTTTCCAATGAGTTGGCTCTTCACATCAGGTGGCCAAAGTATTGGAGCTTCGGCCTTCAGTTCTTCCAGTGAATATTCAGGATTGATTTCCTTTAGGACTGACTGGTTTGATTTCCAAGGACACTCAACATTCTTCTCCAACACTACAGTTTGAAGGCGTCAGTTCTTCAGCACTCAGGCTTCTTTATGGTCACATCCATGTATGACTACTGGAAAATCCATAGCTTGGACTACATGCACCTTTGTTGGCCAAGTCAAATACATATCAGTGACCTGATCTATATTATACTTTAGAGCTATTAGGGAACAAGCAAATATGGTCTGGAAGCAGCCATGAGGTAATTAAACTCAAGGTGGGAAAAACAGTAGACTACTTGGCCGGAGAAATAAAACTGACTGAGTGAAATAACTGAGGCCATAGCAGACCTCTACACCATGTATAATACCCAAAGAAAGCCACAGCAAAGATTTGAGAGCAGCTTTAGGAGAGAAGAGAAAGAGGTTGTATGATTCTTACACCTGTGACCAAACAAAAATGATGAACAATATCCCGTATATGCAGAATCTAAAAAGAAATGATACAAATGAAATTATTTACAAAGTAGAAAGCGACTGACAGAGAACAAACTTATGGTTGATGGGGGGAAGGGATAGTTAGGGAGTTTGGGATGGTTATGTACACACTGCTATGTTTGAAATAGATAATCCACAAGGAACTTTTGTATAGCACAGGGGACTCTGCTTCATGTTATGTGGCAGCCTGGATGGGAGGGGGGGTTTGGGGGAGAATGGATTATGTATATGTATGGCTGAGTCCCTTTGCTGTCCACCTGAAACTATAATAGCATTGTTAACTGGCTATTCTCCAATATATAAAGTTTTTAAAAAAATGATGAATTGTGGCAGTCAGACTCAGATGGCCCACCAAAAGCCCAGCCTCCTGGCTCTCATATCGTTGTATAATTTCCTCCCCTTACCTGTAGGCTAGACTAGTGATTAGCTTCTAACCAACAGACTAAGGCATAAGCGATAGCATATCAATTCTGTGGTTAAGATACATAAGACTATGACTTGTGACATTCTCTCCCTTACTGGCATTGATATAGTCTATAAATGGTTAAGGGGAGGCAAGTTCAGTGGTGAGTGAGCGGAGGGAAGTTCTTATAAATGTGCATAGTTGTATGGTCAAGACTCAGAATATACAAGACTCACTTCCCTGAATGAACAATATAAAGACTCAAGTGCTAGTGAGAGAGATGAATGACTAGTCAAAGGAAATCTTCCTTTCCATAGTTTTCAAACTTTTTTTCACAAAGCTCAGAAGAACACTTTTTGCTAGTAGGACTTTTTCAGTTAGTCCAAATTTTATATTTTGCCTCCATAGAAAGGACTCAGTATTATTTTTCCTCTTTGTTTGGACAGAATGTAATTCAGACAGGCTCACCTACATTTCAAAAAAAAAAAAAATGGTGGTGTGGTCTGTCAGGCCACTCATTCTTTTCAGGCAGGGTTTTCAGAAGTTACAATTTTTCCTTCTATCTTTTGCCTTTTTTAGGTATTTTTACTTGTCTTCTTTTTATATAACACATGTATTTCTCTAAAAATTTCAGAATAGAAACATATAGCATTTGCCCATTCATTATATTTTCCCCAATTCTTTTAAAAATATTTACAGAAATCCTAGTATGTACAAGGTGCTGTGCATGAAGGCATATCAAGAAGAGAAATTATGATTACTTCAAAATAAGATCAAAACTAAGACTTGAGTCTCTGTAAACAATTAATCAAGGTAACCTAAATTTGGGGGAATGTGTTTGTAATCATTTTTGCCCATCTTTCAAGCATACTAATGAAATAATTTGATTCTTTTCTTCCTAATCAGTTTTGTAAACCAAATTTGCTGAAATATCTGTGTGTATATGTTGGGGAACAGAAGTCACCCACTTGTAGCTCACAGCTAGGGCTGCACTTGCTTGTATCACCAGCATTTGCACAATCCCTGGCAAAGCGGGCATTGATCAAGTATTTATTGAATAGGATGGAGTAGGATAAAATTGATATTTGGCTCTTAGACTTTACTATTTGTAATTTCTTTATTTAAATTTGTAATTTCTTTATTTAAATTGCAAACCGATTCCATATTAATGATGCCCACGTACAAGTTATCAATGTGCAATATGTATAAAATTAATTTCTGTGTCCTTTCCCTTTTGTAGCTGTAACTTACTGAGTTTGTTTTTCTCTCACCTATACCTGTGATCTCCAAATGACCAGCTTTAGAAAACCAAGAATGTTCTTGTTTGTATGGGAATAATTTATTGACATTTTGTTCTACCCACCAATTTTATTAACATTGAAATATGGCGTAATCTCAAGCACATTGTTATAAAAGGTGTATACAGCAGAAATCTGCTTTGCATTAATAAAAGTCCTTATTAATGCAAACTATTTTCACATTATAAAAACTGGTGAGGCAGAAATGTAAATACGGTCCTCCAAACATGCAAGAACTTGAGTTCACTGGAATGTAAGTATTTCTAGAACTCCTGTAAAACTTTTGTTGAATATACTGACCCTGCAGTATATTCATAAACTTCAAGTTTATAAATCTTGAAGTTATTCTATTGCTGGTCTAGCAGCAATAGAATTAATCATAACTGAAAATATAGGAAATGTCCATAACTTTTTCTTCATTTACTTCCCTAAATAAGTGAAAAGAGATAACCTATGTGATGCTATATTTACAAAGATAATATCATAGGGTTATTAAAAAGAGAGTAATCCACATAATTTTTAATATTAAGATTCGCTTTTGCATTTCACAAAGGGCTTCAGGTAAATAATGAAATGTGGATTCCACTAAAACATTCAGGGTACAAGTGTAAAATAATGTCTTGGTATAAATGGCGCATAAACAGAAATACTATTGGTGCTTACGTTACTCAATCTATACTTTTCAACATTTTAATTTTGGATCTGTGCAAATAATGAAAGCTCAGATCCCCTTTCTACATTACATTATGAGCAAACTGTTATACACTGAGATATATTCCTGTGATATTTTTCTCATACACTTAACCTTATACAAGGGGAAGTAGACCAAAAGATAAATATTTACAATCAAGAAAACATAAAGCCAGGTTTATTACAGCTGTTAGCTTAGTCAGTTTTTGTTGGTTAATGATCTGGTCTTGTCTGAATACTTAACTTGTGTGAGTCTGCATGCCATTAGGCCACATGGCTGTATCACTTTTCTCATCTCTGATGTCTACCCGCCTGTCTTTTCCATCATTTACTGACGACACTACTATTGGTCCCCAGCCTTCCATTCTACCCAGGGGTTGCCATAATCTGGGTAATTTCAGGGACTGCGGAATGGCCCACTTGATGTGGCAGTTCTACACGCTACCTCTGGTGCAGATTGCTCAGTCTTCTCCATCTCTGGCCCTCCTCCTGCCTGAGGGGAAGCCCACAGCTCTGCTGACCTTGGAGTCCTGTTCCATCTCTTTACGGGGATTCCATCATTCTCTGGCTTCTTTATTGCCTGCCTCTGGTCCATGCTTTCTCTGTATCTACAGTAACTACTTGCAGTCATTCTCCATGGAGAAGCCAATTTATAAAATTATAGCATCCACCATAAAGGAAGGCTCTCAACTCACTAGGCTTCAGTGTGACCTCAGTTTTTTTTTCCTTTTACTCTGCATGAGCACAAGGAATCTTGCCCATCTGAGTCTGCCCTCTACTTCTGCTTGGGGTCCCAGCCTCTCCTGACTGTTTAGGAACCTTGCCTTATTTATTATCCCGCTCTCTCTTCTATCATCCACTGGCAATCTGTCAGTCTCCAGACTCTTAAAGGAAGCCCCTTTCAATGATTACATAAGTCATTTACATTTTCTTTCAGGTTTAGCACACTCTCCACTCTCCTTTTTTAATATAATTATCACCTGCCTGAATAAATCTCAGAAATAAATACATATTTCGTGTAATGAAAAGCGAAAAAAGTGGGAAGTGTTTAGTCACTCAGTCATGTCCAACTCTTTGCGACCCCATGAACCCCATAGCCCGCCAGGCTCTTCTGTGCATGGGATTTCCTAGGCACGAGTACCAGAGTGGGTTGCCATTTCCTTCTCCAGGGGATCTTCCTGACACAGGGATTGAATCCGGTCTCCTGCATGACAGGCAGATTTTCTACTGTCTGAACCATCAGGTAAGCCCTGTAATTTCATGTAATGAGCTCATCTTATCTTCTGAAAAAAATTAAACACCTCCTAGCAATAGGAACAAAAACTGGAGTAGCTTTATCCCATATGAATTGTGTCTATAATTTTTTTAAGATTACACCATGTGGCTCATATAATCTTAGGTCCCTGACCAGGGATTGAACCTGCGCCCTCAGCAATGAGAAAATGGAGTCCTAATCACTGGACCGCCAGGGAATTCCTGTGACTATAATTTCTTATATTAAACAGCACAACCAATTCGGATCTTCAAGAAGATACATTAGAAACTGCTGAGAAATCAAAATGAAGATAACAATAAGTAAAACAGCACAGTGACAGTTCTTTCTGCTAATAGTGAACATGCTTCAGCTTATTTCTCCAAGGTGCCAGGAGCAAATTACTACTTACATGAGACTGAAGAATTTGAAATAACCTTTCTATTGAACCTTGTGATATATTCGCTTTAATTGTTACCCTTCTTATCTCAAAATCTTTAAGTTACTATCTTCTACCTTCAGTTGTGTCATACCATTGGTATCAGATATTCAATATCTCACACGAAATCTGCCTGTGGTTTGGAAGGGCAGTGACTTTGCAGAACAGAGAAACCTCTGGATTCAAACATTGCTTGCTTATGTTGATGCTGCGGTTTAGAGCTGTCCTTATGTTTACTTAATGTGGAGGTTTATATATGGGAAAAGGTAATAAGGATGGAATGTCACTTCAATTTACATCCATCTGCACAAATAGAGGGCACCATCTCACTCAACAACTATTAGTCTGTTCCCCAACACCTCCAAGGTTGTGTGTTTCCCACACACAAGATCCTTTTGCTTCCATGGCTATCTTCCTTTCTGCCTTTCTTCTGCCTCTGCCGTATCATCAACAAGAACGGCTGAGCTGAAGGACACTGGCAGACACCCCATCACGGACTAGAGACCGAGGGTGTGACCATAAACCAGGTTCTGTCCACTATAACCATAGGTGCTGAGAGTTTGCTTTATATAAACTTTATCATCCATTTTCCAAGCAGTGAGGGGGCTGGTACTGTGATGGGGTGGATGGAGAGCTAATTGGGAGTCAAGAGACCTAGTTCCACTCTGAGATCCAAGATAGCTGTGCTCTTGTGACTCGGAGCAATTCACCACATCACTCTTATTTCAATTGTTGTCCCTGTAAATTGGGTACACTACTCATCACCTCCAACCCTCCACAGAATTTGGAGGTCTAAATGAGTTATTGCCTGTGGAGTAGGTTGTGCTCCTGAGGAAGAAGAAGTACATACTTTAAGACAGAAACACTTTCATTTAAACAAAATAACTCAATACCATCATACTCTCACTCTGCAAAACAACCAAATGTGAATTTTAGAAGCTTTGGAGGTGTTTTTTTTTTTAAGGAACTAGGTAATTAAAGGCATAGATGGGATGCTGAATTTTATTTTCTCCGCTAATGAAATGTCAGAAGGGTAGCAAGGATCAGTATCTTTAGAGCAACAAAGGCAATGGTATCTGCATGAAACACTAAAATCGGAAAGATTGTGAAGGACACCACTGATAAAGGAAATACTATTTCTGAGCTGGGAGTTTTAAGATGAATCCTCCAGAACACATCCAAAAATACCCCAAATATTCCAATACTCAACATAATATATTATGGGCATCTGTGGTACACTTCATTAGATTGCTAGAAACTATATGTATTATTGCCTGTTCAAGGGCTCCACCCTCTTTCCTTGAATGATAAGCTGAGATTATAGTGGTTTCAGAATCACCATCAATGAGCATAGAAAATGCCAAATGAAGTCATTCTAACCTGGTGCCCAGGAAACAAAGTTACATCAGGAAGTTTCTCTGAGTGGTCCATTGGGAAAATTTCCTGATGGTAATCAACATAAGAAAGGTCATGGGGGCAAAGTAAATGAAGGACTTGTTCTGGGAGTAAAGTGTAAACTCATAATTTAGTTTCTTGCAGAACAGATAGAGTAAGTACCACTAAACATGGAGGACTTAATATAAAGCATGTTCTGAAAATTAAAATAAAATGAAGTAGGGTCTCAATAAATTGTTGCTAATATTATAAATCTAATACATATATATGTATGTAATATAACATATGTATATAATGTACGTCCTTAAGAGAATAAAATATAATGTATGCCCTTAAGAGAATAAAACAAAAGGTAAGATTTCTATTGTTAAAGAATAGTTTATATCCAGGACAAACAAATGATGCTGAAGTTTCAACTTGAGGAGTCTATGCCAGTGCCATTCTACAAAAATGTAATATGAATCACATATGTAACATTAAAGGGCTTCCCAGGTGGCTCAGTGGTAAAGAATTTGCCTGCAACGCAAGAGACACAGGTTCAATCCCTGGACTGGTAAGATCCCCTGGGGAAGGAAATGGCAACCCATCATTGAAACCTCAGATTATGGGAAAATGTTTGACTTTAGGTATTGTAACAAAATTGCATCTGAAAACCAACAACGCAGATGATTAGACACTGAGACCCCGGTTACCATATCAAGCCATTGCCACTTCATGGACTGTCTTCTGAATGCGTGCTCAGTCACTCAGTCATGTCCAGCTCTTTGTGACCTCATGGACTGTGGCCCGCCAGGCTCCTCTGTCCATAGGATTCTCCAGGCAAGAACTCTGGAGTGGGGTTGCCATTTCCTTCTCTGGAGTAACACAGCAGTCTCCTCTAAAGAGAGCATCACTACGCACTCAACTTCTTTTATAATCTGAGGTTTCAGTGGTGATTCTCACTGTGACAGATAAAATTCTAGCAATGTTCAATTAACATGTCTTTTTTAAAAGGTAAACATTTTACTAAGAATAGGAAGATGTCACATCATGGAGAAGCTCACCAAAAATATATGTGGAGCAATGTTTTAAAATATAAACAGATAACTTATTTAAATGTGTTTATAAAACTCATCACCACACATTCACATGGCCCTTCCGCTATTCAAAACAGACTTTGAACTGGAGGTGCCGTTCCTCTGAGAGAGAATGCAAATAAGCCTTTGTATCAGCTTTTGACTTAAAATAAGCCTCAAGACCTGCAGCAAACAAAATTTAAAGCTAATGCGTTAAATTGTGATGGTTAAAGTTTTTTTTTCAATCTCCAACGTGTTAACATGAAGGACACAGAGGAGGTGAGAATTCATGCTGACAGAAGAACCCTTTTACCTTTCAGAGGAGGTGAATTCTGCTAGAAGTGGGATGGATGGTCTGTGTCAATTTTTCCCACCCCAGGAGGTTCATTCCCCTCCTCACATTCAGGATGGATGCCACTTTTCCTTCTCCTGAATGTAAACTAGTTTGATGGCTTGCCTTGATGATGGATTGCTTCCAAGTGCTTTGCAAGCTGGCCTGGAAGCTTCAGTTGTCATTCTTTTGGATATCTAAGTGGTCAGGTAAGGCATGCTACTCCACTTACATATTTTGGGTTAGCTTCTTTTTCATGTGGCACATTTATCATTGGTGAGGAGTCTGTGTGAGACAGAGGTCCAGCCAGGCCTCAGCTGTTGCAGCCAACCAAACTGAGGCAGCAGAGATATGAATACAATTTTTACTGGGTCAGTCAGCCTGATTTGAGACTCCAGATAACAACAGTCACAGAAATGACCCAACGAAGGACAAGCAGAAAACCAGTCCAGATTGCTGAATCATGGGCAAATAAATGGTTGTTGTTTTATGCCAACACTAATCTGGGCTGATTTGTTACACAGAAATAGATAACTGATACACGCAGGCAATTGAGTATAAGCAGGCAAGAGACTTAGCTAATGCAAGAAGTTTCTGAGAAGCCATCTCTTAACTTACCACTCCCCTGCAAAGAGTCCTAGTGTGGTCACATGAGAATCACAGAAGCCCTATATAGATTTTCCTTTGGAGAAGAAGTGACTGATTGTTGATAAGACCTATTCTGGATTTCCAGGTAAAGACTAAAACAGTAAGCTTCCTGGGAAAGACTTCAAAAGCAGACTAGTGGAGCATCAGTCTAAAATAAAATATGGCCGGGCATATCCAGACAGAGAAGACTTAATCTTCTGAACTTCTAGCCCCAGTGGACTTAGGGAAGTGCCCAGGACTCCAACAGGTTGTGTAGGCATGGTCTGGGTTATGTGACCTTCTCCAGCAGTGGATACAACAAACACAGGGATAGCTCAGCAAAGTCCAGCAGCTCCAAAATATCAATGTGAATGATAGAAAAGGGTGAAGGATGACCACAGTCCAGATGACGCTCTCCCCAAAGGCCTTGAAACACAGTCCTAGGCCTCCAAACGCCACACTGGAATTTAGATCCACTTGGAGAGAGAAGTGGGGCTGTACGGGGAGGTAGGAAGAGTGGTGAGAACACAGCACTGGTTACCCGAAAGTTACCAGAGTTGCCAGTCTTCTCCAGAAGCGATTCCAGAGGGAAGGAACTTGGATTCTGAAATTTAACATTTATGAAAACCACTGTGTTCCTTAGCCACTTGATTCTCGGGTTAGCCTGTATGCATTGCCTTCATCTCTAGTCTGTGAATTTTTTATCCCTACCCTATCACATCAGAGAAGGAAATGGCAACCCACTCCAGTATTCTTGCCTGGAGAATCCCGTGGACAGAGGAGCCTGGTGGGCTGCTGTCCATAGGGTCGCACAGAGTCAGACTCAACTGAAGCAACTTAGCATGCATTGGAGAAGGAAATGGAAGCCCACTCCAGTATTCTTGCCTGGAGAATCCCAAGGATGGTGGAGCCTGGTGGGTGGGCTGCCGTCTGTGGGGCCGCGCAGAGTCGGACACAACTGAAGCGACTTAGCAGCAGCAGCAGCCCTATCACATATTTGTCTATGATTTTTATAAGATCTGGGAAATAGCCTCTTTGCATCCGTGGTAAACAGAAGTTAATTTTGGCAGTTTGGGTAGAGTATTACCAATTCATTTTGTTGTTATTTCCTACTTTTCTGGAGTAACATTCCTTCACTTCTACATACTTTCAATAGTTTTACATGGTACTGTAAACACTGAAGGAAATTTAAGACCATTTTGGTCCATTATGCTGCTAGGATATGCGTGTGTGTGTGTGTGTGTGTGTGTGTGTGTGTGTGTGTGTCTACAGGTGTATGTGTTGGCATGTGTGTGCCCTCCCACAAACACTGATGTTGCTAGTCTATTGATAGTTGCAACTGTGGCATATATGCATCAGTGCAGTAACTGTTAATGTTGTTATGGTCTTCCATAATTAGTAACTTTTATAACATCTTTTCTTACAAGCCTCTATAATACCAGTAAAATTTGAATCCTTAAATTCTTTGCTATTATTAAAAAATAGAAAAGACAGTTACCAAAAATAGCAGTATCTTATTTACAGGGATGTTTTTCTCACCCAAAAAATATGTATAAGACCAAATGACACCATACTGAAAGAATTTCCAATGAGGCAAGAATTTCCTCAAACACCAAAGACTGGGATTGACACCTACACATTACTATTGATAAAACAGGAAATAGCAAGGGCCTACTGCATAGCACAGGGGCCTCTGCTCAGTGCTCTGTAATGACCTATATGGAAAAAGAATCTAAAAAAGTGGATATATGTATATGTATAGCTGATTCACTTTGCTATTGAGCAGAAACACAAAATTGTAAGTCAACCATGCTCCAGTAAAAATTAATTTTTAAAAAAGATGGAATATCATAGGATATTACAAAAAAAAAAAAAAAAACCTTTTGTTTTTTTGGTGACTTTGCATTACTCTGGTGTCATTTCCTAGCCAATAATGCTTAATTTATACTCTCCATGAAATATGAACTCAGATTCTATTGAAACAGAAGAGAGAGTTCTGCACTGTAATAACCTTTCTTAACCTTTTACTAGTTTTTCTGCCAAAAAATCAACACCTATGCACCTGATCAATGCGAAAATCTACGTTGCTGCTAGAGTTAAGGAGGCTGATAATGCTGAATAGGAAATCAAGTTTTCTTATCTCCAAATCAGATATTTTATTTCTTGCATGTTTAGAGTATAGTGAGAATAGTTTTATTTCAATCTAGTCTGCAGGTTTTAAAAAGCAACACATGAATTATGATGAAGAAAATGGAAAGAAAATTACCAAGGACAGTTGCTTTTCTATTCGCCTTACCAAAGAGAGGCAACACTTTGACAGCTAATCAACATAGACTTTTTTTTTTTCCTGCTATATCTGTCCTTTACGTGAATGACCTATTAATTTTAATGGCTTGCTGGACTCCTATTTAATGGTTGAATGAATATAATACATGTGTGCTTTTCTCTGCATAATGAAGTGGGCAACTAAGCAAGATAATTTTTTGAAGTTATGTAGCTCTAAACAATTCAGATATTTCAACTTTGCATGAAAACTGTAAAACTTCTCTAAATTCTATCCTTAAACTTAAAAACTAGCTCTAAAAGTGAGCTTCACTTGGCTATAAAATGATCTATCAAATTATACATATCTCTAAAAAGTTGTACTTAGCAAAATGCTCTTTATGATTAGATACAAATTTACTATTTCTGTATGCTACAAGTTTATTTAGTTTTGAATTACTCTGAGATCAGGTAACTGCCAATAAACTTAACTACTGTTCAGAATAAAAATATTCAATACTAACTATTTTCAAAAGTATAAACTTGTCCTATAAATTTCCTTGTAGGCTTATTTTATTTGAATGTTGAATTTTTCACAGTTCTGCATTTCATCAATCTTAAATTTTTTCTACTAAATATTTTTAGGGGTTTTAATTAGAACTTTCTCATGCTGTCTAATGATTGTTTAATGATTGCTTCTGCTAGTAAGAGAGGGTCAGAGATTAATGTGCCGAAAAGGAATTACCTCAGTTGGGCCAGATAACAACTTCATTCCATGAAACATGAGAAAATGTTGGTAATATGTTGACACTATGTATTTTTCCCAAGTGAATCTTAAATTTTTCACACATACACACACACACACACACACACACACACACACACATTCATCTTCATACAACATTAAACAATGTGTGACATTTAAAACCACCATTGTAATCTTCAGATTAAATCTCAAAGATTGGCACTTGATCTTATTTTTATCATTTATTTTCACTAAAGCCTGTTTTAAAGTCATATTTATAGACAGTTCACTTCTTATCCTTAAGATTTCCTAATTTTCCTATGTTGTTCCATTTCATTGTATCTTTTCTCCCTTCATTGTGTCCAAATTACCTTTCTGCATATTAAAGGCTGACTTCCCTTTTCTTTAATTCTCATCTTTCATCTATTCATCTCAAGGTGTAACCTTAGTGTTCATCCTTACTTAATGTTGTTGCCTGGTTTTGACTTTTTATTCTACACCCTGAATTTATCGTTATTTCCATCAACAAAGTTAGTGTTACTTCCTTTAAGTTCCTTCTAAGGAATGTTTTAAACAAAGCCACCCCTTTGAACCTTAAGGCTTTAACAGAGACGCTGCCTGCCCAGAGCAACCCAGGAAACTTTCAATGGTGCCGAGAGAAAAAGACGCTTGCACTGGCACAGACAGTTGTGGCTTCCAGGCTGGCTATTCCTGCAGGGGCAAATCAGCCTTTCCTTAGACTGAACTGAATTCCATTATTCTCAAAAAAACTAGGCAAAATAACATTATCTAAGATAAGCCATTACTGCTACTGTAAAATAAATGATACTCAAGCAGCCTGGAAACTTAATTGCATTCCTCTCAACCACTAAACTATATCCGGAACCATTTAATAAACAGTTCTTCTGCTTTTTTGCATATTTTTTTCTTGATCTCCATCTGTACAGCATTCCTATATACAGATACACTGTGTGCTCAGTCATTTAGCTGTGTCCAGCTCTTTGCGGCCCCACGGACTATAGCTTGCCAGGCTCCTCTGTCCGTGGGATTATCCAGGCAAGAATACTGGAGTGGGTTGCCATGCCTGCCTCCAGGGGATCTTCCTGACCCGGGATCAAACCTTGGTCTCCTGTGTCTCTCCTGCATTGGCAGGCAGATTCTTTACCACTGCACCACCTCAGAAGCAGGTATGCTATACACATTTATTCTGAGTTTCTCTTGTCTGCCAATATGTTTATTGTAAGATATCAGGAAGAGGAATGAGATCATCATCCAGTGATATTAAGCCCTTTCTATACACTAAAAAGAGAGCCACCCAGAGCATCCCTCAGCTCAGCACAGCTGTGGTTGCCCAGGAATAGCCAGACAGGTTCTCCATCGCCAGGCCTTCTTGCTACGGAAATATTCTCTACCAGTACCTCTTCTCAGTGAAGTACCAGGAAGGACATTTCACCTTTATTTCTCCCTGCTTCTCTTCTGCACAGGAAAAGGAATCAAACTCCAGGTGACAGCTTGCAATCTGGGGGCCCTGCTTATTTTCTGGGTGGAGGTAAGGAGTTCAGGTGCAGGACTTAGGCCTGTTGTGAGATTCTGGATATGATTTTTCTGTGGATGAAACTGTGCTCTGGTTGAGGGTTTTTGAATGTCCAGTTTCTGCATAGCAACCTCCACCCCCGCTAGCTAGAACCCTTTAGACAGAGTATCTCTCCTTGGCAGTTTCTCTACTGCAGCTAAGCAGAGGAGACCAATGTCGGCCATACCTGCTCTGGTTCTGTTTTGAGTTCCATCAGAAAAGTCTCTGCTTAGGAGGACAAGGCACCAGTCCTGCCCATCAAGAAAGATGATAACTCAACTTCTCCCTTGACCACAGAGTTTTTGGTTGACTAGATATTTCCTTACAACTGGAAGGACCAGACAGTGGAAAAGGGATGGCATGTCTTCTACCCTGCAGCTTGCTTAGCATAGTAGACAGCAGACGGATCAGTTTAAAGCTCCATTTGGAGACAAGATACTTAGGGAAGTTGTCCAAACTCACTGAGCTCTGATGTCTTTATTTTAAAATTAGGATAATGCAACCTTGATGGCTGTTTTAAAAATTAATTTAGATAATGATTGTAAAGTGCCTGAAGTAGAACTTGGTGTGTGAGATAACGGCCAGGATTTGATAAAATTAGCTAATTAGGTGTGAACTGCAATTAATGGCAACCAACTCTAGTGTTCTTGCCTGGAGAATCCCATGGATGGAGGAGCCTGGCAGGCTACCATTCATGGTGTTGCAAAGAGTCAGACATAACTGAGCAACTAAGCACACAATTATTCCATTTAGGCACAAAGATTTTCCTCAAGTACTGAGGGTTTTTTGGCATCCACATATTACTTTGTTGGATGTGAACAGACAATAATCAAACATTATAAATATTTTTTCTTAGATTTTCTTTTCAAAATTATGAAATATATGCATAGCCCACATATAATGTTCAACTATTAATTAAATTAAAGATGGCTATTATTTATGAGTGAACAAAGATAATCTAGCAGGTTTTACATGTAAAAAAATGATCAATATAAATTATTTAACCTGGAAAAAAAACTTTTAGGGGTCCTAAAATACATTAATAAAAATGAAGGCATCTTATTCAATATGTAAAAGTTTCACAATGACATTTATAATGTAAATGCTGATTCACAGAAATGATATTACATATTCTTTTAGTCTCACATTAGTAAATGAAGGTCTATAACAATTTAAAAGCAATGTTTAGAGAAATTATTATATATTTTTAAGAATTAGTGTTCTATGATAAGACAACAATTTTTTTTCTGAGACTCCAGGATATCATTAAATAGCAAGGCCATAATATGGGTTAAATTTATCTAGGCTAAAAACACCAGGCTCAATGGAAAAATGCTAGGAAAGTAACTTTTTTATTTATATAAAAGAGAAATCTTTTTGTTGCCAGATATTTACCTAGGCAACAAGAAACCATAAGCAGAGTTTTGCTTCTCTTTTTTCAAGATAAGACAGAAAAGTACAAGGAACAGTATGCCTAAAATTATAACTACTGCTAATCTTACTATAGTCATGTGGCATTTTAGAATGAAAATCAGTGCAGATTTAACCTAGCCTGATGCCTTCATTTTACAGATACAGAATGTGGCTAAGTGACTTTCCCAGAGTGCCATAGCAGCACCAAAACAAGTGCCAAACTGGGGGGATATAATCACAGCAGACAGGTTTGTGCATTGTTCCCCTCTAAATTGGAGGTACGATCATTCTGAAGAGGAACAAAGGTGATGATGAGAAAAATGTGGTCTCTCTTCATCTGTGACCTCCATAAAAGAATTGGTCTTTTCTGAATGTGATGCCAATGCCAAAGCCAAAGGACAAGCAAAGATCTATAGATATGGAATATCACTGTAGTTTGTTGTAAGAGACCTTCTGGAAATTATAAATGCAATTACTACGCAGAACATGTGTTTGACAGTGTTTTGTATATTGTTTCTGTTTAGTTGCTAAGTTGTGTCCCAACTCTTTTGTGACCCCATGGACTGTAGCCCTCCAGGCTCCTCTGTCCAGGGGATTCTTCAGGTAAGAATACTGGAGTCAGTTGCCATTTCCTTCTCCTGGGGATCTTTCCAACCCAGAGATTGAACCAATGTCTCCAGTCTTGGCAGGTGGATTTTTTACCGCTGAGCCACTGGGGAAGGCCAAATGCATGATAGTCCCAAGAAATAAAGGACTATTCTTCACCATTTGGACCAGGAGGGGTCTGCAGCTCCTCTGTCTTCCTTAACAAAGGAACTCTGCTGAATATTGATGGAGTTTAACCAGAAGTTAGAAGAGGGAGTGATCAGTCTGCACAGGCAGATTGGTAAAAATATTATTAAAATATTCATGTCTAGGGGAGAACTCATGAGCATGTATGTACTCGTGGATACTAATCACCTATCATAGCTTGGAGAGAACACCGAGCCTGGAGCCAGGAGACTGGGGTCTAGTCCTCGCTGTGGATCAAATTCTCTCTCTTCCATCCATCAGAGACCTCGACTGGAGTGAGTTCATTTAATTTAGCTCTTTATATAAATGTCCATGTCACTTACTTTAGGGCAGGCATGGAAAAACAACGTACCTTTATGTTACTAAACAACACCTCATTTCCTTGTTCTACTTAATTTATGAAGTATTTTTCCTTTACTAAAAATAAAGCGCCATCCTAATCAAACAATACTTTGTTAACTGAAAGGATTAGATGTTTGACTCCTGAGGGCAATGAAGGAAACAATAGCAGGGCATCCTCCAATAACGTGGTTACATACATGCTTGAAGTTTCAGGCAGAGAAGGAGTAAAATTTCAGCCTGAATTTGATTGGCAAGATAAAAATGTCTTCGTGAATGGGGAGAAAATGGATTTCAGCATTCTTAAAGGTTCTCCTAGAAAGAAAAAGTAAGTAAAAATTTTAACTACAGGAAAAATTGTCAATGCCAAGGGGAAGAAAAAGCAAACTCAAGTTCCAAACATTCAGAAACAATAAACGGTCCTGCAAAGTATGGAAATAGTGCTTTATTCACCTTTATGATTCTGGAGAATGTAACATGAAATAAAGCATACATAATTTATGTTTTAATTACAAAACCAAGTAATTGATATTTTTAAAAACAGAGAACCTCGAAAGGAGATCACATTGGATTTTTTTTCAATAGGCCCCATAAGAAGTAAATTACAAAGTCCCTATTTGTGCCTTACAGGAAAAAAAAAATCCATTACCATTTGCTCTTTATTGGCATAATAGTTCTTCAGAATGGCTTACAACTGAGCTTGTATTTCACACATGAACGTTTGATTGAGCTCACCTGTTGTGATCAGCTTTAAGTGCCCACATTTTAGGAGCAGCTGAAACCAAGGCTTTTACTATAATGTTTTAAAATAATTGAGGGAGCTTTTCCTTTGTTTCGCCCTCACTTTATCTCACATGAATGTTAAACAGAAATTACTCAAGTTTGGGAACTCGGGGGTTGGTATTGAAAGACTGCTTGTCTCCCAGAGTTGACACGGTCACTCCTACTTGCTTCTTGTAACAAGGCTCTCCTGAGACCAGCAAGGGAGCTGCCAGCCCTGTTCAGGGCCACCATTGTGGAATTCCCGCCTCATTGGTTGGGTTGTGAGGGTCTTATCTTTTGATAAGCCAGAAGAGGTGGATATCCCTAGAATGCTCTAGCCCATATCCCCATTGTCATCTGGCTGGATAAAGAAATGGAAAAGCTCATCATATGAAAGGAGTAACTAAGAGGAACAATTCACTTATGGCAAAAAGTGGTCCAAGTCCAAAAGAAGTCCAAGTCATCGTCTTGGTTATCCTATTGAGGCATGCAAGTGAGTTCATTTATCTTTTGAAAGTGAAAATTTTTTATTGATTTAAAAATCTTCTCATGACATCCTGGTTCAGATTAAAGACTACAGCATCTATTTTTCCTTCTTCTGTCAGAAGTCTACCTAAGCCATTTCAAACAAAAATGTTTTGTCATGTTTTTAAACTATGTTAACATACCAGTCATCAAGCTCCTTCACCAAACAATTTTGCTATTTAATAATCTTTGCTGCAAACAGTTTTCCCTAAATATAGTTAGCTGCCTCAGAAACTGAGATATAATGGCTGGAGGCATACAGAGACTTAAGACCTACCTCTAGTAACCAATGAGACCCGCCTGGGTCCCATTACCCTCAACTGTATTGTAGGAATGTGAGCTCGAGGAGATAACCAACAAGAGTTCCTGGTGGAGAAGCTGTGCCAAAGGAAACACAGGTGATTTCTATCCATGTTACATTTAGAGTTCATCACTGCATATTCTCTGCTCCATATGCAGTAACATAGACTGGCACATTAATATCCATCATGCCCTGGAAAATGGTCACCATTCCAGCCGTCTCTTTTCTGACTCCTCAAGTTGCATGTGTATGTGCAGAGCCCACTGAAAACAACTACAGTGTTCTTCATAATAGAACAAAATTTTTAAAAGAAACAGATGTTAGGTTGAAAACAGTTCTGAGAAACAAAGCATTTAGAAGAGAAATAAGCCTTTGATAATTTTTAAAACTCTAAATAAGGAATTTGAAAGGCTTGTTTTCAGGGAAGAATAAGAGATAGAGAAAAAGTTGTGTTATGTGTATGAAGCTATACTTTCTTGTGCGTGTGTGTGTATCTGAGAAAGAGTCAAAGAGACAAAGGAGAATTTTTTTAAAAAAGAAGACTGTGCATGTTCTCAGCAATCAACATTTTTTTCATAATAGAAATGAAAATTTAGTCCTAATTAGATGCTAATTGGGTAGCAAAATGTGTTTTTATTCTATTGTTAATTTTCCATTACATTAACCTTCTCATCAAAACTTATGTTTATATACTCAAGTATTCTAATGAGAACTTCATGGAAGAAGTTTAGAAAGCTTTATCTGCATAAAATGTAGGTCTTTGTACAGGGTTATCATATTGTGCTTTATAGATACAGATATGAGAAGAAATTGGCAACCCACTCCAGTATTCCTGCCTGGAAAATTCCATGGACAGAGAAGCCTGGCAGGCTACAGTCCATGGGGTCACAAAGAGTTGGACATGACTGAGCAACTAGCACAGTACAGGGTTGACATTCTCTAGTCCTTAGGTTTTATCTACTCTTATAAATCAAAATCCCACTGAAGCTCAGAACAGCTGAATAAAGGACTTAGGGCTCCCTAGCCTGGCTAACATCTGGATCCACTGTGACCCCAACTTTAAGCTCTTTCCACAGCATACTTCCTGGAATCAGGGGCATGACGTGTGGTTCACATTTGTTCATTTCCAGGGCAAGATAGCTGTCAGTTTCAAACATGTTTTCAAAGGAAAAATCTGCAGTGCTTACAAATATCAACATGCAGTATTTGTACCACACTTCACAGTGTTCATAGACCTGATATAACTGATCTTCACACTGTGAGCAACATAGATCTGATCACATCGCTCCTATTTTAAAGGTGACAGATTCGAATCTCTGAGCTAAAATGGCTTGCTTATGATCAAATTTGCTGAGGGGTGAAAAAATGATCTGGTTAATTCAAAGCCTACATGATTAACTTTAAATGCAACACTGAGAATCATTTGTTTCAAATAATGCATCTCAACAGAGAAGCATGGATTACTGAGGCTGGTAAGAACAGAATATTTATACATCAGAAACAATGAAAATGAACTATTCAAAGGATGGATAAACCCATGAAAAAAAAGGGGGCAAAAGCTGTAAAATGCTGCCAATAAACCATGAAGCTCTCTTTAGAAGCATGGAGGTTTTGGTGGTGGTAGTGGAGACTACTCCAACTCAGGTACGACTCTTGCGGCCTCGTGGACTGCAGCCCACCAGGCACCTCTGTCCATGGGATTTCCCAGGCAAGAATACTGGAGTGGGTTGCCATTTATCTTTCCTTGGGTCCGTGAAGCCTGTTTTCAAATGATACACTCTATTCCATGTAAATGGAGTAGGCGGGTAACATGCTTTAACATTGCTGACTCAAGTTAGGTTAAAATGCCTGATTTTAACACCCATTTGCTTGAAGTTCCACCAACTTGGCCTTGTAGATTCCTTTCAAACCTCCAATTCTTCTCCCCATTCCTGCCCCTAGGATTGCTTAATTTGCCAAGATTTTGTTTACTGGCTGGAATGGTGAAGCTATAAAGAAAAAAATCATAAAAACTGACTGCCTCAGTGTGCAATTTGCCACTAAGGAGCCCTCATTTCATGGTTCCAGCTCACAGTTGAAAACTAGCAGTAACTTTCCCAGGAGGCAAAGAACTCCTCATTTTGCTTAAAGCTGCTCAACAATCCTTCTTAGGCTATACTTCTGAAATCACCTGAGAAATTGCATCACTACTGGGGAAACCAAAGCATAATTTTAACTTTGTCTGCAAACTGAGGCAAATTAGAGTTAGGCTGCCATTGCCAGTATTAATGAGTATATCCTCGGATGCTGTAGAAGGTCTGTAGCTGAGCAATGAATATAATTTAAAAGGAATTTTTAGTGAATAGCAGTAACACAAAGTCATTTTATCCCAAAGCTGGCCATCAATAAACTTTTCATTTTGAGAACTGTATTTGAAGGGTGGCTTTCTGAGTTCAAGAAGTATAATTTCTGTAAAGGACATTGGAAGTCAAGTCTACAATGTACTGAAGTGACAATGAACACCTTTGTGACACTTGTAGATGTGTCTGTCTACAAGAACATTTGTAGATGGACAGCTGCAATTAATGACAATTCATTTCCTCAGTGAAATAAAATGTAACAATATTCATTTTAAGGAAGTTTTTGATTTCTTCACCTTCACTGCAACCTTACATCAAATGATTCATTATCTCAACTGTAAAGGTGTTTCACTGGAACTAAACCATACGTCTGAAATAACTCATCCAAAAGCCTTGGTTTAGGAGGGTTCTAAACATCCAAAATGGTAAAATACAATAAGACACAGGAAAAAAATAGCTGTGTGTAATCTCTCCTCTCTCAATGACAATAAGAATACCCAAAATATTGGTAAGTAGGCACGATTTCTAACATTTACTCTAAGAATTCTATTAGCTATGAAGTCATATTGATTTTTAAAGCAAAGTTAGGAGAATTAAGTTGTTGTTGTTGTTCAGTCACTAAGTTGTGTCTGACTGTTTGCTACCCCATGGACTGCAGCACACCAGGCTTTCCTGTCCTTCACTATCTCCTGGAGTTTGCCCAAACATATGTCCATTGAGTCAGTGATGCCATCAAACCTTCTCATCCTCTCTCACCCCCTTCCCCTCTTGCCCTCAGTCTTTCCCAGCATCAAGGTATTTTCCAACTAGGAAAATTTCCTAATCCATATTTTATTTATTTGATAATAGAATATGCAACTTAAAACATTTTTGGAGTGCATGCAGAACACCAGTTGAGAGCACACAGGGGTATCTGACCAGCAGAAAAGAATATATAGAACCACACAAAACTCGGTAGGATGAAGGAACTAGGGGGAGAAACAGGAGTGTTACTAGGACCGGACCTGCCTTTGGCAGGTGGGAGAACTGAAGCAGGGGTCTGATCCCCATATTGGGGCAACTGTCTACATCAGAGGAGAAACATTTAAGGCTGAGGATGAAACAGCTGATCTGTGGCAGCCTAAATAGAATGAGAATCAGAAAGTTCTTGCTGCAGTCATACGTACCCCAGACAGGGACACAGGTCCCCTAGAAGGTGCAGCAGCTTGGAGCTGGAGTTTAGGGATTGTGGAGCAATCCGAGGGTGAGGGCTGCTGTTGACTGTGGAGAGATGGACCAAAGGGACGTGAGGGAGGAGATTGTGGTGGGAAATGCCTGTAGACGAAGGCCAGGCAGCCACGGAAGCAAGGTGACACTGCTGAGTCACAGGTAGCAGGTGGAGCCATCACCATAGCCTCTCTCTCCCCACACCCCAGCACTGGCAGCTGAACAACAGAGAGGCTGGCCCATCAAGCACCTGACACACAGAACTACAGAGTAGGACCCCACCCAAGGTGCCCCTTTAAGTGCCTGATGCCCTGATCTACAGAGTAGGACCCCACACAGCATGCCCCTTTAAATGCCTGATGCACTGATCTATACAGTAGGACCCCAGCCAAGGGGGTCCCTGTATTTGCCTAACATGGAACAACAGAGAAGGACCCCAGGTAAGGGAGCCCTCTAAGTGCCTGAACAGGCAGAGCTAGAGAGAAAGACTAGCCAAAAAGGCCTTCTGATCAACTACCAGAGGCTTGAAAAATACTTTGATAGGGCCATGACTCCAACAATCGAGGCAGTCTGTGTCCTTCGCAATTCTAGTGTACCCGCAATGCAAGCAGCTGCACCAACTTCATGCTCAATCCTCACTGGGGCAGACCTGCCATAGGCAAAAAAAAAAAAGTCCTGTGTCTGTGCATGCAGGGTTACTTCAGTCTTGTCCAACTCTTTGCAACCCTGTGGACTGTGGCCTGCAACGGTTCTCTGTCAGGGGGATTCTACAGGCAAGAATACTGGAGTGTATTGGCCAATACTGGTCGCCATACCCTTCAAGAGCACTATATATCCTGCTTCCCTAGCTGCCAGCTCCCCTGAGTACCTGGTGCTGCCAGAACCCCTGCGACCCAAGCAGCTGCACCACCTCTGCACCTGACCCACACTTGGGCAGACCCAAGTTCTCCAGGGAAGCCTCAGGAGCAAACCCCAGTGGAAGGCCCACATGCAGAGGTGGAAATAAAAACACAATTGAAACCCAGGGGCAATATGGCTAAGGAAGAAGACCTAAAACCTTCCCACCAGTTGTACAAGCTGCAGATTAAATCCACATGCTCAACTAGATAGCCTCTGTGTCTGCAGACTATATTAAAGGACATTGAGAGCTCCCACAAAAGAAAATGCACTAGTTCTCATAGCTGTGGACGTTGGAGGCAAGAACACCCAGGAGTAGGACCAGATTAGAATCTCAGTTGCCCCCACAGCAGGTCCAGAGTAGCACAGTGTTGGAGGGCATCCTAGGGAGGTGAGAAGGACTATGGCTCCCAGAGAGGATCCTGACAGCACTGACGAAAGGAAAACATTTATTATTCTTATGTTTTGACTTGTTCTGCAGTTTCTCTTTCTTTTTTTCTTTTCTTTTTTCTTTTCCCCACCCCTGCCCCCCATTGTAGTTGTCAATTTCATTGGAACTATGAAATCTCATTAAACCTTTGAGTTTTTTCTTCTTTTTTCTTTCAATCACACTTTTTATTGTTGTTATAAACCTCTGGCTCTACATTGGGCTTTTGCAGTTCTGTGAAGTTTTCTTTTTTTTTCCCTCTTTTTTCAATTTTTAATTTTTAAAAACCTATTATTATTTTTTCTACATTTATTCCTTTGTTTGCTTTTCCTACTGAACTTTTCACCTTGCAGTTAACCTTTAATGTCTATAAATCTTCTTTATCTATCTCTATTTAGCTTTGCATATCTATTATTTCTTTCTTTCCTTTCCTTTCAACATATATGTTAGTTTTGTTTTCATTGCTTAGTTCTCCAGTTGGCATCTGGCTTTGGTTTTGTTTTCCAGCTTGTGCTTTAGTTGGTTTTATTCATAAATGGTAGATATAATTTTTGGTTTCCTTTGTTGACCAGGTCAGTCTATTGTACTTTATTTTTGTTGGACTGTTATTCCATTATTTTAATCATTATTTGCCTGATTTTGTAACTTTGGGGTTCATCTTTCAGTTCAGTTCAGTCACTCAGTAGTGTCTGACTCTTCGCGACCCCATGAATTGCAGCATGCCAGGCCTCCCTGTCCATCACCAACTCCCGGAGTTCACTCAGACTCACGTCCATCAAGTCAGTGATGCCATCCAGCCATCTCATCCTCTGTCGTCCCCTTCTCCTCCTGCCCCCAATCCCTTCCAGCATCAGAGTCTTTTCCAATGAGTCAACTCTTCGCATGAGGTGGCCAAAGTACTGGAGTTTCAGCTTTAGCATCATTCCTTCCAAAGAAATTCCAGGGCTGATCTCCTTCAGAATGGACTAGTTGGATCTCCTTGCAGTCCAAGGGACTCTCAAGAGTCTTCTCCAACACCACAGCTCAAAAGCATCAATTCTTCGGTGCTCAGCTTTCTTCACAGTCCAATTCTCACGTCCATACATGACCACTGGAAAAACTATAGCCTTGACTAGACAGACCTTAGTAGGCAAAGTAATGTCTCTGCTTTTGAATATACTATCTAGGATGATCATAACTTTTCTTCCAAGGAGTAAGCGTCTTTTAATTTCATGGCTGCAATCACCATCTGCAGTGATTTTGGAGCCCCCCAAAATAAAGTCTGACATTGTTTCCACTGTTTCCCCATCTATTTCTCATGAAGTGATGAGACTGGATGCCATGATCTTCGTTTTCTAAATGTTGAGCATTAGGCCAACTTTTTCACTCTCCACTTTCACTTTCATCAAGAGGCTTTTTAGTTCCTCTTCACTTTCTGCCATAAGGGTGGTATCATCTGCATATCTGAGGTTGTTGATATTTCTCCCAGCAATCTTGATTCCAGCTTGTGTTTCTTCCAGTTCAGCGTTTCTCATGATGTACTCTGCATAGAAGTTAAATAAGCAGGGTGACAATATACAGCCTTGACGTACTCCTTTTCCTATTTGGAACCAGTCTGTTGTTCCATCTCCAGTTCTAACTGCTGCTTCCTGCATACAGATTTCTCAATAGGCGGGTCAGGTGGTCTGGTATTCCCATCTCTCTCAGAATTTTCCACAGTTTCTTGTGATCCACACAGTCAAAGGCTTTGACATAGTCAATAAAGCAGAAATAGATGTTTTTCTGGAACTCTCTTGCTTTTTCCATGATCCAGTGGATGTTGGCAATTCTATCTCTGGTTCCTTGCCTTTTCTAAAACCAGCTTAAACATCAGGAAGTTCACGGTTCGTGTATTGCTGAAGCCTGGCTTGGAGAATTTTGAGCATTACTTTACTAGCATGTGAGATGAGTGCAATGTGTGGTAGTCTGAGCATTCTTTGGCATTGCCTTTCTTTGGAATTGGAATGAAAACTGACCTTTTCCAGTCCTGTGGCCACTGCTGAGTTTTCCAAATTTGCTGGCATATTGAGTGTAGCACTTTCACAGCATCATCTTTCAGGATTTGAAACAGTTCAACTGGAATTCCATCACCTCCACTAGCTTTGTTCATAGCGATGCTTTCCAAGGCCCACTTGACTTCACATTCCAGGATATCTGGCTCTAGATTAGTGTTCACAGTTTCTCATTTTTGGTATGTGTTTTAACCTCACTTTGTACCATAACAAACTACTTGTGGGGTCTTTGTTCCTGATGAGAGATCAAGCCCTGAGCCTTTGGAGTGGGAGCACTGACTCCAAGACCCTAGACTACCAGAGAACTAACCCTAGGCATTATCAAATAGTGAGAAATCCCACAAAAGAAACCACTTGAATATAAGATCTGGCATCACCCAACCAACAGTAGAACTCTGTACAGGATGCCTCATCCAAAACAACAAACAAAACAAACATACAAACCCAATCATCATTCCTATCAGACAGGATTACCACCATCAGAGGAAAAACAAACAAAAAAATTAGCATGTCACCCAATCTGAAGATTACACAAACCACTGCACCAACCTGAGTGGGCAGAAACTGAAAGGAAGAAAGTATTTAACCTTGAAGCCTGGGAAAAGGAGATCTCAAATACAATAAGTTTTAAAAAATGATAAAAAGGCAGAGAGATAATGCACAAATGAAGGAACAAACTAGAAACACAGAAGTCCAAATAAATGAAGTGGAAATAGGCAAACTACCTGAAAAAGAATTCAGAATAATGGGAGAAAGGATGATCAAAAACTTTGAAAACAGAATGGAGAAAACGCAAGAATCAATTAACAAAGACCTAGAGGAATTAAAGAATAAACATATAGAGACAAATAACACAACAACAGAAATTAATACTACTCTAAAGGAATCAATAGCAGAATATCTGAAGCAGAAGAAAGAATCAGTCAGTTGGAAGAAAAAATGATGGAAATAACTTCTGAAGAACAGAATAAAATAAAAACAATGAAAAGAACTGATGATAGTCTCAGAGACCTCTGGGACAATATCAAATGCACCAACATTTGAATTATGGAGGTCCCAAAAGAAGAAAAGTAAAAGAAAGGGCGTGAGAAAATTTTTGAAGAGATTATAGTTGAAAATTTCCCCAACATGGAAAAGGAAATAGTCAATCAAGCCCAAGAGGCACAAAGAGTCCCATACAGGATAAACCGAAGGAGAAACACACCAAGACACATACTAATCAAACTAATAGAGATTAAACACAAAGAAAGAATATTGAAAACAGCAAGGGAGAAGAGACAAGTATCATACAAGGGAAATCCCATACGTTTAACAGCTGATATTTAAGCAGAAACTCTGCAGGCCAGAAGGGAATGGCAGGATATATTTAAAGTATTGAAAGGGGAAAATCTACAACCAAGATTACTCTACCCGGCAAGGATATTGCACAAAATCAAAGGAGAAATCCAAAGCTCTACAGACAATCAAAAGTAAAGAGAATTCATTACCACCAAACCAGTTTTACAACAAACGTTAAAGGGACTTATATAGTCAGGAAGTAAAAGAGAAGAGAAAGACCTACAAAAACAAACTCCAAACAATTAAGAAAATGGCAATAGGAATATACAAATCAATAATTACTTTAAATGTAAATGGATTAAACGCTACAACCAAAAGACACAGATTGGCTGAATGGATACAAAAATAAGACCCATATATGTGCTGTCTAAAAGAAACCCACTTTAGACCTAAAGACACATACAGACTGAAGGTGAGACGATGGAAAAATACATTCCATGCAAATGGGAAGCAAAAGAAAGCTGGAGTAGCAATACTCGTATCAGACAAAATAGACCATAGAATAAAGAATATTACAAGAGATAAGGAAGGATTCTATATAATGATCATGGGATCAATCCAAGAGAAAGACATAGCAATTGTAAATATCTATGCACCCAACACAGGAGCACCTCAATACAAAAGACAAACACTAACAGACATAAAAAGAGAGATTGACAGTAACACAATAATAGTAGGAGACCCCATTCACACCAATGGACAGATCATCAAAACAGAAAATTAATAAGGAAACACAAGTCTTAAATGATACATTAGATGAAATGGATCTCATTGGTATCCTCAGGACATTCCATGCAAATGTAGAAGAATACAACTTCTTCTCAAGTGCACATGGAACATTCTCCAGGATACACCACATCTTGGGTCACAAATCTAACCTCAGTTAATTTAAGAAAATGAAATCATATCAAGCATCTTCTCTGACCACAACGCAATGAGACTAGATATCAATTACAAGGAAAAAAAAAACTGTAAGAAACACAAACACATGGAGATTAAACAATATGTTTCTAAATAACCAACAGGTTACTGAAGAAATCAAAAGGGAAATCAAAAAGTTTCTAGAAATGAATGACAATGAAAGCACAACAACTCAAAACCTGTGGGATGCAGCAAAAGCAGTTCTAAGAGGGAAGTTTATAGCAATACAATCCTACCTCAAGAAACAAAAAAACATTGAATAGATAACCTAATTTTACACCTAAAATGACTGGAAAAAGAACAAAAAGTCCCCAAATTTAGTAGAACTAAAGAAATCATAAAGATCCAAGCAGAAATAAATGATAAAGAAATGAAAGAAACACTAGTAAGGATTAATAAAACTAAAAGCTGGTTCTTTAAGAAGATAAGCAAAATTGACAAACCTTTAGCCAGATTCATGATGAAAAAAAGTGAGAAAAATCAAATCAACAAAATTAGAAATGAAAAAGGAGAAAGTACAACAGACAATGCAGAAATAGAAAGAATTATAAGAGACTATTATGAACAAAGATAAGGCAGTAAAATGGTTAACCTGGAAGAAATGGACAGATTTTTAGAAAAGTTCAATCTTCCAAGACTGAACCAGGAATAAATAGAAATTTTGAACAATCAAATTACAAGCTCTGAAATTGAAGCTGTGATTAAAAAATCTCCCAGAAAACAAAAGCCCAGGACCACAGGAGAATTTTATCAAACATTTAGAGAAGAGCTAATGCCTATCCTTCTGAAACTTTTTCAAAAAATTGTAGAGGAAGAAACACTTCCAAACTCATTCTACAAGGCCACTATCACCTTGATACCAAAACCAGACAAATAAAACACGAAAAAAGAAAACTATAGGCCAATATCACTGATGAATATAGGTGCAAAAATCCTCAACAAAATTTTAGCAAACAGAATTTAGCAGCACAACAAAAAACTCACACACCATGATCAAGCTGGGTTTATTCCAGGAATGCAAGGATTCTTCAATATATGCAAATGAATCAATGTGATACAGCATATTAACAAACTGAAAGATAAAACAACATATGAACATCTCAGTAGGTGCAGAAAAAGCCTTTGACAAAATTCAGCACCCATTTATAATTAAAACTCTTCAAAAAATAAGCATAGAAGAAACCTACCTCAACATAGTAAAGGGGATATATGATAAGCCTACAGCAAACAGTCTCAACAGTGAAAAACTGAAAGCATTCCCCCTAAGATCAGGAACAAGGCAAGAGTGTCCACTTTTCTCACTATTACTCAACATAGTTTTGGAAGTCCTAGCTACAGCAATCAGAAAAGAAAAAGAAATAAAAGGAATCCAGATCAGAAAAGAAGTAAAGCTCTCACTGTTTGCAGATGACATGATACTGTACATAGAAAACCCTAAAGATAGTATTATAAAATTACTAGAGCTAATCAGTGAATTTAGCAAAGTTGCAGGATACAAAATCAATACACAGAAATCACTTGCGTTTCTATATAAAACAATGAAAAATCAGAAAGAGAAATGAAGGAATCAATTCCATTCACCATTGCAACAAAAAGAATTAAATATCTTGGAATAAACTCATCTAAGGAGACGAACTATACACAGAAAATTATAAGACACTGATGAAAGAAATCAAAGATGACATATACGATAGAGAGATATTGCATGTTTCTGAGTAGGAAGAATCAGTAGTGTGAAAATGACTATATCAGCAAACACAATCTATAGATTCAATGTGATGGCTATCAAATTGCCAACGGCATTTTTCACAGAACTAGAGCAAAAAAATTTACAATTCATATGGAAACATAAAACACCTTGAATAGCCAAAGCAGTCTTGAGAAAGAAGAATGGAATTGGAGGAATCAACCTTCCTGACTTCAAATTATACTACAAAGCTACAGTCATCAAGACAATATGGTACTGCCACAAAAACAGAAATATAGACCAACGGAACAAGATAGAAAGCCCAGAAATAAACCCATGCTCCTATGGGTACCTTATTTTTGAAAAAGGAGACAAGAATATACAATGGGGCAAAGACAGCCTCTTCAATATATGGTGCTTGGGAAACTGGACAGCTACATGTAAAAGAACGAAATTAGAACACTTCCTAACACCATACACAAAGATAAACTCAAAATGGATTAAAGACCTAAATGTAAATCTGGAAACTATAAAACTCTTAGACAGAAACATAGGCAGAACACTCGATGACATAAATCAAAGTAAGATCCTCTATGATCCACCTCCTAGAGTAATTGAAATAAAAACAAAAGTCAATATGTGGGACCTGATTAAAGTTAACAGCTTTTGCACAGCAAAAGAAACTATAAGCAAGGTGAAAAGACAACCCTAAGAGTGGGAGAAAATAATAGCCAAGGACACAACTGACAAAGGATTAATTTCCAAAATATACAAGCAGCTCATACAACTCAATATCAGAAAAACAAACAACCCAATCAAAAATTGGGGAAAAGACCTAAACAGACATTTCTCCAAAGAAGACATACAGATGGCTAACAAACATGTGAAAAGATGCTCAACATCATTCATTATTAGAGAAATGAAAGTCAAAATTACAATGAGATATCACCACACACTGGTCAGAATGGCCATCTTCAAAAAGTCTACTAACAATAAATGCTAGAGAGGGTATGGAAAAAAGGGGACACTCTTGCACTTTTGGCAGGAATGTAAATTGATACAGTCAGTATGGAAGACAGTATGAAGATTCCTTAAAAAACTAGTAATAAAACCACCATATGACCCAGCAGTCCCACTCCTAGACATATACCCTGAGGAAACCAAAATTGAAACAGACACATGTATCCCATTATTCACTGCAATGCTATTTTCAATAGCTAGAACATGGAAGCAACCTAGATGTCCATCAACAGATGAATAAATAAAGAAGTTGTACATATACACAATGGAATACTACTCAGCCATAAAAAGGAATGCATTTGAGTCAGTTCTAATGAGGTAGATGAACCTAGAACCTATTATTCAGAGTGAAGTCAGTCAGAAAGAGAAAGCTAATGCATATATACAGAATCTAGAAAAAATGGCACTGAAGAATTTATTTACAGGGCAGCAATGGAAAAACAGACATAGAGAATAGACTTATAGACATGGGGAGAGGGGAGGAGAGGGTGAGATGTATGAAAAGAGTAACATGGAAACTTACACTTCCATATGTAAAATAGATAGCCAATGGAAATTTGCTGTACGGCTCAGGAAACCCAAACAGGGGCTCTGTATCAGCCTAAATGGGTGGGATGGGGAGGGAAGTGGGAGGGAAGTTCAAAAGGGAAGAGATATATGTATACCTATGGCTGATTCATGTTGAGGTTTGACAGAAAAAAACAAAATTCTGTAAAGCTATATGCTTCAGTTAAAAAGTAAATTTAAAAATATTTTGGTTTTCAAAATTCATCTAAAGTTTGACAGCCTTTATGGTAACCACTATTTATCTGGAATGAAAAGAGACTGGCGTTTAACTCTCATAATCAGCTCCACTGTGATGCTCTTTCTAGTGATACTTTCACATAAACCAGTTATCTTCCTTCAATTTTCTAGAAACAGGATTTCTAAGTCAAAGGAAATATATGAATTCTACATTTTAAGAAAATGTCTTGTAAGCTGCTTTTCAGAATTTGCCTATTCTACCATCAGAAATGGGCTTCCCAGGTGGCTCTGGGGTAAAGAATCCACCTGTCAATGCAGGGGACATGGGTTCGAGTCCTGGGTCAGGAAGATCCTCTGGAGGAGGAAATGGAAACACACTCTAGTATTCTTGCCTGGAGAATCCCATGGACAGAAGAGCCTGGTGGGCTACAAAGAGTCAGACACACACATAAGCTACATTCCTTTTCTGAGCCTCTGTCCTTGAGATTATACTTGTGTGTAATTTGAATTTTTTTAATCTTCTGTTAGCAGTTTTATTTCATTATTTTGCTATTGTAAACTTTAAGACAGATCACTTCTTTCAAATGTTACCATCACTTCCACATCAAAACCTATTTTTCTTCATTTAGCGCACACATTTTTAGTAACAAAGTCTGTTAGACCCTAATGGTGCAGAAGTAAAAAAAAAAAAAATGAGACATTGGTAATGGAATATGTTTGATTCTACCTGAATGTCTAGCTAAACATATTCAACTTGTTTCTTAAAATAGAACAAGAGCTCATTTTTAGTCTTCCCTTAGTACTGAAAACTTTATTAGTGTGCCATGATGGAAATAAATACTAGATACTCTTTCAAAAATAAACATCTTCATGAAAATTGGATTTAATGAAATATTAACTATAGCACATACTTGACAGAAAATGTTACAAAAAGTGATCTATCTCTCTGTCTTAAATGTGTTCTGCTCTTCTGTAACTACTTCATGAAGTTGTGGTTTTATGAGAGTATAATTGGTTGCTATCTAAGACAACCTGGAAACATAAAATAAAAATTAATCAAACAACAATACCTCTTTAGGATGAGGCCAGCATACCAACAAGCATATAAAACTCAAATTTATCTATCAAAACTCTGCCAGGCTCCTCAGTCCATGGAGACTCTCCAGGCAAGAATACTGGAGTGGGTTGCCATTTCCTCCTCCAAGGGATCTTTCCAACCCAGGGATTGAACCCATGTTTTCTGTGTTTCTTACATTGCAGGAGGATTCTTTACTCACTGGGCTGTAAAGGAAGTCCACAAGAAAGTACAACCCTGGTTAAATAAGATTGATTGCTCAGGATATTTAATTTTGACACAAAATGTGTAGTGTGAATATCTACCACGAGATAAATGTCTAAAGATATCCATTCAGCTGACAACTTTCTCCTCCTTCAAGCATAGAAATGTATATTTTGTTAGAATCACAAAAAGGAAATACAATAGGACCAAAGTTCAAAAGAAATAATGAACTAACCCTCTACCTACTTAAAAAATAATATTAAAACAAGATACATCTAATAATTATATTTTGTCTTTTAGAGGAAAAATAGTAAAAATTATTAGTGCTCCTTCTGTATATAACTAAATATTACTTAAAGCTTATAGGTCTATGTAATATAAATACAGCTTTCATTTTTCTTTTTCTTTTTAAGCAATTGCTTAAATAGATAAAGGGAAAACATACACACCCAGATCTACAGTCTTCATAAATTCTTTATTGTAACCTACCGGGCCACTCAGCTAATCAATATGACTTTTTTTAAGCTTGGGAAATATAATCAGAGTGGAAAGCCAGTTTATGTTGATTGGATAAAACCAGAACTAAGTTTTATCTTTGATATACATTTCTACATCAAATATTTAAGAACAAGAAAAAAAGAAAAACAGAAAAGCAAAATTATTTTGATAAACTTCTGTCAAAGAAGCAAAAGGGAGCCTAGTCTGCAAGAAATAAAGAGGGGCATATAAATCACTGAAGATAATTTACCATAGAAATCAGGAGGAAAGTTTAGAAATGTTCAGCATTCTCACTACTGCCTAAAAAGAATAGGCAAAAATTAAAATCAACAGTATGCAATGTAACAGAGCTGTGTGAACTAAGGAATGAATTCAAGAATATTAAAATTACTACAAAATACAAAAGCTAGTTTAAAATCCATGATGAAGAGTAGAAATTTACAGTTCAGAATTTACACTGCCAAAAATAAAACCAAGGATTGGAGCACATGGAAAGCTCTCCCAGAATTTAAAAGAAAAGTCAAAGATATTAAAAGAAGAAAACTGTGGTTAAGTATGGAGGGCAGAAAAAGGCAGCCTTGAAGCTGCTCCTGAGGAAGAACCAATAACTTAATTAGAAGTCATGAAAAAAGAAAATGGAATTAAGTCTTTTATTCTGGAATCAATAAAAGTGTTCTTACTATGCATGCAAGCACTAATTTCACTCCAGCCAAAAAAAAAAACAAACCAACAACAACAGACAGCAATCTTAATGTAGATGAATCTTAAAAGGACAAAGAAAAATAAAACAAAATAAAATGAAATAACAGTACAAACAAAGACAATGGGAAGAGGAGGGATGAAAGGAGAAAGAGAATTAGGAAAACACCCTTCAAAACAATGACAACAACAACAACAAATAACAAAGTATGTTGTCAGGACCTGGCTTCCCTGGGGCATTAAATTCAGAAGGACAGAAGCATAATGTTGACAGAGGCTCATGAACAAGACGGCATAGTGAGATGTCAGCCACATTATTACTGCTGTATTAAACCAACAGAAGGGTAATAAATAAACCAAGTTATGCTAGGGCTCCGGACACATCACATTTATGTGCTCCTGTTTACAAATGTTCTTTGAGATTTACTACAGGCAATCTTGAAAAGAAACAAATCTACAACTCAGGCCTCAGATAAGACCAGATTGGTGTGTCTGCCTTAACTGGGTTTAAATCTCAAAGGAAACAACTGCAAGGTGCTCTGTGCAGCCTGGGGCAGTTGGACTTTGCAAAACTCCTGCACCTTTTCTTCTGGATCTGTTGCACTACCAGCCAGACAAAAATACGTTTCTTAAACCACATTCCTGCTTGTGATTCAAATATAATGTTTTGTAATTTTCATGAGTATTTATTACAATAGGTAGTATTGGTTTCATTCTTGTTAAGATTCCTTAACTATCAAACATGGTGCTAGGAGAATTATTAGTTAAAAAGGCTCTATTTTCCATTCAAAAAAGTCAAGTTGTTAAATAAATTAACACAATTAAGGAATGCATGACTGCATGCATGAGTACTTAGTCGCTTCAGCGTATCTGACTCTTTGCAACCCCATGGACTGTAGCACTCCCAGGTTCTTCTGTCCATGGGATTCTCCAGGCAAGATTATTGGAGTGGGTTTCCATGCCCACCTCTGGGGGGGTGGATCTTCCCAATCCAGGGCTCAAACCCACATCTTCTGCAGCTCCTGCATTGCAGGCAGATTCTTTACCACTGAGCCACCAGGGAAGCCCACCCAAGGAATATATATACATATATACATACATATGTATGTATACATATATATATATAATGAATCCAAATATATGTGTATATATATATATAGCTGATCTGTTGAAAAACACATGTCAATGTTTCTTTTACACTGAAGACTAAAAATTCACCCAGTAAAAAATATTTTTGTACTCAATCAAGAACATATAAATGTTAAAAAAATTAATCTTCCTGAATTAATTCTGTCTAAAATCAATATATGATATATAGTTATATATTAAATATGAAATTCAAAGAAAGAAAGATATTCAAAGATATATAGAGTAATGATATTCAAAGAAAAACAGGATAATAAGAAAATGCATTAATATGTAAAATACTAATTGTCTTCCATAAACAATAAAGTTACAGGCAATATTTTTCTTCCCGAGTTTTCTTTATCCTCTTTTTTAATGAGTACAGTTTTATTGAATACTTTTAAAAATATGGAGAGCAAATACGCAGATGCAAAGCTCACACTACTCAGATAAATGCAAATTAAAACAACACTGAGATACAACTTCATACTCAAAAGATAAATACAAACTAATTCTCAGAAAGTACTGAGTGATGGTATAGCAATAAGCACACTGCAATCCTGTAGGGAGCAGTGCAAATTATAACATTAGAACTTGGTAAACTTGAAGTTTTGCGCTTATGTGATTTGTCCATTTCCCTCCTATAAGTTTACAGATTGCTCAGGTGGTAAAGAATCTGCCTGCAATGCTGGAGACCCAGGTTGGATCCCTTGGTTGGAAGATCCTCTGGAGAAGGGAATGGCTACCCACTCCAGTTTTCATGCCTGAAGAATTCCATGGACAGAGGAGCCTGGTGGGCTACAGCCCATGGGGTCACAAAGAGTCAGACACAGCTGAGCGACTAACACACACACACAGGCCTAGGGAAATTCTTGTAGCAACTGAATTTGTAAGAATAAAAAGTAGAAACATAGATGTCCATTCCTCTATATAGAATATTGTATAGAAATTAAAATAAAATAGAGCTTCATATTGATGAATAAATCTCAAAAAGAGTAGGTTCAGCATAAAAAGCAATAGTAGTGCTTTACTACACATATTTAAATTTTATTCACTAATATTTAAATAAAGCTTAAATATGCAAAACAATACCATACTATTTATGAGTACATAAATATAAAGTATGAAAAGATTACTGGGAAAAGCTAGTGCTTTGTGACAACCTAAGGGGTGGGATGGGGAAGCAGGTGGGAGGGTGTTTTTAGAGGGAGGGAATATATGTATTCTCATGGCAGATTCATGTTGATGTATGGTAGAAACCATCACAATATTGTAAAGCAATTATCACCCAATTAAACATAAAATAAAATTTAAAAAGATTACTGGGAAAAATAAACACCAAATGCTGCCACTTGGAGGATGGGAGAGAATAGGTTTAGCAAGAAATGTACAGGTGTTTCAGTTTTTTTCTCTATATTTTTCTACATGTTTGAAAATATATCAAAATAATAACACCCTATAATAAGATCAAATTTTTTAATTTAAACAATCCTCTCAATTATAAAAATGAAGAAATATGATTTGAAAAACAAAGTATCTAGACTTTGATTTTTAGATGTCACCTATTTTGATTCTTCACCCTCTGATATCTTTAGAGTTACCCAGCAGTTCTTGGTTATATCTCAATTTTTTAACAACAAATCACAACTAAGCTCTACTTATTTGTCTTGAAGAACAGCCTGGACAATGAATCTGCAAATAAAAGGTTTAGAACACATATATTTTAATTAACCGAAGCAAGAAAAACTTTCGGAGAAGGCAATGGCACCCCACTCCAGTACTCTTGCCTGGAAAATCCCATGGACGGAGAAGCCTGGTGAGCTGCAGTCCATGGGGTCGCTAAGGGTCAGACACGACTGAGCAACTTCACTTTCACTTTTCACTTTCATGCATTGGAGAAGGAAATGGCAACCCACTCCAGTGTTCTTGCCTGGAGAATCCCAGGGACGAGGGAGCCTAGTGGGCTGCCGTCTATGGGGTCACATAGAGTCGGACACGACTGAAGTGACTTAGCATGAAAAACTTTAAAGTGAGCTATACAATTGAAATATCCCATAGGAAATAAAACTAGTATGGGAAGACTAGAAGAGTCGGATTCCCTATAATGGTTTTGGGTCAAGTCAGTCTTGGTGTGGGCTCCTAAAGAGGGAGTTTGTCCATCCACTGCAATCCTATGATTTCCTGAACATGGGCTTTGTTGGTTTTCAAGGCGAGGTATTTAGGGGGTCGACTTTCCTGTGCAGGATTTCTGGGTTGGAGTGCCCAGTGGAGCCAGAATCTCTCACTCTTCAGGGAAAATATCTATCTCTGTGATCTCTCCCACTTGTGGCTTCCACGGCTGGGATTATTTTTTTTTTCCCTTTGCTAAGACTTTCTCTGCCTCTCCTACATGTCCTGATGCTATCCTTCCATGCTTTGTTGTGGAAGCTCTGTTCATTCAGTTTTCAAATCCCTTTCTGAGGGGATCATTCCATACATAGTTAGAGATTTGTCCTATCCATGGCAAGAGGTGAGTTTGAGATCTTCCTACACTGTCATCGTAAACCCTCTCCTATAAAATCTCCAAGCTATAGAAGTTAAATGATTTGGAAAAAAAAAGACTTTCACAGAAGTTTTATAATTACCTTTATGGCATTGCTCTAAGTCTTGATATGTTAATTGACTTTTTGTACGTTAAAAAGCCTGAATCTATTAATATACACTTTAGGTAATGCTCTAATTTGTTTCAGTGCTTTCATTTAATAGGAATACAACAGAGCACATACAGAAAACTATTCATTCACTCATTAGCATGCTCAATAAACATTGGCTTTTCCTTATTCTCCAATAGGTTTTAAAGAAAATGATACATGAAAAATTTTAAACTCACACAAACCTCTACAGAAGGAAAATCAAATGAGAAATATCCTCTGAGTAACCATTCCTCATTATTATGGTACAGTGCATCATTCTACATAAGTTGCATAATTTCTAACCAGTATTGAAAAACAGAAAGACAATAAGAACTAATTAAACACCTTTCTAATTTCAGACTAGCAATTCATTTCTTCTGCTTGAAAAAGAAAATATGTCTTTCTTTCAAGGAGCACTAGTCATTGGTAATAGATTTTCCAATAGACTTTATTATAAATATTGGCTTGCCTAAAAGTTTGCTGATGGACTAGACACAAAATGATTTTTCTCTAATCTCTGGCATTTTTGTTCCATGACTCCAGTCAGAAATGGTTATCTCCTTTCTCTGACAGTTTAAGGAACTTGAAACACATAGTTTTCCATTGTAATTTTTGAAAAATATATTTTATCTACCCAAATAATACTCACTAACATTTGAGTAGCACTTTGGGATACACTGTCATATAGCTGATATGCTCATTTAATGGGGCAGCATTGCAGCTTCATACAAATCTTCAAAGAGAAGAACAGTTCCAAGGACAACATTGAAGACCAGTACGTTGAAGAGACAGACTGAATGTTCATCGTCCCAGACAGTTAGGTAGCATCCACTGTTCCTACTGTGAGAGCTGAGGCAAGACAGAATTGGAACTGTAGATGAAAAAGCTAGACACAATCAAGAAAGTGAGCTCCAGTGAAAAGACCCTGGCCATCATCACGCTGATTCACTGAAAATCAAGAGAATTCTTGTCAAGAGAATTGTCAAGAGAATCAAAGTCCGAAGATAGCTTAGGAGTGCACAGAGGCAGCCCCAGGAAATGAATGGGAACATCATCCCCAAGTACGCGCTCCACGGCACTTTGCCTTCACAAAGTCTTCAGAACAGTACTCAGTTACTACAGCATCTTTGAGAGCTTTGCGTGCATGCTGAGTCGCTCCAGTCGTGTCCGACTCTTTGCAACCCAATGGACTGTAGCCTGACAGGCTCCTCTATCCATGGGATCCTCCAGGAAAGTTACCATTTCCTCTTCCAGGGGATCTTCTCAACCCAGGAATCAAACCTGCACCTCTTATGTCTCCTGCATTGGCAGGTTGGTTCTTTACCATTAACACCACCTATATATTGTTATTCATACTCTGATTTCCTGCCCTCCTACACTATTCCTTTATCTTACTCTAACAGTGTCCGTTTGTTTTTACTGGAACTGTACGCTTTTGCTTTTGTTCTGCAGTTTCTCCTGTCTGCTTCTCATGCAGCTTCCAACGCCTCCTGGGTTTCTCCACCCAGCAGAGAAACTGTCCCTCAGTTTGACACACAGAACTCTCTCTGCAGCTCCTGTTTCCTATCAAGTGTTGTCTGTGCTTGTTTTCCCCAGTGCTATGTTCCACCCTCCTTGCTTCCGGAATTGACACAAAACCTCTGGGAACTGTTTGGGATATATTGATATATACATCGATATATACATCCAGCTCTTTGGAAGCCATTATAAACATCTGTGTTATACTGAACAGTCTGAATTTGTCCCTCTAAAAACTGCCTCCTGCTCTTATTCTGTTTTCTAAATTACATTATATTGCTTAAGAGTGACTCTGATAGCATATTCCTTTGCCTTATCCCTGGTGCTCCTTTATTCATTCATTCACTCACTCGTTCATTCAGTCAGTATTTATTGAAATGCTCCACTGCAGCATATCTTGTACTAGGTGCTGGAAAGAATCTCAGCCATCAAGAACTATAGGGTCCTGTGGAAAAACAGACCAAAAGATGAGCAGGTTATGGTGCATTACAGAAGGGACCTGGGTGATGCTAATGGTAAAGAACCTGCATGCCAATGCAGGAGACATAAGAGACACGGGTTTGATCTCTGGGTCGGGAAGATCCCCTGGAGGAGGGCACGGCAACACACTCCAGTATTCTTGCCTGGAGAATCCCATGGACAGAGGAGCCTGGTGGCCTACAGTCCACGGGGTCATACAGAGTCGGATAAGACTGAAACGACTGCATACGCACAGGAGCAGGTAATATAGAACGTGTATTTGACTCATCTTGGAGGCCCCAGTAACGCCTCCTGGAAGAAGACATGTGGAAAGTTAAGAATAAAAGAAGAACAAGAGTTTTCAAGGTGGAAAGGAAGAAGTGAGCACTAAAGGCAGAGGAAACCACGTGTACAAAGCCTAGAAGTAGAAAGAAACATCCACAAGTTTGCTCATTACTGTACCTGCTGGGAATGGCACAGAAAATCTTTTAAAACACTTAACTTGTCACTGCTCACTTCACATTACATCAATTAAAAATAAATAAGTACATACTAATGTTCAGAACATGAATCATTAAGCACATATTTGTATTAAAAATATGAGTCATTAGGTAAAACATTTAATAAAATCACAGACCTGCAAGAATTTTCAACAATTCATTTGTCTCAACTCCCCTCCCTAAAAATTTTGAGTTAGTGAGAGCTACTCTCAGTTTAAAAGTATAGTGAGAAAGAAAATGGGGCACTTTAGACTAAATAAATAACTTTTTAACTTCATTTAATCATTGTACAAATATTTAATGAGTTACTATTATTGCTAAGTATTTCTTTCAGGACGCTTACTATGCTAATAGAGGGAAGAAAAGACCAACTTAAAAAGCAGTAAACATCTAAATACATCATGTAGCACTTCAAATATAAACATTAAAGGCAAAGCAGAGCAAATGACCCATAAACGTAAGATCAAGTCACATAAAAAATTTCATTTACTGAAAATGCTGCTGAAATCAAACCAACACTAAAAATTCTTTCTAATAAATGGCATTTGTTATATTTCCTTTACAACTTTGTAAACAACCACAGGTCAGAGGCTCACTTTCTAGCATTGGACTCAGTTTGTTAGGGATTTCAGACAATCATAGTACACTGATGAGAAGTGGCAGCTTGTAGGGGTTATGTGCTCTGGCTAATCTAAAGACCAGCTGTAACTCTGACTCTGGCATTTTCTAACTTGATGAAATTCAGGAGGTTACTTAGCCTTATATGACTCTCATTCCATTTTTTAATAATATGAAGATAAAAATTACAATAACGTTAGTACAAACTCATTGGGTTATTCTGAGACTGCACATGAGTTAATTCATCTTAAATGAGTTAATTCATGCTAAGCTCTTAGAACTGTGCCTTGACTGTTTTAAACACACGAGCTAGCTGCATTCTAATCCATTAACAGGAAAGACCCTTGCTGTTCGGAACCACCACTAGGTTTATGAACAATTTCTGCCTTCCTGTGCTCTCAAGAGCTATCACAAAAGGGTTCTTTCCTACTCCAAATGGTCAAAAGCTGGTTTCTTTTTAGCAAACCCTGCCTGGTTATGTCCTGATTGCAATTTTTTTTGAGATTAAATCCTCAGGGGTTCAGATGGTAAAAAATGTGCCGGCAATACAGGAGTCCTGGATTTGATCCCTGTGTTGGGAAGATGCCCTGGAGAAGGAAATGGCTACTCACCCCAATATTCTTGCCTGGAGAATCGCATGGACAGAGGAGCCTACAGTTCATGGGGTCGCAGAGTCGGACATGACTGAGTGACTAACACTTTCAACACTTTCATCAAGGGCCAAGCACAAGCTGCTTGGGAACCTCCGCCAGTAACCAGCCCAACCACATGTTAATGCCATAGGCAGGAGCAGAGTCATTTACACAATGAACCCAGCTGCTCAGTGCAACAGTGACCCCATGACCCCATAATCTGGACGGACCACTCCCCCCTCCTGCCTGGCTGTATCCCCACCCAGGTCTCTGGACAGGGCTCAAGGACAAGGAAAACTGCAGTAAATCAGCACTGAGGGCAGGTGAGTTTCCGGGTGTGGGTGGCCCTGAGGAGCCGCAGCGTGGCTCACAGACCCGTCACAGAGATGTTCCTAGGCCGGGAGGAGCTTGACATCAGGACAGCAACCAGGAACACTACCACCAAGCTCCATGCAGCTTTTACATGAGGAACAGGATGGAGGCATAGGAGGCTTTCCCATCGCTGCTCCAGTGACAACACAGGGCAGGGGCACCTCCAGAGAAGAGCGTGCAGGGGTGTCCTGCCCCCATAAACCACACACCCACAGCAGGAGCGCCAGTGAAGAGTGTCTAAGTGGGGGGATGCTTGCTGGTTTCTAAGAGAAGACTTGTGGCCTCAGCCTGCTTACTCTCCAAAGTGTAGAGTCATGGAGAGACCAGTCAGTGGATGACAGCCACCTGGCCTCTTGACTAGGTGGAGCTTGGAGAATTTGGTCTCCAAATGTCCTCCTCCCCTGGGCCAAACAGAGGTAGCAACCCTGGGGAAGTGTCTTTGCTTTTAAGATACAAATCTCTGCTCTGGGACAGTGGTCCCCAGGCTAGTGTGGGGATCAGGAAGGGTTAATACATCCACTTTATTTAACTGACAGACATAGACTGTGCAGTTCAATAGCTCTTCATCAGGTAAAAAGCAAAAAGTGCTATTGTGATCTCTGTCTGTGTCTGTGTCTCAGTGATTTCCAAACCAGATGAACACAAAGGACAGAAAGAATATTTACTGATCTTATCCAATCCCAACACTTAAGTTTTTTTTTTTAAGAAAAAGTGAAAGTGTTAGCTGCTCAGTCGTGGCCATCTCTTTGCAACCCTATGGACTGTAGCCCATGAGGCTCCTCTGTCCATGGAATTCTCCAGGCAAGAATAATAGAGAAGGTAGCCATTTCCTTTCAAGGGGATCTTCTTGACCCAGGGATCAAACCCAGGTCTCCTGCATTGAAGGCAGATTCTTTACTGTCTGAACCACCAGGGAAGTTGGAAAATAATGTTTAAAGTTTGGAATCTTATCTAAAGTACATGGGAATCAGTAACAGATTTAAAAGCATAGCTAAAAAAATGGAAACTCCCCTACAAAATGTCTTTGAACTCTTTTGTTTGTTTGCTTGTTTACCTATATAAATCAATGAACTCTGTAAGCCTGATGTAAATAATACAATCACATGTGAGCTATTATTTCATATTTATTAATAAATTTGAGAAAATAAGTAGAATAAGCTAGTCACACAGCAATTGACTTTATAACTCAGAGCATGATTCTTCAGCAACACAAATGCTAAAGACATCTTTTCTTGAATTCACTGTTAAAGGACAATCTGTGTCTAGGGAGCTTGATATGCTGGCATCAGCAATGCTCATCGCTCAGAAATTACATATTCTACCACTCATATCTCAAAGAATATGTTAAATTTTTTGAACTAATGCATAAAAAATGCAAATGTGGGCTCATCCATATCTATGCTTACATATAATGGAATAAAACTTCTTCTTTTGGCTTACGTAGCATTTTGTACCTTATCAACCACCATTAAAATGCATTAAATGGCTCTAATAATGGTGCACAATTGACCTGCCCAGTACTTCAGCATTCCTAATCATGTCTAATTTCAATCTGGAAATGAAGAACAGTCTCATTATCAAACTATCTTCAGGTCCTTTGAGTATCAAAAAAAAAAGTCAAAGAACATTAATGAGCTTCAACTCTCAATCTTATAAACTTCTGTACTTCTTGGTGAAACTGTCAGTGATATGATTCCAGCCTTTCCTCCATGTGTGTGCCTGAGACATGAACAACACTTAGCCTTGATAAGTTGGATAGGCTTTTCTATCTGTTATCCCCATAGTGTGGCTTCCCCAATGGCTCAGCAGGTAAAGAATTCGCCTGCAATGCAGAAGACACAGATTCAATCCTGGGTCAGGAAGATTCCTGGAGAAGGAAATGGAAACCCACTCCAGTATGCTTGCCTGGGATATCCCACGGACAGAGGAGCCTAGTGGGCTACAGCCCAAAAGGTAGCAAACAGTCAGACACGACTTAGCAACTAAACACAGACACACAGTCCTCATGAATCTGTAATATAATCCAGTGTGTCCTCTTAAAATATCAGCCAAAATTAGAAACCTGTGGTATCATCAAAGAACAAACAGCTTGATGACATTTATATGTATCTTTGACTGTGTAGATCACAATAAACTGTGGAAAATTCTTCAAGAGATGGGAATACCAGACCACCTAACCTGCCTCTTGAGAAACTTACATGCAGGTCAGGAAGCAACAGTTAGAAGTGGACATGGAACATTAGACTGGTTCCAAATAGGAAAAGGAGTACATCAAGGCTGTATATTGTCACCCTGCTTATTTAACTTCTATGCAGAGGACATCATGAGAAACGCTGGCTGGAAGAAGCACAAGCTGGAATCAAGATTGCCGGGAGAAATATCAATCACCTCAGATATGCAGATGACACCACCCTTATGGCAGGAAGTGAAGAGGAACTAAAAAGCCTCTTGATGAAAGTGAAAGAGGAGAGTGAAAAAGTTGGCTTAGAGCGCAACATTCAGAAAACGAAGATCATGGCATCTGGTCCCATCACTTCATGGGAAATAGATGGGGAAACAGTGGAAACAGTGTCAGACTTTATTTTTTGGGGCTCCAAAATCACTGCAGATGGTGACTGCAGATGGTGACTGCAGCCATGAAATTAAAAGACACTTACTCTTTGGAAGGAAAGTTATGAGCAACCTAGATAGCATATTGAAAAGCAGCGACATTACTTTGCCGACTAAGGTCCGTCTAGTCAAGGCTATGGTTTTTCCAGTGGTCATGTATGGATGTGAGAGTTGGACTGTGAAGGAAGCTGAGTGCCAAAGAATTGATGCCTTTGAACTGTGGTGTTGGAGAAGACTCTTGAGAGTCCCTTGGACTGCAAGGAGATCCAACCAGTTCATTCTGAAGGAGATCAGTCCTAGGTGTTCTTTGGAAGGAATGATGCTAAAGCTGAAACTCCAGGACTTTGGCCACCTCATGCGAAGAGTTGACTCATTGGAAAAGACTGATGCTGGGAGGGATTGGGGGCAGGAAGAAAAGGGGACAAGAGAGGATGAGACAGCTGGATGGCATCACCGACTCGATGGACGTGAGTTTAAGTGAACTTTGGGAGTTGGTGATGGACAGGGAGGCCTGGTGTGTTGCAAACAGTCTGACATGACTGAGCGACTGAACTGAACTGAACTGAAGAAAAAGACTGGGTTATATCTTATTATCTAAGAACAATTTTAAATATATAGTAAAACTAACAAATAATTTAACTTACTAACATTTTAAGAGTGTAGACTCTCCCTTAATTTCTGAGGAGATCAAATCCCTCTCTTTTTCTCATTAACTCTGCTGACAATTACTGGAACTCGGAGGCAACGTCCAGGAGAGGAGAGAGGTGGAGACAGAGGGAGTAAGGGGGCCCTGGAGCATACTGAGGAGTTTGGGCATTATTTTGCAGGCTTGCCTTTCTTAGAGCTTTACTAAATATTTTGCCAAACAAAATAATTTTATTACCAAATAATTTGCAAATATATATTGTTATTTGGGAAAGACTTAAAGATGTCTTTATCCCAAGACTTCTAAGAGCCTTTTATATGCAAATGAGAATTTTTCAGCAACAAGAATTTTAAGTATACCCTATAGAATTTCTAATTTTCTTTTTACTATTGAATTCTTTTCTAAGAGAATACTTCTTTGTAAAACCTAGTATCACAAAACGCACTTGAAGTATGACTTCAGGCAAATAAGGAGACATTTAAAGATTTTAATCCTGGGAGTGACATGGTTTGATGTGCATGAAAGATAGATTGCTCTGATGGCTGTGCAAAAAGAGGCTGCAAGGATATCACGGAGGCTGTCAAGACAAGATGATCAAGGTTGGAATGAAGGCAGCAGTAGTTGGGAAGAGAGAAGCATAAAGACTAGGATCCACCTAAGAGAAAAAATCGGCAGGACTTGGTAATTAGTTTGACAAAGGGGTATATTAAAGATACTTTCCAAATTTGAAGTTCTGGTGCTAGGGTGATACAGTGCCAACAAATTTAGGTGGAGAATAAAGGAGAAGGAACAGCATGAACAGATAATCATGCACATGGAAACTGTAATTTATAAATTCTTTCTGGGACTTCCCTGGTGGTCCAATGGTTAAGACCTTGCCTTCCAAGCAGGGGGTACAGCTTAGATCCCTGGTTGGGGAACTAAGATCCCAAATGCCTCAAAGCCAAAAACCAAAACTTAAAACAGAAGTAATATTGTAAAGAATTCAATAAATACTTTAAAAATGGTCCACATCAAAATAAAACTTAAAAAATGTTCTTTCACACCCATACCAACTCTAAAACTTAAGCAGTATACACAGTTTTGTGTATTTTAATGATTAGAAAAATGAGATCAGAATTTCAAATGACTCTCCTAAACTAACACTGCATGCATAACAAAGTGAGATTACCCTCCACCCCTTAAATCATCACACAGTAAAAGAGAAAATGTTTCCACATTAAATCTCTGATGGTTCGGGGCTCTGTATGTGTTCTGAAGAAACTGCTTTAGCCTGAAATGTTCTCAGCCAGTTCTGGTTGAGATGTTTCTGGTGCTCGGCTGAATAAATTGATAGAAAGGGAAAGCCAAGAAATGTAACCTGGATTTAGGACTAATTTCTAGATTTATGTCTTCATACCTTTGGCAGTTACTGTATTCAAAGTTTTAAAATATCACTTTGAAAAGTCATATGGTGTTGCTATATTTTAGAGATTACATACATACATATGACATAGATATATAAGGAACTTTCCTAATATATTCATGGCATGAGATAAAATATATAATGGTAACATCATACACAGAAACAAATCTATTGAATTTTTTAAAATGTATATGAATGTAGAATGTAGAAATGATGGTCATAAAATAGTGTATTAGATGACCCCAAAGTGGCTCCCTAGTGGCCCAAATGGGCTTCCCTGGTGGTTCAGACAGCAAAAGAATCTGCATGCAATGCAAGAGACCTGGGTTTGATCCCTGGGTGGGGAGATCCCCTGGAGAAGGGAATGGCTATCCACTCCAGTATTCTTGCCTGGAGAATTCCCTGGACAGAGGAGCCTGGTGGCTACAGTCTATGGGGTCATAAACAGTCAGATACAGCTGAGAAACTAACACTTTCACTTTTCACTTTTAAAGTGGCTCTAATGTTGAAATACACATGAAGAATCTGAATGACATTGTTTTAGAAAATAAGAGAAAAAGCAGCGTTACTAATATGCCATATAATTGCATATGTGGCTTTAAGTATATATGAATAATTAAAATTATAAATTAAGAATTATAAATAAGCCATAGATTTTCACCTACATCTCTAAGAGTTAGACATTTAGACCAGCCAAAAATATTAGTTCCTCTTATTGAAAAAGTGGGAGAGTCATATTTTATGCTGAGTTGCCTTTATTCAGGCTTCTTTGATGTCTGGATCCTGTCCACTCTTCACTAGTACCACTGTTTCATTAACTCAAGAAGTGCCTGACTAGATCCTATCAAAGCTGAAATTGGTAAACCAATGCTGACCTTGGAAGCAAGAGAGGCAGTAAAGTAATGTGCAGTTAGGAGTCCACATATGGTACTGACTCTAAATTGCATCACAAAGATTTCAAAGGTTGCTTCTCAAATTGGGAGAAACAAGGTTTCTAGAAAAAGAAAAGCTCTCTGTGCTGTGACTCGGAGTGTTTACAGGGAAATACTATGGTGGTGTGAAAAAAACTCTAGGCTCAAAAACAGCCTTATGGTCGCCTATGGGTGAGATATTACTTTTGGGAAACAAATCTCCATGGAGTTCTTGAATTTCTGCAGATCTTGACGATGAGACGCTTACTACCCTTTCTCTGGACAATGTTTGCAAAGATATCTGTGTAGCAAACAGCCTTGGAAGATGGAGACAGTATCTCCCTCCAGGGAAAAGGGCAAGCATGTTTATTCCCCATGTAATGAAGATCAGTCTCCTTACAGAGGGAAGGGCAAATATGCTTTGGGACCACTTCGAAAAATTCAGAGTCCCTAAGCTCTGGGCTCCTGTCCTTGAGTGCGGCCCCCTGTGGGTAGGTAGACTCGGTACTGTTCCCCTGTGGGACCAGGGGCTTAAGATTCAAGTGCACAGATGCTAACACACTGGCTGCAATCACTTCAGTAGCAACCTGTCTTCCACCTCTGACTCAGGAGTCTGGAATCTCCTGCCAGCATCCATGTCCTGTGACAAGCCGACTAGCTAGTCTGCAAGTAGGGTGAAATCTCAGACCCTTCACAGTCCTTGAAATTCTAAACATTCCTTCCTTTATGTGTCTAGAATAAAAACAGCTTGGGCTAAGTAATCTTCGGTTCTCTTTCCAGCTTATCAAGTACATATGATTTATATTAAAAATAGAAGCAGTTTTGGCAATAACAATGCTTCTGTTTTATATTTTTATTATTTAATAAAGTTGTTTTTCCAAAAGAACGCCACATCTAACAGAGTTTTGCTTCCACTTTTCTTAAAAATAAATAAATAAATAAACAAAAATCAGAGACCTGTATGCTTTCCATTTATTTTCAAAACACAATGTGATCTAATCAGTTAAAACTTCACCTCTTAAACAGCTCAGATTGAACTGTGATCAATATTTTCTCAGACACCTCATGCACACTCACTTCCTTTCTGACACCGTTCAAATACAGTTTTAGTTTTGAAGGTTCTCCCAGCAGCTGAAAATGTCTATCAGCATGATGACCTCTGACATCTTAAACCAGCCGGTCTATTTTTTATCTAAAGTTTGCATCTATGGCTGTTTCAATTTCAATGATGTTAGCCACAAGATAATGTTATTCTCCACATTTGATAAGCATTCATGTTTGACAAAAATTTCTCTACAAGATTAGGAAATTTGTCCCCACGTTAATAAGTGTTTACAGAGTTCCTACTATGTGCCAGGAACTGAAATAGATGTTATGATATAAAAATTAACAAAATATGAGTATTGTTGTTCAGTCACAAAGTTGTGTCCAACTCTTTGCAACCTGTGGACTGCAGCACACCAGTCTTCCTTGACCTTCACTATCTCCCGGAATTCACTCAAATTTATGTCCATTGAGTCAGTGATGCTATTAACCATCTCATCCTCTGTCACCCACCTTCTCCCCCTACCCTCAATCTTTCCTAGCATCAGGATCTTTTCCAATGAGTTGGCTCTTTGCACCAGGTGGCCAAACTACTGGAGTTTCAGCTTCAGCATCAGTCCTTCCAATGAATATTCAGGGTTGATTTCCTTTAGGTTTGACTGGTTTGAGCTCCTTGTCATCCTAAAGTGTCCAGTAAAATAGAGGAGTTTACAATTCTCTTATTAGGAGATGAAGGATCGATTCCTAGGGATCTCCTGGAGGAGGGCATGGCAACCACTTCAGTATTCTTTCCTGGAGAATCCCATGGACAGAGGAACCTGGCAGGCTACATTCCATGGGGTGGCAAAGAGTCAGACACAATGACTAAATAGCAACAGCAGCTATCTTTTTCAGCCTCAATGTCCTTAGAAAACAGATAATTTACCATTCATACATTAAAAATTTTTTGAATATTGGCTGAATGAATGAATATATGGGTACTGGAATGAAGAAATACACACTGAGAAAAATCCAGGCTTTGTATCGAATACATGCTTTGGCAGCCTGGGGATTTCTGAAACCATTACAGATCAGTAGTGTTAATGAAAACTCATTTCTTTGCAGAAAGTAGAATTTAAATTCTAATTGCATTAAAATCCCTGGGCTAATATTTCTTCCTAAGAGTCCACACAGAAACAATTAAACTAGACTTAAACTAACCCTGTCTAAGGGTCGACTTTTTTTTTTTTAGCTTTTGTAAAGCAGGCAAAGGCTCACCTGAGGCACAATTAACCCTTGTCAGGAATTCTTACACTGATGTCACAGGCCTACCTGGGGCTGGACCACACACTGAGGCTTTGGAGATGTTAATCTGAAAGGCACAGACTACACTACATCTGGGGATTAGGCTGTTGATCTGATTCGACTGCTGATCAAGTAATAAGAAGGCAGATGGACTCCTTCTTCCTATTGGTCCAGACCTCCAAGTCATCAATCTGCCTGTCTGTACCAAGGGTAAATCTGGGTTCCTAAAACTGGAATACTGTTATTATTATGCAGTGGGTGTTGGTAAAGGCTGAATATCTGAGACTTTATCATTAATTCATTCACTCCAGAATTACTAATGTGGTGCCTATGTTATGTGAGTCAGTAGCTAGGAAGGAATGCAGCGAGAGAATTACAGAAATGAACGGTGTCTTTGTGGACCCAAGGAATCTCTGGACCCAAGGAATCTCCAGTGTGGAAGTGAGAAAGGCAGGGAGGTGACAAGCTATGTCCTAGTGGTGGCTGGACATTCAGTTGAGATTCAGAGGGTGTGAGATCCGAAGTCATCACACTAAATAAAAAGCAAGGATCTTCCCCTGGAGGAGGGCATGGCAACCCACTTCAGAATTCTTGTTTGGAGAATCCCATGGACAGAACAGCCTGGCGGGCTACAGTCTATAAGGTCATCAAGAGTCAGACACGATTGAAGAAACTTAGTTCTCATGAATGTCTTCTATCTGTTTATTCAAGATCTAGATCAAATCTAGATCACCTTAAATGTTGGGAGACGTGAGGCCTTTTAAGAGGATGATGCTCAGCTAATTCTTTCCCCTCAAAGACTCCTCCAGAGAGTCTGAATGACTCGCCTATCTTTCAGCCTCCTTTTCTGCTCATCTTTGTATTTCATCCATTTACTCCATTAATTCCCAGGGAGGCAGAGGAGACACTGCCTCTCCCTACAAAGTATGTGATGTTTAATAGGTTGGAATCAGCGTGAGTGAATAAAATGGTCCATGTGATATGGGAGGAATGTGTACAGGACACAGAAAGAAGCTGTCATTTCTACCAAGCGTTGCTGGAAAAGCTTTAAAGGAGACCTTGAGGAGAGCAGTGAGAGAATGGATGCTCACTGGCCAGGCAGGCAGATGACAAACAGGAGGTGAAGCTCAGCAGCATGAGGGGAGAAATAAAAGCATCTCAGTGCCTATGGCCCCACCTTTACCTGACTTCTCTAAAAATCCTTGCTCTGTTAGAAGTCCGACTTGTTCAACTGGCATAATTCTTTGTTTCCAATGTGTTCTCCCTCCCACTCTTCCTGCATCTTTGATCTTTGGTTTCACTCCATCTCCTGTCCTGGTAAGTGTTCAGTTTAGTTCAGTCACTCAGTCGTGTCCGACTCTTTGCGACCCCATGAATTGCAGCACACCAGGCCTCCCTGTCCATCACCAACTCCCGGAGTTAATTCAGACTCACGTGCATCGAGTCTGTGATGCCATCCAGCCATCTCATCCTCTGTTGTACCCTTCTCCTCCTGCCCCCAATCCCTCCCAGCATCAAAGTCTTTTCCAATGAGTCAACTCTTCGCATGAGGTGGCCAAAGTACTGGAGTTTCAGCTTCAGCATCATTCCCTTCAAAGAAATCCCAAAGCTGATCTCCTTCAGAATGGGCTGGTTGGATCTCCTTGCAGTCCAAGGGACTCTCAAGAGTCTTCTGGTAAGTGTTACCAGCCTTTAAACCTGGTCTCTGACTAACCAAGCAGCTTCACCCTATAGATGCATCTGTGACTCTCACTAACCCAGCCCAGGAGGACGTTCTCTGTCTCCAGCCTGGAACGTGACTTGTGCAACCTCGTTTCTTCCGTGGTTGCCCAGGACTCCTGCATGCTGCTGCAGCTGCTGCTGCTAAGTCGCTTCAGTCGTGTCCAACTCTGTGTGGCCCCATAGACGGCAGCCCACCAGGCTCCCCCTTCCCTGGGATTCTCCAGGCAAGAACACTGGAGTGGAACACTGCCATTTCCTTCTCTAATGCATGAAAATGAAAAGTGAAAGTGAAGTCGCTCAGTTGTGTCCGACTCCTAGCGACCCCATGGACTGCAGCCCACCAGGCTCCTCCGTCCATGGGATTTTCCAGGCAAGAGTACTCCTGCATAGTATCTCAAAATAAATATGTCTTCACACAAGTCACTTTATATAAATTTATTACAAAATAAATTACTTTCAGGTGATGGTACTTCCTAGAATCATAAATTCTAAAGGGTTGAAAGGTACTTTTCAACAGAAATTAACATGTAATGGGCACTTGGTAAACCACAGAAACTGTTCCAGGCAATTTCATATTTTTCATATTACTTGGTTGTTCTAACATCACTTCAAATTAAGAACTATGATTTATAGTGTATAAATCAGATACGAGGATGGAGAACTCATAATTTGCACAAAGTGGCATAGCTAGTAAGTGACTGAGTTAGGGTTCTACCCCCAGTCTCTTCAGCTGTATGATACTTCTCAAAAAAATCTTTATCTGTCTCTGAATATGTCTCTGTCCTTATAACTCTTTGTATCCTGCCTCCACCCGAAGGCAATATATTTTTATATTTTACCATGATTAAAATATAATGCCATATTCAGTGCTAAAAATAAATGAGTTATCAAGCCATGAAAACACATGGAGGAATCTTAAATACATAGTATTAAGTGAAAAAAAAAAAACAAAAACCAATGTGATACAATCATCATGTCTATCATTTCCAGAGTAGTATCTCCAACTACTTCAAAAGTTCATCGTACAACATGGTTTTCGGTATCCTCAGGGGAGGAAATTCTAGTTTATTAGGGTTTGTCTTAAAAGCTGGCTGCACCAGATGAGAACTGCTCAGTGGAAAACTTTGCTAATCTCAGCAAACCTGTAGAGCAATAGAAGATTGTGTAACCTATATTTAGAAGCCAGAGACACACAGTTGGTTCCCATACAAACTGTGAGCAACTGAAACCTCTGACATTAATGTTGTTAAATACATATTCCCTCCTTGGTGCTTGGGTGCTGGATTTACATATACATTATCTTGTCTGTTTCTTTCCATCATGCAAGCCAACAGAAATATTTTTCAATTTTAGTAATGTCACTAAATTTATCTGCAATGCCTAAAAGACTGTGTCATCTTCAAATATGATAAGTGTACTTTCTGGAAATAGCAGCCTTACAAAAGAGAAAAAAATAGTTTAACTTGGATGACTTGGTCTTATTGAACCCAAATGATGTCCTAGTTATGATGACATTTTTAAAAAGTAGTCATCTTATGCTTCCTAATATTAGGGAAGATCAACAGTATACTAACCTAGAGTTGCTTCAATTTATCTTTTCTCAATTTTGGAAATTAGGATCAAGATTGCTTATCTCTGGTAACCTAGTATGTTTTTAGACAACAATGTATTAGAAAAAAAAAACACTGACAGTGAATCTAAAATCATATTTTCAAACTTTTTTTAAGACCTAACAATTCTTCTGTTTGATGCCTGACTTAAACAACCAAATGCTTTCTCACCATCTGATTCCCTAAGTATATGAGAAAGAGTCTCTTTTGTCCAATGTAAAGTTCATTCTCTTGGACAATATGGAAGAAATGAAGCATGAATGGTTCTTGATTTCTCATTTTTATTCTCTAGTCTCATATTAACCTACCCAGAAATGGACCTATAACATCCTTCTTATTATTCTTGTTCCAACTAGCTTTGCAAAACTAATTAAGTTTCTGAACATTTTTCAAAACACCCCACCATTGTAGGCCTTATATTATCTGGCATTATATTTACATATTTATTTCTCTTTTTTTCAGAATCTGTAATCAGTTATGTACCTTTTCTTTGATTTTTTTTTATGTGCATCTCCTTTCAAAAGATTGACTTAAAAGGGATCCAGTTATATTCCCACAGAAATTCTTACTCTTTGAACTCCCCTAGGGTCGCTTATAATTGTGCATTCAGGATTTGGATTTTGAAAGTCTCTCATCATTTCCAGAAAATCTCTGTCTTTAGAATCTTTGAACATGGAAATGAACCCCCTTTTCTAACCTTTTTCTAATATCTTTTTTAGAAAAGGTAGGATTCAGATCTAGAGATGCCCAACACTTCTTTTTCTTTTCACTGTGACTTCTAAGTTAATAGCATCATGGGCTCCTGAGGTTCCCACAAGATCTAAAGCACCAGTACGGTTTCCTCTTTGAAAGGGAAAGTGAAAGTCGCTCAGTTGTGTCCAACTCTTTGTGACCCCATGGGCTGTACAGTCCATGGAATTCTCCAGGCCAGAATACTGGAATGGGTAGCCATTCCCTTCTCCAGGGAATCTTCCCAACCCAGATGGAACCCAGGTCTCCCGCACTGCAAGCAGATTCTTTACCTGCTGACTGAGACAGAAAACTTACCAGCTGAGCCACAAGGGAAGCCCAAGAATACTGGAGTAGGTAGCCTATCCCTTCTCCAGTGGATCTTCCTGACCCAGGAATCGAATCAGGGTCTCCTGCATTGCAGGTGGATTCTTTACCAACTGAACTATCAGGGAAACCCTTTTCTCTCTGGATAGAATTAATTCAACAAAAGCTCCTTTTGAGCTATGGAGGACATAGATAAGCCAAGTGCTCTGCTTTCAGTGAGCTGAATTTACAGCAGAAATCTTCATATTAAAATCCTCCACCACTATGCTCTCCAGAACCAACTTAGAGTTTGCATGATAAAGCATCACATGTAACTCTGTCTGCAAAAGATGTTTGTGCTGGTTCCTCAGGACTGAAAGCTATCAACCATTCATTCACTTCTCTAAAGGTCTTTGGTTCTCCTGATTATCACTTATGGTTAGTTTTCTTAGAGAAAGTGAAAACGTCAGTCACTCAGTCCTGTCTGACTCTTTGCGACCCCATGAACTGTAGACCAGCAGACTCCTCTGTCTGTGGAATTCTCCAGGCAAGATTACTGGAGTGGGTAGCCATTCCCTTCTCCAGGGGATCTTCCTGACCCAAGGATGCAATAACCCAGGTCTCCAGCATTTCAGGCAGATTCTCTACTGTCTGAGCCACCAGGGAAGCCCTCTCTAAGAGCGTATTCTTTCTTAAATAAATTTTCCCTTCACTTGACTCAGACAGTAAAAAGGAGCCTGGCAGGGTACAGCCCATGAGGTCTTAAAGAGCCGGACACAACTGAGCATGCATGCCACATGAGCGTTACTTTCTTAACCTCCCTGCTTGTCTCCAAATTCTTTCCCCAGGAGGCAAGAACCTTAAATTCACCAGCAACAGAGGGAAAATAGTTCAAAAGGAAAAAGGTCAGGGTTCTCATGTCCAATTTCGTTCCTCTCAAGGTCAATATTTACAAAGTAGTCAAACAGGACTTCTTAAAATATAAATTGGACCTTGCCTTTTCCTGCAGAAATATCTAAATAGGTTCCTATTGAGCTGAGGGGAAAAAAATTCCACACTCCCTACTATGGCCCTAGGACCTGCGATGGGTTCCTGTCCACCTCCCTCTACATCCCACCTCTTACATCTCCCAAGCCTAACTCTCTAGGCATCACTCACTCTGGAGTTTCAACTCCCCAACCACAAAAACCACATCCCAATGCTGAAGCCTCTACTTACTCTCTGGAATGTTCTTCCCACTGGTCTAATCATAGGCATATCTTCTCATCCTTTACTCTCTCAATTGCCACCTGCTCAGAAAGGCCCGCCCTGGAACTCTTTGTCAAGAGCTAATCCCAATATTCCCAATTTCAGCTCACGCTTGTTCCTGTCATAGCATCCATCCCAACTTATAACTGTTTTGGTCTGTTGACTTGTTTTCTTCTGTCCTTGCAGAATAGAAGTTCTGTGATGGCAGAGTTGTGTTGTTCTCTTTGCTGTTGCATTTCAAGCACTCAGTAAACCCTTGGTTTCCCATTTCAAATCCTCAGCATGAGTATATAATTTCTTCACAATTTAGAAAAAAAATTATAAAGTTTTCTTATTATAAAATGTAATGACTTCCACAAGGACACAACGGTATATTCACAACCTACCAAAGCTAGCAAGAATTTATGGCTCCTTCAAACTAATGTCATATTAGAATAGCTCAATTTTAACAGCCATCATTGGCAGAGAACCAAATAACGTATATCAAAAGATACTGGGTCAATGTTTTGTCAGAGAAGCCATTGGGCAAAGAATTGCTGTGAAATGTTCTTTCATATTCCCCTATTAAATCAATTCCCAGATCTGTTAAAAAAAAAAAAGTTTTAACAGTAAGTGATTGTGCAACTATGACCCATAAGACTGTCTTCTTCCTCTTCTAGACTGTTGCTTTTCACTTTATGAAATCAAACTGCAGTTGTGAAATTGATTCAGTGGATAATGGATCAATTGTGAAATTCATTCAGTGGACAATGAATTAATTACATATCTGTTTCCAACTCTTATGTAAGTGCCTTGAGGGGAGGAAAAAGTCTTATTCATCTGTGAGCTGAATTAAGGTCATGCATTGTGTTGGATTAAAGACAGCCACAAGAGAATATAAATTGGTAGAGCCAGTATGGAAATTCCTTAAAAAACTAAAAATAGAGCTCCCATATGATGCAGCATTCCTGCTCCAGAGAATAAATCCAGTACTAATTTACAATAGTTAAGACATATTTTATATGTATATATAATATATATAATGGAATTTTACATATATATAATGGAATAGTACTATTTTATATATATACAATAGAATACTGCTGTTACTGCTAAGTCACTTCAGTCGTGTCCGACTCTGTGCGACCCCATAGACGGCAGCCCACCAGGCTCCCCCATCCCTGGGACTCTCCAGGCAAGAATACTGGAGTGGGTTGCCGTTTATATATATAATGGAATACTCCTCAGCCATAAAAAAGAATGAAACAATGTCATTTGGTACAATATGGATAGACCTGGAGATTATCACACTAAGTAAAGTAAGCCAGGCAGTGAAAGATAAATATCATATCTTATTTCTTATATGTGAAATCTAAAAATTACACAAATGAACACATTTATAAACCAGAAATAGACTCACAGATATAGAAAAGAAATGTGGTTATCAATGGGAAAGGGGGAAGAGCAAGATAAACCAGGAGTTTGGGATTAACAGACACACACTACCATATATAAACTAGATAAACAACAAGGATTACTGTAGAGCACTATATTCCATATCTTCTAATAACCTACACTGGAAAAGAATCTGAAAATTTTATATATACAATAAACTATTCAAATTACTTTGCTGTACATCTGAAACTAACACAATATTATACATCAACTATAATTTAATTTTAAAAACCTGGCTACAAGTCTGACACTCTTTCCATTAAGACTGTCCTTAAGGGCTGTGTCCCTTTCCCACCCCTGGAAGGGGAGGTCTATGCAATTGCACTGACCAGTTCAAAGGGCAGAAGTGATGACATACGCGGTGCTCATTTCCTGAATCTAAACCTCACAAGCCTGGCAGCTCCCCCTTCCTGTCTCTGGAAACACTCACTCTTGGTGCTGAGCTTTCCTGTGAGAAGCTGGACTACCTTGCTGGGGAAACCACAGAGAAAGGCCTTATAACTATCTAGAGGATGGGAGATGTCCTGCTGAGCCCTCCCTTTGAGCCTTCTTCATGAAAATAAAAGGCACGTGTAGGAAGCCTTCTTGGATATTACAGGTCAGGTGCTGCCAAACTATGGCCCACAGCACAGATGCATAATTTTGTAAATTAAGTGTTAGAACACGACCACAGTCATTTATTTTCATAATATCTGTAGCTACTTTTACATTTCAGTAGCAGGGTTGAGAAACTGTAATATAAAAAATGTGTCCCACAAAGCCTAAAATATTTACTATCTGGCCCTTCACAAAAAAGATTGTTCACCCCTATTCCAGACCATGCCACACACCTCCAAATGACCCTAGATGACACCACACAGAGCAGAAGAATCTCCCAGCCAAGCTCTGCCTATGTTTCTAATCTATGAAAACCATGCTGTTGTGTTCGTCACTCAGGTGTCAGACTCTTTGCAACCCCATGGACTGTAGCCTGCCAGGTTTCTCAGTCCATGGAATTCTCCAGGCAAGAATATTGGAGTGGGTAGCCATTTCCCTCTCCAGGGGATATTCCGGACCATGGAGGATAATAAAATGTTTGTTGTTTTAAACCACTTGTTTTAGGGTGAATTTTCAATACAATAATTGAAAGAATAGAAGGTGAATAGGGTGAATAGGGTGAATTTTCAATAGAATAATTGGAAGTTGAAACATAATTCATAACCTGGAAATGTGACTTTATTGTATAAAACCTGTGACACGTTCAATGGCTTTGGAATCAGGCAGCAGAGAGAAGCTAGAAGTGCTTCAAGGAGAATGTTAGTGGAAAGAAAAACTTTGAAAGACGGTGTTAGTAAAAGCTGCAAGAGCCTTGAAAAGACTACTGGTGAAGCCTTGAGGGACAATGAAAATATGCTATCGGAGACTAGAGAACATGGGATACTCTTACTGTATTGGCAGAAAGGTTGGCATTAGTGTCTGGTGTGATAATAAAGAAAACACAAAGGGAACTGGATGAATTTGTGAGCCTGGCAGAGATTAACAGGCAGAACAGAGAAAGAGCCAGCTGGCTTCTAGCTACTGAGAGTAAAATAAGAGAAGATAGATGAACTAAAGGACGAATTGTTGAGTTTGTGAGCAGGATTTACAGGAAATATAATGAAACCAGGGCTGCCTGCTTTTTGTCGCAGTTGGACACGACTGAGCAACTGAACTGAACTGAGGGCTGCCTGGATACGAAAATAAAATTGTTTCTCATACTAGTCTGGCCCAGCAGTAGACTTCACAAAGCCAGAAATGGCCTCAGGACAAAGGTTAAATCCAGGCTACTGCCTGTAAAACTTGCCATGGGGTAAATAAGCTCATGGGTGTTTCTTTGTTCAGACTTCAAAAAATGTGAGGGCAAGCCTAATAGGGCTTCTAATAAACTTAAGGGTTATCCATCTTAGCCCCTCTCTGCAAGGAAAGAAGGCCTCTATGAATCATATGATGTGTTTAATAAACTCTTTCAACTAGATAAAAAGGCTTCTTTGTTTCATAAATAATCTGTGGCCAGAAGTTGGACAACAGTCCTTCCATAGAAAGTGCCCCCATCTTCCCTTAAACCTGGGGATACCCTGTAACTACACAGAACAATAAAATATGGTAGAAGCTATATTGTGCCAATTTGGGGGCTTGGCTTTTATGACACTGAAAGTTTCTTGTTCCTGTCTCTTGGTAGCCCCAAACTACCATGCAAGACCTCCAACTACCCTGTTCAAGAGAGCATGTAAAAAGGGCCTGAACCCACAGCTTTCTCACTTGAATGAAGCCACCTTTGACCCTCCAGCAGAGCCACTCACTGAAGAACACCATTGAGGTCACATACAGAACTGCCCAGCCAAACTCTGCCCAAGTTTTGGCCCACAAAATCCTGAGATATAATCAAATGGGTATTGTTTTGGCCTTACCAGATTGCTCAGTGGTAAAGAATCTGCCTGCCAATGCAGGAGATGCAGGAGCTGCAGTTTTGATCCCTGGGTCAGGAAGATCCCCTGGAGTAGGAAATGGCAAGCCCACTCCAGTGTTCCTGCCTGGAGAATCCCATGGACAGAGGGCTGCACAGAGTTGGACACAACTGAGCACACACGCATGCACGTACAGCCTGGCATGCACAAATTCCACATATTTAGGCTATTTCTCCATATTGTACCAATGCTTTATTATACTGGCTCCTGAAATCACAGGGTTGGGAGATCCCAGGCATCCAGTTCTCCCAGCCTTTCAAATCCACTGAGTGGCTTATAGACCTAAGGAAGGGCCAGCACCATAAAAAGGGATAAAAATCCAATGAGGCAAAGCCATTACTTGCCAGAAGTTTGGCGATGGATAACTGTAATTATTCTCTAAAATGAGATTTGAAAATTTTCTGTGGCTTTTAGTTACTCATTCTAAATACTTTCAAATAATGAGACTTCAGCCTAAAGTCATAGGTAAAGCATTTAATAATGTACATTTGTATTTCTTTCAAGACTTCAGAATGCCTATCAGTCTAAAAATAGGAGAAAATTTATGCTGCTTATTTTAACTGAATGATAATAGGTGTAGCTAGGAAAAATGATATATCAAGTTAATGTTGAGTAAATCCTCTTCCAAAGTGACTGTTTATACATAACTTCAGGAAAAGATCAGATAAATGTGACTATTTCAGTAAGGGCATCCACAGTATTTCTAAAATGACATTAAACCTCCCTTAAGCAGCCCCTGCTACACCTATGAAGAATACAGAATTACTGCCTTATTATCATTAAAAATTCATGTCATATTTCCAGATTGTATTCATTTGGCCAATGGGACATGCACTGCAATGAGTTAGTACCAGACTCACCTGAGCTATTAAAATAAATAACTACATGATAATCTTCTGATGTACAGCCAAGAATCGTTTAATATCTAAGGTCATAAAAGGTGAAACAAACCACGGATTCAAAAATGTCAATGAGTACTTGAAGGAAATATCCTTTAGGGACAGGTAACTCTAGCTTTTTTAATACAATTAAAAAAATTAATTTCTTAGGGGAAAAGATAGTTAAATGACATATTTCTATACTAGTGTAAGGGGAGACCTGAAAATATTTTCAGGAGTATTAGTTTGTGCACCTTCAAAAATTGTCTTGTAAATTGCACTAGAAAAACTTTTCATAGAGAAATGAATAAATGAAAATCCAAGCAGAAACATAGAGTCCTGTCAAGTAGATGAAACAGAGGTTTGTGACTGCAGACCTCAGTTCACAGCACAGTTCATTGATAGCTTTAGACAGGTCCTGAAGTCACAGAACCTTCTCAGCCTTCAGTCTCTCTTACACAGAATTAAAGGATCTTACTACCTATGTCACGGAATCATTATGATGAAAAATGAGAAACTTGTATGCAAATTTTCCTTGAAAATCACAAGCCACTATGCAGATGGCATTATATTATTCATCGGTCTAGCTGAGAAAGTCATCCCAAATTACATTTAGGTATATTCTCTTTAACCTGAGGTTTTGAAACTTTGGTTCCAATTTAGCTTATGTTTAATGATTTCTGAGCCACTAGGAAAGCCTGGTGGTTCAGAAACGGACACAATTTAGGTGACTTAGCAAGCACAATTCTGATGATGAGTTTTGTTTTTACTCAAAATATCAACTCAGAAAACATCACGCCTGTCACTTAATAGCAAAGGATATGTAGAAGAGAAATACTATGTCCTTCTGGAAGTCTAAAGCACATACTGTTAAAACATTCTTGCTGACCTTTCACAGAGTCTGTTAGGCAGAAACAAGGGGTTAAGAATGTAATGGACTGGGAAACACTTTCTTATTTCTGAAGCATTTATGATTTCACACATTCCTTTTCCAAAGTCCTTTTAACAGCTCTGACATGAGGTTCCATTGAAGTTTCAGAAGGAATGTAGACAGGTTGAAAGGCACACAAGTAAAAAGGCTTCCTATTAGAATCAAAATGGAAACAAGTCCTTAATTGTTCCCTTCAAATTCATATCATGATCAGCCTGAGCATGTTTCTGCCCAGGTCATTCAGCTGGGGAATTCCCTGACTTCAAAGCTATCTCCTCTAAGAAGAGACATCAGCTGAATTCTATCTGAAGACAGAGTTAAAAACGAAAAAAAAAGAAGTTTTTTTAATAATTCTAAAAGAACTCTTTCAAAGCACGGTTTAATTGGTCTTTCACAAACAAAGACAAAGATACACAATAACCTACAGGTCCTGGAGCTATAAACTCCCTGTTAAAAGTCCGGCTGGGAGATATTTGCTTCTAATGCTCATTAACACACTTTATAGCTCATCCAGGATAAAAATCAAACTCCTTCCCAGAGCCGATAAGAAAGAATTATTCAAGCTTTCCCAACTCTGAAAGCAGAACAAAGGCTTCCTACGCTCTGTGCTTTCTTCTTCGGATGGTTTTGTGTGTGTGTGTGTGTGTGTGTGTGTGTGTGTGTGTGTGTGTGTGTGTGTGTGTGTTTTTCAGAAAAAGAAGTCGGTTGTTTGAATGCAATGTTCCTTCTAGCCATGTAGCCATTGCACATGCATTTGCTGTCTATTTTACGTCAGGTTCCATGTTGATGCTACAAGGCACATGAGGGATGGTTCCTGCCTTCAAGGAGTTCATTCACCTACCCGCAGGAGCGACTACCATGTGATTCACAAATTATAATATAGTGGGGTAAGACCTGGCAGAGATGGGAGTCAGAGATCCCAGGGCATCTGTCCAAGCAGAGGAGACACATAAGCTGGGTCTTGGACATGTTAGCTGGAGGAGTTAGCTGGAGCGGGAGGCAGTCAAGGGGAAAGCAGGTATGAAGGGGCACAAACCACCCCAGTACTTTAACAAGGCTATGCTGAGGGCTTGGAAGGTGGGGAGAGAGGCGGACAAGAGGGAGCTAGGGGAGTGAGCAAATGGATCTCTGGGATGTTAAGGTCTTCTTTTGCATACGATACCTGGCACAATGAGGACTGGTTTAATGGCATGTGGTTATTTTTTCCCCAGAAGGCTGAGCAGACAGGAAAGCTCTGTGACATAATAATCCCATCATCTCTTTACACATTGAAAAGGGAAAGAAAGAAATATTGCTACCCATAGATTCTCATGCTTTACTTGTAATAGGACTTGTCTTATTATGGGTATTTTGATACATTTAAGCTTATTAAAAGGTAAAGGAAAACAATGTCGGAAATAACAGGTTCATTAAGCAAGAAAATGAGAACCATAAACAAGGCAAAGGATATTAAGCTATTTTGCTTTTCATTGAACTTGTGAATTCTATAGAAGGCAATGCTGAGCTTAGTGAGAAGTAATTCAAAAAGTAAATTATTTTAGTAATGGACTGGTCGACTGACACTATTTTCTAGCTGTACTGCACTAAATGTCATTTAACTGTTCTAATGAATGTTTAGGCCACAGGTACAACTGACAAGCAGTTCTCTATGTGTATGTATGTGTGTGTGTGCTCAGTCATGTCTCAGTCATGTCCTTCTTTTCGTGATGCCATGGACTGTATGTAGTCTGCCAGGTTGCTCTGCCCATGGGATTCTCCAGGCAAGAATACTGGAGTAGAGTGCCATTCCCTTCTCTAGGACATCTTCCTGACCCACGGATCTAACCAGTGTGTATGTCCTCTGTCTCCTGAATTGGCAGGAGGGTTCTTTACCACTAGTGCCATCTGGGAAGCCCAAAGAGTTCTCTGTCTGTAAGTAAAATAAGCCAGCATAATAGATGGATCAATGAACAATGCAACATTGTATTATGCTTGGTGATGTGCTAAAATGAAAGTGAAAGTCACTCAGTCGTGTCTAACTCTTTGCCACCCCATGGACTATACAGTCCATGCAATTCTCCAGGCCAGCATATTGGAATGGATAATCTTTCCCTTCTCCAGGGGATCTTTCCAACCCCAGGATTGAACCCAGGTCTCTCAAATTGCAGGCAGATTCTTTACCAGCTGAGCCACAAGAGAAGCCCAAGAATGCTGGAGTGGGGAGCCTATCCCCTCTCCAGCAGATCTTCCTGACCCAGGAATTAAACCAGGGTCTCCTGCATAGCAGGATTTTTACCAACTGAGCTACCAGGGAAGCCCAATGTGCTAAGGACTGAACCAAAAAGAAAAAAAATTCGTTATTAAGATTATTGCTTCAAAACAACATTAGTTTTTAAAAGCTCTATAAGGAAAACTACTACTGTTGAAAGAAATTAAAGAAGACATAAATAAATGGAAAGATGTCCCATGTTCATGGACTTAAAATTGTTAAAATGTCCAAAGCATTCTACAGATTCAATGCAACCCCTGTAAAAATCCCCATACCATTTTTTTCAGAAACAGAAAAATGTATACTAAAATTTATATGAAATTTGAAGTGACCTTGAAAAGCCAAAACAATCTTGAAAAAGAACAGAACTGGAAGACTCATATTTCGTGATTTCAAAACTTACTGAAAAGCCACAGAAATCAAAATTGAGTTATACTGGATTAAAAACAGACATATAGACCAACAGAATAGACATTCCAGAAATAAACTCTCACATACCTGGTCAAATGATTTTCAATAAGGATGCCAAACTTGTTCAATGGGGGAAAATGATCAACAAATAGTGCCGGGAGTACTTAATACCCACCTGTAAAAGAATGAAATTGGGCCCTCATCTAAAACCATATACAAAAACTAACTCAAAAAGGATCAAAAACCTAACGTGAGAATTAAAACTACAATATGCTTAGAAAAAAACACAGGGTAAGAGATTTATGATATTGGATTTGGCAATGATTTCTTAGATATGACAGCAAAAGCACAGGCAGCTGAAGAAAAAATAAATTGAAAATGAACATTTAAAACTTGTTTGCATCAAAGGACACTATCACTATCAACAAAATCAACCAAGTAGGAGATATCTCCACAGAATAGGAGATACTTGCAAATCATATATATGATGAAGGATTAAAATCTGATGTGCGTGTGTGTGTGTGTTTATTCTGGAGATGGAGTACAAAACTCAATAACAAAAATCAAACAACCAATTCAAAAATGAGCAAAGGATTAGACCAGACATCCACCCTAAAAAGATATACAAAGACCAACAAGAACATGAAAAGATGTTCAACATCATAATCACTGAATGTGCTCAGTTGCTCAGTTATATCCGACTCTCAGGCCCCGTGAACTGTAGCCCACCAGGCTCCTCTGTCCATGGGATTTTCCAGGCAAAAATACTGGAATATGTTACCATTTCCTTTTCCAGGGGATCTTTCCAAAGCAGGAATCAAGCTCACATCTCCTGCATTGACAGATGGATTCTTTACCACTGAGCCACCAAGGAAGTCCCTTATCTTTTGCAAATATTTTCTCCCCATCTATGTTGTCATCTGTTTTTAATAACTAATTTTCTCATTTGTCTTTACACGACCTTTAAAACTTAGAAGCTCCCTCATTTAGTATTTGGAGAAGGCAATGGCAACCCACTCCAGTACTCTTGCCTGGAAAATCCCATGGACGGAGAAGCCTGGTAGGCTGCAGTCCATGGGGTCGCTAGAAGTCAGACAGGACTGAGTGACTTCCTTTTCACTTTTCACTTTCATGCATTGGAGAAGGAAATGGCAACCCACTCCAGTGTTCTTGCCTGGGGAATCCCAGGGAAGGGGGAGCCTGGTGGCCTGCCGTCTATGGAGTCACACAGAGTCGGACATGACTGAAGCGACTTGGCAGCAGCAGCAGCAGTAGCATTTAGTATTTATTCACCAAGTGTTTGAATATGCCCACTTAAAGTCCTTTCCATCGATAACATGGATTTGCATAAAAACATTTGTTTTGTGCAGGTATATTTTCAAATATTCTACAGGAATCATTGAGAATAAATTGCTCATATATTTCCACTCACCCTCTAAAGACAAAATTTGAATGTATTTGTAACAGAAACTTGATAGAAAACAAATCAGTCCACTTTAAAAACTGCTGCTTGTTTCACAGTTACCTGCATCTAAGTAAGAAGACTGATTCTTTTTCTAACTGGACACCAGTCACCAGTACAGAAAAGAGTTACACCATTACACAGCTGCACTCAACACACATGGCCACATAGCTGATTCCTGCCCTCCCCAAAGGAATCATGCATGTTTCTTCCAGATGCACTTAAATTTTGGATGTTAGAAGCAGGTCACCCTTTCATTCCAACTGTCTAAGATAAACAATCTTATATTTCCCTTGCTAAATCAACCACAGTGATGTAAGGATAGTTGGATGACTCCAAGAAAGTGAAAGATCACGCATCTCTTAGCATTTGCAACAAATCCTGAAGAATCCCTGAGGCTACCCTAGAAATTGAGGTCAAGACATTTAATAGCTAGGTCCTGTGCAGCAAGTCTTCTGAATGAGTGTAACAGAAATCTCTAAATATCTCATGCCATTATGTTTACATTACAATTTGTTTGTAGCACTCTGGAAAACTGACATGTAAGAGCTTTCTATGAATTCCATTTTCAATAGTGTTTTCCTTCCAGCATCCTTTTTAAACAACTGCAACAGTCAAGCAGGGGCTGTTATTCAGATAACATGGGCTAAAACAGATTTTCTCTTCCTGTCAGAAAAAAGAAGTATGTCCTATATGATGACTGTGTCTTAAAAATCTATTAAGTCTTCCTCTGTGATCTATTTACACCAAACACCAGGCTCTTCTGCCCCCAGCAAGGTCCTATAAGCTGAGCACAGGTAGAGAAAATAAGCAAGCTGGGCAAATCACCTCACCTGCAACTTACATGAGCCACAGCTCTCGAGATTTAACCTCCTGAAATAAAGATCATTTTTCTTCACAAGAGAATTTTGGGTTCTGAGTTCGTGACTACAGATCCTTGTCACATATGAGTTTGCTAACGTTAATACAGTGTAAAACACATATTTAAAATATCTGCTGCATAACCTTTCCAAAGTCCCTTACTATCCCTTCCCGCTGGCAACCATAAGTATGTTTTCTAGGTCTGTAAATCTCTTTCTGCTCTGTAAGTAATTTCATTTGTATCATTTCTTTTTAGATTCTGCACATAAGGGATGTCTAAACAGATAACCAACAAAGGCCTATGGAATAGCACATGGAACTCTGCTTACGTGCCAGCCAGGATGGAAGGAGTGTTTGGGGGAGAATGAACACATGTATATGTATAGCTGAGTCACTTTGCTGTTCACCAGAAACTACCACAACGTTGCTAATCAGATATTTTGTTGTCCAGTCACTCAGTCATGTCCAGCTCTTTGTGACCCCATGGAATGCAGCACTCCAAGCTTCCCTGTCCCTCATCATCTCCTGGAACTTGCTCAAACTCACGCAATCCAACCATCTCATCCTCTGTTGCCCCCTTCTCCTTCTGCCTTCAATCTTGCCCAGCATCGGGGTTTTTTCTAATGAGTCAGCTGTACGCATCAGGTAGCCAAAGTATTAGAGCTTCAGTTTCAGCATCAGTCCTTCTAATGAATATTCAGGGTTGATTTCCTTTAGTATGGATTGGTTTGATCTCCTTGCTGTCCAAGGGACTTGCAAGAGTCTTCTCCAACACCACAGTTTAAAAGCATCAATTCTTTGGCGTTCAGCCTTCTCAATGGTCCAACTCTTACATCCAAACATGACTACTGGAAAAACCGTAACTTTGACTAGTTGGACCTTTGTTGGCAAAGTAATGTCTCTCCTTTTTAATATGCTCTCTAGATTTGTCATAGCTTTTTTTCCAAGGAGCAGCGTCTTTTCATTTTGTGGCTGCAGTCACCATCTGCAGTGAGCAGTGATTTTGGAGCCCAAGAAAAATAAAATCTGTCATAGTTTCCACTGTTTCCCTATTTACTTGCCATGAAGTGATGGGACCAGATGCCATGATCTTTGTTTTTGAATGCTGAGTTTTAAGCCAGCTTTTTCACTCTCCTCTTTCAATTTCATCAAGAGACTCTTTGGTTCCTCTTCACTTTCTGCCATAAGGATGGTATTATATGCATATCTGAGGTTATTGATATTTCCCCCTGCAATCTTGATTCCAGCTTGTGCTTCACCCAGCCCAGCATTTCACATGATGTACTCTGCATATAAGTTAAATAAGCAGAGTGACAACATACAGCCTTGAAGTACTCCTTTCCTGATTTAGAACCAGTCTGTTGTTCCACGTCCTATTCTAACTGTTGCTTCCTGACCTGCATACAGATTTCTCAGGAGGCAGGTAAGATGGTCTGGTATTCCCATCTCTTCAAGAATTTTCCTCAGTTTGTTGTGATTCACACGGTCAAAGGCTTCAGTGTAGTCAATAAAGCAGAAGTAGATGTCTTTCTGGAATTCTCTTGCTTTTTCTATGATCCAACAGATGTTGGCAATTTGTTGTCTGGTTCCTCTGCCTTTTCTAAATCCAGCTGGAACATTTGGAAGTTCTCAGTTCAGGTACTGTTGAAGCCTAGCTTATATTGGGGATAGTCAGCTATGCCCCAATACAAAACGCTTTTGGTGTTAAAAAATTTTTAATTAAAAAAATTGTTTTTAATCTGCTGCAAAGGAAGCAATGTTTTGATTATTGGCAGATATGTTATTTGGCAAGACATAACCATCACAGGGGACCTCAAATGGACAGGGTTCTTTATAACTAATGACTGCCTATCAAAGAAAGTTCTAAATTCCAACATAACAAGCTGGGGGCTAGAGGTGGGGACTTATGCTTAGATCTTCCTTCTGCCAAGGAGGAAGAAGCATGTGGTACAGGCTAGCACTGCAATTAGAGCCAGGTCATGATCACTGAATGGAGAATTCCTTTCACAAGAAAGCAGTGGCTTCCTGTCAATAGAATTAAGTCTGTCTCCAGGGGCCCATTAATTTAAAGTCAAGGGCAGGAGTTTGGCTTCTGCACAAGTCTTGAGGTTTTCAGTATAGCAAGAAGGAGGTCTTTTCACTCATCCAGTGCGATGGGAACAATAGGACCCAACTGAAGGTCTGGAAATGGCAACACAGACTGCCTCTTAAACAAGACTGTGACTCTGGATTAGGTTAGCAGAATAATTTAATACAGCAAGAGCATTTTTGGGGTGCTATTAAATACTGAAACATCTAAAATTTGCCTAGTAATTGAGAAATTTTTTTAAAAAAAGTATCCTATTTTGCCTTAGATATTTGACTCAGTATTGCATTACATGCAGAATATTTTAAGTCTTCCCTTCATTCCTGGCCTTATTCTGAATGCCTGTATGGGAACCTGAGAGAGAGTTTTTCACAAGGTGGATGTACTCACTAAAGGATACTTAAAATCATTCTTACACCAAGTGACAATGAGCAGAAGCAATTTTGATTAAAAAGAAAAAAGGCATGCATACATTTTATTGCACGTCTTTTTTAATAGGAAGCATTGTTGTGTCTCTCCTCCAGGCCACAGAGAGGGTTTAATCTTGTTGGCAACAACTTTCTAGAGCTTTGTTCACAGTACCCCCAAAAATGTTTTGCAAATAAATAAGTAAACAAAAGAGTATGGAGGTTTGGAACCATTAGCAGCATGATATTTGGTCTGCATGTGAGCTTACAGCACTGTAAACAGCTGTGCTAACGTCTACATCCTTCCAGATGTTTTCAGTTCAGTTCAGTTCAGTCACTCAGTTGTGTTCAACTCTTTGTGACCCCATGAATTACAGCACGCCAGGACTCCCTGTCTATCACCAGCTCCTGGAGTTCACTCAAACTCATGTCCATTGAGTCGGTGATGCCATCCAGCCGTCTCGTCCTCTGTCGTCCCCACTCCTCCTGACCCCAATCCCTCTCAGCAACAGAGTCTTTTCCAATGAGTCAACTCTTTGCATGAGGTGGCCAAAGTATTAGAGTTTCAGCTTTAGCATCAGTCCTTCTGAAGAATACCCAGGACTGATCTCCTTTAGAATGGACTGGTTGGATCTCTTTGCAGTCCAAGGGACTCTCAAGAGTCTTCTCCAACACCACAGTTCAAAAGCATCAATTCTTCGGTGCTCAGCTTTCTTCACAGTCCAACTCTCACATCCATACATGACCACTGGAAAAACCATAGCCTTGACTGGACTATAAAAAACATATTCACAACCAAGATAATCACGATGGTGTGATCACTCACCTAGAGCCAGACATCCTGGAATGTGAAGTCAAGTGGGCCTTAGAAACCATCACTACGAACAAAGCTAGTGGAGGTGATGGAATTCCAGTGGAGCTATTTCAAATCCTGAAAGATGATGCTGTGCAAGTGCTGCACTCAATATGCCAGCAAATTTGGAAAACTCAGCAGTGGCCACAGGACTGGAAAAGGTCAGTTTTCATTCTAATCCCAAAGAAAGGCAATGCCAAAGAATGTTCAAACTACCGCACAATTGCACTCATCTGACACGCTAGTAAAGTAATGCTCAAAATTCTCCAAGCCAGGCTTCAGCAATACATGAACCGTGAACTTCCTGATGTTCAAGCTGGTTTTAGAAAAGGCAGAGGAACCAGACATCAAATTGCCAACATCCACTGGATCATGGAAAAAGCAAGAGAGTTCCAGAAAAACATTGATTTCTGCTTTATTGACTATGCCAAAGCCTTTGACTGTGTGGATCACAAGAAACTGTGGAAAATTCTTCAAGAGATGGGAATACCAGACCACCTGACCTGCCTCTTGAGAAACTTATATGCAGGTCAGGAATCAACAGTTAGAAGTGGACATGGAACATTAGACTGGTTCCAAATAGGAAAAGGAGTACATCAAGGCTGTATATTGTCACCCTGCTTATTTAACTTCTATGCAGAGTACATCATGAGAAACGCTGGACTGGAAGAAGCACAAGCTGGAATCAAGATTGCCGGGAGAAATATCAATCACCTCAGATATGCAGATAACACCACCCTTATGGCAGAAAGTGAAGAGGAACTAAAAAGCCTCTTGATGAAAGTGAAAGAGGAGAGTGAAAAAGTTGGCTTAAAGCTCAACATTCAGAAAACGAAGATCATGGCATCTAGTCCCATCATGTCATGGGAAATAGATGGGGAAATAGTGGAAACAGTGTCAGACTTTATTTTGGGGGGCTCCAAAATCATGGAGACGGTGACTGCAGCCATGAAATTAAAAGACACTCCTTGGAAGGAAAGTTATGACCAACCTAGATGGCATATTCAAAATCAGAGACATTCCTTTGCCAACAAATTTCCATCTAGTCAAGGCTAGATGTGTTAGATGCTAGAGTTCTTATAGCACAGTCTGAAAGGACAGACTTTCATGCTTTATGGAACCTGAGTGAAACAGGTAAATATTCTCCCAAATAGAAAAACCTTTTCAAGCATTCAGCCCATTGTGTCATTCCTGTCAGTAACATCTACTCCTTACCCTTGAGCTCCTTATAATTAGTAACAGCTTTTTCAAAACTGCTGACATTTTATGCCCTGAGCACTTGCGCTTCCAAAGAAACATTCTGACTTACATCACAGGGAGGTTATATGCTGGTTATGTATCAACACCTGCACTATCATTTTCCTCCTGCTTCCAGAAAAAAAGGGAAGAAAAATCTAAATGCTAAAGGAAATTTTGCAAAAAAAAAAAAAAAAAAAGTCTTGTTATTTCAAAGACACAACTTTCATTATTTAAATGCTTGGAGTCAGGACCTAACTTCATTCAGCCTGTAGAAGTGATTTCCTGAAGGGGTTGTGTGTGTGTCTGCGCATTCAGTCGTGTTCCACTCTTTACTGTCCCATGGACTGTAGCCTGGCAGAATCCTCTGTCCATGGAATTTCCCAGGCAAGAATACTGGAGCGGGTTGCAATTACCATCTTCAGGTGATCTTCCCAACCCAGGAGTCGAACCCACATCTCCTGCATCTCCTGCATTGGCAGGCGGATTCTTTACCACTAACGCCACCTGGGAAGCCCCTCCTGAAGGACAGTCTCCACTACCTGTTCAATCAATGACAAGGAAAACTTGAGAGAGCTTACACACATGAGTGTTTTGCAACAATATCATGGATTAAATCTCCACATCCATATTTAGCTTGGCATAGAGACAGAGAAAAAGTTAAGCAGTTCTCATGTCTTTGCTGGAAATAGTTGGTCATAGGAAGACAGGCAGTAGGAGCTAATTTAAACAAAATAGGTTCCCAGGTCAGTACATTACTCACCAGAGATCCACTTTCATATACCCCTCATTAAATGACTAGCAACCATTCTCTCCTCCCAGTAACTGGAGGCAGAAAAACACATGACAATTAGTTCGGAAGAAGATTCAAATATTCAACTTCAACTCCTCATACTTCTTCAGTAGTTTCTTGGAGATCATCATTCTTGCAATAATAAACCCAGAACACTTCCCATCTCTCATTTTTTCAGGTGTATTTCTAAAAGTAATATGGGGAAGAGGGCGGGGTGAGTGGGATCCTTGTATATTAACCTCCTCTTTTTTCCTCAAAGTTGATCCTATCTAGCTGGATGATAAAGAAGATCCCAGCAGGATGGCTCATTAATCTGAAGACACTCAGAATCAATAGCAATCTTCAAATTTTTTGTTTATATAACCCTAATTTTTTCCTTCAACCCCTCACAAATCTCTATGTATCTGACATCAAAAAAAAGACGGAGTAGTTGAAAAGATGTTAATTCTCACTGTATTATAATTACATTTAAAATTAAACTGCCACATTACTCTTTTAAATATATCCGTCGGGAGCCTGGTGGGCTGCCGTCTATGGGGTCGCACAGAGTCGGACACGACTGAAGCGACTTAGCAGCAGCAGCAACCTAAATACAGTAGCGAATCCATCAGTATCTACTAAAACAGACACGAACTATCATGACTTCAAAAGTCAGAAATTGTGTGTAGCTTCTCTCTTTGAACTTACATTGACATTTCACATGCCCCAGAGAATTTCATTCTCATGTATAGGTACTTTTTTTCTTAAAACTTCCAAACTACTTTACTTCTTTGCAAAAATCTGTCTAAAATTTAGACTTTTACTTTCTGTCACTATCTGTCATTCTTTCTGCCAATACTCACATCAGTATTTTGAATGCTCCTTTCTTTGGTCCTCCAAAGAAAGACCAAAGAATGGTCCTTTGTGGTAAAAGTCACATAACATAAGGCATACTGCTTTAACCATATTCAACTGTACAGTTCGGTGGCTCTAAGTACATTCACACTGTTGTGTAACTCTTGCCATCATCCATCTCCCGAATTTTTCACCTTCCTAAACTGAAACTCTGTCCCCATTTAACATTAATTCCCCAATCCCCCTCCTAAAACCCCCACCCCCTGGCCCCTGACATCTACCAACGTACTTTCTGACTCTATGAATTTGACTGTTCTAGATAGCTCGCATTAGTGGAATCAAACAGTATCTGTCTGAACCTAATGTATATTGGAAGGCGTTTTAAGGTTAACTTAATATATGTCCTACAAACAGATTGCACTGTCTTTTTTCTTCCCCTGTGCTAATCTTACACATAGTAATGTCTATATGTCAATGCCAAACTTCCAATCCATCCCACCTCCCTTCTGCCTCCTTGGTGTTTATATGTTTGTGCTCTCCCTCTGTCTGTGTCTCTCCATTTCTGCTTTGCAAATTGGTTCATCTGTATTACTTTTCTAGGTTTCACATATATGTATGAATATATATTCATTTTTCTCTCTACTTCACTCTTCACTATTTTTCCTTTTTTTTTTCACTTCTTGGAACCACACATGATGGTGAAATTAGAGATGGGTAAAAGGTCAGTCTGTATTTTGCAGAGTGGGAGGATGGAATTTGAGAACAAGGATGTGGGGAAAGGACCCCATTCCAAACACAGGAGTATTTCAGGCAGATCAGTTTTATGGAAGACTGAATGGAAGCTGAGGATCTGGAAGCTGATCCTCCTGAAAGGCTTCCCATGCAGGGCTCCCTTCTTGGCCTCCCACTCAAATGTGGTCTCAGGCACTAAAATGATCAAGGAATTGGGAGTCAGACCCAGGTGGCTCTAGGAGTAAAGAACCCACCTGCCAATGCAGGAGACGCGAGAGACACAGGTTCCATCTCTGGGTCGGGAAGACCCCTGGAGGAGGAAATGGCAACCCACTGCAGTATTCTTGCCTACAGAATCCCACAGACAGAGGAGCCTGGTGGGCTACAGTCCATGGGTTCACAATGAGTCCAGACACGACTGAAGCAACTCAGCTTGCTGATATGAGAGGGCTTCTCAGGTGGTCCAGTAGTGAAGAATTTGCCTGCCAATCAGGAGATGCAAGAGGTGGAGCTGGATCCCTGGGTAGGGAAGATTCCCTAGAGAAGGAAATGGCAATCCACTCCAGTATTTTTGCCTGGAGAATCCCATGGACAGAGGAGTCTGGCGGGCTTCAGTCCATGAGGTCACAAAGAGTCGGACACATCTGAGCAAATGAGCACACACACAGACATGAGATGAAAGCACAGATCTGCCATGGGTTATCAGAATGAAATAAATCAAATTGATTAAACCTCTGGGACCTAGTTTCCTCAACCTATAGAGGAAGCTAATAATACCTGACTTTTGTGAGGATTAGAGGCAATATCCTTTTGAAGTACAGAGCACACTGCACAAAACACAACTGTTTGCTTTGCCCTGTCTGCCCTCCCCCATAGGTCATCCAGCAACCCCCTCTGCTCATCTCCCATCTCCTTCCCAAAATATACATATCTAAGTCAGTTCTACCTTAAAGTTAAGATATAAAATGGCAGGAAACAAACACTGCATTTTCTACCGGTTTACATGTTCTGTTCTGTTCTTGTTTGATTTGGTTAAGCTTTTAAAATCAGTCATCAAAACATACATCTAAGCAGTAATTCTTCAAGGGCTGAGATCACACGTATAGCCCAGTGGTGAGATGAATTCAAGGCAAGAAAGAGGCTCTCCATTGCCCAGAAATTGTACTCTATTGGTTGTTCCTGACTCAGTCTGGGTGCTGGGACACCTTGATTATGACCTGGATTGATCACTGAAGCCCTCAGGGCCTGGAGAGGGACAGTCCCAATATTCACAGTGTTCCTAGGGTACCACCATTGCCCACCCCCACCCCCAGCTTCTCGACAGGGTCTGGAGCAGAGGGGTCACATTTCTGATTAATGATGGGGCTCATACAAGTCTGTGTGGATCTGATTACACAACCCCTAAGAACAGGCAAATAGAACCAGTCTCTCTGTTCACCCAGTGTTTGATCAGATACTCCAAGTAATGGCAATATCCACTTCTACTTTATTTGACCCTCAGCATCTTAGACTCTGAGGCTGGAAAAGATTGAAGGCAAAAGGAGAAGAGGGCTGCAGAGGATGAGATGGTTAGACATGAACTTGGGCAAACTCTGGGAGATAGTAAAGGACAGAGAATGCTGGCATGATGCAGTCCATGGGAGTCACACAGAGTCGAACAAGACGTAGTGACTGAAAACAACAACAATCTTAGACTAAACAGCTTACAAACCAACAAATTAAAAAAAATAATAATAAAAATAAGAACCAAGCTCTAAGCACTCTAGCACCAACTGTAGAGTAGAAACATCTATGGAATGGAAATACTTTCTAAATGCTTTCCAAACACACTAAACCTCATATAAAACTGCTCTTTTCCACAATTTAGAATTAATACCTACAATTTGCTTTGTGATGTTTTAAGTATAGATGTCTTCTCTGTCCTTTAGCCTAGCAAAAATGGCTTCCTAACTAAATGGCTTTGAAAAGGTCATATGGAATTTAAATACTTATCAGAAATGGCCAATATTTTGCTTTCAGTCATAAGGAATTGAATCCAACGCCATCTACTTTCTTCTTTAAGTACATTTTTCTGTTAACTGAACATTCACTTAAAGTTTCCCGCCCCTCTTAACATAATTGTCTCTCACACAAAGGCATTTTATAAGACAGTATAAAGAGGGTCATCTGAAAAAAAAAAAAGTATAGCCTATTTTAAGAACACAATAAACAAGTTATGCTGCTAGGTCACCAGGTTGACACCAAGTTGACACTAGGTTGAATCGGTATGAACAATCACTTTCTATTTTATAAAATATCACCTTTATAATTTTTCTTATGACAATGTTTGTGGAAATAACTTATAATTGAGGTGTAATATGTAAGACATATATTTCCAAGCAGAATTGTGGGGTTTATACAAGTTTCAGGGATATTCCATTCTGTCTCTTTCAGAGTTCATTGCTTAGGCATTGCTTGGAATATTTGGAGATCTACTAATATGTAAATATTGTTCATTATGAATAACTGAAGCTGCGTCAAAGAACAAAGAGTATCTCTTGAACTTCCTGCTAAATTATGAGGCAGAACATGCTTCTATTTCAGACAATACAAAGAATCTGAATGATATTTATCTACATTTAACTAAAAATCATACAAACACACAACTTGAAGGATATAAAGTCCCATGCTTGGAGTCTCTGGAGGTAACAGATTCAAGGATTCGGGAGATTATAGGTCTAGGATTAGCATTCATATGGCAAACAACTTTAGTACTTTTCTTTTGAAATATCGCTTAGACTCTGTTAACTACCAACTTTATAAAGTGTGCCCTGACCCCAGTAAGTGATGGTTTTATCTTCTGCCATGGATTAGAATTTAATATATTTGCACCTCGGTTTTTCAAACCCTTCTGAATGTGACTTGTAGCTACATTATCAAAGTAGGAAGCATTTACGCAGAGCAGTTTTCCTTCTCAATAACAGAAGATGCTTTTTATAAGCATATATACTTTACAGAAACTGAAATAAAATTTTTTCAGCAAATCTTTTTTCAGTGTCATCCTTATAACCTTCTGAATCACGATTAAACAGATTTGTTTCAATTTGGACATATAACAGATGTGCAAATACTATTATTTTTAAAATTCAAACTCCAAATTTAAATGAACACCATTTTTATAAGACACAGCCACTTTTGGTATATGGATTGAGCACAGCTCCATAATGGTG